>NC_132937.1:13841204-14443360 GCF_034638445.1 Ciconia boyciana
AGCAAAAGTAAGAAAACTCGTGGGCTGAGATAAGAACAGCTTAATAATTGTAACAGAAATAATAATAATAAATTGTAATGAGAAGGAAAACAAGAGAGCGAGAGAGGAACAAAACCCAGGAAAAAACAGTGATACAACCGCTCACCACCCGCCGACTGATGCCCAACCCCAGTCCCTGAGCAGCGATCGCTGCCCCCCAGCCAACTCCCCCCAGTTTATATACTGAGCATGACATCATATGGTATGGAATAGCCCTTTGGTCAGTTTGGATCAACTATCTTGGCTGTGCCCCCTCCCAGTTTCTTGTGTGCCTGGCAGATTGACTATAACAGAACACTGCCATGAACCTGCCAAGGCAAGTGCTATGTCCTTACCATGGTGGAAGCAACTACTGGGTCTCTGGAAACATACCGTGGAAACCATTCCACTGCCCAAAATACCATCCTGGGCCTTGAAAAGCAAGTCTTGTGGCACGAGTCACCTCCTCGGGCGATGCTTTGAAATCTGCCTCCTGGGCAGTCCATGAACTCACACACACACACACACACACAGAGAACTGGGCTCTCTGGAAGATGGAAAAATGCATTTTTTCATATTTTCAAAGGCTTCCCCTCCTCATCACCCACCTAATTTTTAAAGAGTCTACTGGAAGACCATCTGGTAACTGCAGAATGAATGAAATAAAGATTTATTCTCAGCTATCTCTGTGGAAATATGACAGATTGTTACAATATTTAAAACTTTGTTTAGGTGTTACCACATTTAATTTCCTAGTGCCTTTTGGCACAGCTTTCCATCCCTTCAGTTTATATAGCAAAAAAAGAATATGCATCACTTACTCCCAGGAGGTACACAGCCAGCCATCTGCCCCATCCCTCTAGAGGGAAGCAAATTTCTAATCTGTTTGCTAATCACCATGAACTAGTGCAGTTCCTGGCCCAACATATAGAAGTCAGGTGAACTCAGAGTTATTTTTTATTAATACATTGGACTGATAAATGTGTTAACACATTGCAGAACTGATTATTAATATGCTGATGCATTACTATGTTGAGAAATCAATGGATCAGGCATCTTGCCTTGGGGCAACAATGACCAATCAGAAGTGAGGTATATTGGTGCAGCTGGTAACTGCTCCATCTACTCCATTTTAATCCTCCACAGTATACCTGTCAGACTCTTCCTTACCGTCTGATAAGGTGATTTAACTTTGCTGCTTACATAAACTACATCCCCAGTAAAGCTTTATCTGGTATAGCTTTCTATACCAAAAAGATTTGGTATAAAGTTTAGCAGAGCTTTGAACACCTCTCTGTTGCCAGAATTATCATCAGTATTATAAATATATCTACAGGGCTCTTCAAAAGACTTAGAGCTCTTCACATTAATTTACTCATTTTTCTCATGATGCTTTAAAATAAAAAGAATCTCTCAATCTCTTTATCGAGACTCTAGATTATTTTAATACAGGTCACTGAAGACTGGATTGATTTGGAGTTGTAAGTTCTGTGAACCTTATTTTTTAAGTGCACTGCATGTGGAACACCTGAAATTAAATTTTAAGTAGTATTTATGAAGCAGTAAATTCAAGTCTTAGCACTGACATAATTAAGAGAGATTAATAGTTTTTTTTGTAATAGGTCCCTTTGAAATCCATAAATGAACTTGTCCATTCTTAGAATCTTCCCTTTGGTTAAATACATGACTTATTGAAGATGAATTCTAATACATATACTTTTATTACCCATATATCCACATGAAGAGATTGATAGATGAAGCCATATACCATCCCCATAAAATCCTTCTTGAAAAAGGTTGAAACATTAAGTGGAACACTTCTATTAAATCCTCAAATGTTAAGCATTTCTGAAGATTACCTAAGTAAGAACTTATTAAAAGTATTATTGCAATGGTTATATTATTACAGTAAATGGAGAGAACTATAGAATTTATCCAATTTGTTCTTAATCCACATAAATGCGCAAAGTTGCTAACATAAAAGTTATGGTGGGAGAAAGGTTTGTAATCAAAGGATGTCATTAAAACATGTGACACAAATTTTACATTTTGGTTTTCTTTTTATCCTCCTCAGATCAATGCTCTAAAACTCAGAATATGTCCTGCAGAGCATCAGTTTTGCAATTGGTTCACCACTGTTTAGTGATAAAATTTCTTTTTTTCAAAAGAGATGCAGAAAGTAAGGGGACACAGATGCAGGAGATAATGGTTTGTCAGTGCTGAGCATGAATTTCCACCTAGGATGCACTGCTTTTCCATCACTGTCTCCATACATCTTGTTCTGCTACATGGGGTCACATTTAGGGATAGAGATGTTCCCTCAAGCTAAGAGCCAGCTATTGAGCCCGATCTTCTATGTGCTGTCAGTCTCTCCTATAAAGAGCACAGTATTCAGTGTTGTTCCAGTGAAATAAACTTTTCAGTAATGTGATATCTGTGTGGGCAAATCCTTAACTTCTCCCAACAAATTGGACTCAATACGATATGAATTTTTAAAATCCTCTTCAATAGACCTGTACAAGACTGAACAGGCATATGAGCAACATACTTGTCTTCAAGGTCTTTGCCTCATTGCCGTAAAATGCCAAGTGCTCCAACTGAACATTCCTGGATGTACAGTAGGATAACACAATTCCTCTAAAGGTAGGAAGCCTTAAAGAGTTTCTTGGGCTAATTGAGAAAAATATGCATGAAATCAATTAGCAATTTGTTAGCTGCTGTTAATTATGGACAGCAAGGAAGTCATCTGGGAGTGATGGTAATTCATGCTTGCAAGGTATTTCCAGCAATTAGATTTGCATGAATTGAGAAGGCTCAGTCAATCTACTACTTCTCAGGCATTAACTGCACAAAATATATTTATCCTTCAGGGGGAAAAAAAAGCCTGATGTCAAATATGCTATGTTTAACAGTTATTTTCTTATTTTTTCCCTCTTGCTCCTTTTCATAAGAACATTTTAGGTTTATTAAAAATAAAGGTTAAGAGCAAATTTTCTTCTATACCTCTAAAAATATCTAAAGCAAATATAATGGATAAATCAGATTTTTGACAGCTTTGCATCCTGTGAGTTCTTAGCTTTAGCCTAGCTTCATATACCTGGTCCAGATAATTTTAAAATAGCCATGCATAACTAATCTAGATTCTAGCAGCCTGTTTGCAGCAATTTTGGCATAGCGGCACTATGCAGAGTCCCTGAAGTTCAAAGCACTACATTAGAGCCTGCTCTCCCCACAGCATGCCTGACCTGGGTCTGCAGTGCTGACCATGTTGGGCTTACAGTATAGGTCTTGGTAGTCGCATATTCCTCCATGAGCACTTGTTTGCTTCAAGGGTGTGGTGGGTTGACCTTGGCTGGCAGGTAAGCCCCCACCCAGTTGCTCACTCACTTTCACCCACAACAGGATGGGGAGAGAATCGGAAGGGCAAAAGCAAAAAAACCCCCAACTTGTGGCTTGAGATAAAGACAGTTTAATAAGTGAAGGGGAAAAAAAAAAAAGACAAGCTATGCAAAAGCAGTCACTTGCCACCAGCTGACTGATGCCCAGACAGTCTCTGAGCAACAGCTACTTTGGAAAAACTGCCACCCAGTTTTATTGCTGAGCATGACATCATGTGGTATAGAATATCTCTTTGGTCAATTCAAGTCAGCTGTCCTAACTGTGTCCCCTCCCAGCTTCTTGCCCACCCCTAGCCTACTCACTGGTGGGGCAGAGTGGGAAACAGATAAGGCCTTGACACTGTGCAAGCACTGTTCAGCAGTAACTAAAACATCAGTGTGTTACCGACACTGTTTTAGTCACAAATCTAAAACACAGCACCATACAGGCTGCTATGAAGAAACGCCATCCCGGCCAAACCTAGTACAAAGGGGAAATCCTTCCGGCACAGCTTTGTCTTACTACTGCATAAAAGGCAAGTACTAGGGATGGAAACATCTTAATGAGTGGCATGTCCTGCTTAGCATTGGTTGTAGAATGAGAAACTAAAGGACTTTTTCTCCTAACTGCTAGTACTTTCCTCTTCACCACCAACACCCCCCCCTCCTTTCCTTTACTTTCATATAGCTCAGTGCCTGTTTTTTCTGTCCCATGGGCAGTTGTACTGATTTCAGGCTCAGTGGCTGTTTTGCCCATGCTTTCTTCTCACTATCCTTGTTGGTTAGTTTGGCACTTGCTGCCGGCCTTTTATTTCATATTTCTTGTTCTCTTGCCTTGCCTCAGTGTCTGTGGACCTGTTTTGCTGATGTCTTACAACAAGAATCTTATGGCAAGAGTGTTACTGTAGAAATCCACCTTCCTCAGGCTACAGACCAGCTATGAAGCTGTACGACAGCTTCAGATATATACCTTGATCCTTTCCCACCCGGTTTCCATGGTGTCTTCCTTATGAAGACACCAGCCCAAGGGTTCTCCTTGGAAATCTAGGTTATGGTGAACAAGTGAAAATTGTATTGCATTCACTCTGCTAGCTCTCCAATGAATATGTCAAGGTCAGACACATGCTTCTATGACTCCACCTTTGATAAAATAAACACACAGTATGATGTATAGATTACTCCTGAATCTTGCACATATTATTGGGAGAAATCATTATGTCTATCAAAACTAACAGACATGTTGGTTTTATTTATTTTTCACTACCTTGCTTAATACAATGAGTACATTCAGACACCTGAATTGGGAGGGTAAGAATCCAAATTAGAACACAGTAGCATGGTTCTGCTAGGAGAATTACAACTCAGTTATCTGAATAGCTAAACATGTTTAAAAAATATAAAAGAAAATTAATACACTTTATATCAATTGAAAATTCTCAAAGTCAAGCATTTCTGAAACATGTATATATGAAAAATATTTATTCAGCTCCATTATGACCCCTTTATCTGCTTGTGGGCCCCAGTCTAATCTCAAAAAGGAAGGATAAAGAAGGAACAATCTGAATAGTAATGGTTCATTCAGTGCTAGTCTTGTCCCTCTTTCTTATGCCCTTTACCTGGCATTATGTGTTAGAGTGTAGATACTGCACTACCTGTGCTAATTCAATTTCCAGGGCAAAACAGAGGAACTGGCATTATTTCTCTGCAAATGTATATTCGTGACTGAAAGTTCAAGGTGAAAATATCTTCTCTTGAATAACAAGACCAAACACCCTGAAACTTAATTGACTTTGAAATGTTTTACTACAGTGATTTTTTTTCAATACTGGCTGCCAATAGATGGAAGACGCTTCTGATCAGATAGACGTAGGTGGGTAACTCACAGTCAGTTCTTCACAAGACTTTTTTTGTCTGTCATTCAGTGAACTGTTTGCAAGTGAATGGATTATCAAATTGAATAGAAAATCTTTGGTCCAAACCTGTAACCTAAAATAATCGCAGCTTTTCTGATCAGGAAAGGAAAAAGAGGAACTTGAATAGCTATAGGAATTTATAGTGACTTGGACTTCTAATATTTTGAGGGAGTGTCAGGGAAAAGAGCCCATCAGGACTGAATACTGCATTGGAACTAATATAATTACCTGAACTAGTACATTATATATGGTATATTAATATATAAGGCCTGTGCTGTGAAGAAGATCAGACTTGCAGTTCTGTTACTGACACCCATTAGTTTAGCATTTACATATCTCCACTGAGATCAGACCCTTCCATAGCAGTCGAACAGTATCTGCAGCCATGACTCAAAAGGGTAAGAACAGGATTACATTGTTCTAAAATACAGTAATACTTTCTTATGTTGCAATGAGAAGAAATGCAAGTAACTGAGTCGTAGTTGCAAAACAAATGGTAATTACTGTTTCTCAGTCTTTTAAAGATCACAGAATCATAGAACAGTCCAGGTTGGAAGGGACCTCAAAAGATCATCTGGTCCAACCTTTTATGGGAAAGGGAGCCTAGATGAGATTATCTAGCACCCTGTCCAATCACATCTTGAAAATCTCCAGCGATGGGGACTCTACCACGTCCCTGGGGAGGTTGTTCCAGTGATAGATTGTTCTCACTGTAAAATACTTCTTTCGTATATCGAGATGAAACCTTTCCCGGTGCAACTTGTAGCCATTGCCCCTTGTCTTCTCCATGTGACTCCTTGTGAAGAGAAACCCTCTGTCCTCTTTGTACTTTAAGTACTGGAATACTGTGATGAGGTCCCCTTCTCTTCTTCCCTTCTCCAGGGAGAAAAGACCTAACTCCTTCAGTCTTTCCTCACAGGGCAGATTCTCCAGCCCTTTGATCATCTTTGTGGCCCTCCTTTGGACCCTCTCCAGCCTGTCCGTGTCTTTCTTGAATTGTGGGGACCAGAACTGGACACAGTACTCCAGGTGCAGCCTAACAAGCGCTGAGTAGAGTGGGATGATCATGTCTCCATCTCTGCTAGTAATGCCCCTGTGGATGCAGCTCAGGATGTGATTTGATTTCGTTGCTGCAGCAGTGCACTGCTGACTTGTGTTCAGTTTGTTGTCCACCAGGACCCCCAGGTCCCTTTCAGCAAAGCTGTTCCCCAGCCACACAGATCCTAGCCTGTACTGGGCTCTTTGGTTATGTTGTCCCAGGTGCAGGACTTTTTGCATTTGTCTTTGTTAAACTTCATACTGTTCTTGCTGTCCCACTCTTCCAGCCTGTCCAGGTCTCTCTGTAACATGTCTCTTCTGAGGTGTCCACCTCACCACCCATTTTGGTGTCATCAGCAAACTTGGTGAGGGTGCCACCCAGTTTGGTGTCATCAGCAAATTTGGTGAGGGTGCTTTCAAAACAAGAAAGACAGAAGGAAGGAAGGGATGTGCTGGTTGTTAGCTGCAATATGGAAAATTGAGAATGAATAGGCTGAAAGGTTAGAGGAAGAAAAAGGAAAGTTGAAAAGTAAATTGTCAGAAAAATTTTAGAATTAAGTATAGCCAAATTGCAAGTTAACAGCGAATCTGAAAAAAGGGCAGATCTCAAAAAACAATTAGTGCCACAAGTTATAGAGAAGGCAAGAAAACACTGTGCAAAACTACTACAAGGTAACAATGTAGACTCCATAAAGGTTTGTACAGCTATGTATGATAGTGATTGGGGTGGAGACATTTGGGACAGCCCAGATGAATCCGATGGGGAAGTAAGTGATTCCATATCAGTGTGACCCCTCATTCAACAAGAAATCACTACTGATGATCCATGAGGGGACAATCCGCATACACAAGATACCACTAAAGTTTGAGATTTTAATGCAGATAATGTGCGGAAAATTCAAGCAACATACCAAAACCAACCCGTGGAATCAATAGTTGAATGGTTATGCCAACTTTGGCGTAATGGGGGGGTGGGGTGGGGTGGAGGAGTATCCCTATTTGCAAGAGAGGCAGACGATTTAGGTCCTGGAATTTTCCTCACCCTCTGAGGAGATGCTGCCCAGACCTTACGGACTTTAGCTATTAAATGGATGAGGGGTCCATTATGAAGAGCGGGGTGAAGAACTTATGATTCCTTGGTGAAGCCCAAATGAATTGCAGGAAGCACTGTTACAAACAGCTATAGTAACATTATTGCATAAGTCTGAAGCCCAAGGTGACGAGCCTAGTCCTTGGGACATTCTTGCTACATCCCCCTATTTGAGGTCTGTTGGGAAAGGAGCCATGGGGTCAGGAAAATTAGTTTTTATGCAACTACGCCAGTGTCTATCTGCAGGAACCCTTTTTCTCAAGTGCTCTGGAAGACCATTGCACAAATGAGAGAACTAAGCCCTGACCCTCCCATACAAAGGGAATGGCAGTAGATCTTAACCACTTCGATCCAACCTAGATGTCAAACAAATATTCCACAAAATCATCATGCTAATTTAAACAAACAAAATAATACTGATAAGGAATCTTCTAATCAAACTGAAAACAAGCAAGCTAAGTGAAACAAGTGGTGGCATACCTGTCTGAATCAGGGGTGCACCCGTGAATTTCTCCATGGCCTGCCCACTGAGAAACTGTCTAGCTGAAAGAGGAGAAAAGGAGACAAGGCTACCTATATCTCCACCTAGTGACTCTCCTGTGGAAGGAACCCTTTTAAAAATATCCTGACTTATCTTCTGTCAAAAGGCAGTATCAGGGAAACTAGATAGGGGGCCTGGACTGGTGGAGGTACAAGTGGCCCTACTTTCTGCTACTCGAAGACCAAGCCCCACACTTTGGGCCATAGTGAATAATAAACTAAAAGCTAATTTCCTTATAGATACTTGGGCACAATTATCCGTGATTAAGGTGGAATCATGCCCTGGAGCTGCCCCTTTAAAACATCAGAAAATGTTAGTAACTGAAGTAAAAGGAACAGTAATTCCTTATTCAACTGTTAAAGTAAAATTGGAACTTTCTTTTTGTGCCCCATGAAAATATCAAATGTTATTGGGCAATCTGAATATATTAGGCATGGATATTCTGAAAGGCAAAAGTTGGGTACAGGACATGTATCTGCCCACAAAAAAGCTAACACTAAGAAAAACGAACTCAATGCCAAGGTTGACTGGCTAGCTGGCATTAATATTGCTATAGCCCCTGATTCCACTAAATGGAACCAGTTAGCCCACTGGCTGCATGCCTCATTAGGACATAATGGTACAGAGGACTTAAGCATATATTAAGAGGTGGCCACTAACCACTCGACAAGCACATGAATTGATCTCCAGCTGTGAAATATGTGCAGAAATCAGAAAACATTGCAAGGAAGGCCAAACCTTCGCTAATATCAGACTGTAAAATTCCCTGGCCCACTTGGCAAATTGATTACGTTGGACCTCCACCTCTCCCTCGAACACCCGAGGGGTGGCGCTATATCCTTACTGGAGTTGAAATGGTATCGGGCTTAGGGAAAGCTTTCCCCTGCTGGAGAGCTGATGATCTTGCCACTGTGGCAGGGCTAATCCACGGTTTGCTGATGTTTCTATGCCCTCTGCCGTGCAATCTGACAACGACACTCACTTTAAAAATAAAATTTTCATGCTATGAGAACAGATAAACTCAGACATTTGTTCCAAAGACAACAATGGAAGTATGTGGACTGTTTTTTCTGTCTGTCAATGACCAAAAGGGTGGCAGTCATACTCTAGTATTCATAGAATCATAGAATATCTCAAGTTGGAAGGGACCCATAAGGATCATCAAGTCCAACTCACTGCTCCTCACAGGACTACCTAAAGCTAAACCATATGACTAAGAGCATCATCCAGACTCTCCTTGAGCTCTGACAGGCTTGGTGCCATGACCACTTCCCTGGGGAGCCTGTTCCAGTGACCGACCACCCTCTCAGTGAAGAACCTTTTCCTAATGTCCAATCTGAACTTTCCCTGACGCAGCTTCATTCCATTTCCTTGTGTCCTATCACTGGTCACCAGAGAGAGGAGATCAGCACCTCCCCCTCCGCTGCCCCCCTTGAGGAAGTTGTAGACTGTGATGAGGTCACCCCTCAACCTTCTCTTCTCCAAGCTGAACAAGCCAAGTGACCTCAGCTGCTCCTCATAAGTCTTGCCCTCAAGGCCTTTCACCATCTTGGTCTCCCTCCTCTGGACACACGCTAATAGTTTGATGTCCTTCTTATATTGAGGCGCCCAAAACTGTACACAGTACTTGAGGTGGGGCCGCACCAGTGCAGTGCAGAGTGGGACAATCACCTCCCTCAAACGGCTAGCTGTGCTGTGCTTGATGCACCCCAGGACCCGGTTGGCCCTTTTGGCTGCCAGGGCACACTGTTGACTCATAGTCAACTTGCCATCAACCCAAACCCCCAGATCTCTTTCCACGGGGCTGCTCTCCAGACTCTCAAGACCATTGAAAAATAATGGAGAGAGGTCCCGCAATGACATTGGCCAGCTCTTTCAGTACCCTGGGATGAATCCCATCGGGTCCCATAGACTTATTCGCATCCAGCTGGAACAACAAATCTTGAACAAGTTCAGGGCCGGCTGGGAGTTTATCATCCTCCCAGTCATGGTCTTTCAACATAGGGCTCTGGGGGGTCCCAGGGCCCATAATTGGTGTTGAAGACAGACGAGAAGAAGGCATTCAATGTCTCCGCTTTGTCTACGTCCCTATTTGTGAGGTGACTGACCTCATCAAGCAACGGACCAATGTTATCTCTGATTCTCCTTTTGCTATTAACATATTTTTTTAAAAAAAACCCTTTTTGTTGTCCTTCACAGTGCTGGCCAGCTTGAACTCTAATTGAGCTTTGGCCGCACAAATTTTCTCCCTACAGTGGCAAACAGCATCTCCGTAGCCCTCCCGTGTCACCTGTCCTTGCTTCCAATGTCCGTACACTTTCCTTTTCTGCCTAAGTTCTAGAAGAAGATCCCTACTCAGTCAAGCCAGCCTTCTACCCCACTTGCTTGACTTCCGACACTTTGGAATTGCCTGCTCCTGTGCTCTTAAGAGATGGCTCTTAAAAAGCAACCAGCATTCCTGGACCCCAATACCTTCAAAAGCAGGTTCCCAGGGGACCTTATGTCCTGGTTTTGGCTGGGATAGAGTTAATTTTCTTCCTAGGAGCTGGTATAGTGCTGTGTTTTGGATTTTAGGATGAGAATAATGTTGATAACACGCTGATGTTTTGGTTGTTGCTAAGCAGTGTTTACACTGGGCAAGGACTTTTCAGCTTCCCATGCTCTGCCAGGTGCACAACAAACTGGGAGGGGGCACAGCCAGGATAGTTGATCCAAACTGGCCAAAGGGCTATTCTATACCATATGACGTCATGCTCAGTATATAAACTGGGGGGAGTTGGCCGGGGGGTAGCGATTGTTGCTCAGGGACTGGCTGGGCATCGGTCGGCGGGTGGTGAGCAGTTGTATCACTTGGGATTTTTCTGGGTTTTGTTCCTCTCTTGCTCTCTTGTTGTTTTCCTTCCCATTACAATTTTTTGTTGTTGTTCCAATTATTAAACTGTTCTTATCTCAGCCCATGAGTTTTCTTACTTTTGCTCTTTTGATTCTCTCCCTCATCCCACCAGGGTGGGGAGGGTGAGCGAATGGCTGTGTGGTACTTAATTGCCGACTGAAGCTAAACCAAAACACCTTACTAACTAGCTCCTTCAGCAGCCTGAAGTCTGCTCTCCCCATATCCAGGGTCAAAGTTTTGCTGGAAGTTTTTCTCCTATTGCCAACAATTTGAAAGTCAACTACTTCATGGTCACTGTGACCAAGATAGCCACCAATCACCACTTTGCCCACAAGTCCCTCTCTGTTTACAAACAACAAATCTAGGAGGGCACCTTTCCTAGTCGGCTCCCTTAGTACCTGCACCAAGAAGTTATCTTCAACATGCTTCAGAAATTTCCCTGACCTGTTTTGTGTCCACTGTATGATATTCCCAGTTGATGTCTGGGAAGTTAAAATCACCCATAAGGCACATTCTTATGATAAAAGCCCCGTGATGCATTAGAATGCCCCAGAGCACAAATTCAACCTGGGTGGGAAAAACAAGCAATTGTGATTACACTCTGTATTACAATCAAACCCAAATGTGGTTTCAATGTAAATGTAACACAGTACAAGTTTGTATTGGTTCTGACCCGAAATCCTCATGGACCTGCAATAATGAGTCAGCAATAACAAATGATCACATTTTTGCTAGTCTAAAACTCTGGAGTCTTACATGGAATGTTAACAATACAAATTGTGACAGATTCTACAATTTCAGTGGTCCTAATTCTACACGTTATACTTTGCAGAGTAATGGTTGGCTAAGTACTAACGATAACTAGGAAACATGTGGTCCAGGCAACGCAGCTGGCTGTTTAGGTTGCCATCCCTTTTGGGTAACCCTATTAAGCCAATTGTGCTTAATGAAATTTGATTGTCCTTCCCTTCATGGTGTTCACTTTACCGATATCACAAAAACTTATGGCAAAACTGTTGGCCTACCATTTTAACACCTGGATGGTTCTGGTTCTGTGGCACAAATGCCTATAAAAGTCTGCCACCACAATGGGCAGGTACTTGTACCATAACATGTC
This sequence comes from Ciconia boyciana, assembly GCF_034638445.1. Taxonomy (NCBI): domain Eukaryota; kingdom Metazoa; phylum Chordata; class Aves; order Ciconiiformes; family Ciconiidae; genus Ciconia; species Ciconia boyciana. The sequence goes on from NC_132937.1 coordinate 13,853,192, forward strand.
TTGCTCCCTATGCATTTCAAGCCAAAAATTTAACTTTCACCTCTTTACACAACCATTACCCTGTACACAATAAGCATAATGTGATAAATCCCTTGGTAGAGAGACCAACGAAATTCCACCAATTTATATGTGCATTGTTTCCAACTTTAGGTACTATTGAACTTGAAACAGCTATTGTAGATATTTCTGCTATGCTTGAAGTTATCAAAAATGCTACTGTAGAGACTTTAAAATATTTGCAATCTGAAATTGACTTGCTATCACAATTAACCCTTCAAAATCATTGGGTTTTAGATTATCCTTTAACATCACAAGGAGATATATGTGTATTGTTAAACACCACTTGTTTTTATGCTAACAAATCTAAACAAATTGAATATGACATAAACATCATTCAACAGCATGTTCGTACTTTTCAGCAAATAGCTCAAGAGCAACCCTTATTAGAAGGCCTATCAGCTGACTGGTCTCATCTCTGGTCCTGGCTACCTGACTTTGGCTCGTGGGCCGATCACATTTTATTAATATTAACTCTGCTTATAGCCATGGGAATGATGTTATTTTGTGTTATATCATGTTTCAAATCTTTGTGTATATCAGCTGCTAGAATCAACGTTTTGTACTCTACTCTCCCCTCGGATGAAGAGATTTTGGACAATGCATGGCCCATTCCATGGAGTCCTCTTTATGACCCCGTTACTAAGCTGTAGGCTGCGTGCAAGAGGTGACAGTACCACTACCACCGGCATCGTTCTCTGTTCCTGACAGTGTCAAAGGGTGGGATGTGACCAGTACCCTCTACTCTTGACACCTGGTACAGCATTGTTGCCAGGATATGGTGACATCTGTTATGGAACAGGGAAGCCTTAACAGCACGAGATATTCTGAACGGCAAAACCTGTGATCCCCCAGTGGTCAGGAATGCCTCTTGAGACTGTTCACTCAGCTCCTGCTCAGATTTTAGCTAACACACAGCTCATGCTAAGGCCTGATGTATGCTGGGAGCAGCGCCATTAGGTCAAAGCGAGAGCAACACATAAGCAGGATGCAATGGACAGAAAGAGATAAAGATCATTATGCAGCCATTACTACCTGCACCTTGCTGTCTCCTGCAGCCAAAATTCTTGCATATTGATTGTCTGGCAACCTCTTCAGAATCCACTAACTTATGGAAATGGTAAAGACCAAACTCCCAAACTGAGAGGTATAAATGTATCAGCTTATCCAAAAGGTTTTTGAAGTGGTTCCAACAGCAGCTGGACTGCTAAGGCCTCCATGCTTCCTGGGGGAACATCCTCACCCTCACCCATTGGCTAGAGTACCATGACACCGCCTCCATCATTCTTCTTCCTCCGAGGACTGACTCATGTACTTTTTAAAGTCAGAGTCTAGATTATGATTATTGTATCACACGCTGATTATTGAGAATTTGACTCGATCTGCAGAGGGTCCAGGTGACTGAAAAGTCTCGGCAACTGAAATTTAGGTAATAGGAAAGCTATGCTAATTGCTACAAATTCTGTGTAATGATAAGCTATGCTGATTGCTAAAATCTTTATATAATAATAAAGCTCTAATTATAGCTACAACCCTGTGTCCAGTTCTCATTCTACCAAGGCTCCTTAAAAGAACCTGCCTGTCCCCATAGCGTCAGGTAGCGTCAGGTGACAATCTCACAGAAAAAAAGTTACAAATATCTATGCCTCATAGTTGCATTTCAAGGTGAAATACAGCTATTTCTAATTTGGCACTTGAAGTCATAACAAGAGAAGATTAGTGACTCATAATAGAAAGGATACATGAAGGTCAGTCAAGGCAACCTGTGTTTTTTCTGACATTCTCAGTCTATGGCATACCTGGGAGAAAGACTCTACTTTCCACATTACTTTTGCTACCTGTTTCAAGTTTTGGCAGACAGATAATTGTAACCAGATGTAACCAAAGTGATTAGTTCATTCTTTTGTAACTAAGCAACATAGAGATAGGAGCAGGTTAGACAATGCTTTAATATTGTGTTTGTACACCTATGGCTATGGATATGCTACTATGCCCAAAGACAATTGGACGAGGAATAGTACGGACATGCTGCTATGTTCCCAGTACAGCCCCAGCCCATCTTGACAAAGAGTCAAGGGTGGTTAGAATAATTGGTTTGTGTTAAGGGTGCCAAATCATTGTTAGGGACCATGCACCATGAAGAAGGAAAACAGGTTACATAAGCAAGGTGGGATTGCGCATGTCCAGAAGAAGGGGTCAACTAAAGGACACACCTGTACGACCACCAAGGACCACCAGAGACCCCCACGGAAGCCCCTCGGAGCTCAAGGACGCATGCGTAATGACCACGCAAATATGATAATTAGTTCCAGGAAATAGAATGAATATGCATGATCATTCCAGGAAATTTGATGCATATGTATGTAACTGGGCAATATAAATTTTGGCTGATGTAACCTGTGGTATGCACGCTAGGTGGAACGATCCCCCGTGCATCTGGCGCCGTAATAAAGAATGCCTGCTTCTTAATGCTACATTGGTGTTAAGGAGTTTGATTCCTGATTTCGGTGACAGTTTTGGCGACCCAGATGGGATCCTGCTTCTGAATTTCGACGGATCCGAGGGATCGCAGGACCTCCAGCCGGCACTGAGGGATTCTTGGGGAGAACCTCCGATCCCCGGACCGAAGAATTCTGAGCAAGATCCTCTGGAACAAGGTAATAAGGCATTCTTCTAACGGGTAACAGAACTTTAGGTAGGACGTGGGTTAGAGTCCCACTCTGGGCAGTACGTGGGGTTAGAGTCCCACCTTAGGTAGGATGTGGGTTAGAGTTCCACCAAAGGTAGGACATGGGTTAGAGTCCCACCAAAGCCTCCTCATAAGACGCGGCGAAAGCTACGCAGGGTTGGGCTAAGAGGTACCTCGGTTGGTAAGTCTCTGCTAGGCGAAAGCCTGTGGAGCAGGGCCCAAGGGGGAGTCTTCAACGGGGGGTTGAAGTCTCCAAGGTTGGGATTCCTGGCAGGGGGCTGGAATCCCAGAGGGAGCTCCAACAAGGGCTGGGGTCCCTCTGACTAGTGCCTGTGATAGTGCACAATCACAAGCACTAGTCTTTTGGGAGATGGGTACATTTCCGAGTAAGAAACCCATCCCACAAAGAACACCTTTGGGATGTATTTTAAAACATTGGAAAGATCTGGGGGGTGATCCTTTGACTTGGAAACAATTAATTGAATATTGCAATCATTGGTGGCCAATGTATACTTTGGAAGGTGGGGAGAAATGTCCAGAAAATAGTACATTGCGATATAATACCATCTTGCAATTAATGTTATTTTGCAAAAGGGAAGGTAAATGAGATGAAATAGCTTATGAGGTATTTATTTTTGCTTTGAGAAATCATCTGGAGTGGCAAAAACAGTGTGGGATTATCCAGTAAGATTTTATGGTATTGACTTTGGAAAAAAACAGGGAAGGAATAAGAGTTTAAGATGATGTTGCTCTGCCTGTAGCATTGGGAAAGGGAATGTCCCAAAGTGAGAGAATTGGATCTTTCGCTACAGGCAATTAAGTTGATGACTCTGAATGATGAGGACTGAAGGAGACCAGGGGAGTCAACCCCAGCTGAACATCTGGTTACATTAAAGCTGAGGAATGATGAGGCAGAATTTTTAGTTGATACAGGGGTAACATATTCGGTATTAAATATATGCAAAGGGGGGGTTTAGTCATAAAACTATAAGTGTTGTTGGGGCAGCAGGGCAGAAGGAAAATCGGACGTTTTTACAACCTTTGAAATTCAAATTGGGAAAGCAATGGGTAACTCATCAATTTTTGTATATGCCAGAATGTCCATCATCTTTGTTAGGAAGAGATATATTGAGTAAATTGAATGCACAAAATAATTTTTAAAAATGGGGAGACTCAGCTGTTAATATCTGAATCAAAAGCTGTGGAAGTGAGAATTTTTATGTTACAGAACACGCCAAGACCGAAGGAAGAAATTCCTGCAGAAGTGGAGGATGCAGTAACACCCTTGGTATGGGCTAGTGGAATTCCAGGTCAGTCTAAATTGGCGGAACCAGTAAAGGTTGTTCTAAAATCTGGAACTAAACTGGTAAGACAAAAGCAGTATCCTATTAAGTGGGAAGCTAGAAAGGGGTTGGAAGAATGAATAACAAAATTTTTGAATTATGGATTATTGATAGATTGTGAATCAGAATATAATACCCTGATATTGCTAGTGAAAAAGCAGAATGGCAAGGAATATAGGTCAGTTCAAGATTTAAAAGCCATGAATCAGATTGTTCAAGACATTCACCCAGTAGTAGCTAACCCATATACCTTGCCGACATCCTTAAAAGAAAAACAGAAGTGGTTTACTGTACTTGATCTCAAGGATGCTTTCTTCTGCATACCTCTAGACAAAGATAGCCAGGCATATTTGCCTTTGAATGGAAAGCCCAACCACTGGATGCAAGACACAACTCACCTGGACGGTGCTACCTCAAGGGTTCAAAAATAGTCCTACAATATTTGGTAATCAGTTGGCAAAGGAATTGGAAGTGTGGAAAAAAGAATAATATTGCAGTATGTAGATGACATTTTGATAACAGACTTCTTATCTGTGCATGAAAATAACATGAAAATACCAAAGTGCTGTTACACATTTGAAGCTGGGAGGTGAATAAAATGTATCCAAAATAATAAGAATGTTTAGCTACATCTTCTCTGACATATACAGAAGCACCTCTTGGGAAAGAAGACCTCCAGGCACTTACAAACTAGCTGTTGTTGTAGCAGAGGTATACCTGAAGTTGAGTTTATGCATTCCTGCTATGAAACATCAATTTACTGTAAGAAGAGGTAAAGAAGTAATGACACAACTTTAAGGAGTGGTGGCTTCTAGCTTTATAAAACAGATATACACCTGGGTGCAGTGGCTGGTATCAAGATTCACAAATTGTTTTATTTCTTCTCTGAAACAGACTGACACAGAACCACTCTGGGATCAGCATTGTAAAATCTTACTTGCAGAGGTGAAGTCCAGCAAAATTTAAAATCTTAGGAAAGCCAAGCTGATGGACTGTACATACCATAAGGAAAATTAAGTATCTCTAATTAGGCTGCATGAAACCAGCATGGTGAGGAAATCTGCCCATAGCCTTTAGGAAACTCTGTAGACAAAGGTCTTTTACTCCTTCAGTGACATTTGCTTATACCTCTGTGGGGAGAAATAGATAGGCCCATGCTGCGGACTTCAGTAGCATGTATGGGCCAACCTCTAGGTTTAACATCTTAGCTATAGGTGGTACTTAACTGTATAGATACCCAAGCTAGCTTTTAACAAGGTATTGAAAGCAGTCATGATGTTGCACTGTACAATTCAATATCATCCAATTTATGCTGCTTTTTAGGTGAAGTCCATATCCTAGGTCTGTGGAACAATCCACTTGTAATTCCTTTTCATGTATGTATAATGACAAGTTTTCAGTATGGACACTCATGTTGATCTTTGATGCAGCAGAATGATACAATGGAAAAGAAAAGGCATCTCATCAGGCAGAGCTTTTCATAGAATAGAAAATGGGACTGGAAAATAAAGAGAATCTCACAAGGTCACCTAGTCAATGTTCTGGCCCCAATTATAGCTAAACCATTCCTGACAGATATTTGTTTGACTCCTATTTTTCTCATCCCAGCATGTCTTTCTTCTTTGGCTGAACTTAATATATTATGAATTAGGCACTATCAATTCTCCATAAAAGATTAAAAGTTCTCTTCGAACAAGAGCCTGTACAGTGTAAGACAAATTATGCATAAAAGACAAGGGAAAATTTCAGAAATAAAAATATATGACCTAGAAACCAATGTCATGGTATTGGGTTTGCGTGGCAAGGTTTTGGTAGCAGGGGCGGCTACAGGGGTGGCTTCTGTGAGACAGTGCCAGAAGCTTCTCCTATGTCCGATAAAGCCAGTCGGCTCCAAGATGGACCCGCCGCTGGCCAAGGCTGAGCCAGCCAGCCATGTCAGTAGCATCTCTGTGATATAACATATTTAAGAAGGGGGGGAAAAAATGCTGTGCAACAGCAGCTGGGAGGGACAAGTGAGAATATGTGAGAGAAACAACTATGCAGACACCAAGGTCAGTGAAGAAGGAGGGGGAGGAGGAGCTCCAGGCACTGGAGCAGAGGTTCCCCTGCAGCCCATGGAGGTTAATGGTGGAGCAGATATCCACCCTGCAGCCTGTGGAGGATCCCAAGCTGGAGCAGGTGGATGTGCCTGAAGGAGGCTGTGACCCTGTGGAGAGCCCGCACTGGAGCAGGCTCCTGGCAGGACCTGTGATCCCGTGGAGAGAAGAGCCCACACAGGAGCAGGTTTTCTGGCAGGACCTGTGACCCTGTGGGGGACCCACTCTGGAGCAGTCTGTTCCTGAAGGACTGCACTCCCTGGGAAGGACCCATGCTGGAGCAGTTCGTGGGACCCCACACTGGAGCAGGGGAAGAGTGTGAGGAGGAAGGAGCAGCAGAGACAAAGTGTGATGAACTGACCGCAACCTCCATCCCCCCTGCCCCACTCAGGGGGAGGAGGTAGAGAAATCAGGAGTGAAGTTGAACTTGGGAAGAAGGGTGGGGTGGGGGGAAGGTGTTTTTAGATTTGTTCTTATTTCTCATTATCCTACTCTGTGGTTAAGTGGCAATAAATTAAATTAATTTCCCCGTGTCAAGTCTGTTTTGCCCGTGATGGTAATTGCTGTGATCTGTCCCTGTCCTTTTCTCGACCCACAAGCCTTTCATCGTGTTTTCTCTCCTCTGTCCAGTTGAGGAGGGGGAGTGATAGAGCAGCTTGGTTGGCACCTGGCATCCAGCCAAGGTCAACCCATCAAACATGGCTACACTGACATTAAAAAAAAAAAATTACATAAAATAAAAGCATAATTTAAAAAAAAAATTCTATTTTAAATGGTGTTAATAAAGTGTATCGTGTCCTCTTAGGAATAAACAGTTAATGCTTATTAAATGAGACCATTGGCTGAAAGGCACCATATAAATGCATGCTATTATTACTAGAAAGAATTATATCCAGTAGTTTTGCAAATTATATTGTTAAAACTGCTTCAATGAGCAGAGTTTCTTTCTTTGCATGTATCTTGCTTTTGCCTTCTTTACAGATTCTAGCTTTCTCACAGATCCAAAAATCCTTTTCTTGGTGCTGACTGCAGCCTGGGAAACATTTAGACTGCCACTGTAAAGTCGAAAATCAACATTAGAGCTATGTAGGTTTGTTGGAATTATATATATTTGACAGTATCCCTAGTCTGTGATGTATTAAGAATCAGAGTGTATTGTAGATAGAAACTTGCATAACTTTAAAATGTGCTGCAGGGGGCACTATTTAATAAGAAAAAATAAATAGGCATGCTATTGGGGTTAGGGAGTGAATAATGTTTAAAAAAATATAACGGGTGTTTTGATCCATGTATTTTCTTATTCATATTAATTAGATATGAAGTAGGGATTCAATTCAAATATTTTTTTTCCCAAAATTCATAGATCTGGAAATGTCTGCACTCTGAATTTTCTCAGGATAATGCATACTCCATTATTATTTTCTCAGGAAAAAACAATTTTTGCTAATTCCATATTATCTGACAGAATTTTATGTCTGAGACAGTTTTATACTTTGAATTTATTCTTGTCTGTAATAAATCACTGGAAAATGAAGTAAAGTCAAGATATAATCTCATAGAGACTAATATTATACCATAGTTTTCCGTAAAAAAAAGGAAATAAAATGACTGAACAAGATAAGATGGTCAAATTCACCATTTTAATATTATCAGAGAAGATGAGCATATCACTTTCTGTCTGTAAACAAGATATTTTGTATTTTAATTTAAATGTGGACATCCTGCTGGTAATAATCTACATATTGCAAACTCTCTCATGGATGCTAGAAAATAAAAAAAAAACAAACAAAATTTTCTTGCGAGTTTAAAGGGAAGTGAGAAGATGTCAGTTAAGAGAATGAAAATATGTTTTAAGACATGGAGCTCTCTATCAATATATCACAATATTCTATTCAGAGTCTGACTGCATATCTTATTACAAATTTTATCTTTAAAAATTATTTATAAGACTTGCAGAACACCAAAGAAAGGACAAATCACTTCTGCTCAGAATATACTTATGCGAAATTCTCCCTGGTCTGTAGCAAGTTTAAGAGAAAGCTTCTCCTCTTTTATTTCTGAAGAAAGCAATACAAATGTGATAGCAAGATGTGTCAAACATAGCAGTTCAGCATGCACACACTTTCATAGGACTGGGAAATAGTTTTCTATTCCATTTCTGTGGATATGTAATGGCAGTGCAAGATATCTGTGCTGGTTTTGGCTGGGCTAGAGTTAATTTTCTTCATAGTAGCTTGTATGGGGCTATGTTTTGGATTTGTGATGAAAACAGTGTTGATAACACAGGGATGTTTTTGTTGTTGCTAAGTAGTACTTATACTAAATCAAGGACTTTTCAGCTTCCCATGCTCTGCCAGGTGCACAAGAAGTTGGGATGGGACACAGCTGGGACAGCTGACCCCAACTGACCAAAGGGATATTCCATACCACATGACACTGTGCTCAGCAATGAAACTGGGGGGTGGAGGTTGGCGGGGGCTGCTGGGCATCGGTCAGTCGGTGGTGAGCATCATTTGTTTTTCTTGGGTTTTATTTTCTTCCCTCTTTGTTGTGTTTTTTTCTTACAATTTTTTTTAATTTCTTTTTTTTTTAATTATTAAACTGTCTTTATCTCAACCCACGAGTTTTCTCACTTTTACCCTTCTGATTCTACCCCCCATCTTCTCCCACTGTGGGAGAAGTGAGTGAGTGGCTGTGTGGGGCTTAGTTGCCGGCCAAGGTTAAACCACAACAGTCTGGTTTTGGTAGCAGAGGATGTGTTGGTGGAGACATAGCTATTATTTTATTGATCACATCCATTGGGATATGACGATGCCCATCTTGCCATTTTATTCCTAAAAACTGGATCTCCTGTGCAGGTCCCTTGACCTTACTTTGGTTTATGGCAAAACCAGCTTTCAAAAGAATTTGGATTATTCTTCTCCCTTTCTCAAACACTTCCTCTGCTGTTTTGGCCCACACAATGATGTCATCAATATATTGCAGGTGTTCAGGAGCTTCACCTTGTTCCAGCACAGTCTGTATTAATCCATGGCAAATAGTAGGGCTGTGTTTCCACCCCTGGGACAGTCGATTCCAGGTGTACTGGATACCCCTCCATGTGAAAGCAAACTGCGGCCTGCACTCTGCTGCCAAAGGGATCAAGAAAAATGCATTAGCAATATCAATTGTTGCATACCACTTGGCTGCCTTTGACTCCAGTTCATTTTGGAGCTCTAGCATGTCTGGTACGGCAGCACTCAGTGGCAGCGTGACTTCATTCATGCCATGATAGTCCACTACTAGCCTCCACTCTCCATTAGATTTTCACACCGGCCATATGGGACTCTCCTAAAGAGTAGACGAGTCTTGCTGATCACTCCTTGACCGTCCAGTTGCTGGATCAGCTTATGGATGGGAGCCAGGGAGTCTCGACTGGTGCGATATTGTTGCCACTGCACTGTCCTGGTAGCAATTGGCACCTGCTGTTCTTTAACCCACAGCAACCCCACAACAGAAAGATCCTCTTAGAGATGAGGCCAGCTAGACAGCTGTTTAATCTTCTCCGTACTCAAGGCAGCTATACCAAAAGCCCACCGGTACCCTTTTGAGTCCTTGAAATACCCTCTCCCTTGAGCAGAAAAAGGCTAACTCTTAATAGCCAAGACATTGGTCGGTATGAGTGAGGAAGACATATCCTTCTTTAATTGCTGGGACAATTGTTGGGACATTTTCTCCACAGCCGAGACGCAGGCCTGCAGGGAGGAAGTGAGATTCTCTTTGAATTCTTGGAGCTGACTGGTCATTCCATCCACAATTGGTGCCTCCGTGTCTGTCCAGCTCATTATCGCCAGGGTGTTGGCATATGACATCGGTGCACTTCGTACAAACTTTCGCCACATGGACCGTGTGCACCGGATTTCATCTGGGTTCTTGGATACCTGGTTGTCATCCAGGTTGCTATAGATCACCTCCACCACAGCGAATTCCCTCAGATACTGGCTACCTCCCTCAATGGTGGTCCACTTGCTTCAGGAATTTGCGAGATCTTCCTTGAAGGGATACCTGTCCTTCACACTTGATAGGAGTCTCCTCCTGCCCTTTTTCCAATCCCTTTGCCACTGGCCTTATCCCTAGCAAGGGATCCCAGCTGCTGGGCTTCCTTACCCTCTAATTCCTGACTACTGGCCCCAATATCCCAGCATCGTAGTAAACAGCTGATAATTTGCTTTCTGAAGAAAGCAATACAAATGTGATTTTGCTAGACGTGTCAAACATAGCAGTTCAGCACATACACACTTTCATAGGACTGGGAAATAGTTTTCTATTCCAGTTCTGTGGCTATGCAATGGCAGTGCAAGATACCCCATTTTGTCAGCAGGAACTTTTCAGCGGGAATGGTTTCCAGCAGTCCTTTATATGTTATTACTTGATTGAGTTAAAAATGGGGAAATATGCAATCAGATCAATTTTATGAGTGTTAGTTTGAATAGGACTTTTATCTCCAAATCAGGTTACATCAGTCTGGATCTTTAGCTGTTGCTAACCAATTCTGAGACCTAGATCTTAGACTGGAGAATGAAGTAGACTGTATCTTGAGATGATTCCATTATATTAATCAGGAAAATTTGAATATTGATCCAGTCACAAGATATAAGTTCCACAACCCATTTTCATGCTACTATAAAGTAGCCAAAAATAAACATGCAATAAGATGTTCTGGACTCACAGGAAGCCATGTCACTTGCTTCAATCACTATAAGCGTAGAGGCTGCCAAGTGATTGAATTAACCACCTGTATCTGGTGGACCCTTCTGCCTTGGCTGGAGGTGCTCCTGGCCAGCTGGAGGACCTATTTCTCCAAGCAGCACAGTGAGAAGCAGCAGCTACATAACTCACATAGTTTTATGCAGGTTGAGGAAAAGAAGCCAGCAAAAAAATCACATCAATGTATTACTAGAGGAGACTATAAATTCCCTGTGCTTCCCGAAAATTTACTACTTTTTGTTATAGTTTAATTTCATCAACTATAGTGATCTATTACATACAATTATCAATTTCTTCCTTGTTATGTGTGATAAGAAGATAACAAAGCGTTATACATATATGAAGATAACAAAGTGTTGCTGTTCATATGAAGATTTCTGGGGATGTTAGTGGCATTAAAAAAAGGTCACACTGGCTGATAAATTTGTTGGTTGTTATAATGAAAACCACATATCCCACTAATTCCTTAAACAACTGAAAACTTGCTCTCCTAAAATTCAGGGTCCTGACTCTACTCTTCACCTGGCCCATATCCCTCAAGATTGTGAATTCCACCAGGGCATGATCACTGCAGCCTAGGCTGCCACCAATTTGACCTCTCTAGTTCATCCGTGTTGGTGAGCGACAGGTCCAGTAACGCTTCTCCTCTGGTCGGGCTATCACCAGGATTAAGAAATTATCCTTGACTGTGGTGGGTTGACCTTGGCTAGCTACCGGGTAACCACCAAGCCATTCTATCACTCCCCCTCCTCAAAAGGACAGAGGGAGAAAATATGACAAAAGCTCACGGGTTGAGATACAGACAGGAGATCACTCAGCAGTTACCGTCATGGGCAAAACAAACTCAACATGGGGAAATTAATTTAATTTATTACCAATTAAAAAGTGTAGGATAATGAGAAATAAGAACAAATCTAACCCCCCCTGCAGGTTTCTTCACAGGGGATAGTGGAAGTGACAGAGAACTATACTTGTAATAACCCCTCCAATTCGCCTTTCTGGAATAAGACTCTTTTAACTCAGATCAAATATCAGGATTGGGAATATACAACCACAGTGCTAACAGAAGGAACTTTCTGTTTTACTCGTAACCAGTCTGACCAATATGCCTACCCAGTAGGAAACAGCTCATGCCTCATAACTCAGTGGAGAGATGGTTACTGGTTTAAAAACACCCGCACTTTCTGTAAAGGTCAAACCCTGTTTTTTTGAAACTATGAGCTTCAGGCCACAGAGGAACAATTGCAGTAACATCTCAATGTATGACACCAGAATGATCTACAAGTGGCAGAAAGGTAAAGGACAATGTAGTTTAAATGGAACTCGGGTATCTGAAGACGAAGATGGTTTTGACCTTCCGTTGGGAAGATATAGGATTTTAATCTTACATACCAGTGTACTAATAAGTAGACATTATTCCCCATTTTGGGCCCTACAAGGCCATTATTTTGTCTGTGTCCGAAAAGCTTATAAAATACTACTGGCCAATTGGACAGGCAGTTGTTATGTAGCCCGTGGGGTGCCATATTTACACGTTACTTCTAAATTACCTCAGGGAACAATTAGGAACGTCAGAGAAACTTCCCTCATTGAAACCTGAGAACAAACTCTTCAATGACTAGAAAAAGCACTAAATAGCACATGGAGAAATCCACTAACAGAGGGAAAACTAATAGGATGTTCCATTTCAGGAATAATTCCGTTAGTGACTGGCCCCACCATTGCTTGTGTCGGCTGATATACCATCAGACTAGAAATGGTCTTAGAAAAGGTTGCTTTAGAACTTGAAGACTCTATCAGTGATCTAGGAACAGCCATTGAATCCCTCAGCGAGGAGATGCAGTAAATAAGAATCTTTTCTCTCCAAAATAGGTTAGCCTTAGATTATCTCCTGGCATCTCAAGGAGGTGTGTGCGCATTAATTGGATCTCAGTGTTGTATCTATATAAATGACAGTTCCCATGAGATATATCAAAAGGTGACTGAGGCAGAAACACATGCCTGCAGAGGAGCCCAAAGTGCATACAATCCCCCTGAAAGTGACTGGTTACAAAACTTGTTCTCTGGATGGGGATTATCATCGTGGTTTAGTAGTTTATTTAGTTCATTGCTAGAGAAGTTTTTTACCTATGGTTATTATGCTTCTGATAGCCTGCTGTGCTTTTACTTGTATTCGGGATTGTTTACAGAATATGCTTATGAAATCTATACAAGGGTATCAAAGAGTCCTCATACAAGACCAACTATAGATGGGCAGGGATGCCCAAAAAAACCAAAGGGAGGACTGTTTGTTATAGAAGGAGTTTGATTAACTGTATTCTTCTCTCTGAATAGTCTCGTTTAGCATTAGTAGCTTAGCACTAGTAGCTAAAGTAGTCGAAGCCTTAGGCCGCAAGAGCTGACCGAGAGTAAACTTTTTGATAAAACTAATGCTGCTAACACAGAGCTAGCTGAATCCGGCAGATGTGAGTGGAATGAAGACGATAAGGACCAAGGAAACAATTCCAAGAGAATGAGGTAACTTCAGAAGAAGGCCAGCCCAGCGACAGTGAAAACCAATAAGAAATCAAGAGACCACCGACCAGAATTAAGTAATTGGACTTGGGGATCGGGTGCTGGGTGGTACGGGTATAATTGGGGGCACGATCTGGGGTAGGGGTCCCTCTCTGGAGGCACCCAGCTCGAGCTGCAACCTGAGAACTAATAAAAGAGGAACTGGAAACCTTCGCTCGGACCTTACATTAATCAGTGGGATCCTAGGCTCAGACCCTGTTATGGTGGCTGGCGTGCGTAAATCCATAACAGAATGGAAGAAAACAGTTGAAAGATGCCATGAATAGTGGTTAGTCGTGGGTATATTTCAAAAATCTACACCTGAGTTTCTCCGGCTTACCCATTTAGCTGTCAATAAGCAAATAAAAGAGTAGGAGGAGTTAAAAATGAAGCAATAGAACAGGTAAAAAGAACAGATCCAGGACAAAATCACTTTGTGAGTAGCAGTAAAAACAGTTCAAAAGTAGAGAAATTAATACGATCTGTAATTGTGGCTCTGTGAAATTAAAGTCTGACAAATATCTGATATTAACGATAGGAGCCACATGTCTGGATGACAACCAGTATTTTCCACTTAAGCAACCAGATTAAGTATTTTAGACTTTGTTTTGTTGAACACTGATATTATAGATAGTCTGGTAGTAAAAATGCCTTTGGGTAAAATGGTCACAAACCGTCTCAGCTTCAATTAATAGAAAGATAAAACGGATCCGTTAACCTGTTTCTATTACAGAAGTGAAAGTCTTGAAATACTAAGAGAATCAAGTACTGAAGTTGGACAGAGAACTTATGGACTTGATAATTGACGTCACTTAAAAATTACTAAAAAATACTCAAGCAAGTCACATAAAAGAAATGGTCGAAATCTAAAGGCAATAATTACAGCTTTGAAAGCACTAGCCCCCGCCCCCCCCCGAGATTACAATGAAGTGAAAATAAGGCTACTCATTTTGAAATTTAGAATGTGTAGGGGCATGTCACAACCTAAAGGGTTATCTGACCTGTGGGTGTATAGACATCACGACCCGTGGGTTTGGAGGTGTTACGAGTGAAAAGCAGGTGCGGATCCCTCAGGGACAAGGCACAACACTCAGCAAGTGAAAGCTTTGGCTTTACTGAAAGCATAGCGCTACCATGGTGGGAGCCCCGGGACACCGACGCTGATCAAATGGGGACCCAACACAGTGGAGCCCTGCTCGGGAGTGAAGCTCAAGGGAAAGCACCACAGGGGTGGATAATAAAACTTGTGCTGATTAAGATATCATACATATACAATGTCCTGTTTTGCTCATTAGCGAACTCACTGATGTAATGCAGGTGCTGTTGTCCAAATTCCGAGATCCACAGCTGGCCATCACGTTGGCACCTGTGTATACGTAGATGGGGGGAGCCGAATTATCCTGGGTTACTGTGACAAAGTCGTCTTGTGCCCTACGCTCCTTCCCGCGCCTCCTCCATGACGAGTTACAAGGTATCATCTGAGTCTGCAGAGTGTAGCTCTTGCTGAGTTCGATGAAGTCCTAAACAACACAACTTGATCCCACAGGTAATACCAAAGTACAGTGCAACACATCCCAGAATTAAAAGCAAACCACCCTGCACTAAATGTGCAGCCCAGCCTCAGAGGGATCCCAGCCATGACCACAACCACTGATCTCCCCGTGTTTGATGAATACTCTGAACCAGCCGCTGCAATTGTTTGAGTTCTTTTTCAATACTATTTCATCACTAATGTTGAAACAGCGCATACCATCAAACTCATTACAGTGGTGGCCATGTCTAAGTAATAGATAATCCACAGCCACGCGGTTTTGGAGAACACCTTTGTGGCAGCATTGTTTAAAATTACTTGGGATTTAGTGGTGTTAACAAAGATTACACAAGCTTCTGCAAGGGTAACATTAGCAATGCAAAAGCATAGGTATGACAATCTAACTGGGAAGTGACAGTACCCATATCATATAGGTTAGCAAAAGTCGCGCATATTCGGAAACTTTTCAATAGAGTATAATTCTGCAAACGTTCAGTGGTGTACTGACTCCTGAAAAAACATGTCTCCATCAGATCCCCCACAGCTACAGTGTGAGGTAAACAGAAGACTGATGCATTTAAAGTGGTGTGTGCCAACAATACCCATACGTTTGTAGTGTCCTCGGCGCGTGGTCCCTATCGATCTGCTGTGGTGCTTCCCAACAGAACAGGGAGCAAAACTCCATCATTCATAGTGCTCGCCGAGTTAACAGGGACTGCTTGTTTTTCCTGGTCCCTCATGATACCAAGCGCTGACAAGTGGTACACCAGCAGATTGTGGTCCTGTAAGGACAACTCGACCTGTTTTGGGTAACAAAGCAGAAATGGTTAATAAATGTTGACCTGCTGTCCAATATATTTCATGATCGCCACAATTGTGGCAACAGAGGGCCGTTAAAGGTAGCTCTTCTGGTTGCCATAAAGTTGGACTCCTCTGCACGTCCGCAATCGGTGATGTCAGTGCAAAACCAGTATTTGGTGTGCTATGTCGCTTCCCACCTGCTGCCAATGGGATAGCAATAGCGGCGGGGGCAAGATTTCCTGCTTGACCCGCGAGCAGCTAAGTGATGTGCCGTCCACCCACATGTTATCCCACAAGTGTGAGGTCGTTTACCTGGTGTGCAAGATGCCAATATACACACAGGGCAGAGGTCTTTTATTTCATGGCTGCGCAGAGATAGGCGCTAGGTGGTAGCTCCACAAAGCTAGCACAAAGTTCGGTCATGCAGGTACAGTATTTATACAGTCTAGTTATGCATATGCATAAGTAATTACACAAAGCAGTTTTCTATTGGTCTACATTTCTCTTATTTCAACTTAAAGCTACAGTGCTACTTTAATATTCTGCGCATGCTCAAAGGTGAGGGGTCTCTGCTTGGGCCGGGGTCTCCAGCTCAAGGGGTGTGACTTTTAGTATTATAATGAGGATTGTTCGCGTGAGGGTGCGTCTTATCACACTTCTACTAGTAGTTTCAGATGGTTCCCAAAACATCTAAATTAGCTTACATATTTCTCCAGGATGTGCTTCTCTCCCAAGGACAGTAATTCTTGTTTAGACGTTCCGCTTTCCAGTCTGAATCCCCCTTATCAACTTTATGTAAGTCCTGGCCTTCCACCAGCTCCTGTTAGACTACAATTCCCCCCTTTGAGACTATGAGACTTTTCTTCATAGTCCTCATATGTGTCATTATTAGTTCTCATTAATAGTATATTATTTCCAGTGGTAACTTGTACAATTAGTCGTCTAACACATTTTAAGGCACAACTAACGACAATACAGATGATTATCATGATGATTACAATTATAATCATCGTTTGAAGTAAAATTGCCAACCATCCAGTTAGGGAGAATCCAAAACTTTGTAATTTTTTGTTTAGAGGCCTGAATATCTCTACTTGATTTTGCCACTGTTTTTATTTCGTCTGTTTGTTGATCTAAATGTTCAGTTATATTGGGGATATGGATGCAACAATCTTTGTTTTTCAGTTTTAGGTATCCACATACCCCGTGTTCATGTAATAACATTAAATCTAAGGTTGGCCTGTTCTGCAACGTCATCTTTGAAGTTTCCTGTAACTGAGTGTTTAAATCTTGTAATCCTGCTCTAGTTGCATTCGCTAATAGTTCTACTTGTCCTGTTAGATTGTACAACCACATTCGACTCTGAAAGGAGGTAATTTGGAGACTGAAGATAGCTTCGGTTTAAATCTAAAGTTAAAATTCCCCACTCGAGGGGAACGGCTGCGGATTTAGGTAACGGTGAACAGGCCATTATACTGCTGGCATTATGGATTCTTCCAAAGGACTGGACAAGTTTTAAGACTAAATTTCTGTTACAAAAAGTAAATGCTAGGTTAATCAATGCCACAGATACAATTTTCATTGTAACCATGCTAAATTAATAACACTTTCCGAGAGTGTCCTAGGAGTAATTTCAATAGTAGTTTTCTAAAAGAGAAACCTTGATACAATTCATCGACAGTCCCTGGTTAGTCGGAGTTTCAGTTCTCCAGTTGGCATAGAGGTCCACTTGTCCTGGTCTGGCGCCTTCTTCGCTCTAGTATAATGAGTCCAGGAGTCGATCCCATTCACCTTTACCACTGTATAAGTTTTTAATAGCACTGTATAAGGTCCTTTCCACTTTTCTTTCAAGGGCTCATCTTTCCAGGTCCATACGTAGACCGTGTCTCCTGGTTGGAATGGGTGTACTGGAGTGTCCAAGGGAATGGGAGTCTTCTGGTTTAGGTACCTATGCAGGGAGGATAAACTCTGCGAGAGAGAGATCAAATACTCTTTAATTACAGCCTCTCCCTTTATATGCATTTGGTCTCCCTTCGTGGTTAAATGATTGATTAGATATGGTTTCTCATACAGGATCTCAAATGGACTAGCACCTTCCCTAGTTCTGGGTGTAATTCGTACTCTCATTAGTGCTATGGGTAGAATATCTACCCATTTCATTTGAGTTTCCTGACACACTTTAGAAATCTGTCTTTTTAGGGTTTGATTAATTCTTTCTACTTTGCCGCTGGACTGTGGCCTCCAAGGGGTATGCAAATCCCATTTAACATCTAGCAATCTAGAAACTCCCTGCACTATTTCTGCAATAAAGTGGGGTCCGTTATCGGAGGATATACCTTCTGGGACACCGAATCTGGGGATAATTTCTTTCAATAAAATTTTAATCACTTCCCTAGCCTTGTTAGTGCCACAAGGGAAAGCTTCGGGCCAACCAGAAAAGGTGTCTACCATTACCAATAAATATTTCTACAGATTACACCTTGGCAATTCCGTAAAATCTATTTGCCAGTATTCCCCGGGAGTTATTCCTTGTTTTACGATTCCTCCCATGATTTTCTTTGCAATTTTTGGGTTATTGGCGCAACAGATGATAGCGCTTTTTGACTATTATATCTGCTAGGCTTTGCATTCTTGGCCCAATGACGTGTCTTTTGGCAATTAGCACTAATGCATCTGCTCCCGAGTGTGTTTCTTGGTGCAGTTTCTCGAGTAGAATTTCCATCATCTTTTCAGAAATGAATAATTGCTTCAGCGGTGTCACCCACCAACCCTGATCAGTTTTGGAACAATCTAATTGCCCTGCCAATTGATTTTCCTTCTCAGTATATTGTGGGGGTGATAATTCCAAATGGGGTACTGGAGTTAAAGCTCCTTCAAATTTTGATTTCTGTAATGCTGCTTCTTTTGCTAACTGGTCTGCTTTTCGATTTCCCTTTGTGATTTCATTGTTTCCCTTCTGATGCGCTTTACAATGCATTATAGCAACCTCCTTTGGTTGAAGGACTGCCTGTAAGAGCTTCATTATTTCTGTTCCATATTTGATCGGAGTCCCATGTGAACTTAATAGTCCTCTTTCTTTCCAAATTGCCCCATGTGCATGCACTACTCCGAATGCATACTTAGAATCTGTGTAAATATTGACTCTTTTTCCCTGACTAAGCTCCAAAGCTTGTGTTAGTGCAACCAATTCTGCCTTTTGAGCAGATGTATTACTAGGCAAAGATACTTTGCCTAGTATCTAGGCAAAGATACTTCTAAGGCCCGAGTACGTGTTACCGCTGCATATCCAGCTTTCCGTCTTCCTTCCAACATAAAGCTGCTTCCATCAGTAAATAACTCCAGTTCTGCATTTGGTAGGGGTTCGTCTCGCAGGTCAGGCCTACTAGAATATACTTGTTCGATGGTGGTTAAGCAGTCATGATGCAATTCACCGGATTCGGAAATTGGGAGCAGAGTTGCAGGATTTAGAGCAGAGGTCAGGGAGATTACACCACCATCTTGTTCCAGCAGCACAGCTTGATATTTAGCTAACCTGCTTGGGGAGATCCAATGATGCCCTTTATTCTCAAGGAGAGAAGACACAGCATGAGGTACAAACACAGTAATCGGTTGGCCTAACATCAATTTCCAAGATTCTTCAGTCAAAGTTGCAGTAGCTGCTACTGCCCTCAAACAAGCGGGCCAACCTTTACTGACCTCATCTAATTGCTTGGAAAAATATCCCACCGGTCTTTTCCAGCTCCCCAATTTTTGTGTCAAAACTCCTAATGCCACTTGCTGTCATTCACGTACATATAATTGGAAGAGTTTCCTCAAATTCGGGAGTCCCAAAGCAGGAGCCTCCATGAGTTTCCTTTTAATTTCATCAAAACTTTTCCTACATTCAGGTGTCCATTCGAGAACCCACTCAGGTCCTTTCACAGCAGCATACAGTGGTTTGGCAATTAGTCCAAAATTGGGAATCCGTAAGCGACACCATCTGGCCATTCCCAGAAATCCTCTTAATTGCTTCTTTGATGTAGGTGCAGCAATTCTACAAATTGCCTCTTTTCTCTCAGTACTTAATTCTCTCTGTCCTTTGGTGATTTCAAACCCCATATATTGGACCTTTTCTTTCCCAATCTGAGCCTTTTTCTTAGAAACCCGATACCCTGCCAAGCCCAGAAAGTTAAGCAAAGTGATGGTGCCTTCCAGACATGCCTCATAACTGTCAGAACCAATTAGTAAATCATCAACATATTGCAACAATGTTACAGCATCATGATCATTTCGCCATAGTTCCAATTCTTTGGCTAGTACGTTACCAAACAAGGTAGGGCTGTTCTTGAATCCTTGGGGAAGGACAGTCCAGCAGAGTTGTGTCTTTCGTCCTGTAGCTGGATTCTCCCATTCAAAGGCGAAGATGGTCTGGCTCTGCTCATCCACAGGTATACAGAAGAAGGCGTCCTTTAAATCTAATACTGTGAAATAAGTATTACTGTTAGGGATTGTAGTAAGGAGGGTATATGGATTTGGAACCACAGGGTGGACAGCTACTGTCCTTGCATTAATTTCTCATAAGTCCTGTACCAGTCTATATTCAGAAGAATGGGGCTTCTTTACAGGTAGGATGGGAGTATTAAATGCCGATTGACACTCCTGTAACAATCCGTGTTCTAAAAAGGAGCTTATTATAGGTTCTAATCCTTTTTGGGCCTCCAGCTTAATGGGGTATTGTTTCTTTCTTACCAGTTGAGCTCCTGGTTTCAGTTCACTCTTTACCGGGGTCGCATTCTTCGCTCGTCCGGGTATCTTCGATGCCCACACCAGAGAGTATGACCGCATTCAGTACTTCCTCTGGAATATTCATTTCTTCATTAGGATCTTTCTCGGTTAGCAAACATATCGGGGCTTTCCAGGCAGTCTCTGGAGGAATATGCAACTGAACAGAGTCTTCAGAAGAAGTTAGTTGTGCATTCAGTTTACAAAGTAAATCCCATCCAAGCAATGGTAAGGGGCATTCTGGCATCTAAAGGAATTCATGAGTTAATTTAGTATTTCCAATTGAACATTCCATAGGTTGTAAAAACGGCCTTAAAGTCTTTTTCCCTGTTGCACCAACAACACTTATTTTGGTTCTACTTAAGGGTCCCCTACAACTAGTTACTACAGAATGTGTGGCTCCACTATCAATTAAAAAAATCTATTATTTCATTGCCCAGCTTGACTGGAACCAGAGGATCGGCTGGGGAAACTTTATACACCTTATATGCGATTGACAATAACTGTGAGATTGTCACGCCATCCGCACCCTCTACCTTTTGTAACTTCTTTCTTATATCTGCTGCTGCTTGACCAATAAACAGCATGTTAAATAACTTTGAATTGCTATCATCTTCCGGATCCAGATCTGTCCATTTTCGAGCTACTTTGCACAATCTCTCATAGAAGGCTGACGGGGTTTCCTTATGCCCTGCCTTACTTCATAGAGTTTAGATAAATTCTTAGGCTTTTGCACTCCATGTTGAATCCCATACAAAATTAGCTTTTGATATTCCTTTACCCTCTGTAATCCCTCACTTGTGTTTGGATCCCACTCCGGATCCTCTTTTGGG
Source organism: Ciconia boyciana (assembly GCF_034638445.1). Lineage (NCBI taxonomy): Eukaryota > Metazoa > Chordata > Aves > Ciconiiformes > Ciconiidae > Ciconia > Ciconia boyciana. The sequence goes on from NC_132937.1 coordinate 13,874,602, forward strand.
AGGTACATATCGGCATTAGGCACCCCCCTGTTGTTGGATCAGTCCCTCTCTAGCCTTCTCTAAAATCGTTCTCCTCTCCTCAGTGGTAAACAAATATTCTAGGAGAGCCTGTACATCTCCCCAGTTAGGATTATGAGTCATCATTACAGTTTTAGCAGTACTATACATTCCTTCTGGATTGTTTCGATTCAATACAACAAGATTTTCCCTTTTTCTCTTTTAATGCATATATTCCAATATGATGTTTAGAATCCATTAAGCCACATTTCTTCCTAATATCCCAATCATTTCTTAATGCAAAAAACATATCCACATAAGGTATTTCATCCCATTTTTCAGTTCTCTGACAAAACAACATTAATTGCAATATAGTGTTATATTTCAAGGATCCATTCTCAGGCCATTTTTCACCATCTTCCAATTGATATTGTGGCCACCATTGATTACAATATTGTTTTAGCTTATTTTTAGTCATGGGATCCCCCCCAAATTTCTTCCAATTCTTCAGGATGCATCCTAGAGGAGAGCAAAGGGGTGCCTCCTGGGAAGCAGCAGCGCCCATATCGGTACCGAAAAACCCAGCGTTTCTACACAAACCAGAACAAGGGACGTCTCCATTTGTTACTCAGAACAGAACAGCATGCAGAAACAAACAGAACTATGCTGCTGCCGTGTATCTTTCCTGATGCGTCTTATGCAGAGCCCAGAACAGAACAGATGGTGCCTGCTTCCCAAGAGATCTTGCCCCTACCCCCCTTTTCTCATATCCCCCCCAAAACCCACCTCTTTTCAGTAGCGTTGCACCGTTGTGTCGCTTACCGCCCGACTGCAGGAGAGGAGCTGAAGGAGTCCCCGATCAACAGGTCGGTGCGCGCTGGAGTCCACTCAGGTCTCTTCTCCCCGTCGGATGCAGCAAGATGAACCGGGCAAGGCTGTCAGCTCAGTCCCATCTGGATCGCCAAAACTGTTATCCCACAAGTGTGAGGTCGTTTACCCGGTGTGCAAGACGCCAATATACACACAGGGCGGAGGTCTTTATTTCATGGCTGCGCAGAGATGGGCGCTAGGTGGTAGCTCCACAAAGCTAGCACAAAGTTCGGTCATGCAGGTACAGTATTTATACAGTCTAGTTATGCATATGCATAAGTAATTACACAAAGCAGTTTTCTATTGGTCTACATTTCTCTTATTTCAACTTAAAGCTACAGTGCTACTTTAATATTCTGCGCATGCTCAAAGGTGAGGGGTCTCTGCTTGGGCCGGGGTCTCCAGCTCAAGGGGTGTGACTTTTAGTATTATAATGAGGATTGTTCGCGTGAGGGTGCGTCTTATCACACTTCTACTAGTAGTTTCAGATGGTTCCCAAAACATCTAAATTAGCTTACATATTTCTCCAGGATGTGCTTCTCTCCCAAGGACAGTAATTCTTGTTTAGACGTTCCGCTTTCCAGTCTGAATCCCCTTATCAACTTTATGTAAGTCCTGGCCTTCCACCAGCTCCTGTTAGACTACACACAGTTGTCCCATCAGGTCTTCTTGCTGTATACAAACAGTTACTGTGCAATCGGGTGCATCTCGCAAATGCTCATAGGGTGTCATTTTCCCAACATGACGATTATTCAGGTAGAACGTTGCCTGTTGCAGCACCTCCCCCCACCCCTTCAATGTGTGGATAGCTGTCAATTTTTGTATTTGGTCCTTTAAGAGGCCATTCATACGCTCTATCAGACCATTTGCTGTTGGGGTATATGGTAGGTGATGCAACCATCGTATACCCACATCATTGGCCCGATCTTGGACTCGCTGTGCAGTAAAGTGGGTTATATATTCACCAATTGGAGCCGCAAGCGCTGTAGCTTTAAATGGGGTGCTTTACCTAATGTCAATGTTACTGTTACAAGGCCAGCCGCAGTCTCCACCACCCTCCAGTCCTTGTACCAGCACTGTCTGTCCCTGCAAGTCCCACGAAGCTGAATGCAAAATAGTTACTTCCGCCCCTGTGTCCAACAAGGCCAGTACGTGTTGCGTTCCTCCCCGCGGCCAATGAACTGTAAGCGGAACAAAGGGGTGTCGGTCCCCCGCGCTCATTGTCACCGCTCGCACTGTGGAGGGCCAGCCTGCAAGTCCATCCTGCGCTGGTGGCAGGGACCATTCAACCGGGGCACGGGGCGCTGCAGAAGCAGGTGGCATCGCAGCATTTCTCGCAGCCCCCTTGCATTTCCGGTTGGTGGTGCGCTACACTGCCCTGCTGGCAATTGTAGCCAACGTTGGTGATGGGCTCAGCTTTGGCCAGCGGCGGGTCTGTCTTGGAGCCAGCTGGAACTGGCTGTGTCTGACATGGGGACAGCTTCTGGCATCTTCTCACAGAAGCCACCCCCTGCAGCCCCCCTGCTACCAAAACCTTGCCACACAAACCCAATATATTCCACCCTTTGCCTCTGTGAATCACATATTTAAGAATTATCATTAAAATACACATTCATCACACAGTTTACAATCTTCACAAACTTCAGTTACACCAACAAAAAGAATTCCCCACACCAAAATCAAAATAACATCATCACAACACCGACAAAGGTGGACAATTTACACACACTCCACCCCTCGTCCCTTCACCACAATTACAACAGAAATTCCCCACAATTATTCCACTCTCTGCTCTCTAGCAATGATGTTCAGTCCATGTTTTGCCCATTACCTCTCCAATTACTATCCTTATCTCAAATTCCTCATGCCCCAAGTTGGGCGCCACAAAGGACTGTGGTGGGTTGACGTTGGCTGGCTGCCAGGTACCCACCAAGCTGCTCTATCACTCCCCCTTCTCAGCAGGACAGGGGGGAGAAGATAAGATTAAAAACTCACGGGTCAAGATAAAGGCAGTTTAGTAGAGAAAAGCAAAGGTCGTGCGCAGAAGCAAAGGAAAACACACACACACACAAATTATTCTCTACTTCCCATCAGCAGGCGATGTCCAGCCACTTCCTGGGAAGTAGGGCCTCAGTACGCATAGCGGTTGCTTCGGGAGACAAACGCCTTAACTCTGAACATCCCTCATTTCCCAACATTCTTGCTCCTTACCTGAGAGCATCCTGTGTAAACGTAAGATCTCATCATCCAGGGCGCGGAGTGCAGTGAGGAATAACCACGATGCTTCACCCACCGCTTTCTTCTCTGCCCCTGGCCGGTGGCCCAGGCGCAGCCGAGTTAACATCACCTCACCTTCAGCTGCTTTTTGCAACTCCGGCCAGTCCACCGGAGTCACCCAGCCTACCACCATGCGCGCAACTGACCCCCATCGCTCCATTGAGGGCCATTCTGGTAGGCGCTGCAGGGACAGCTCAAGCTTCCCTGCCTCGCCCGCTTTCAGCCAAAGCAGCATCGTACCTGATGGATCTTGCCGACTGCACCAAGTGTTAAGAGTGAAAAGCAGGTGCGGATCTCTCAGGGACGAGGCACAACACTCAGCAAGTGAAAGCTTTGGCTTTACTGAAAGCATAGCGCTACCACAGTGGGAGCCCCGGGACACCGACGCAGTGGAGCCCTGCTCGGGAGTGAAGCTCAAGGGAAAGCACCACAGGGGTGGATAATAAAACTTGCGCTGATTAAGATATCATACATATACAATGTCCTGTTTTGCTCATTAGCGAACTCACTGATGTAATGCAGGTGCTGTTGTCTGAATTCTGAGATCCGCAGCTGGCTGTCACTTTGGCGCCCGTGCAAAAGTAGGTGCAGATGGGGTAGAAGCGAACCATCCTGGGTTACTGTGACAATGAGATAAAACATGCTTGGGACCCTACATACTTGGATGGGGGAGGCGAATTATCCTGGGTTATCATAACAAAATCTTGCGCCCTACAGGAGGATTCCGTAATACAGATTCATTACAGATTACCACAAATACCACAAAAATCACCACTAGCAAGTATACCTATGATTAATAAAGCAAATATATATATATCAAGCTATTAAAAATTATTAGCAGCAATCAATAGTATAGCAGCACTCAATAATAGCAGCACCAAATATATATATAATATTACAAGTTACTACAAACTTACCAACAGTATAACAGCAGATATACTTATGATAGATTACTTGTATGTATATATATGTACGTTCATAATATTACCGGTACCAAGCACATTAAACCGATCCCAGAAGGGGGAAAAACCACCCCAGAAGTGGAAGGACAAACTGAATCGACCCCAGAAGTGGGCCCAGAAGGGGGGGACCAATAAAATAACAGACAGACTCTCACTTCAAGGATGATCTGCATCATGGAGTTTGGAGTCAGCCAGGTGTTCCCGGCGAGGGTCCAAGATCTCGTAGAAAGTTCGTGAAGGGAGTTCGACCTGTTTAGGAGTAGGAAAAGTACATGCAGCATGGGAAGTTCTCAGAGAGACAAGCTCCATTTTGGGTAAAAATTAAGTCCTTTTTATATCATAGAGAAATAAGAGGGCGTAGGACACCATCACTTAGAGCAGCCAATAGATGCTGTTAATTTCTATTTTTCACCTGGAACAGCCAATAGATGATGATGATTACTATTATCTCAGACCAATTTTTATTTTTCCAGACTGTTTTCCTGTTCTTCCAGTTAGAACAGCCAATGGCAGTTACTGATTCTTACTTTCTCAGGATATTTAACCCTTTTCCAGACTATTTTTCACCTTTTCAGATGATAAGTTGCTGTTACAGTTTCTTGGTTTTGCACTTATTAATGGTATCTCAGGATGTCTCCAGTTTCTAGGTATCCAGATGTATTTCAAAGATGCCAGCTGCATTTCTCAAGGATTCTTCTGGTTCACAGGCCTAGTACCTAAGCTTGCAGTTCCCAGGCTGGCAGGCATTTTCTCTGTCAGTATTTCAGCAGACATTTTCTTCTATTGAGTAATTTTCCCCTTCTAACCAGGTCACCTTTATGGCTGCTCACATCAGGGTGTTATCAAAAATACAAGCTAACAACTGGAGAACTGTGCAGATCAAAACCAGCGGGTGTACTTAATATTGGGTAACAAGCAGGAGGAGCTGGAAGCCACTGTGCAGCTAGAAAGCTACAATCTAATCACTGTCACTGAAACGTGGTGGGATGAATCGCACGACTGGAGTGCTGCAATCGATGGCTATAAAATGTTCAGAAGGGACAGGCAAGGAAGGAGGGGTGGGGGCTTTGCCCTCTATATAAAAAAATGGATTGACTGAACAGAGCTGTCTTTGAAAAATAGTGGTGAACAGGTTGAGAGCTTATGGGTGAAAAATAGGGGCCAAGCCAACAAAGGAAACCTTGTGGTTGGTGTTTACTACAGGCCACCCGACCAAGGGGAGCCTGTTGACAAAGCATTCCTATTTCAACTACAGGAAGCATCATGCTCTCAGGCTCTGATCCTGCTGGGGGACTTCAATCACCCTGAAATCTGCTGGAAAAGCAGCACAGCAAGCTGTAAGCAGTCCAGGAGACTCTTGGAGTGCATCGAGGATAATTTCTTAATCCAGGTGACAGACAGCCCAACCAGAGGAGAAGCATTACTGGACCTATTCCTCACCAACACAGATGAACTAATTAGAGATGTCAAGATTGGTGGCAGCCTGGTCTGCAGTGATCATGCTCTGGTGGAATTCACAATCTTGAGGGATATGGGCCAGGTGAAGAGTAGAGTCAGGACCCTGAATTTTAGGAGAGCAAAATTTCAGTTGTTTAAGGAATTAGTAGATGGGACCCTCTGGAAAACTGGCCTCAGGGACAAAGGAGCTGAACAGAGCTGGCAGCTCTTTAAGGACATTTTTCTTAGAGCACAAGAGCTCTCGATTCCCACGTGTAAGAAATCAGGCAAGGAAGGCAGGAGACCAGCATGGCTGAGTAAGGACCTCCCGGTCAAACTAAAGTGTAAGAAGGAAATGCACAGGCAGTGGAAGCAGGGACATGTATCCTGGGAAGAATATAGGGACGCTACCCGGATGTGTAGGGATGGGATCAGGAAAGCTAAGGCACAGGCGGAGCTCAATTTGGCAAGGGATGCGAAGAAGAATAAGAAAGGCTTCTGCAGGTACGTTGGCCAGAAAAGGAAGAGTAAAGAAAATGTACCCCCCCGAAAAATAAGACAGGAGAACTGGTGACAACTGACATGGAGAAGGCTGAGGTACTCAACAATTTTTTTGCCTCTGTTTTCAATGGTAATCTCTCTTCCCACATCTCTCAAGCCCTTGAACCTCAAGGTAGGAACTGGGGGAATGAAGTCCTTCCCATCGTAAGTGAAGATCAAGTTTGAGACCACCTGAACATACACAAGTCCATGGGACCCAACAGGATGCATCCCAGGGTCCCGAGGGAATTGGCTGATGTAGTTGCCAAGCCACTCCCCATCGTATTTGAAAAGTCATGGCAGTCAGGTGAAGTCCCCAGTGACTGGAAAAAAGGGAAACATCACACCCATTTTTAAAAAGGGTAAAAAGGAGGAACCTGGGAACTAGCAACCAGTCAGCTTCACCTCCGTGCATGGTAAGATCATGGAACAGATCCTCCTGGAAGACATATCAAAACATATGGAAGGCAGGGAGGTGACAGCCAACATGGCTTCACCAAGGGCAAATCGTGCCTGACTAATCTGGTGGCCTTCTACGATGGAGGGACTGCATCAGTGGACAAGGGAAGAGCTACGGATGTCATCTACCTGGACTTCTGTAAGGCCTTTGATACGATCCCCCCAACATTCTTGCTGCTAAATTAGAGAGATATGGGTTTGACGGATGGACTGTTAGATGGATAAGGAATTGGCTGGATGGCCGCATCCAAAGAGTTACAGTCAATGGCTCAATGTCCAAGTGGAATCCAGTAACGAGTGGTGTCCCTCAAAGGTCCGTACTGGGACCAATACTATTTAATATCTTCATCAATGACAGAGATAGTGGGATTGAGTGCACCCTCAGAAAGTTTGGAGATGACACCAAGCTGAGTGGTGCAGTTGATTTGCTGGAGGGAAGGGATGCCATCCAGAGGGACCTTGACAGGCTTGAGGAGTGGGCCCATGTGACCCTCATGAAGTTCAACAAGGCCAAGTGCAAGGGCCTGCACCTGGGTCAGGGCAATCCCCAGTATCAATACAGACTGGGGGATGAACTGATTGAGAGCAGCCCTGCAGAGAAGGACTTGGGAATATTGGTAGATGAAAAACTGGACATGAGCTGGCAATGAGCGCTTGCAGCCCAGAAAGCCAATCGTATCCTGGGCTGCATAAAAAGAAGCGTGGCCATCAGGTCGAGGGAGGTGATTCTCCCCCCCTACTCCACTCTCGTGAGACCCCACCTGGAGTACTCCGTACAGTTTGGGGGTCCCCAGTACAAGAAAGACATGGACCTGTTGGAGTGGGTCCAGAGGAGGCCACGAAAATGATCAGAGGGCTGGAACACCTCTCCTATGAGGAAAGGCTGAGAGAGTTGGGGTTGTTCAGCCTGGAGAAGAGAAGGCTCCAGGGAGACCTTATAGCGGCCTTTCAATATATAAAGGGGGCTTAAGGTTTTAAACTGAAAGAGGGTAGATTTAGATTGGACGTAAGGAAGAAATTTTTTACAATGAGGGTGGTGAGACACATAAACAGGTTGCCTGGAGAAGTTGTGGCTACCCCATCATTGGAAGTGTTCAAGGTCAGGTTGGACGGGGCTTTGAGCAACCTGATCTAGCAATATATGTCCCTGCCCACGGCAGAGGGGTTGGACTAGATGATCTTTAAAGGTCCCTTCCAACCCAAACCATTCTATGATTCTATGAAAACAGGAAAAAAAAAAAAACTGGTCAAATTAAAAAGGCTACATCAAAGTTTTACTAAACTTTCCTTTTAAGGGAAAGTAATTAATAGATATAGGAATTAAAAATGGAACGCCATGAACGTGGGTTTATCAAATAATAGTTTATGGCTGACTAACATGATACGTTTAGTCAGCTAACTTATTTAAAGCAGGGATGATGTCGTTTAATTTTTGTATTACTCTTACTGGCAAACACAAAGAATGGGAGTTTACAGTAGATACAGATTGCAGTGGAGGCTCAGATCATCCCTGAATATGCCCTGTAGTTGCAGTAACAGAAATTAATTAAAACCAGCATGAGATGTAATGTTATGGGTATAGTGACTCACATCAGTAATTTTTATAAGCTGGTGGCAGGGAGGGAAACAGGGTCATAATTTGAAAACTACTTATAAAGTAGTAGCCCCCAGGACCTCTTTGTTCCTAAATGACTATGATCCATCAATGTAACAACACTATGAAAAAAGGTGATTAGTTTTAATACACCACGAGGGAGGGAGAAAGGCTCTAAGGACTCATCTGAAATAACTGTTCATTAAAGCTTAGCCATCTGTGTTCAAAAATATATCTAAGCACAAAAAATACAGAGAAGGGGATGACAGTCAGAAAAGAGACATAATTACATTAGTTGTTACTTAGAAAACCTACTTTGGAACATGGGGAAGGAGAGTAATTAAGGAACAGTAAGGGGTCATTATTACAGGTTGTATTGAGAGGCAAAACCTGTATTCAAGCAAAAAGAGGTAGAAAAGCAACGTGAAACACTAAAGAGTTTTTAAATATTTCAAGTGTATCAAATGAAAGTATTCACATAATAAAAAATAAAGTGGAATTAGGTGCAAATATTCATTTAGTTTTCATGAAGGATTTCTTTTATAAGTTACAAACCAAAGTGTGATATCAATGAATTTGCAAGATCTCTAGGTGCACTTATAAACACTTCAAAACCACCTAAGGTAGTAAGCAGTAGATGTAGGCTGAGATGCTTTCCTACACCTGAGTTTTAATGTGAGTTAATTAAACTGCCAGGAAAATGCATCAGTAACTTTTTACGCTTCTTCTGAGTTCAGAACTTCTCAAAGTTGGAGTGTAATCTGAGTTAGTCCAAATGCAGTTTTCTGGGGCATTCTCCGTCCTTGAGCTTCTTGGGATAATGTAACTCTGTCCTACCTTTATTGAATTGCGGTAGATTGATAACATAATTTAGCTCTATAATTCTAATTGCATGCTTTGTAAAAATAGGGTTTTCACTAGTTCTTTTGGCCCCAAATTCTTTTCTCTTTACTGTTTTGTTGCCTACATATGGACTCTGTGGAAAGCCATTCTGAAATAGAATTTTGAGCCCGGTCATCTTCACTCACATACTTATTGATGCCTCCAGGAGGTTTGTAATGCAGGGCTTCTCATTACGGAAGCAATATTGAGCCTTATTATAATCTCTACTAAATTGTCCTGTACTGATTTCAGTCTCACAAACCTGTAGTTCCCCTTGAAAGCTTTTGGAATAAATGGGCCTCATATTTGCCACCTGTGGTGGGTTGACCTTGGCTGGCCGCCAGGTGCCCACCAACCCACTCTATCACTCCCCCTCCATCAACAGGACAGGGGGAAAAAATACAACTAAAAGCTCATGGGTCGAGATAAGGACAGGGAGATCACTCAGCCATTACCATCACGGGCAAAACAGACTCGACTTGGGGAAATTAATTTAATTTATTGCCAATTAAACAGAGAGTAGGATAATGAGAAATAAGAACAAATCTAAAAACACCCTCCCCCCTCACACTCCTCCCTTCTTCACCAAGCTCAACCTCACTCCCAACTCTTCTACTTCCTCCCCCTGAGCGGCACAGAGGGATGGGGAATAGGGGTTGCGGTCAGTTCATCACACGTTGTCTCTGCCGCTCCTTCTTCCTCATGTTCTTCCCCTGCTCCACCATGGGGTCCCACCCACGGGAGACAGTCCTTCACGAACTTCTCCAACGTGGGTCCTTCCCACGGGCTGCAGTTCCCTTCAGGGCACATCCCACCTGCTCCGGCGTGGGGTCCTCCATGGGCTGCACTATGGATATCTGCTCCACCGTGGACCTCCATGGGCTGCAGGGGGACAGCCTGCTTCACCATGGTCTTCCTGGAGCACCTCCTCCCCCTCCTTCTTCACTGACCTTGGCATCTGCATAGTTGTTTCTCTCACATATTCTCTCTCCTCTCTCTCCCAGCTGCTGTTGCGCAGCATTTTTTTCCCTTTCTTAAATACGTTATCACAGAGGTGCTACCACCATCGCTGATTGGCTCAGCTTTGGCCAGCAGCAGGTCCGTCTTGGAGCCAGCTGAATCTGGCTCTGTCGGGCACGGGGGCAGCTTCTGGCATCTTCTCACAGAAGCCACCCCTGCAGCCCCCCCACCGCTACCAAAACCTTGCCACCTAAACCCAATACGTTGACACACTCCAAGAGTCTCCTGGTCTGCTTACAGCTTGCTGTGCTGCTTTTCCAGCAGATTTCAGGGTGATTGAAGTCCCCCGGCAGGATCAGAGCCTGAGAGCATGATGCTTCCCATAGTTGAAGTATGAACACTTCACTGACATCCTCCCCTTGGTCAGGCGGTCTGTAGTAAACACCAACCACAAGGTTTCCTTTGTTGGCTCGGCCCCTATTTTTCACCCATAAGCTCTCAACCTGTGCACTGCTGTTTTTCAAAGGCAGCTCTGTGCAGTCAATGCACTCTTTTACATAGAGGGCAACACCCCCACCCCTCCTTCCTTGCCTGTCCCTTCTGAACATTTTATAGCCATCGATTGCAGCGCTCCAGTCATGCAATTTGTCACACCACGTTTCAGTGATAGCAATTAGATCGTAGCTTTCTAGCTGCACAGTGGCTTCCAGCTCCTCCTGTTTGTTACCTATGCTGTTTGCATTGGTATAGAGGCACTTCAGCTGGGCTATTGACCATGTCACCTTTTTAGAGGAACAAACCTTAATTCCTTTGAGGCATTTCACAGGTGTTTCCCTGTTGGTTCCTAATACATCAGCAGCCCCTGGCTCTTCTCTGTTGCTCAAAGCTTCATCCCCTTCCCCCACTAAATCTACTTTAAAGCTCTCCTTATAAGTCTGGCCAGCTTGTTGGCAAAGACCCTCTTGCCCCACTTGGTCAGGTGAATCCCATCAGCTCCCAACAGGCCTGGCTTCTCAAAGGTAGATCCATGATCATAGAAGCCACAACCTTGAGTATGTCACCAGCCACGCAGCCAGGCATTCACCTGTTCAATTCACCTCCTCCTTCCTGAAGCCTTTCCTCTGACTGTGAGGATAGAGGAGAACACCACCTGTGCTCCAGAACCTTTTAACATTGCTCCCAGGGACATATAGTCTCTTTTGATGGTTCTAAATTGCCTCGTCCCAGTATCGTTAGACCCTACATGGAATAGTAGGAGCGGATTATAATCTGTAGAGTTCACCAGGCTCAGCAGCCTTTCAGTGATGTCGTGAATACGAGCTCCTGGTAGGCAGCAGACTTCTCCAGAGAAATTGTCTGGATGGCAAATGGGTGCTTCGTTGCCTCTCAGTAAGGAATCTCCAATTACTAATACCTTACGTGCTTTTCTGGTGGCACTGGTTCTAATGTGGGTGGGTGATTGGATCAACTTTGCATGGTTGGTTTTTCCTGGATCCTGTCCGTTATTCAGGTGCTCTTCATTCTCCACACCCAGAGCGTCATATCTGTTACATAGGGGCACTTCAGAGGAAGGGGGAAGGTTCTTCCTTCTGCCTTGAGCAGAGGCAAAGGTCCAGTCTCGATCTTGTGAGTTACTTCTGTCAGTCAGCTCGAGTTTGAATTCAGGCTTACCTTCCCCTTGCGCAGCCTTAAGGCCAGGCTGTCGCTCAGCCTGGGACAGCGCACAATACCATGTATCGATCTCCCGCTCACATTCCTGGATACTGTTGAGCTCCTCTTGTAACATAGTGTGGTCTGAACAGTAATGGAGTCTGACAGCAACTTATTAACAGAAGCTTTATTAAGGTAATAAGAAAAGGAGCAACAAAGCGCCCATACAGTGACTCACCCAGTCACTGATAGTGAACGCGGGACCGTAAGCGATGTCATGGCTCCAGCAGGCTTCCAGGGACTCTGAATGTCCAGGTCATCTGACAGCCCAAGCCAATTGCACACGTGCTTTTGAATGCAGGTGAAAGTCGCGCCATCCCCTTCGCTCCACCAATGGGAGTGTGATTTGAGAGAATCATACCTTACGTGAATAATGTGGGTGGCACCTTGCCTACACTGCTGATGTTGGTCAAGGGGTGGGGTGGGGGTGAAGGGAAAAAGAGGGAAAAGGTATCGGCAATCCTGCTGTGCTGCTGATGTTGGTCAAGGAGTCGGGTGTCAGAAGGCAGGGTGTTAGGCTGCCGATAGTCAGGGCCAGAGAGTTGGCAGTTTGTCTACACTGCTGATATCGGTCTAGGGGTAGGGTGTCAGGAGGTGGGATGTCGCATAGTTACTTGTTGGAAGAGTTCTTCTATCTGGACACACTTGCAGCTATGACATCTACTACTGCCTTCAGGTGCTAGGGGGACTTCCAGGTGCTGGAGCTCCATGCAACCTGAGGTCTGGATGGCTATTTCAGTCCTTGGGAGGTCTGTTTGGGTGGAGATGTCAGCATAGGTAGGCTGTAGTGCTTCTGTTTGCGTTTCAGCCTCAGCCTTGCAGTTGCAGTGGGTGGATACCATTTTCTTTCAGCAGGACACAGTCTCCTTGTAGTTCTCAGAAAAAAAATGGCCCACTTACTTATAAAATGGTAATTATTTTGAAAGGTGTCATCCTAATTCTAATTCCCTGGAGACCTCAAGCTGATGGGTAGGCTTGCACAGCCACCAGCTAGCTGGGGTGACCGTCGGGGCTGCAGCCTAAGCCTGCGGGTGAGCAGAGCAGGCAGCAGCCCGATAACCGGCAGAGCATGCTGCCCTTTGCGTGCACCCTTCCATGCGCACTGCCATGCAAACTGCCGATGGCGCTCCCTGTTTGCACACCCTCGTCGCAGCACTCCTGGCGCTCCCTAGGGACTGGTTATATGTGGCTTCCTGTGGTTTGAACTGGCCGTGGGAACTGCCGGCACTGCCCAACTCTCACCCGCCCCTCTCACGAGACCTGTCCACCTGCCCAAGGGTGCCGGGGGCCTAGAAACCCCCTCAGACATCCATGGGGACCTCAGGCACCCCCAAAGCTAGCATCGGCTTCCCATGGTTTGAACTGACCAATTTCCACCCCTTATTCCATACCATTTATGTCATGCTCACGTCCCACACTATCCAATACATCCTAATTAGCCACCTCCCCCCTTCCTGTCCTTTGATATATACACAGATATCATTCCCTTAGTCTATGGACCACCCCTGTGAAATGTCCATTGAGTTCATTTAGTCCATGACTTGGGTTCTATCTGTTATGGTGGTCACTCAGGACAAGAGAGGTGGTATGTTGTGTGGAGATATTGGGCACCAAAGCCAGCTCAGGTCCGGTACTGCTGCACTTGCGCTGCTTCTTGTGAAGCTTGTCCCCCATTGGTTCGGGTGGTTCCTGCTATAGCACTTCCTATAACATGCAACTCAAATCAGGGGTTACAACAGTTTAAAGGTATATCCATTACCATCTCCACCCCTGGTCCCTTTGGACCAGGCCATAGGGTTTAACACTGCAATGAACTCCTCCCTTTGCCCCTGCTCTGGCTTGGACTCATCCATGGACCACAGTCCCTTAGAGATGTAGTTGTTCTGGCGTAGACTTATTCATGGGCCGCAATCCCTTCAGGAGTGTACCTGCTGTGGCGTGGACATGTCCAGAGCCACAGACGCTTTGAGGTATACCTGCTCTGGCATGGACATATCCACGGCCACAGATGCTTTGGGGCGTCCTGCTCCCGCGTGGACTTATCCACAGGTCACAGTCCCTTCGACTTGAGTTCACACTGGAGTTCCAGCCTGTCCAGTACAGCAGCACAGAAACAGCAGCAATGCCCTGGCCATCTGCCAACCCAGGTGCATGGCCATGGATGTTATCAAAATGTTCCCAGGCACAGCAGAGTAATATGATAAGCAGTACAGCAAACAGCAAAAGCAAAAAGCAGCCACTAACGAGCACTAGACCCTAATATACAGTAAGGCAAGCAAGCCCCGTGACAAGCACAGGAGCCTGGCAAAATTAGTAGCTAAACAGCAATAACAGCTATAGGTTCAGCCTAACACCCTCTGATCAAATCTGTCATTATCTCAAACCCTTTGAGCCCCACATTGGGCGCCAAAAAGGACTGCTGTGGGTTAACCCTGGTAGGCAACTAAGCCCCACACAGCTGCCCACTCACTCCCCCCACAATGGGATGAGGGAGAGAATCGGAAGGGTAAAAGTGAGAAAACTCGTGGGTTGAGATAAAGACAGTTTAATAGGTAAAGCAAAAGCTGCGCGCACAAACAAAGCAAAACAAGGAATTCGTTCACTACTTCTCATCAGCAGGCAGATGTTTAACCATCTCCAGGAAAGCATGGTGCAGTGGGTTAATCTTGGCTGGACACCAGGTGCCCACCAAGCTGCTCTATCACTCCCCCTCCTCAACTGGACAGGGGAGAGAAAATATAAAGTAAGGCTCATGGGTCGAGATAAGGACAAGGGGATCATTCAGCAATTACCGTCACAGGCAAAACAGACTCGACTTGGGGAAATTTATTTAATTTATTACCAATCAAATCAGAGTAGGGTAATGAGAAATAAAAACAAGTCTTAAGACACCTTCCCCCCACCCCTCCCTTCTTCCCGGGCTCAACTTCACTCCCGAATTCTCTGCCTCCTCCCCCCGAGTGGCGCAGGGGGACGGGGAACGGGGGTTGTGGTCACGGTCAGTTCATCACACTTTGTCTCTGCCGCTCCTTCCTCCTCACGCTCTTACCCTGCTCCAGCGTGGGGTCCCACCCATGGGAGACAGTCCTACATTAACTTCTCCAACGTGACTCCTTCCCACAGGCTGCAGTTCTTCATTAACTGCTCCAGCATGGGTCCTTTCCATGGGGTGCAGTCCTTCAGAATGGACTGCTCCAGCATGGGTCCCCTGCAGGGTCACAGGTCCTGCAGGAAGACGTGCTCCAGCGTGGGCTCCTCTCTCCATGGGGTCGCACGTCCTGCCAGGAGCCTGCTCCAGCGCAGGCTCTCCACGGGGTCACAGCTTCCTTCAGGCACATCCACCTGCTCTGGCGTGGGGTCCTCCACGGGCTGCAAGTGGATATCTGCTCCACCGTGGACCTCCATGGGCTACAGGGGGACAACCTGCCTCACCATGGTCTTCACCACGGGCTGCAGGGGAATCTGCTCTGGTGCCTGGAGCACCTCCTCCCCCTCCTTCTTCACTGACCTTGGCATCTGCAGAGTTGTTTCTCTCACATATTCTCACTCCTCTCTTCTGGCTGCTGTTGTGCAGCATTTTTTTCCCCCCTTCTTAAATATCTTATCACAGAGGTGCTACCACCATCACTGATTGGCTCAGCTTTGGCCAGCGGTGGGTCCGTCTTGGAGCCGGCTGGCATTGGCTCTATTGGACATGGGGGAAGCTTCTGGCAGCTTCCCACAGAAGCCACCCCTGCAGCCCCCCCACTGCCAAAACCTTGCCACACAAACCCAAGACACGGGGCTTCATCATGCGTAACAGTTACTTGGCAAGACAAATGCCATAACCACGAACATCCAACGGCAACCTCCACCCCACCCCCCCAGTTTTATTGCTGAGCATGACGTATGGGATATCCCTTTGGTCCGTTGGGGTCGGCTCTCCCAGCTGTGTCCCCTCCCAACTTCTTGTGCACCCCCAGTCTACTCGCTGGCAGGGCAGTGTGAGGAGCAGAGAAGGCCTTGACGCTGTGTAAGCACTGCTCAGCAATACCTAAAACATCAGTGTGTTATATCAACACTATTTTCAGCACAAATCCAAAACATAGCCCCATGCAAGCTACTATGAAGAAAATTAACTCTATGCCAGCCAAAACCCAGTACATAGAGAAATCATATTCACTGTGGATATAGAAACTCTTTTCCATGTATTTTCAGGCTGACATTTAATGTATTTGAAAGGGGTACTACTGTAGTTGTAAAATAAGATCAACCACAACGTGTAGGTGGATTTATTTTAGAGTACAGATTTTATGAGTTGTGTTGGTTTTGAAATTTTTCTCTTGACGCCTTACTGTGAGAAATCATATTATCAGGATGAGGTCAAAATCTCTCTGTAATGCTTGTATTAAAAATTGTATGATTCTGTAGAAACTGAAGACCACCGTAGATCCTTTCATTCATGTGCTGACTAGTTTTATTGAAATAAATGGAATTACTTAATGAAGGTTATGTGGTGAATCTGTTTCTTAACTGAACTATGTACTTATGAAACCCAATGGACTACATTCTTGCATTAAGTTACAGTAGCCATGTACTGGGTTTGGCTGGGATGGATTTAATTTTCTTCATAGCAGCCCGTATGGTGCTGTGTTTTAGATCTGTGACCAAAGCAGTGTTGATAACACACCCATGTTTTAGCTAGTACTGAACAGTGCTTGCACAGCATCAAGGCCTTCATTAGGATCAGAAGTAGATTGCTGCCCCCCCCAGTGAGTAGGCTAGGAGAGGACACAGCCAGGACAGCTGACTTGAATTGACCAAAGAGATATTCCATACCATATAACATCATGCTCAGCAATAAAACTCGGTGGTGGTGGGGAGTTTTCCCAAAGTAGCCATTTCTCAGGGACTGACTGGGCATTGGTCGGCTGGTGGTGAGTGGCTGCTGCATAATTTGTGGGTTTTTTTCTTTTTTTTCCTCTTTACTTATTAAACTGTCTTTATCTCGACCCACAAGTTTTCTTGCTTTTGCCTTTTCGATTCTCTCCCCCATTTCGCTGTAGTGGGGCGTGACCAAGGAACTGACTTACCTGCCAGCTGGGGTCAACCAGCCACAAGCCATCAAACAAAAAATTGACTGTATGGCCAAGGGGCTGTAGCCCATGCTTTAGCACCATCTGCTGAAGCAGGAATGGTCCTCTCTTCCATACTGTGTCTACATTCACCCCTACATGTAGCTCTCTTATTGAAATTAACAGTTATTTTGGATACAGGACAACGGAAGAATAACAGAGGATATTGAGAATAGTTTTAAAAGATCAATTTTCAGTTAAATAGCTCTGTGCAAAGGGAGGCATTCCTGGACTATCCTAACAGCCTTTTGCTGTAGGTCAGTAGGGATAACAAGCAGCACTTAGCATGAGTCATTTCTGACAGGATTCTGAACTGGACCAAAGAGCCTGATGCATCAAGTCAAAATATAATCAAAAGGGTGTTTAGTCCTTGTGCTCTTGGCAGATGAACAATACCTGCTTGTAGCTGATGGCTTGAAGCCACAATTAAGCTGTGTATGGATTTTGTTTATTGCCACTGAAAAATGGCAGAAAAGTAAATTCTACCTTTGTATGTTGTTTGTTGTCTTAAACTGGCAGCTTTCAAAGCAAACATTCTGGCTTGCTCTGTGCTTATTTCAGTGGGACATGACTGGGCATTATGAGCATTACTTCAGTAAAAATGATTTTATTTTCAAGTCCTTCATAATTGAAAGGTTTAGCATATATCCAAAATAAACATTAAACAGATTGTGCTAAATATGATGTTTTATCTTAATCAGATATGTGTCCTGGTTTCAGCTGAGATAGAGTTAATTTTCTTTATAGTGGCTGGTATGGGGCTATGTTTTGGATTTGTGCTGAAAACAGTGTTGATAATACAGAGATGTTTTAGTTGTTGCTGCACTAGTCAAGGACTTTTCAGCTTCCCGTGCTCTGCCAGGTGCAGAAGAAGCTGGGAGGGACACAGCCAGGATAGCTGATCCAAACTGACCAAAGGGCTATTCCATACCACATGACGTCATGCTCAGTATATAAAGCTGGGGAAGAAGAAGGAGGAGGGGGACATTTGGAGCGATGGCGTTTGTCTTCCCAAGTAACCACTACGCGTGATGGAGCCCTGCTTTCCTGGAGATGGCCGAACACCTGCCTGCCCATGGGAAGGAGTGAAGGAATTCCTTGCTTCGCTTTGCTTGCGTGCGCGGCTTTTGCTTTACCTATTAAACTGTCTTTATCTCAACCCTCGAGTTTTCTCACTTTTGCTCTTCCGATTCTCTCCCCCATCCCACCAGGGGGGAGTGAGCGAGCGGCTGCGTGGTGCTTAGTTGCCAGCTGGGGCTAAACCACGACAATATGTCATTTGAAGGGGAACCAAATATGGTGTATTGAGTACATGTAGCAAGGTTTTGGTAGTGGGGCGGCTGCAGGGGTGGCCTCTGTGAGGTCAGGGGCTGCCCTGTGCCGGATACACCCGGTTCCAGCCGGCTCAGCAATGGACCCACCGCAGGCCAAAGCTGAGCCAATCAGTGAAGTTTGTGGCACTCCTGCAGCCCCCACCACTACCAAAACCTTGCCACATAAACCCAATACACCACGCGAGTAAATTTTAAGTGGGAGCTTAGTCAAACCATTAGTAATTTAGCTGTTCATCACTGATTTCTCTTAGAACTTGCATGTGCATATCATTTGGTCCTGGTGATTTGTTTGTGTTTATTTTGTCTATAGATACACCATAGCCTCTTCCATAATTCCTTCAGTTTTGTACAGATCCTGTGCTGCATCCTTCACAAAAAAAGATGGTGGCATGCAACCTACCTAGGTTTCCTCCACAGTGAATATCAATGCAAAGTATCGATTTATGTGTGTCTGCAATGGTCATGCAGGTCTGGCAGACATTTTGCCTGTGTTTGAAGGTTTAGTTGTGATTCCTTTAGCTAGCTGTTTTCCAGATTTTTCATTTGATGTGTCAAAGTTTACAATTCTTTTTCTTTCCTCTATTTTGGTAATTCTTAAGTGTTTTAGAGAATGCTTTCCTATTTCTACTAACTTCCCTTGCTGTTTAGCCAGGCAGGCTGCTTTTCACCCCTTCTCACGCCTTTCCTAATGGGAATTAATAGCACACTGGTACTCTGCTTCCTGTATGGTTTCCTTCAGTTATCACCAGTTATCTCTGGTGCCTTCTGGCTTTTAAATCTATGAATCTTTGAATCTAGGCTTTAAATTCACATCCAGCTTTTATATCTACAATTCTTTCTTCCTTTAAGAAATCTGTTACCGTAATTGCTTAGATTTGCCAGATTATCTTCTTCATCTTGAGTATATATTATATTTTTTTGCTTGTGAACATGACTTGGTGATATTGTTTTTTCAGGTTCTACTTTCTTATTGCTATTCACTTTTCCTCACAAAGAACATTCCTCTTCTTGAACTGTAAGGCAAAAATATAAATAAGGAGAAAAACAGATAAGTAAAGCAGATAATCCTTAATGTCTAATTTTTGGATCTTGATGAAAGAAAGAAGCCTATAAAGATTAATGGACATATTAGCAAAACACACAGGGCTACCAAATGCTATCCATTTCCAAGCTTATCATGCCGGTTACTGAATATAATAATAGAACCAAGAGACAAGTCATACTGACTTTTTCAATTCTGTTTTATGATTGAGGGAAACAGCTGTTTTTCAATATTGAAATTATATGTGGTTGAATTCAGATCTATGTATTTAATGAAAATATTTTTATTAGCATAAACTCCCTACATTTTTTAGTAGTGTCATAGACTGAGGTCTGAGGAGAGAAAACAACTGTCATGTGATACAGTTTCTTCAGAAACTGTCCCTTATATTTGTTTGCATGTTAAAATATTTTGCACAACAGTTAAGATAAGGAGTTACTTTCCTCCTGTGATGAGGACAGGATGAATCACTCATAACTGAGATAAAGCTTGAGCAAGTTTTGAGCTTGAGCAACTGTAAAATGCCAATTAATGAAGGAGAGAGGCTGAAAATAAGCTATAAGAAGCATTATATATTGCATATTAGTTACATATTTGTAGCAAAACTATACATTAACAGCAATATCTAGATTTAGACAGAAATAACAAAAGATTAAACATTCTTTTTTTTTCCTTTGTTATCACAGTAATTTGAAGTCATCTTACTTGTTTCTCCTGTGTCTGGCATTGTATTAGGGCAGTAAGTGATTGAAAATATTCAAGGGGGACAAAAAGGACCCCTCCAAAAACAATAGTTCTGATATACACATCATGTATACTATTCACATGCTTGTTAGCTCACTTTCTGCCAGTCTCCTCCTTTACAAATCATTAGTTATACACAAGCGTGTTTAATATAGTTGAATTTTTAAAAATTTGGTTAGATAAATTGAACTATCATGCTCAGCTTTCCCACTGTAGAAGGAACTCCTTTGTTTATATATATTGTACAAATGAGAGGTTAGGCCTCTTACTGTTTCATTTTTTTCACATTTGTAAAATTTTCAATTGATAATTAGTTTCTACCTATGTAAGGTTAGAGTAATATACATTGATTGTCACGCTGACTGAGGAAAGTACTTAATCAAAGACTTACATGCGTCCTTGTTAAAAAAAATAATTTTGAGTATGTATGTGTTTCAGGTCCTTAATCTCAGAGAGAAATGCTCAGATGTAGAACTCATTTTAAAAGATGTTATCAACAGTGAATTAGTATTTACTTCCAAAATCATTATAGATATTGTGAACATCCTTAGAGAAATATATTCTTTACAGTAGGCTAAAATTTGTGATATACTGGGTGTAGTGATCCTGACCAGAAGACATCAAGGAGTTAATGATTGTCCTGGTTTCGGCTGGGATAGAGTTAATTTTCTTCCTAGTAGCTAATACAGCGCTGTGTTTTGGATTTAGGATGAGAATAATATTGATTGATAACACACTGATGTTTCAGTTGTTGCTAAGTGGTGTTTACACTGGTCAAGGACTTTTCAGCTTCCCCTGCTCTGCCAGGTGCACAACAAGCTGGGAGGGGGCACAGCCAGGATAGTTGATCCAAACTGGCCAAAGGGCTATTCCATACCATATGACATCACTCTCAGTATATAAACTGGGGGGGAGTTGGCCAGGGGGTAGCGGTCGCTGCTCGGGGACTGGCTGAGCGTCGGTCAGCAGGTGGTGAGCAGTTGTATCACTTGTTTTTTCCCCTGGGTTTTGTTCCTCTCTTGCTCTCTTGTTGTTTTCCTTCTCATTACAATTTTTGTTGTTGTTGTTGTTCCAATTATTAAACTGTTCTTATCTCAGCCCACGAGTTTTCTTACTTTTGCTCTTCTGATTCTCTCCCCCATCCCACCGGGGGGGAGGGTGAGCGAGAGGCTGTGTGGTGCTTAATTGCCGACTGAAGCTAAACCACGACATGATCCACAGAACAGTTAACCTGAGTAGGCCCAGACCTGTGCTGTGCTGCACGCACTGTGTTGCACATACAGCGTGGCCTTCAGGCCTGTGCTGTGCTGCATGTCCAGCGTGGCCTTCAGGCCTGTGTTGTGCTGCACAAATCCCTTGGCCGCAGGATAGACTCAGCCAGCTCAGTGTAACAGAGGATTCTGCAGGCAGCTCCCACTCAATACTTGCAATTATGCCACCTGCATGGCCTTGCCTTTATCTAAAAGTGCAGCAAGAAGTTTTCATGAGAACATCATTTCTGTTTGATAGTAGAAATGATGAATAGAGTTGTTTTCTTTTTAAAAAAAGCCTATAGTAGCTCGAATGACTGAAAGAGGACAATCTTCTATGGATGGGGATCCGTCCAGCATGCTGCGCATGGATCAGAGGCCCATCCGATGCTACACCACCCAGAGTTCCCAGCATCTAAAGGGACGTAAGATTATCTATACTATTCTCTCTTTCTTTATAGTGTTAGCTCTAATAAATACCATTTAAAATGATACCTTACAGAGTCTGAGTGCCTTTCTTACTGGGATCATAGCAGACCACCACCTCCTGGTGCAAAACACTAGGCTAACTCAAAAGCCTATTGAAGTCCATAAATGCTAATGGATTTTGAAGCAGGTCCTTAACCTAGCTAGGAAGCTTTGCTCTGATCTATAGTTAAAAGACCGAATTACACTCAGACTATCAAATCAAGTGGTTGATGTAGAATTAATTGGAAAGGGATTCTTTGTGTACAAAAGCTATCCTACTTTATACCTGGTAAAGCAGTATCACATATATTGCATGAATGCAACTATTACTTGTTAAAGGATGTTAGGAGTGGCTGCTGCCTCCAGGAGCTCCAGCCCAGGACTTCCTTCTGCCCGGCCTCTGGAGCCCAGTCTGATGCAGGGACCCAGGCTGAGGGACATGGCTGCCACTTTCCTGTTTGCAGGTTCTACCACTAGCAAAGCTGAGCACATATCCAGAGACACACACACAGAGACACACATAGAACACAGAATACTTTCATGGCCAGTTACACAGGCTGCCACAGACAAGGCATTGCCTTCAACAGCACCTACATACAGGATTCACATAAAACATAAGCATAGACAGCCAAGTTCCCTTCCTCCTCTTTGGTTGGTAGAGATAGAAGTTCACTAGTGAAAGCACACACACAATACTCTCTAGGTTCACAAGCACATGCACTTTCACAGATGCCTCGAGTACCAGCACAGCCCCTTCTGTCCATCTGGTACCACTGCCTGGATCCTGGCCTCTCTTACCTGCTTCACAGGTCTCCTACTCACTGGCTAGTTCAGCTTGATGCTCGCTAGCAAACACACACACCCACACACTCATCCCACAGGCACCCCACATTCACAAGTCCCCCTGGATACCAGCATGGACACTCCGCCTGCCTGACACCCCTGCTCGGACCCAGGACTTCTTACTCGCCAGCTAGTCCAGCTTGAAGTTTGCTAGCAAATTATACATGCACACCCCCCCACACACCAGGTTTGGGGAACATACAGACACTCGGCCTCCCCAAGCAGCTGGCACCAGGCACACAGGCTGTGACATGCAGTCCCGCTCCAGCCACCAGCACCGAGCCCCTCACTCGCCTCACTCGTGCTGTTCCCTCTCAGTAGCTGTTTTTTGGGACACACACTGTTCCCACCCCAGTGGCTGGAAACAGAGACCCTCACCCACTCCAGTAGTTGACACCACAGGCCAGGGGTGCCTACACCCCTGGTTTGACTCCAGTAGCTGGCACCCAGTCCACTCACACCGGCTAGCACTTAGACCTTGCAGCAAACATGCACACAGGATAGGGAGTGAGATTACGCAGAGAGAAAGTTAAGAAAAGATTTAATAAGATAGGACAGACTGCGGTGATCACACGCGGGACTCAGACGGACAAGTGTACTGATGTGCCCTGTTATACACGTGACTGGTCCCTTTTATACCCTTTTCTGTCTAACTCCCCTTTTGTTCCTCCCTGCTTCTCCTTCCCCTGCACATTCCCTCATCAGCTGGCATAGTTTCACTGACCCCACTCCAAAATCCTGGACCCTCAGGTTTGCATCCTTATCAGTTACAAAGTCCTAAGTTTCCCTGAAGTTTCTTGATAGCCCATCAATTACTGTGACTGACCAGGTTTGTTTCTGGTTATTGTCTTTGTTAATGCTAATTGTCTGTCTCCCTCCCTCTCCTTATCACCCCAACTGAAAAACTAAACATTCTCCAACTCCACATATCCTTACCAACTAGTGTGACTGACCAGGTTTATTCTTACCACTACCTCCCTTATCATGTGTCTCTCAGGTTTGTGTCTGAATGTTCTTGTTTGTGGCTCCTTTGACCAGATACCCTTAAAGGAGCAGATGCTATCCTTCCACATATCCTTACACTACTGCCAAAAAGAGGTGCCTTATATCAATATAGGCATTCCTGAAGATTATATTGAATTATCATCATCTCAACTGTCTATTTCAGTTCCATGTTTGTACACTTGCGTGCAGATTAAACCTTGTTCCAGCTTATGTATTGTAATGAAAAGACACAATTTTAAACAAATTAGTGATACCCAATTAGATATTATGCCTAAGATAAACATTGTAAAATCTGAATAAGATATTTTTAAAAAATATATCTTAAACTCCAAACATTTTGAGATCCTAGCTTAAAAGTAGTTTCTTCAGTACTTGGTGGTGAAGTATTGTACCAAGAGGGAGCTCAGCTTAACGCTAATGTGCAAAATTTTAAGAGAGAGAGAGAGAAGAGAGATGTTTGAGAAAGAGAGGGAGAGGAACCTTAGAGTGAGACATTACGGAGAAACTGAGAGAGAGAGAGAGACTTGAGAGGTGTGAGAGAGAAACCTGAGGGAGGGAGACTGTTGAGATAGACTTATGAGAGAGCTGAGATACTTTGGGGGGGGAGCTTGAGAGAGAGACTTGAGGGAGAGACACTAAAGAGGGAGAGAGAGGAACGGGGGGGGGGGAGAGACTATTCACAGAGCAGCTTGAGAGACAGAGACTTGTGTTGTGGTTTAACCCCGGTAGGCAGCTAAGCATGACACAGCTGCTCACTCACCCCCACATCCAGCAGGATGGGGAAGACAATTGGAAGGGTAAAAGTGAGAAAACTCGTGGGTTGAGATAAAGACAGTTTAATAGGGAAAGCAAAAGCCGCACACACAAGCAAAGCAAAGTAAGGAATTCATTCACTACTTCCCATGGGCAGGCAGGTGTTTAGCCATCTCCAGGAAAGCAGGGCTCCATCACGCGTAACAGTTACTTGGGAAGACAAACACCATAACTCCAAACGTCCCCCCTTCCTTCTTCTTCCCTGCAGCTTTATATGCTGAGCATGACATCATATGGTATGGAATAGCCCTTTGGTCAGTTGGGGTCAGCTCTCCCAACTGTGTCCCCTCCCAACTTCTTGTGCACCCCCAGCCTACTTGCTGGTGGGGTGGTGTGAGAAGCAGAAAAGGCCTTGACGCTGTGTAAGCACTGCTCAGCAGTAACTGAGCAATGTGAAATGTCCATAAAAGATAATGTTCATAAAATGTCCACTGAGTTTGTTTAGTCCATGACTTTGGGCTCCATCTCTTATGGTGGTCACTCAGGACAGGGGAGGTGGTGTGTTGTGTGGAGATATTGGGCACCAAAGCCAGCTCAGGTCGGGTCACTGCTGCACTTGCACTGCTTCTTGTAAGTCTCATCCTCCATTGGTTCGGGTGGTTTCTGCTGTAGTGCTTCTGATAACATGCAACTCAAATCCCAGGTTACAACAATTTAAAGGTGTATCCATTACAATCTCCACCCCTGTTCCCTTTGGACCAGGCCATAGGGTTTAACATTGCAATGAAGTCCTCTCCTTGCCCCTGCTCTGGTGTGGGCTTATCCACAGCCACAGTCGGTTCAAGGTGTACCTCCTCTGGTGTGGCTTTATCAATGAGCCACAGTCCCTTCAGGGAAGTACCTGCTCCAGCATGCTCTTACCCACGGCCACAGTCCCTTCAGGACTGAACCTACTGCAGCACGGACACATCCACGGCCACAGATGCTTCAGGGTGTCCTGCTCCCATGTGGACAGTCCCTTCGACTCGGGTTCACACTGGAGTTCCAACCTGTCCAGTACAGCAGCACAGGAACAGCAGCAATGCCCTGGCCACGTGCCAGCCCAGCCATGTTATCAAAATGTTCCCAGGCACAGCAGAGTAAGATGATAAGCAGTACAGCAAACAGCAAAAGTAAAAAGCGGCCACTAACAAGGAGTAGACTCTAATATACAGTAAGGCAAGCAAGCCCCATGGCAAGCACAGGAGCCTGCCAATTAGTAGCTAAACAGCTATAACAGCCATAAATTGAGTCTATCACACTCTGATCAAATCTGTCATTATCTCAAACCCTTTGAGCCCCATGTTTGGTGCCACAAAGGAGTCTCGTGGTTTAACCCCAGCTGGCAACTAAGCACCACACAGCCGCTCGCTCACTCCCCCCACAGTGGGATGGGGGAGAGAAACAGAAGAGTAAAAGTGAGAAAACTCGTGGGTTGAGATAAAGACAGCTTAATAGGTAAAGCAAAAGCTGCACACGCAAGCAAAGCAAAGCAAGGAATTAATTCACTACTTCCCATTGGCAGGCAGGTGTTCAGCCATGAAGGGGAAGAAGAACCCCTCAGTATATAAAGCTGGGGAAGAAGAACCCCTCCACAGTGCAGAGTCGTTTCTCTCACATATTCTCACTCCTCTCTCTCCCAGCTGCTGTTGCACACCATTTTTTTCCCTTTCTTAAATACGTTATCACAGAAGTGGTACCACCATCGCTGATTGGCTCTGCTTTGGCCAGCTGTGGGTCCATCTTGGATCCGGCTGGCATTGGCTCTGTTGGACATAGGGCCAGCTTCTGGCATCTTTCTCACAGAAGCCACCCCTGTACCCCCCCCCCCCCCCCCGCTACCAAAACCTTGCCATGCAAACCCAATACAGTGTGATAGAGAGAAAGATTTGTGAAAGAGATTGAGACTTGTGTGTTGGGGGGGAGAGAGAGTGAGAGACTTGTGAGAGGGCACTACTTTTGAGAGAAAGAGACTTGTGAAAGAGAGGGAAACTTGTTAGAGAGTGATAGAGACTGTTGAGCTAGAGAGATATGAGAGAGGGGGGCATGTGTGAGACCTGTGAGAGAGTGAAAGACTTGTTAGAGAGAGCGCACCGTGTGTGAGTGGGGGCACTTGTGATAGAGAGAGGCTTGTGTGAAAGTGAGACCCTTGTGAGACAGAGGGAGTGAGACATGGGGGAGAGAGACTGGTGTGTGTGAGAGAGAGACTTAGAGAATATAGGAGGGAGGCTTGAGAGAGAGAGATATACTGTAACAGAGACTTGAGAGAAAGAGAGAGAATGGAGGGAAAGACAGAGCCTTGTAAAAGAGAGAGACTTGTGAGGCAGCGAGACACACATGAGAGAGACACATGGGGGAGAGAGACTTGTGTGAGAGAGATGTGTGAGAGTCTTGAGAGAGACTTGTGTGAAAGAGAGAGACCTGGGGGCAGGGTAGAAAGGCTTGTGGAGAGAGAGACTTGTTACTGAGAGGCTTATGAGAGGCTTGTGGGAGAGAGAGGTTTATGAGAGAGTGAAAGACGTGTGAGAGAGAGACTTACGAGAGAAAGAGACATGAGAAAGAGAGAGAGTGTGAATTCTGTGAGAGATTTGTGAAAAATATTCTTGTGAGAGAGAGTGTTCTCAGGTCTCTCTCTGATTAGCTGCCTGCTACCTTTGGATGGAGAAATACTAATATATAAAAATATATACATTTATATACTATATATATATATAGACACATATATATAATGGAGTGTACAGCTATGTATAAATCTATATCTAATTTATTTATACATAGATACACTATTTTATATATGTACATTTATAAAGCTATAGGAATTATATATATATCTGTAAAAGCATAGGTATAACATGGATAAAACATTCATTAATAAGAACTAATGGAATTAATAATTAAAGTTTAAATGTGAATAGAATGTAATTAAACAAAAGTAAAAGGCAGGTTTGGTGCCAGACAACTTTACAAGGCTGCTGAACACACCCTAGCATGTCTGGGGTGGGGCAAACTTAAAGAGGGCGGAACTTCGAGGGGCATCAAAAGGGTGTGGGGGGGTGGACAAGTTGTAACATCCCAAGGGCTACAGACCCCTACTAGGAGGTCCACCAAGAGGCCCCTTGCGGAAACCCTGTCACCTACAAAGAAGAGCCCAGTCTTGTGAGCGGGACTGAGAGGCCCCTGCATCCGGACCAGCCCAACAGGAGGACCATGAAGTACCGGGGCAGATTTGGGCTTTGTATGGTGCTGCAAGATACAGGCCACACTGTCTGCAAAAACAGAAAACCAGAACAAAACGCCATCTTCACAAGAACATGTGCATGGGGACAATAAGAAAAAGACCATGTGAACCGGAAGAACTGGCCAATGGTCCCGTGAACTGCAAACTGGATGTCAAGGTCAGTGTCACACAGAAAGGGGGGGGAGCTCCTTTTGCATGTGGTTGTGGGGGAATCTTACAGCTACCTTTAAGACCATTCTGGGGTGCAGGCTGGTGCTGTATGTGTTTCCTTATCCTTGGGGCAATGCTGCAAATAAGAGGCAGAAGACTGAGCATGCTATCAAGACTGTCCTGATAGACTGTCCTGATTACTGCAAAAGCAGCAAGATCCAAGATTTAGGACAGACTGCAGCCCTATACTGTAAGAGACCACAGCTACCACAGAAAGAGCAAGTGGATCAGTATGAGAAAGCGGGGTGTTGCAGAGCTGAAAGACCATGACTATTTTTGGGCACAGAGGAGTAGCAGGCAGGATGGAGCTCATAAAAGGGCTGGTGGGGTTCTTAGTTCTGGGGCCTTGGCTTACAGACCAGCAAAACAGAAAAAAACCTGTTACAACTAAGACTGCTGATTAGGCAAGCTAAACAAATTTTGCACTGCTGCAAGTGTTGGCAAAGAGTTACGGGGACCACAAGGGCCCTTAAATGCACACTGCTTTTCTTTACTTGTCTCCCACTAGGGTAGAAGATGACCCCCTGGAAGGGACTTCCTGTTTACTGCAGATCCCTGCAGAGCAAGATTCTGTTGAAAACAATGAGGATGTTTCCCAGGGGAGGCTGCCTGCTGCACTCCCAAAGCCTGAGGGGGCATGTGAAAGCCCAGCTTTACCCCCACCCTCAAATGTAGCAGGGGTGGTGGAG
Organism: Ciconia boyciana; assembly: GCF_034638445.1. Classification (NCBI taxonomy): domain Eukaryota; kingdom Metazoa; phylum Chordata; class Aves; order Ciconiiformes; family Ciconiidae; genus Ciconia; species Ciconia boyciana. Next base: position 13,903,019 of record NC_132937.1, read on the forward strand.
GAGGCAGCAGACCACCCCGTCACTAGGATGGAACATGTTTGGCAGTGGGAATGGCTGATCCAGAGGTTTGAGGCTAGGCAATATGTAGAAAAATACAGATTTGTTAATTTAGATCAAGTATCACTTCATGAAGCTTATGAAACATTTGTTTGGGGTGTAGAGCAATTTTTTTACTATTTACACTAGCTGTTTGAACCTGGTGATTACGTTCATTTCCATCTTGAAGATGTCAGCATGCACATCTCTTTATATTCTCCTACTATTAATTTAAGCAATACGAATGCAAAGAGAATTTTAGACTTAGTCAGTACTCTCCTGCAGGAGAGTAAGAGCTGTTTTGATCAGACTTTCCACCTGGCTATCATTCTTGTAAAATTTGTTGGGGGTGGGGTTCGCAGAATCCTGCAGTCTATCCCCCATTCCAAAATTATAGACAAAACCCAGCGCTATTTAATTGATCTAAGTAACAGCAACAATAATCTCTGCTGGGAGTTTCACAGCAATTACAGCATTGAGGGATCTAATAGATGCAGAATTGTTAAGCGGAGCAAAAGAGCTACATGACAAACTGGGGATGGTCTGTGCACAGGAAGGTCATGCTGAGTGACATCCCCTTGTTTGAGGATCTGCTACATGTTAATATATGCATCATCCTCTTATCTGTGGGAGAAAAGGGTTGGGGGATTTTTAAGCCAAAAGACAATCTTAGATATCCCAAGATCTGTTTCCTCCTTTTACATGATGAACATTATTATGGTGTTAAGGATGTCAGGAAGGTATTTGGCGCGAGAAACTTTTGTGTTTTGTGAGCTTTGTCATACATTGTATAACCATGGCCACAGCTGTAAATATTATTGCCAGCTCTGCTTGTCTTGCATTTGTGCATTTAACTTGGGGACAAGGATAAGGATAAGGTGCTCCAGCTGCAGGCTGTTGTGCAGGTCTGGGGAATGCTTACAGAGGCACAAGGCCCTGGCTATTTAAAAAGTAAATTGATTGTTGGCTATGTTTTTCTGTGAAAAGTGTAAGGCTTATGTGGAAAAGCATCACAAATGTAAAGGATAGAAGTGCAGAATGTGCTTTTAAAAGATCTGTAATGTAAACCAGCACCAACGTTTCATGCCCATGATCAAAAATCCAGAAGAAAGGCAGGGCTATATTATCTATGACATGGAATTTATGCAGGAAACTGGGACACATATCCTGAACTATATTTTTGCCATGGAGTTAGCTCCAAATGCCGCTTGGGATGAGGAAGAAAGGGCAGAAAGGAAAACTGAATGAGAATGGGAGTTTAAAGGGGTCACAGGTCTCATGGACTTTATTCAGTTGTTTACGGACACAAAGTTTCGGGGCAACACTTTCCTAGCGCATAATGCCAAAGGCTGTGATGGCTACTTTGTTGTTAGTCAACTTCTGAAGGAAAAAATGGATGTGCAATTAATCACCCAAGGTGATAAACGCACGTGCACAGAAGTACCCAGCCTGAGTATACATTTCATAGACTCTTTAAATTCTTTTCCCACAAAACTAAGCAGCCTTCCCCAAGCTTGGGGTATCGAGGGCTGCAAAGGTTATTTCCACATTTTTTCAACACTGCTGAAAATTAAAGTTATGTGGGCCCTCTTCCACCACCAGAAGATTATGGAGTGAACAGCATGATGCTTGAAGAGAAAAAGCAGTTCTTAGCATGGCACACAGCTAATCTGGAGAAGATTTTTGACTTGCAAAAAGAACTGAGTTACTATTGCCAGCAAGATGTAAAAATTCTGAGGGAGGCCTGCCAATCATACAGGAATGAGATTATGGTGATAAATCGTTGCACATTCAATGAGAAAGAAGACAGTGAAAAGGTGAAGGTTTAGCACTGTATAGACACCTTTCAGCATACTATGCTGGCCCCTACTTGCATGTTCACATACCAGTTTACATTCCTTAAACCTAACACAATTGCACTCCTCCCTCCAGATGGCTATCATCGGAGGAAAAAGATATTCAACCCCCTCTATTCAATGGCTTATATATGTGCCCAAAAAGGAAAGTATTCAAATCTGTCATGCATCACAGGGTAGTGAATCCTACTTCTTGGATGGCTATGCAGTCATTGATGGGGTGCTGACAGCTTTTGAATTTAATGGGTGTTTTTTCCATGGCTCTTTTGAATGCTACCATGAAAATGACTGGAACACTCTGGTGGGGGCCACCTTTGGATATTTGTATTATACAGCACAACAAAAGATGGCCCACCTAAAGAGAGCGGCTTTTAACATCGGATCTATATGGGAGCAGCAGTAGATTGCTATGACAAAATCAGATGGGGAGCTGGCAGAGTTCTTAGCCTGTACCAAACTGCCCACACTGCTGATCCTGAGACATGCTTTTTGGTGGCAGGACAAATGCCATTTGTCTGTATAACAGAAAAGCTAAATATGTTGAAGACTTCAGGCAGAAAAAATACCTTTTTTTGTGGCATGAACATATTAGGAAAAATCCTGTGGGGAAAATTTGGACAGAGATTCAACCTACCCAACACCACCATTGCAAGAGAACCAGATGAGTTGTATGGTTACCTCTTTTCTCTGTCTTATCACATGTCCTCCTGTGATTTTATTGATGAGGATGTAGCCACTGTCTCATGGAAGCATGCCAAAGGACGCATGACCTTGGAGCGCAACACTAGCATTTTTATAGCTTGCTTCACTGCAGCATATGTGTACCTAGAGCTTTTTGATCTCTTGGATGCCCTGCAGAACTACTGCCTTTATCATGACATAGACTCTGCGATATTTGTGAGTCATCCAGGGGATTGGGCCCCACTGCTCAGCAACTATTTAGGTGAGTTGATGAGCAAGTTGCTGCCAGATAAGCACATTACTGAGTTTGTGTCATCAGGCCCCAAATCCTATGGCTACTTGCAGTCTGGAGGAAAGTGTTGTTTAAAGGTTAAAGGCATCACTCTAAACGCAACAAACAGAGAAAAGATTAATTTTGAGGCCCTGAGGGATCTTGTGTTGGATTATGATGTAAATCCAGACAGTGGATCATGATAGAGCAGTGCTCTATCATCAGGAACAAGCAGAATGGGCAATAGTAACCAGAAGATGCAGAAACCAGAAGACACAGAAGGTGGTCTACGACAAAAGAGCACTGACTAAAAATTTTAACAGCCTCGCCTATGGTTTTTAATCATGGGCATGTGCTGGAAGCATCCCTTTTCTGCTGTTCTGATAGGGCCTAGCAACTGTGGGAAAAGTTATTTTGTCAAAAGTCTTTTGGAGAATGCCAACTACTTGCTGTCTGTTATGTCTGAGAATATCATGTGGTGTTACAGTTGTTGGCAACTGCTGTGTCAGGAACTGCTCTGTAAATATCCCTTTATGAAATTTCTGGAGGACTTATCTGAAAGTCTTAGTGATAACCATTTATTTCCCCCTAATAAAGTAAATATGGTTGTGATCGATGTTTTGATGAACTCTGCTTGTGAGAGTGATGAAATTAAGAAAGCTTTTACTAAGTATATACATCAAAGTAATCTTAGCATCCTGTACATTGCCTGAAATGTTTTTTGTCAGGGTACAAAGAGCCACACCATCACTCTCAGCACAAAATATATGGTGTTATTTATGAACCCCTGAGATAAGCTCCAGGTTGTGTCCCTAGCCTGACAAATGTATCCTGGGAAGGCCTGGTTCTTTTTACAAGTGTTTAAAGATGCTATGAAGGCACCATATGAGTACCTGGTTGTTGATTTAAACGCTTCTACCCCTGAGGCTTTTAGGCTAAAAAATGGTAAATGCCAGACATTTACATATTGAAAAAAAAAAGACTGGTGTTCAGCAATAAATAGAGAGGAGCTGGACTGACACCTTGCATTGGTATTGGGACAGACTTGTGAGGATGATGTCCCAGTGTGTGAAGAGTAACCTGTTCTTCCTGAAGCTGTTGATCTGGTCCTCCCCCTGGCAGAGGAAAGTAATACTCTGCACTGCTTCTGATGAACTAATAAAGGCCATTTCTGATATGTCCCTGAATACCTTGAAGGGGGACATTCCATTAACATCCCACCAGCTGTGTGTCCTTAAAAAGGGATGCAAATTCATTAAAAGCCTGAGTAGTAAAAGTGTGTCCTTCAAAAGAAAGAAGCTATCAGTGAAGCACACTGTTGGATTTATCAGTCCTCTTGTAAGTTTTGCTCTTCTGCTCATCACGGGGCTTTTGGTAAAGCAGTGAATATGCGGAATATGCAGAAAAACTGTATCTGGTGCCTACAGACTAGTTGGAGCAGCTGAGAGTGCCACCATTGCCCAGGGAAGACATGAGGGCTGATGCAGTCCATTCTTTGGATGCCGAAATGAAGGACGTTCTCCAGAAACCGAGCTTGACAGCCTAAGAGAAAGCTAAGGTGTATACAGCTGCTCGTCAAATCTACTTGGCACGTGTGAAGCAGAGCAATCAGGAAAGGGGGAAAATAACTCTTGTTTTTCTGGAGAAAAATGAGACAGAAGCAGAAAAGCCTCTGGAGACTCCTGAGGCCCCTGATCTTGTTGTTCAGGAAGTGTTGTATAATGTACATCCACGGTATCAGAAGAATGCACAAGTGCTCCTGGGTAAACTAGGGCAAGACAAGCATATTTATTCTTGGGCCAACCAGGGAAGTTTTGTATACGAAGATGTCCTCAAGGGGACCGGCCTGCTTGATTTAGTCTGATGTATCCTTCAGACTTGGGCCCCTTCTAGCCTGAGAACACCTAAAGGCTGGAATGTTTTTATGAAAGCCATGGCAGCAGTGAATGTCCCATGTGGTGGGTTGACCTTGGCTGGCTGCCAGACCCCCACCCAGCCACTCACTCACTCTCCCTCCTCAACAGGACGGGGGAGAAAATAAGATGGAAAAACTCATGGGTAGAGATAAAGACAGGGAAATCACTTACCAATTACTGTCATGGGGAAAACAGACTCAAGTTGGGGAAAATTAATTTAATTTATTGCCAATTAAAAATAGAGTAGGATGGTGAGAAACAAAGATAAAAAAAACTAAAACACCTTCCCCCCACCCACCTCTTCTTCCCAGGCTCAACTTCACTCCTTCTTTTCCAGCTCCTCTACCTCCTCCCCTCAGAGTGGCACTTGGTGGATGGTGAATGGGGGATTGTGGGCAGTTTGTAACAGTTCCTCTCTATCCCTCCTTCCTCCTCACATTTTTCCCCTGCTCCAGTGTGGGCCCTTCTCAAGGGCTGCAGTTCCCTCAAGGGCTGCAGTTCCTTCAAGAACTGCTCCAGTGTGGGTCCTATACATGGGCTGCCATCCTTCAGGATAAAGCCTGCTCTAGAGTGAGTCCTCCACAGGACATAGTTCTTGCCAGGAAAACCTACTCTTGCATGATGATGGAATAGCCACCAGCTACAACTTGGGATCCTCCATAGGCTACAGTGTGGATATCTACTCCAGTGTGATCCTCTCCACGGGCTACAGGGGAATACCTGATCTGGCACCTGGAGCACCTCCTCCCCCTCCTTCTTCTCTGAGCTTGGTGTTTGCAGGACTGTTTCTCACATGTTTTTTTCCTCGCTCCTCACAGTGCCAGGCAGCATTTTGCCCTTTCTTAAATATGTTTTCACAAAGGCACCACCAGCTTCTCTGATTTGCTCAGCTTTGGCCTGCAGTGAGTCTGTTTTGGAGCCAGATGGAACTGGCTCTGTCCGGCAAGGGGGCAACCCCATTCCTCTTCTCATAGAGGCCACCCCTGCAGCCCCCCTTCTACCAAAACCTTGCCAGGTAAACCCAATGCATCCCATCTCCTGTCATGGGTCATACAGCAAACAGGAATCTCTTGGAAAAGAGAAGACTGAGAAGCACCACACACACCCCTGAAGATGAGAAAGATACCTAAAGCCCAGTGGCTCACCCTGTAAAGTTTACTGTTGAAAATAAAATATTTATAACATCCTTAAACTTTGTTGTCTGTAGTGTTAATTTAAAAAAACTCATTTGGGCGGGGGGGGGAATGGTTAAAGAACACACACGCAGATATGCATGCAGCCCTTCAGTTGGGTTGTAAGTTTTATTTACAGAATACATTTATGAAAATAATTACAAGAGATGCAGGTCTGGGTCTTCTGAAACATATTTTGAGTAGCTCTGGTCACAGGAAAAGCTCCATATTCATATTTTACAAAATGCATCACCATCTCATCATTTTGTACTAGATGATTAGAATACAGTTTTAAAAGCTGTATAAAAGGTAGTCTGTTGTTATGGTGATGTAGGAAAAAGATACAGTGTTATCCGCAGGCCGTGGAGAGGGGATGCTGCAGTTGCTTCCTCTGGAAAGCAATATCCATAACATTGTGTTTTAAAAAGGACATGATGCTTTCAGGAAAGAGAACACTATTTGGGGGGATAGACATACGAGTCAAAAAACTCTGCATGGTTCTGAACTGCCAGGAAAATTGCTAGCCAGTGCTCTCCAGGTTGGTTATGTGGATGCGTATTCACAACCTCACTTGCTGGTCTTAGAGAAACACAGGCCCTAGGGACCCAGTTGCTCGGGTAAACACCTAGAAGTGTTTCTTTGGCATAGGGGTCTGTTGAAAAAAAACCCAAGAGAGCTGTTTGGTGTCTATCCTCACACGTAGTTGAAGAGCATGTGTCTCTGCCAGTTTATTTCTATCACATTGCCAAATACTCCATACACAATCATATTAATGGTGGTGGTCAAGGCTGCTGCAAAGCGTACTTCTGCTATCGTGTTTCCTGTTTTAATCAGGGAAAAGTGATCAGCACATTCTTGGTCTGGAGACAGGTCGAAGGCAAACAGGGTATAGCCATGGGTGAACTCTTCCCTCTCAACCAGCAGGAAATGGTTTTTCATATGGCTGCTGATCACCTGAATGAGCTGCATGTATTCTCTCACACCGCAGGCATTCTCAAAATCAGGCTGTATTGGTTTTGCCAAGGTTTGTTCACTATCCACACAGAGGGACACAAAATTTATATTAAAAATGTTTAAAGTTGAAAGGGTTCTTAGCATAATTGCCGCTAAAAGCATCGTTATCTATGAAGCCAATAACAGCAAGCTTGGGTAGCTGTCCCAGAAACAAATTTTCCTGGTTACTGACACAACTGTCAGATGGTATGCTGGACACTTTCCTGCCCACCTGGTCCACCGGGTATCTTTTAAAATATAGTTCCTTTTCAAGCAGTAGAATGGAACCCCTTTCTCTGGGTTTTCTGTTTCTTTTGCACCCTTTCGGCCTGGCTTGTTGTTCTTTTTCTTCTTGCCCTGGTCAGACTGCTGTTGTCTGACGCCTCCCCCATTCTTTTTCTTTTACACGGTTGGGCGGACCTTCCCTCCGGGAGCATGAAATAGCTGTCTTTCTTTTAAGGTTTTTTCTCTGAATATAACCAAGTTCCAAGCCCTCCTGATTTGCCGGTGTTACCAGCCTGTCCAGGATGGCTTTGGTAACATGTCCAAATGTGTTTATTGCAATATCTTGAGCAGTGCTTTTAATGCATGGATTAACAATTTCTAAACCCCTTTTCAAAAGCAGGATGCCCTTTCTAAACAGGCTAGAGAATATATCTCTGACACCCACACCGTACATCACAGGAATGCCTTGAAAACCAGGGTGGCCATTGCCAGCCTGGGCTCTGTAATAATTCACATACAAGGACAGATCCCCATAATTTTTTATCACTACCATTTTAGTGTGGTTCCTCAAAATCAGAGCTATGATGCCATTGGTATTAGTGAGATTTGGTGGAATGAGTCCCACGACCGGAGTGCTGGGATGGAGGACTACAGGCTGTTCAGGAGGGATAGGCAGAGCAGGCGAGATGGTGGAGGAGTTGCACCATATGTAAGGGAGAGGTGTGACTGTACAGCCCTTACAGTGAGGGATGATGCGGTTGAGAGCCTCTGGGTGAGGATTAAGGGGATGGAAAACAAAGGAGATGTCATAGCGGGTGTCTACTACCGATCGCCCAGCCAGGATGTTAGCACTGATGAGTTATTCTATAGGCAATTAGGAGAAATCTCTGGATCGGTAGCCCTGGTCCTTATGGGAGATTTCAACTTCCCAGGCATCAACTGGGAATACCATACTGCTGGGACAAGCAGGTCTTGGAAATTCCTGAAGTTTGTAGGAGATAACTTCTTGTCACAGGTACTCAGTGAGCCAACTAGGAAAGGTGCCCTCCTAGACTTGTTGTTTGTGAATAGAGAAGGACTCGTGGGAGATGTGATGGTAGGTGGCTGTCTTGGCCACAGTGATCAGGAAATGGTTGAGTTTAAAATTTTCAGTGTAATGAGAAAAAAGGTCAGCAGAGTTGCTACCCTGGACTTCAAGAGAGCAAACTTTAAGCTATTCAGGGAGCTAGTTAGCAGTGTCCCTTGGGAATCTCATGGATCTCAGGGTCCATGAGAGCTGGTCAGTTTTTAAGAACCACCTTTTAAAAGCACAGGACCAGGCAATCCCATTGTGTCGAAAGTCAAGCAAGCGGGGCAGAAGACCAGCTTGGCTGAACAGGGAACCCCTCTTGGAACTCAGGAGGAAAAAGAAATTGTATGATCTCTAGAAGCAAGGTCAGCTTTTGCAGGAAGATTACAGAGCCCTGGTTCGCATATGCAGGGAGAAGACATGAAAGGCCAAGGCTCAACTAGAGTTGAAACTGGCCAGCGTTGTTTCAGATAACAAGAAGGGCTTTTTTAAGTATGTTAATAGCAAGAGGAGGTCTAAGGAAAACATTGCACCGATACTTGTTGAAGACTGTCATCTGACTAATAGGGATGAAGAAAAAGCGGAGGCATTCAATGCTTTTTTTTTCCCCCTCAGTCTTTAATAATATTGATAGACCTTGGGCTGCCCGGTCCCCTGAGTTGGAGGACCATGAGTGTGGGAACAGTGCCTTTCCATTTGTGGATGCTGAAATTGTAAGGGGCCAGCTGTATCAGCTGAATGTTCACAAGTCCATGGGGCCTGATGGGATTCATCCCAGAGTACTGAAGGAGCTAGCGGATGTTATCTCAGGATCCCTCTCAATCATCTTCCAAAGGTCTTGGGAGCCTGGGGAGGTCCCCGCTGACTGGAAGCTAGCCAATGTTATTCCAATTTACAAGAAGGGCGTGAGGGAAGACCCAGGAAACTACAGACCTGTTAGTCTAACCTCTGTACCTGGAAAAATTATTGGGAAGTTGACACTGGATGCTAATGAAAGGCATTTAAAGGACAATGCAATCATCAGGCACAGTCAACATGGGTTCACAAAGGGAAAGTCCTGTTTAACTGTCCTGGTTTCAGCTGGGATAGAGTTAATTTTCTTCCTAGTAGCTAATATAGTGCTGTGTTTTGGATTTTAGTATGAGAATAATATTGATAACACACTGATGTTTTAGTTGTTGCTAAGTAGTGCTTATACTAGTCAAGGACTTTTCAGCTTCCCATGCTCTGCCAGGTGCACAACAAGCTGGGAGGGGGCACAGCCAAGACAGTTGATCCAAACTGACCAAAGGGCTATTCCATACCATATGACATCATGCTCAGTATATAAACTGCGGGGAGTTGGCTGGGGGGCAGCAATCGCTGCTCGGGGACTGGCTGGGCGTCAGTCAGTGGGTGGTGAGCAGTTGCATCACTTCTTTTTTTTTCCCCTGGGTTTTGTTCCTCTCTCTCTCTCTCTCATTGTTTTCCTTTTCATTACAATTTTTTATTATTATTATTATTATTATATTTAAATTGTTACACTGTTCTTATCTCAGCCCACAGGTTTTCTTACTTTTGCTCTTCCAATACTCTCCCCATCCCACTGGGAGGGGGGAGGGTGAGCGAGCAGCTGTGTGGTGCTTAGTTGCCAACTGAAGCTAAACCATGACATTAACTCATTTGATATCCTTCTATGATAAGGTCACCCACCTAGTGGATGAAGGGAAGGCGGTGGATGTAGTTTTTCTGGATTTTAGTAAGGCTTTTGACACTGTCCCTCACAGCATCCTTCTGGACAAGTTATCCAGCTGTGAGATGAGCAGGTTCATGGTGCACTGGGTGAAGAACTGGCTGAAGGGCAGGGCTCAAAGGGTTATAGCAAATGGGGCTACATCTGGCTGGCATCAGGGCTCAATCCTAGGGCCAGTTCTGTTCTATATATTTATCAATGATCTGGATGCAGGAGTTGAATGCACCATTAGCAAGTTTGCTGATGATACCAAACTGGGAGGTGCTGTTGACTCCCTTGAGGGACAAGAGGCCTTGCAGAGGGATCTAGATAGACTGGAGCATTGGGCAATCATCAATGGCATGAAATTTAACAAGTCGAAATGCCAGATTCTGCACCTGGGATGGAGTAATGCCAGACACAAGTATAAATTGGGAGAGGAGTGGCTGGAGAGCAGCCCTGCAGAAAGGGATCTGGGGGTGCTGGTTGACAGGAGGCTCAACATGAGTCAGCAGTCTGCCCTGGGAGCCAAGAGGGCAAACCGCATCCTGGGATGCATCAAACACAGTATAACCAGCCCGTTAAAAGAGGTGATTATCCCTCTCTATTTAGCATTGGTGCAGCCTCACCTTGAGTATTGTGTGCAGTTCTGGGCCCCACAATTTAAGAAGGATGTGAAGGTCCTTGAATGCGTCCAGAGGAGGGCAACAAAGCTGGTGAAAGGGCTGGAAGGCATGTCCTATGAGGACCAGCTTAGGACTCTGGGCTTGCCTGGTTTGGAGAAAAGGAGGCTGAGGGGCGACCTCATTGCTCTCTACAGCTTCCTGAGGAGGGGAAGTGGAGAGGGAGGTGCTGATCTCTTCTCCCTGGTATCCAGTGACAGGACGCATGGGAATGGTTCAAAGCTGCATCAGGGGAGGTTCAGATTTGACATTAGGAAGCATTTATTTACCGAGAGGGTGGTCAAACACTGGAAGAGGCTTCCTAGAGAGGTGGTTGATGCCCCATGCCTGTCAGTGTTTAAGAGGCATTTGGACAATGCCCTTAATACTATGCTTTAACTTTTGGTCAGCCCTGTAGTGGTCAGGCAGTTGGACTAGATGATCCTTGTAGGTCCCTTCCAACTGAACTATTCTGTTCTAAAATATCAGAGGCTTCTGGGGCCAAAGATGCAGCTTCATAATCACCTTCTCAAAGCAAAATGAGACATCCTTGTTCTGGTCAGTCTTTATTTCATTGCTAAACACATTGATGTGCTGGCGTTTTACTGGCAGGTAGTGTGACTTGTCATACATCAACCACAGTGATCTTGTTATTACTGCCCGTCAGAACACAGCACAATAAAGGAACCACAAAGTCCCTGGCAAGCTGGTTCTTTATAAGATCTGTGTAGAGGCAGAGCGAGTTAAACCCACTGGTGATGTCTGCAGCAAAGGGAAACTTCTTAGCAGCACCCCCCTGGAGAAGCCCCCAAAATATGTGCCAGATCCCCAGTTGTGGAAAAATATTTTCATCCATTTTGAGCTTTGTTTTCCTTATGACAGAGTCATAGACCAGGCCCACTGTTGAGGAGTCAACAGCTGAAGCTTTGTTGTGGGGGTTAATAATGTGGTTCTTATGTTCCATCCACATGGAGAGGGATGGATAATAGCCTTTTCACAAATTATACTGCCATGTCTTATCCTGCAGTGCTATTTCAAAGGTGGCATCTTCTTTGACGTTACTCCAGCTATGAGTACTGTATTTCTTCATGCCCCACCTCTTACTTCCCTGAGAGCTCCAGGGGCCTCACCAGCTGTATGGTAAAGTTCGAGCTGGTGTTTTATGGGAAGATTCTGTGCTGACACTGCTGGGTAGCATGATGTAGTAACCCCCGTCTGCCATCCTTTTTTTTCCCCCCACTGCAACCTCAAATGCTTTATGTCCTGGACTTGGAAGGCATCTATCCAACTGTTAAATTTCTGGGGCCAGCCATGCCACTTCACCAGCAGCTGTTTCTTTCTTCCTTTCCCTTTTGCAGCAATGGTCCTCTCAATTTTGTAGATTCTGTCCTCATCAGGATTCACTTTTTGAAGTTCTTCAGGGTTAAACGTCCCCTCAGTTGCTTCGTGAGTCTATTAAGTGGTACACAGGTATCTGTCCCCTTCTCAACAATTTCAGCTACTATGAAAATTTAATCTGTGAACCTCTTCTCATAACCTTTCTCAGATCTCGCTTTTGTTCCAGACACCCTGATGTCATCTCCCTTTTTGAGCAGAGGCACAGATTCTTTAATTTTAAACACATGCTCTTATATGGTTTTTCAAACCCTCACAGAGTTTGAAGGGTTCACATCCACAGGCCTGGCTCTGATAGTTCTGTAGAAGCTATGGCTGTAGCTCTTCATAAACTCTGACAACACATCAAGGTAGCGAAAAGTGTTGCAGGCTGTAAAATATCTCTACATCTTGGTTTTGAGCGTCCTGTTAAAACACTCTATGACAGAGGCTTTTACTTTATTATTAGTAACAAAATGGTAAACATCACACTGCTTTAACAGCTTGTTTAAATGCTGGTTTAAAAATTCTTTTCCCTAGTCAGCCTGTACTTTCTGAGACATTCACTCCCTGCTAAAAGTTGTTTTAAAAGCCCTGGCTATTTCAGAACCTGTTTCACCTTTTAGACCAATAGCCCAGGTATGCTTGAATAATATGACTGTCACCATTAAGATGTACTTAACACCATCATTGTACTTGGAAAACTGTTGCATATCCACCAAGTCTGCCTGCCATTGTGCATCCACCTCTGCCACAATCACTTTGCTTCTTTTAAAGTGCTTTCTTGCTGCCTTGTATAAGCTGTAAGCATCCTGGCTTGCAAACCAGGTGGCCACTTGGCTTCTGTTCAGTATGGCAATTCACTTTTTAGCAGCTTCACAATGGGGATTTATACCTTCAAAGCTTCCCACCTCCCCAGGAGCATAGTAAATGTACTTTAACAGAAACGATGGCATAAACGTGTCTACTGACACACTGCTATTACACACATGTACAAAATGAAACACTGGAGAATCACTTCAATTCAAATACAGAGAAACTTTATTAACAGTGTATGAAGGGAGTTGGTTGCCAGCCAGACTTCTCCAGGCTTTTTCCTTTTTTTTCCTTGAATGCCACTGTCACTTCTATGCCTATTTTTCTTTCTCTGGCTGCTGCAGGTCTGGACAGGAATGCAGACAAGTCATAGCACACTCCTGCCTTCTCTCTCCTCACTCAGTCAGCTGGAGCACTTTGAATCAGTCTATAAGGTCATCGACCTAAGGATAAGGAAACACATATAGCACCAGCCTACAATCCAGAATGGTCTTACAGGTAGCTGTAAAATACCCCACAACCATGGGCAAAGGGAGCTCCCCCATCACCACCACCTGCCCTCTCTGTGACGCTGACCTTGAAATCTAGTTTGGAGTTAAGGGGCCCATTGGCCAATTCTTCTGTTTCACATGGTCTTTTTTGGGAACCCCTCAGGGTTCGCCCTCTTGAAGTTCCCCTCCCCACCCCAGACATGCTAGGGCTTGTTCAGCAGCCTTATAAAGTTGGCTGGCACCAAACCTGCCTTTTACTTTTGTTTAATTACATTCTATTCACATTTAAACTTTAACTATTCAATGAATTAATGAATATTTTTCTATTTTATATTGTATGAAAATACATGGGTTATAATGTTTTAACAAAATGGCAGATCCCTGCCATAACACAGCAGATGAAATAAAATGACAGCCCCTTGTGGATGGCCCCTATGTATAGGGGAAAGGGACTTCCTGCTCTGATCTTCTTCCAGGTAAACTGGAAGGAGTGTGTGGTCCTGCCAGCCAATCACATTAGACAACATGAACGGAAGAGGGAAGTGGCTTCTGGGGCAAAAGTTACATGTGGCTGCCTGCTGGAGGGCAGTGAGGGGACTTCTGTCAGTAGGTGGGGGGGGTGGGGCACCTGTCACTTCTTATCTTGTATTAAAGTTGTTCCTACATTACTTGCACAGAACGAAAGAATTAAAGCCACTTCTAAATCTTTCCTATTGACATTTCCTCCTCTTCTGTAGTGCTTAGCCATTGTTGGGGTTTAACCTCAGCCGGCAACTAAGCACCACACGGCTGCTTGCTCACTCCCCCCACCTGGTGGGATGGGGGAGAGAATCAGAAAAGCACAAATAAGAAAACTCGTGGGCTGAGATAAGAACAGTTTAATAATTGAAATAAAATAATAATAATAACAATAATAAATTGTAATGAAAAGGAAAACAATGAGAGAGAGATAGAGAGAGAGGAACAAAACCCAGGGAAAAACAAAAAAAACCCCAAGTGATGCAACCGCTCACCACCCACCGACCGACGCCCAGCCAGTCCCCGAGCAGCGATCATTGCTCCCTGGCCAACTCCCTCCAGTTTATATACTGAGCATGACATCATATGGTATGGAATAGCCCTTTGGTCAGTTTGGATCAGCTATCCTGTCTGTGTCCCCTCCCAGCTTCTTCTGCACCTGGCAGAGCACGGGAAGCTGAAAAGTCCTTGACTAGTGCAGCAACAACTAAAACATCTCTGTATTATCAACACTGTTTTCAGCACAAATCCAAAACATAGCCCCATACCAGCCACTATAAAGAAAATTAACTCTATCATCTCAGCTGAAACCAGGACAGAAGCTGAAAAGTCCTTGACTAGTGTAAACATTACTTAGCAACAAAGAAAACATCAGTGTGTTATCAACATTATTCACATACTGCATCCAAAACACAGCACTGTATTAGCTACTAGGAAGAAAATTAACACTATCCCAGCCGAAACCAGGATGGCACGCAAGCAAAGCAAAACAAGGAATTCATTCACTACTTCCCATCGGCAGGCAGGTGTTCAGCCATCCCCAGGAAAGCAGGGCTCCATCACATGTAACGGTTACTTGGGAAGACAAACACCATAACTCCAAACGATCCCCCTTCTTTCTTCTTCCCCCAGCTTTATATGCTGAGCATGACATCATATGGTATGGAATAGCCCTTTGGTCAGTTGGGGTCAGCTCTCCCAACTGTGTCCCCTCCCCAACTTCTTGTGCACCCCCAGCCTACTTGCTGGTGGGGTGGTGTGAGAAGCAGAAAAGGCCTTGACGCTGTGTAAGCACTGCTCAGCAGTAACTAAAACATCCCTGTGTTATCAACACTGTTTTCAGCACAAATCCAAAACATAGCCCCATACAAACTACTATGAAGAAATGTAACTCTACCCCAGCCAAAACCAGCACATTCTCCACCCCTTATTCCATACCATTTACATCATGCTCAGGTCCCACACTATCCAATATGTCCACATTACCCACCACCTCCCCTTCCCATCCTTTGATACAATACACAGATATCATTCCCTTAGTCTAAGGACCACCCCTATAAAATGTCCACAAAATGTCCATAAATGTCCACAAAATGTCCACTGAGTTCATTTAGTCCATGACTTTGGGCTCCATCTCTTATGGTGGTCACTCAGGACAGGGGAGGTGGTGTGTTGTGTGGAGATATTGGGCACCGAAGCCAGCTCAGGTCTGGTACTGCTGCACTTGCGCTGCTTCTTGTAAGGCTTGTCCTCCATTGGTTCAGGTGGTTCCGGCTGTTGTACTTCTGATAACATGCAACTCAAATCATGGGTTACAACAATTTAAAGGTATATCCATTACCATCTCCACCCCTGTTCCCTTTGGACCAGGCCATAGGGTTTAACATTTCAATGAACTCCTCCCCTTGCCCCAGCTCTGGCTTGGACTTATCTACAGACTGCAGTCCCTTAGGGGCGTACCTGCTCCAAGTGGAGCCTTATCTATGAGCCACAGTCTCTCCAGGGGTATACCTGCTGCAGCATAGACTTATCCACAGCCACAGTCGCTTTGAGGTGCACTTGTTCCAGCGTGGCCTTCTCCATGGGCCACAATGCCTTCAGAGATATACCTGCTCCAGCGTGGCCTTACCCACAGCTGCAGTACCTCCAGGGCTGTACCTGCTCTGTCCTGGGCTTATCCATGGCCACACGCTTTGAGGTGCTCCAGCATGACCTCATGCACAGCCACAGATGCTTCAGGTGTACCTGCTGCAGCATGGACTTATCCACAGCCACAGATGCCTTGAGGAGTACCTTCTCCAGCGTGGACTTATCCTTGGGCCACAAGCCCTTCAGAGGTATACCTTCTGCGGCACAGACATAACCACAGCCACAGATGCTTTGGGGTGTCCTGCTCCCACGTGGACTTATCCACAGGTCACAGTTCCTTCGACTCAAATTCATGCTGGAGTTCCAGCCTGTCCAGTACAGTAGCACAGGAACAGCAGCAATGCCTTGGCCATCTGCCATCCCAGGTGCATGGCCATTGCTGTTATCAAAATGTTCCCAGGCACAGCAGAGTAACATGATAAACAGTACAGCAGTACACAGGGATGTTTTAGTTACTGCTGAGCAGTGCTTACACAGCGTCAAGGCCTTTTCTGCTTCTCACACCACCCCACCAGCAAGTAGGCTGGGGGTGCACAAGAAGTTGGGAGGGGACACAGTTGGGAGAGCTGACCCCAACTGACCAAAGGGCTATTCCATACCATATGATGTCATGCTCAGCATATAAAGCTGCAGGGAAGAAGAAGGAAGGGGGGACGTTTGGAGTTATGGTGTTTGTCTTCCCAAGTAACTGTTACGCGTGATGGAGCCCTGCTTTCCTGGAGATGGCTAAACACCTGCCTGCCCATGGGAAGTAGTGAATGAATTCCTTACTTTGCTTTGCTTGTGTGTGCGGCTTTTGCTTTCCCTATTAAACTGTCTTTATCTCAACCCACGAGTTTTCTCACTTTTACCCTTCCAATTGTCTTCCCCATCCTGCTGGATGTGGGGGTGAGTGAGCAGCTGTGTCATGCTTAGCTGCCTACCGGGGTTAAACCACAACACAAGTCTCTGTCTCTCAAGCTGCTCTGTGAATAGTCTCTCCCCCCCCCCCCCCCCCCCGTTCCTCTCTCTCCCTCTTTAGTGTCTCTCCCTCAAGTCTCTCTCTCAAGCTCCCCCCCCAAAGTATCTCAGCTCTCTCATAAGTCTATCTCAACAGTCTCCCTCCCTCAGGTTTCTCTCTCACACCTCTCAAGTCTCTCTCTCTCTCTCTCAGTTTCTCCGTAATGTCTCACTCTAAGGTTCCTCTCCCTCTCTTTCTCAAACATCTCTCTTCTCTCTCTCTCTCTTAAAATTTTGCACATTAGCGTTAAGCTGAGCTCCCTCTTGGTACAATACTTCACCACCAAGTACTGAAGAAACTACTTTTAAGCTAGGATCTCAAAATGTTTGGAGTTTAAGATATATTTTTTAAAAATATCTTATTCAGATTTTACAATGTTTATCTTAGGCATAATATCTAATTGGGTATCACTAATTTGTTTAAAATTGTGTCTTTTCATTACAATACATAAGCTGGAACAAGGTTTAATCTGCACGCAAGTGTACAAACATGGAACTGAAATAGACAGTTGAGATGATGATAATTCAATATAATCTTCAGGAATGCCTATATTGATATAAGGCACCTCTTTTTGGCAGTAGTGTAAGGATATGTGGAAGGATAGCATCTGCTCCTTTAAGGGTATCTGGTCAAAGGAGCCACAAACAAGAACATTCAGACACAAACCTGAGAGACACATGATAAGGGAGGTAGTGGTAAGAATAAACCTGGTCAGTCACACTAGTTGGTAAGGATATGTGGAGTTGGAGAATGTTTAGTTTTTCAGTTGGGGTGATAAGGAGAGGGAGGGAGACAGACAATTAGCATTAACAAAGACAATAACCAGAAACAAACCTGGTCAGTCACAGTAATTGATGGGCTATCAAGAAACTTCAGGGAAACTTAGGACTTTGTAACTGATAAGGATGCAAACCTGAGGGTCCAGGATTTTGGAGTGGGGTCAGTGAAACTATGCCAGCTGATGAGGGAATGTGCAGGGGAAGGAGAAGCAGGGAGGAACAAAAGGGGAGTTAGACAGAAAAGGGTATAAAAGGGACCAGTCACGTGTATAACAGGGCACATCAGTACACTTGTCCGTCTGAGTCCCGCGTGTGATCACCGCAGTCTGTCCTATCTTATTAAATCTTTTCTTAACTTTCTCTCTGCGTAATCTCACTCCCTATCCTGTGTGCATGTTTGCTGCAAGGTCTAAGTGCTAGCCGGTGTGAGTGGACTGGGTGCCAGCTACTGGAGTCAAACCAGGGGTGTAGGCACCCCTGGCCTGTGGTGTCAACTACTGGAGTGGGTGAGGGTCTCTGTTTCCAGCCACTGGGGTGGGAACAGTGTGTGTCCCAAAAAACAGCTACTGAGAGGGAACAGCACGAGTGAGGCGAGTGAGGGGCTCGGTGCTGGTGGCTGGAGCGGGACTGCATGTCACAGCCTGTGTGCCTGGTGCCAGCTGCTTGGGGAGGCCGAGTGTCTGTATGTTCCCCAAACCTGGTGTGTGGGGGGGTGTGCATGTATAATTTGCTAGCAAACTTCAAGCTGGACTAGCTGGCGAGTAAGAAGTCCTGGGTCCGAGCAGGGGTGTCAGGCAGGCGGAGTGTCCATGCTGGTATCCAGGGGGACTTGTGAATGTGGGGTGCCTGTGGGATGAGTGTGTGGGTGTGTGTGTTTGCTAGCGAGCATCAAGCTGAACTAGCCAGTGAGTAGGAGACCTGTGAAGCAGGTAAGAGAGGCCAGGATCCAGGCAGTGGTACCAGATGGACAGAAGGGGCTGTGCTGGTACTCGAGGCATCTGTGAAAGTGCATGTGCTTGTGAACCTAGAGAGTATTGTGTGTGTGCTTTCACTAGTGAACTTCTATCTCTACCAACCAAAGAGGAGGAAGGGAACTTGGCTGTCTATGCTTATGTTTTATGTGAATCCTGTATGTAGGTGCTGTTGAAGGCAATGCCTTGTCTGTGGCAGCCTGTGTAACTGGCCATGAAAGTATTCTGTGTTCTATGTGTGTCTCTGTGTGTGTGTCTCTGGATATGTGCTCAGCTTTGCTAGTGGTAGAACCTGCAAACAGGAAAGTGGCAGCCATGTCCCTCAGCCTGGGTCCCTGCATCAGACTGGGCTCCAGAGGCCGGGCAGAAGGAAGTCCTGGGCTGGAGCTCCTGGAGGCAGCAGCCACTCCTAACATCCTTTAACAAGTAATAGTTGCATTCATGCAATATATGTGATACTGCTTTACCAGGTATAAAGTAGGATAGCTTTTGTACACAAAGAATCCCTTTCCAATTAATTCTACATCAACCACTTGATTTGATAGTCTGAGTGTAATTCGGTCTTTTAACTATAGATCAGAGCAAAGCTTCCTAGCTAGGTTAAGGACCTGCTTCAAAATCCATTAGCATTTATGGACTTCAATAGGCTTTTGAGTTAGCCTAGTGTTTTGCACCAGGAGGTGGTGGTCTGCTATGATCCCAGTAAGAAAGGCACTCAGACTCTGTAAGGTATCATTTTAAATGGTATTTATTAGAGCTAACACTATAAAGAAAGAGAGAATAGTATAGATAATCTTACGTCCCTTTAGATGCTGGGAACTCTGGGTGGTGTAGCATCGGATGGGCCTCTGATCCATGCGCAGCATGCTGGACGGATCCCCATCCATAGAAGATTGTCCTCTTTCAGTCATTCGAGCTACTATAGGCTTTTTTAAAAAGAAAACAACTCTATTCATCATTTCTACTATCAAACAGAAATGATGTTCTCATGAAAACTTCTTGCTGCACTTTTAGATAAAGGCAAGGCCATGCAGGTGGCATAATTGCAAGTATTGAGTGGGAGCTGCCTGCAGAATCCTCTGTTACACTGAGCTGGCTGAGTCTATCCTGCGGCCAAGGGATTTGTGCAGCACAACACAGGCCTGAAGGCCACGCTGGACATGCAGCACAGCACAGGCCTGAAGGCCACGCTGTATGTGCAACACAGTGCGTGCAGCACAGCACAGGTCTGGGCCTACTCAGGTTAACTGTTCTGTGGATCATGTCGTGGTTTAGCTTCAGTCGGCAATTAAGCACCACACAGCCTCTCGCTCACCCTCCCCCCCGGTGGGATGGGGGAGAGAATCAGAAGAGCAAAAGTAAGAAAACTCGTGGGCTGAGATAAGAACAGTTTAATAATTGGAACAACAACAACAACAAAAATTGTAATGAGAAGGAAAACAACAAGAGAGCAAGAGAGGAACAAAACCCAGGGGAAAAAACAAGTGATACAACTGCTCACCACCTGCTGACCGACGCTCAGCCAGTCCCCGAGCAGCGACCGCTACCCCCTGGCCAACTCCCCCCCAGTTTATATACTGAGAGTGATGTCATATGGTATGGAATAGCCCTTTGGCCAGTTTGGATCAACTATCCTGGCTGTGCCCCTCCCAGCTTGTTGTGCACCTGGCAGAGCAGGGGAAGCTGAAAAGTCCTTGACCAGTGTAAACACCACTTAGCAACAACTGAAACATCAGTGTGTTATCAATCAATATTATTCTCATCCTAAATCCAAAACACAGCGCTGTATTAGCTACTAGGAAGAAAATTAACTCTATCCCAGCCGAAACCAGGACAATCATTAACTCCTTGATGTCTTCTGGTCAGGATCACTACACCCAGTATATCACAAATTTTAGCCTACTGTAAAGAATATATTTCTCTAAGGATGTTCACAATATCTATAATGATTTTGGAAGTAAATACTAATTCACTGTTGATAACATCTTTTAAAATGAGTTCTACATCTGAGCATTTCTCTCTGAGATTAAGGACCTGAAACACATACATACTCAAAATTATTTTTTTTAACAAGGACGCATGTAAGTCTTTGATTAAGTACTTTCCTCAGTCAGCGTGACAATCAATGTATATTACTCTAACCTTACATAGGTAGAAACTAATTATCAATTGAAAATTTTACAAATGTGAAAAAAATGAAACAGTAAGAGGCCTAACCTCTCATTTGTACAATATATATAAACAAAGGAGTTCCTTCTACAGTGGGAAAGCTGAGCATGATAGTTCAATTTATCTAACCAAATTTTTAAAAATTCAACTATATTAAACACGCTTGTGTATAACTAATGATTTGTAAAGGAGGAGACTGGCAGAAAGTGAGCTAACAAGCATGTGAATAGTATACATGATGTGTATATCAGAACTATTGTTTTTGGAGGGGTCCTTTTTGTCCCCCTTGAATATTTTCAATCACTTACTGCCCTAATACAATGCCAGACACAGGAGAAACAAGTAAGATGACTTCAAATTACTGTGATAACAAAGGAAAAAAAAAGAATGTTTAATCTTTTGTTATTTCTGTCTAAATCTAGATATTGCTGTTAATGTATAGTTTTGCTACAAATATGTAACTAATATGCAATATATAATGCTTCTTATAGCTTATTTTCAGCCTCTCTCCTTCATTAATTGGCATTTTACAGTTGCTCAAGCTCAAAACTTGCTCAAGCTTTATCTCAGTTATGAGTGATTCATCCTGTCCTCATCACAGGAGGAAAGTAACTCCTTATCTTAACTGTTGTGCAAAATATTTTAACATGCAAACAAATATAAGGGACAGTTTCTGAAGAAACTGTATCACATGACAGTTGTTTTCTCTCCTCAGACCTCAGTCTATGACACTACTAAAAAAATGTAGGGAGTTTATGCTAATAAAAATATTTTCATTAAATACATAGATCTGAATTCAACCACATATAATTTCAATATTGAAAAACAGCTGTTTCCCTCAATCATAAAACAGAATTGAAAAAGTCAGTATGACTTGTCTCTTGGTTCTATTATTATATTCAGTAACCGGCATGATAAGCTTGGAAATGGATAGCATTTGGTAGCCCTGTGTGTTTTGCTAATATGTCCATTAATCTTTATAGGCTTCTTTCTTTCATCAAGATCCAAAAATTAGACATTAAGGATTATCTGCTTTACTTATCTGTTTTTCTCCTTATTTATATTTTTGCCTTACAGTTCAAGAAGAGGAATGTTCTTTGTGAGGAAAAGTGAATAGCAATAAGAAAGTAGAACCTGAAAAAACAATATCACCAAGTCATGTTCACAAGCAAAAAAATATAATATATACTCAAGATGAAGAAGATAATCTGGCAAATCTAAGCAATTACGGTAACAGATTTCTTAAAGGAAGAAAGAATTGTAGATATAAAAAGCTGGATGTGAATTTAAAGCCTAGATTCAAAGATTCATAGATTTAAAAGCCAGAAGGCACCAGAGATAACTGGTGATAACTGAAGGAAACCATACAGGAAGCAGAGTACCAGTGTGCTATTAATTCCCATTAGGAAAGGCGTGAGAAGGGGTGAAAAGCAGCCTGCCTGGCTAAACAGCAAGGGAAGTTAGTAGAAATAGGAAAGCATTCTCTAAAACACTTAAGAATTACCAAAATAGAGGAAAGAAAAAGAATTGTAAACTTTGACACATCAAATGAAAAATCTGGAAAACAGCTAGCTAAAGGAATCACAACTAAACCTTCAAACACAGGCAAAATGTCTGCCAGACCTGCATGACCATTGCAGACACACATAAATCGATACTTTGCATTGATATTCACTGTGGAGGAAACCTAGGTAGGTTGCATGCCACCATCTTTTTTTGTGAAGGATGCAGCACAGGATCTGTACAAAACTGAAGGAATTATGGAAGAGGCTATGGTGTATCTATAGACAAAATAAACACAAACAAATCACCAGGACCAAATGATATGCACATGCAAGTTCTAAGAGAAATCAGTGATGAACAGCTAAATTACTAATGGTTTGACTAAGCTCCCACTTAAAATTTACTCGCGTGGTGTATTGGGTTTATGTGGCAAGGTTTTGGTAGTGGTGGGGGCTGCAGGAGTGCCACAAACTTCACTGATTGGCTCAGCTTTGGCCTGCGGTGGGTCCATTGCTGAGCCGGCTGGAACCGGGTGTATCCGGCACAGGGCAGCCCCTGACCTCACAGAGGCCACCCCTGCAGCCGCCCACTACCAAAACCTTGCTACATGTACTCAATACACCATATTTGGTTCCCCTTCAAATGACATATTGTCGTGGTTTAGCCCCAGCTGGCAACTAAGCACCACGCAGCCGCTCGCTCACTCCCCCCTGGTGGGATGGGGGAGAGAATCGGAAGAGCAAAAGTGAGAAAACTCGAGGGTTGAGATAAAGACAGTTTAATAGGTAAAGCAAAAGCCGCGCACGCAAGCAAAGCGAAGCAAGGAATTCCTTCACTCCTTCCCATGGGCAGGCAGGTGTTCGGCCATCTCCAGGAAAGCAGGGCTCCATCACGCGTAGTGGTTACTTGGGAAGACAAACGCCATCGCTCCAAATGTCCCCCTCCTCCTTCTTCTTCCCCAGCTTTATATACTGAGCATGACGTCATGTGGTATGGAATAGCCCTTTGGTCAGTTTGGATCAGCTATCCTGGCTGTGTCCCCTCCCAGCTTCTTCTGCACCTGGCAGAGCACGGGAAGCTGAAAAGTCCTTGACTAGTGCAGCAACAACTAAAACATCTCTGTATTATCAACACTGTTTTCAGCACAAATCCAAAACATAGCCCCATACCAGCCACTATAAAGAAAATTAACTCTATCTCAGCTGAAACCAGGACACATATCTGATTAAGATAAAACATCATATTTAGCACAATCTGTTTAATGTTTATTTTGGATATATGCTAAACCTTTCAATTATGAAGGACTTGAAAATAAAATCATTTTTACTGAAGTAATGCTCATAATGCCCAGTCATGTCCCACTGAAATAAGCACAGAGCAAGCCAGAATGTTTGCTTTGAAAGCTGCCAGTTTAAGACAACAAACAACATACAAAGGTAGAATTTACTTTTCTGCCATTTTTCAGTGGCAATAAACAAAATCCATACACAGCTTAATTGTGGCTTCAAGCCATCAGCTACAAGCAGGTATTGTTCATCTGCCAAGAGCACAAGGACTAAACACCCTTTTGATTATATTTTGACTTGATGCATCAGGCTCTTTGGTCCAGTTCAGAATCCTGTCAGAAATGACTCATGCTAAGTGCTGCTTGTTATCCCTACTGACCTACAGCAAAAGGCTGTTAGGATAGTCCAGGAATGCCTCCCTTTGCACAGAGCTATTTAACTGAAAATTGATCTTTTAAAACTATTCTCAATATCCTCTGTTATTCTTCCGTTGTCCTGTATCCAAAATAACTGTTAATTTCAATAAGAGAGCTACATGTAGGGGTGAATGTAGACACAGTATGGAAGAGAGGACCATTCCTGCTTCAGCAGATGGTGCTAAAGCATGGGCTACAGCCCCTTGGCCATACAGTCAATTTTTTGTTTGATGGCTTGTGGCTGGTTGACCCCAGCTGGCAGGTAAGTCAGTTCCTTGGTCACGCCCCACTACAGCGAAATGGGGGAGAGAATCGAAAAGGCAAAAGCAAGAAAACTTGTGGGTCGAGATAAAGACAGTTTAATAAGTAAAGAGGAAAAAAAAGAAAAAAACCCACAAATTATGCAGCAGCCACTCACCACCAGCCGACCAATGCCCAGTCAGTCCCTGAGAAATGGCTACTTTGGGAAAACTCCCCACCACCACCGAGTTTTATTGCTGAGCATGATGTTATATGGTATGGAATATCTCTTTGGTCAATTCAAGTCAGCTGTCCTGGCTGTGTCCTCTCCTAGCCTACTCACTGGGGGGGGCAGCAATCTACTTCTGATCCTAATGAAGGCCTTGATGCTGTGCAAGCACTGTTCAGTACTAGCTAAAACATGGGTGTGTTATCAACACTGCTTTGGTCACAGATCTAAAACACAGCACCATACGGGCTGCTATGAAGAAAATTAAATCCATCCCAGCCAAACCCAGTACATGGCTACTGTAACTTAATGCAAGAATGTAGTCCATTGGGTTTCATAAGTACATAGTTCAGTTAAGAAACAGATTCACCACATAACCTTCATTAAGTAATTCCATTTATTTCAATAAAACTAGTCAGCACATGAATGAAAGGATCTACGGTGGTCTTCAGTTTCTACAGAATCATACAATTTTTAATACAAGCATTACAGAGAGATTTTGACCTCATCCTGATAATATGATTTCTCACAGTAAGGCGTCAAGAGAAAAATTTCAAAACCAACACAACTCATAAAATCTGTACTCTAAAATAAATCCACCTACACGTTGTGGTTGATCTTATTTTACAACTACAGTAGTACCCCTTTCAAATACATTAAATGTCAGCCTGAAAATACATGGAAAAGAGTTTCTATATCCACAGTGAATATGATTTCTCTATGTACTGGGTTTTGGCTGGCATAGAGTTAATTTTCTTCATAGTAGCTTGCATGGGGCTATGTTTTGGATTTGTGCTGAAAATAGTGTTGATATAACACACTGATGTTTTAGGTATTGCTGAGCAGTGCTTACACAGCGTCAAGGCCTTCTCTGCTCCTCACACTGCCCTGCCAGCGAGTAGACTGGGGGTGCACAAGAAGTTGGGAGGGGACACAGCTGGGAGAGCCGACCCCAACGGACCAAAGGGATATCCCATACGTCATGCTCAGCAATAAAACTGGGGGGGGGGGTGGGGGTGGAGGTTGCCGTTGGATGTTCGTGGTTATGGCATTTGTCTTGCCAAGTAACTGTTACGCATGATGAAGCCCCGTGTCTTGGGTTTGTGTGGCAAGGTTTTGGCAGTGGGGGGGCTGCAGGGGTGGCTTCTGTGGGAAGCTGCCAGAAGCTTCCCCCATGTCCAATAGAGCCAATGCCAGCCGGCTCCAAGACGGACCCACCGCTGGCCAAAGCTGAGCCAATCAGTGATGGTGGTAGCACCTCTGTGATAAGATATTTAAGAAGGGGGGAAAAAAATGCTGCACAACAGCAGCCAGAAGAGAGGAGTGAGAATATGTGAGAGAAACAACTCTGCAGATGCCAAGGTCAGTGAAGAAGGAGGGGGAGGAGGTGCTCCAGGCACCAGAGCAGATTCCCCTGCAGCCCGTGGTGAAGACCATGGTGAGGCAGGTTGTCCCCCTGTAGCCCATGGAGGTCCACGGTGGAGCAGATATCCACTTGCAGCCCGTGGAGGACCCCACGCCAGAGCAGGTGGATGTGCCTGAAGGAAGCTGTGACCCCGTGGAGAGCCTGCGCTGGAGCAGGCTCCTGGCAGGACGTGCGACCCCATGGAGAGAGGAGCCCACGCTGGAGCACGTCTTCCTGCAGGACCTGTGACCCTGCAGGGGACCCATGCTGGAGCAGTCCATTCTGAAGGACTGCACCCCATGGAAAGGACCCATGCTGGAGCAGTTAATGAAGAACTGCAGCCTGTGGGAAGGAGTCACGTTGGAGAAGTTAATGTAGGACTGTCTCCCATGGGTGGGACCCCACGCTGGAGCAGGGTAAGAGCGTGAGGAGGAAGGAGCGGCAGAGACAAAGTGTGATGAACTGACCGTGACCACAACCCCCGTTCCCCGTCCCCCTGCGCCACTCGGGGGGAGGAGGCAGAGAATTCGGGAGTGAAGTTGAGCCCGGGAAGAAGGGAGGGGTGGGGGGAAGGTGTCTTAAGACTTGTTTTTATTTCTCATTACCCTACTCTGATTTGATTGGTAATAAATTAAATAAATTTCCCCAAGTCGAGTCTGTTTTGCCTGTGACGGTAATTGCTGAATGATCCCCTTGTCCTTATCTCGACCCATGAGCCTTACTTTATATTTTCTCTCCCCTGTCCAGTTGAGGAGGGGGAGTGATAGAGCAGCTTGGTGGGCACCTGGTGTCCAGCCAAGATTAACCCACTGCACCATGCTTTCCTGGAGATGGTTAAACATCTGCCTGCTGATGAGAAGTAGTGAACGAATTCCTTGTTTTGCTTTGTTTGTGCGCGCAGCTTTTGCTTTACCTATTAAACTGTCTTTATCTCAACCCACGAGTTTTCTCACTTTTACCCTTCCGATTCTCTCCCTCATCCCATTGTGGGGGGAGTGAGTGGGCAGCTGTGTGGGGCTTAGTTGCCTACCAGGGTTAACCCACAGCAGTCCCTATTGGCGCCCAATGTGGGGCTCAAAGGGTTTGAGATAATGACAGATTTGATCAGAGGGTGTTAGGCTGAACCTATAGCTGTTATTGCTGTTTAGCTACTAATTTTGCCAGGCTCCTGTGCTTGTCACGGGGCTTGCTTGCCTTACTGTATATTAGGGTCTAGTGCTCGTTAGTGGCTGCTTTTTGCTTTTGCTGTTTGCTGTACTGCTTATCATATTACTCTGCTGTGCCTGGGAACATTTTGATAACATCCATGGCCATGCACCTGGGTTGGCAGATGGCCAGGGCATTGCTGCTGTTTCTGTGCTGCTGTACTGGACAGGCTGGAACTCCAGTGTGAACTCAAGTCGAAGGGACTGTGACCTGTGGATAAGTCCACGCGGGAGCAGGACGCCCCAAAGCATCTGTGGCCGTGGATATGTCCATGCCAGAGCAGGTATACCTCAAAGCGTCTGTGGCTCTGGACATGTCCACGCCACAGCAGGTACACTCCTGAAGGGATTGCGGCCCATGAATAAGTCTACGCCAGAACAACTACATCTCTAAGGGACTGTGGTCCATGGATGAGTCCAAGCCAGAGCAGGGGCAAAGGGAGGAGTTCATTGCAGTGTTAAACCCTATGGCCTGGTCCAAAGGGACCAGGGGTGGAGATGGTAATGGATATACCTTTAAACTGTTGTAACCCCTGATTTGAGTTGCATGTTATAGGAAGTGCTATAGCAGGAACCACCCGAACCAATGGGGGACAAGCTTCACAAGAAGCAGCGCAAGTGCAGCAGTACCGGACCTGAGCTGGCTTTGGTGCCCAATATCTCCACACAACATACCACCTCTCTTGTCCTGAGTGACCACCATAACAGATAGAACCCAAGTCATGGACTAAATGAACTCAATGGACATTTCACAGGGGTGGTCCATAGACTAAGGGAATGATATCTGTGTATATATCAAAGGACAGGAAGGGGGGAGGTGGCTAATTAGGATGTATTGGATAGTGTGGGACGTGAGCATGACATAAATGGTATGGAATAAGGGGTGGAAATTGGTCAGTTCAAACCATGGGAAGCCGATGCTAGCTTTGGGGGTGCCTGAGGTCCCCATGGATGTCTGAGGGGTTTCTAGGCCCCCGGCACCCTTGGGCAGGTGGACAGGTCTCGTGAGAGGGGCGGGTGAGAGTTGGGCAGTGCCGGCAGTTCCCACGGCCAGTTCAAACCACAGGAAGCCACATATAACCAGTCCCTAGGGAGCGCCAGGAGTGCTGCGACGAGGGTGTGCAAACAGGGAGCGCCATCGGCAGTTTGCATGGCAGTGCGCATGGAAGGGTGCACGCAAAGGGCAGCATGCTCTGCCGGTTATCGGGCTGCTGCCTGCTCTGCTCACCCGCAGGCTTAGGCTGCAGCCCCGACGGTCACCCCAGCTAGCTGGTGGCTGTGCAAGCCTACCCATCAGCTTGAGGTCTCCAGGGAATTAGAATTAGGATGACACCTTTCAAAATAATTACCATTTTATAAGTAAGTGGGCCATTTTTTTTCTGAGAACTACAAGGAGACTGTGTCCTGCTGAAAGAAAATGGTATCCACCCACTGCAACTGCAAGGCTGAGGCTGAAACGCAAACAGAAGCACTACAGCCTACCTATGCTGACATCTCCACCCAAACAGACCTCCCAAGGACTGAAATAGCCATCCAGACCTCAGGTTGCATGGAGCTCCAGCACCTGGAAGTCCCCCTAGCACCTGAAGGCAGTAGTAGATGTCATAGCTGCAAGTGTGTCCAGATAGAAGAACTCTTCCAACAAGTAACTATGCGACATCCCACCTCCTGACACCCTACCCCTAGACCGATATCAGCAGTGTAGACAAACTGCCAACTCTCTGGCCCTGACTATCGGCAGCCTAACACCCTGCCTTCTGACACCCGACTCCTTGACCAACATCAGCAGCACAGCAGGATTGCCGATACCTTTTCCCTCTTTTTCCCTTCACCCCCACCCCACCCCTTGACCAACATCAGCAGTGTAGGCAAGGTGCCACCCACATTATTCACGTAAGGTATGATTCTCTCAAATCACACTCCCATTGGTGGAGCGAAGGGGATGGCGCGACTTTCACCTGCATTCAAAAGCACGTGTGCAATTGGCTTGGGCTGTCAGATGACCTGGACATTCAGAGTCCCTGGAAGCCTGCTGGAGCCATGACATCGCTTACGGTCCCGCGTTCACTATCAGTGACTGGGTGAGTCACTGTATGGGCGCTTTGTTGCTCCTTTTCTTATTACCTTAATAAAGCTTCTGTTAATAAGTTGCTGTCAGACTCCATTACTGTTCAGACCACACTATGTTACAAGAGGAGCTCAACAGTATCCAGGAATGTGAGCGGGAGATCGATACATGGTATTGTGCGCTGTCCCAGGCTGAGCGACAGCCTGGCCTTAAGGCTGCGCAAGGGGAAGGTAAGCCTGAATTCAAACTCGAGCTGACTGACAGAAGTAACTCACAAGATCGAGACTGGACCTTTGCCTCTGCTCAAGGCAGAAGGAAGAACCTTCCCCTTCCTCTGAAGTGCCCCTATGTAACAGATATGACGCTCTGGGTGTGGAGAATGAAGAGCACCTGAATAACGGACAGGATCCAGGAAAAACCAACCATGCAAAGTTGATCCAATCACCCACCCACATTAGAACCAGTGCCACCAGAAAAGCACGTAAGGTATTAGTAATTGGAGATTCCTTACTGAGAGGCAACGAAGCACCCATTTGCCATCCAGACAATTTCTCTGGAGAAGTCTGCTGCCTACCAGGAGCTCGTATTCACGACATCACTGAAAGGCTGCTGAGCCTGGTGAACTCTACAGATTATAATCCGCTCCTACTATTCCATGTAGGGTCTAACGATACTGGGACGAGGCAATTTAGAACCATCAAAAGAGACTATATGTCCCTGGGAGCAATGTTAAAAGGTTCTGGAGCACAGGTGGTGTTCTCCTCTATCCTCACAGTCAGAGGAAAGGCTTCAGGAAGGAGGAGGTGAATTGAACAGGTGAATGCCTGGCTGCGTGGCTGGTGACATACTCAAGGTTGTGGCTTCTATGATCATGGATCTACCTTTGAGAAGCCAGGCCTGTTGGGAGCTGATGGGATTCACCTGACCAAGTGGGGCAAGAGGGTCTTTGCCAACAAGCTGGCCAGACTTATAAGGAGAGCTTTAAAGTAGATTTAGTGGGGGAAGGGGATGAAGCTTTGAGCAACAGAGAAGAGCCAGGGGCTGCTGATGTATTAGGAACCAACAGGGAAACACCTGTGAAATGCCTCAAAGGAATTAAGGTTTGTTCCTCTAAAAAGGTGACATGGTCAATAGCCCAGCTGAAGTGCCTCTATACCAATGCAAACAGCATAGGTAACAAACAGGAGGAGCTGGAAGCCACTGTGCAGCTAGAAAGCTACGATCTAATTGCTATCACTGAAACGTGGTGTGACAAATTGCATGACTGGAGCGCTGCAATCGATGGCTATAAAATGTTCAGAAGGGACAGGCAAGGAAGGAGGGGTGGGGGTGTTGCCCTCTATGTAAAAGAGTGCATTGACTGCACAGAGCTGCCTTTGAAAAACAGCAGTGCACAGGTTGAGAGCTTATGGGTGAAAAATAGGGGCCGAGCCAACAAAGGAAACCTTGTGGTTGGTGTTTACTACAGACCGCCTGACCAAGGGGAGGATGTCAGTGAAGTGTTCATACTTCAACTATGGGAAGCATCATGCTCTCAGGCTCTGATCCTGCCGGGGGACTTCAATCACCCTGAAATCTGCTGGAAAAGCAGCACAGCAAGCTGTAAGCAGACCAGGAGACTCTTGGAGTGTGTCAACGTATTGGGTTTAGGTGGCAAGGTTTTGGTAGCGGTGGGGGGGCTGCAGGGGTGGCTTCTGTGAGAAGATGCCAGAAGCTGCCCCCGTGCCCGACAGAGCCAGATTCAGCTGGCTCCAAGACGGACCTGCTGCTGGCCAAAGCTGAGCCAATCAGCGATGGTGGTAGCACCTCTGTGATAACGTATTTAAGAAAGGGAAAAAAATGCTGCGCAACAGCAGCTGGGAGAGAGAGGAGAGAGAATATGTGAGAGAAACAACTATGCAGATGCCAAGGTCAGTGAAGAAGGAGGGGAGGAGGTGCTCCAGGAAGACCATGGTGAAGCAGGCTGTCCCCCTGCAGCCCATGGAGGTCCACGGTGGAGCAGATATCCATAGTGCAGCCCATGGAGGACCCCACGCCGGAGCAGGTGGGATGTGCCCTGAAGGGAACTGCAGCCCGTGGGAAGGACCCACGTTGGAGAAGTTCGTGAAGGACTGTCTCCCGTGGGTGGGACCCCATGGTGGAGCAGGGGAAGAACATGAGGAAGAAGGAGCGGCAGAGACAACGTGTGATGAACTGACCGCAACCCCTATTCCCCATCCCTCTGTGCCGCTCAGGGGGAGGAAGTAGAAGAGTTGGGAGTGAGGTTGAGCTTGGTGAAGAAGGGAGGAGTGTGAGGGGAGGGTGTTTTTAGATTTGTTCTTATTTCTCATTATCCTACTCTCTGTTTAATTGGCAATAAATTAAATTAATTTCCCCAAGTCGAGTCTGTTTTGCCCGTGATGGTAATGGCTGAGTGATCTCCCTGTCCTTATCTCGACCCATGAGCTTTTAGTTGTATTTTTTCCCCCTGTCCTGTTGATGGAGGGGAGTGATAGAGTGGGTTGGTGGGCACCTGGCGGCCAGCCAAGGTCAACCCACCACAGGTGGCAAATATGAGGCCCATTTATTCCAAAAGCTTTCAAGGGGAACTACAGGTTTGTGAGACTGAAATCAGTACAGGACAATTTAGTAGAGATTATAATAAGGCTCAATATTGCTTCCGTAATGAGAAGCCCTGCATTACAAACCTCCTGGAGGCATCAATAAGTATGTGAGTGAAGATGACCGGGCTCAAAATTCTATTTCAGAATGGCTTTCCACAGAGTCCATATGTAGGCAACAAAACAGTAAAGAGAAAAGAATTTGGGGCCAAAAGAACTAGTGAAAACCCTATTTTTACAAAGCATGCAATTAGAATTATAGAGCTAAATTATGTTATCAATCTACCGCAATTCAATAAAGGTAGGACAGAGTTACATTATCCCAAGAAGCTCAAGGACGGAGAATGCCCCAGAAAACTGCATTTGGACTAACTCAGATTACACTCCAACTTTGAGAAGTTCTGAACTCAGAAGAAGCGTAAAAAGTTACTGATGCATTTTCCTGGCAGTTTAATTAACTCACATTAAAACTCAGGTGTAGGAAAGCATCTCAGCCTACATCTACTGCTTACTACCTTAGGTGGTTTTGAAGTGTTTATAAGTGCACCTAGAGATCTTGCAAATTCATTGATATCACACTTTGGTTTGTAACTTATAAAAGAAATCCTTCATGAAAACTAAATGAATATTTGCACCTAATTCCACTTTATTTTTTTATTATGTGAATACTTTCATTTGATACACTTGAAATATTTAAAAAACTCTTTAGTGTTTCACGTTGCTTTTCTACCTCTTTTGCTTGAATACAGGTTTTGCCTCTCAATACAACCTGTAATAATGACCCCTTACTGTTCCTTAATTACTCTCCTTCCCCATGTTCCAAAGTAGGTTTTCTAAGTAACAACTAATGTAATTATGTCTCTTTTCTGACTGTCATCCCCTTCTCTGTATTTTTTGTGCTTAGATATATTTTTGAACACAGATGGCTAAGCTTTAATGAACAGTTATTTCAGATGAGTCCTTAGAGCCTTTCTCCCTCCCTCGTGGTGTATTAAAACTAATCACCTTTTTTCATAGTGTTGTTACATTGATGGATCATAGTCATTTAGGAACAAAGAGGTCCTGGGGGCTACTACTTTATAAGTAGTTTTCAAATTATGACCCTGTTTCCCTCCCTGCCACCAGCTTATAAAAATTACTGATGTGAGTCACTATACCCATAACATTACATCTCATGCTGGTTTTAATTAATTTCTGTTACTGCAACTACAGGGCATATTCAGGGATGATCTGAGCCTCCACTGCAATCTGTATCTACTGTAAACTCCCATTCTTTGTGTTTGCCAGTAAGAGTAATACAAAAATTAAACGACATCATCCCTGCTTTAAATAAGTTAGCTGACTAAACGTATCATGTTAGTCAGCCATAAACTATTATTTGATAAACCCACGTTCATGGCGTTCCATTTTTAATTCCTATATCTATTAATTACTTTCCCTTAAAAGGAAAGTTTAGTAAAACTTTGATGTAGCCTTTTTAATTTGACCAGTTTTTTTTTTTTTTTTTCCTGTTTTCATAGAATCATAGAATGGTTTGGGTTGGAAGGGACCTTTAAAGATCATCTAGTCCAACCCCTCTGCCGTGGGCAGGGACATATATTGCTAGATCAGGTTGCTCAAAGCCCCGTCCAACCTGACCTTGAACACTTCCAATGATGGGGTAGCCACAACTTCTCCAGGCAACCTGTTTATGTGTCTCACCACCCTCATTGTAAAAAATTTCTTCCTTACGTCCAATCTAAATCTACCCTCTTTCAGTTTAAAACCTTAAGCCCCCTTTATATATTGAAAGGCCGCTATAAGGTCTCCCTGGAGCCTTCTCTTCTCCAGGCTGAACAACCCCAACTCTCTC
Organism: Ciconia boyciana; assembly: GCF_034638445.1. Taxonomy (NCBI): domain Eukaryota; kingdom Metazoa; phylum Chordata; class Aves; order Ciconiiformes; family Ciconiidae; genus Ciconia; species Ciconia boyciana. Next base: position 13,936,682 of record NC_132937.1, read on the forward strand.
AGCCTTTCCTCATAGGAGAGGTGTTCCAGCCCTCTGATCATTTTCGTGGCCTCCTCTGGACCCACTCCAACAGGTCCATGTCTTTCTTGTACTGGGGACCCCCAAACTGTACGGAGTACTCCAGGTGGGGTCTCACGAGAGTGGAGTAGGGGGGGAGAATCACCTCCCTCGACCTGATGGCCACGCTTCTTTTTATGCAGCCCAGGATACGATTGGCTTTCTGGGCTGCAAGCGCTCATTGCCAGCTCATGTCCAGTTTTTCATCTACCAATATTCCCAAGTCCTTCTCTGCAGGGCTGCTCTCAATCAGTTCATCCCCCAGTCTGTATTGATACTGGGGATTGCCCTGACAGGTGCAGGCCCTTGCACTTGGCCTTGTTGAACTTCATGAGGGTCACATGGGCCCACTCCTCAAGCCTGTCAAGGTCCCTCTGGATGGCATCCCTTCCCTCCAGCAAATCAACTGCACCACTCAGCTTGGTGTCATCTCCAAACTTTCTGAGGGTGCACTCAATCCCACTATCTCTGTCATTGATGAAGATATTAAATAGTATTGGTCCCAGTACGGACCTTTGAGGGACACCACTCGTTACTGGATTCCACTTGGACATTGAGCCATTGACTGTAACTCTTTGGATGCGGCCATCCAGCCAATTCCTTATCCATCTAACAGTCCATCCGTCAAACCCATATCTCTCTAATTTAGCAGCAAGAATGTTGGGGGATCGTATCAAAGGCCTTACAGAAGTCCAGGTAGATGACATCCGTAGCTCTTCCCTTGTCCACTGATGCAGTCCCTCCATCGTAGAAGGCCACCAGATTAGTCAGGCACGATTTGCCCTTGGTGAAGCCATGTTGGCTGTCACCTCCCTGCCTTCCATATGTTTTGATATGTCTTCCAGGAGGATCTGTTCCATGATCTTACCATGCACGGAGGTGAAGCTGACTGGTTGCTAGTTCCCAGGTTCCTCCTTTTTACCCTTTTTAAAAATGGGTGTGATGTTTCCCTTTTTTCCAGTCACTGGGGACTTCACCTGACTGCCATGACTTTTCAAATACGATGGGGAGTGGCTTGGCAACTACATCAGCCAATTCCCTCGGGACCCTGGGATGCATCCTGTTGGGTCCCATGGACTTGTGTATGTTCAGGTGGTCTCAAACTTGATCTTCACTTACGATGGGAAGGACTTCATTCCCCCAGTTCCTACCTTGAGGTTCAAGGGCTTGAGAGATGTGGGAAGAGAGATTACCATTGAAAACAGAGGCAAAAAAATTGTTGAGTACCTCAGCCTTCTCCATGTCAGTTGTCACCAGTTCTCCTGTCTTATTTTTCGGGGGGGTACATTTTCTTTACTCTTCCTTTTCTGGCCAACGTACCTGCAGAAGCCTTTCTTATTCTTCTTCGCATCCCTTGCCAAATTGAGCTCCGCCTGTGCCTTAGCTTTCCTGATCCCATCCCTACACATCCGGGTAGCGTCCCTATATTCTTCCCAGGATACATGTCCCTGCTTCCACTGCCTGTGCATTTCCTTCTTACACTTTAGTTTGACCGGGAGGTCCTTACTCAGCCATGCTGGTCTCCTGCCTTCCTTGCCTGATTTCTTACACGTGGGAATCGAGAGCTCTTGTGCTCTAAGAAAAATGTCCTTAAAGAGCTGCCAGCTCTGTTCAGCTCCTTTGTCCCTGAGGCCAGTTTTCCAGAGGGTCCCATCTACTAATTCCTTAAACAACTGAAATTTTGCTCTCCTAAAATTCAGGGTCCTGACTCTACTCTTCACCTGGCCCATATCCCTCAAGATTGTGAATTCCACCAGAGCATGATCACTGCAGACCAGGCTGCCACCAATCTTGACATCTCTAATTAGTTCATCTGTGTTGGTGAGGAATAGGTCCAGTAATGCTTCTCCTCTGGTTGGGCTGTCTGTCACCTGGATTAAGAAATTATCCTCGATGCACTCCAAGAGTCTCCTGGACTGCTTACAGCTTGCTGTGCTGCTTTTCCAGCAGATTTCAGGGTGATTGAAGTCCCCCAGCAGGATCAGAGCCTGAGAGCATGATGCTTCCTGTAGTTGAAATAGGAATGCTTTGTCAACAGGCTCCCCTTGGTCGGGTGGCCTGTAGTAAACACCAACCACAAGGTTTCCTTTGTTGGCTTGGCCCCTATTTTTCACCCATAAGCTCTCAACCTGTTCACCACTATTTTTCAAAGACAGCTCTGTTCAGTCAATCCATTTTTTTATATAGAGGGCAAAGCCCCCACCCCTCCTTCCTTGCCTGTCCCTTCTGAACATTTTATAGCCATCGATTGCAGCACTCCAGTCGTGCGATTCATCCCACCACGTTTCAGTGACAGTGATTAGATTGTAGCTTTCTAGCTGCACAGTGGCTTCCAGCTCCTCCTGCTTGTTACCCAATATTAAGTACACCCGCTGGTTTTGATCTGCACAGTTCTCCAGTTGTTAGCTTGTATTTTTGATAACACCCTGATGTGAGCAGCCATAAAGGTGACCTGGTTAGAAGGGGAAAATTACTCAATAGAAGAAAATGTCTGCTGAAATACTGACAGAGAAAATGCCTGCCAGCCTGGGAACTGCAAGCTTAGGTACTAGGCCTGTGAACCAGAAGAATCCTTGAGAAATGCAGCTGGCATCTTTGAAATACATCTGGATACCTAGAAACTGGAGACATCCTGAGATACCATTAATAAGTGCAAAACCAAGAAACTGTAACAGCAACTTATCATCTGAAAAGGTGAAAAATAGTCTGGAAAAGGGTTAAATATCCTGAGAAAGTAAGAATCAGTAACTGCCATTGGCTGTTCTAACTGGAAGAACAGGAAAACAGTCTGGAAAAATAAAAATTGGTCTGAGATAATAGTAATCATCATCATCTATTGGCTGTTCCAGGTGAAAAATAGAAATTAACAGCATCTATTGGCTGCTCTAAGTGATGGTGTCCTACGCCCTCTTATTTCTCTATGATATAAAAAGGACTTAATTTTTACCCAAAATGGAGCTTGTCTCTCTGAGAACTTCCCATGCTGCATGTACTTTTCCTACTCCTAAACAGGTCGAACTCCCTTCACGAACTTTCTACGAGATCTTGGACCCTCGCCGGGAACACCTGGCTGACTCCAAACTCCATGATGCAGATCATCCTTGAAGTGAGAGTCTGTCTGTTATTTTATTGGTCCCCCCCTTCTGGGCCCACTTCTGGGGTCGATTCAGTTTGTCCTTCCACTTCTGGGGTGGTTTTCCCCCTTCTGGGATCGGTTTAATGTGCTTGGTACCGGTAATATTATGAACGTACATATATATACATACAAGTAATCTATCATAAGTATATCTGCTGTTATATTGTTGGTAAGTTTGTAGTAACTTGTAATATTATATATATATTTGGTGCTGCTATTATTGAGTGCTGCTATACTATTGATTGCTGCTAATAATTTTTAATAGCTTGATATATATATATTTGCTTTATTAATCATAGGTATACTTGCTAGTGGTGATTTTTGTGGTATTTGTGGTAATCTGTAATGAATCTGTATTACGGAATCCTCCTGTAGGGCGCAAGATTTTGTTATGATAACCCAGGATAATTCGCCTCCCCCATCCAAGTATGTAGGGTCCCAAGCATGTTTTATCTCATTGTCACAGTAACCCAGGATGGTTCGCTTCTACCCCATCTGCACCTACTTTTGCACGGGCGCCAAAGTGACAGCCAGCTGCGGATCTCAGAATTCAGACAACAGCACCTGCATTACATCAGTGAGTTCGCTAATGAGCAAAACAGGACATTGTATATGTATGATATCTTAATCAGCGCAAGTTTTATTATCCACCCCTGTGGTGCTTTCCCTTGAGCTTCACTCCCGAGCAGGGCTCCACTGCGTCGGTGTCCCGGGGCTCCCACTGTGGTAGCGCTATGCTTTCAGTAAAGCCAAAGCTTTCACTTGCTGAGTGTTGTGCCTCGTCCCTGAGAGATCCGCACCTGCTTTTCACTCTTAACACTTGGTGCAGTCGGCAAGATCCATCAGGTACGATGCTGCTTTGGCTGAAAGCGGGGGAGGCAGGGAAGCTTGAGCTGTCCCTGCAGCGCCTACCAGAATGGCCCTCAATGGAGCGATGGGGGTCAGTTGCGCGCATGGTGGTAGGCTGGGTGACTCCGGTGGACTGGCCGGAGTTGCAAAAAGCAGCTGAAGGTGAGGTGATGTTAACTCGGCTGCGCCTGGGCCACCGGCCAGGGGCAGAGAAGAAAGCGGTGGGTGAAGCATCGTGGTTATTCCTCACTGCACTCCGCGCCCTGGATGATGAGATCTTACGTTTACACAGGATGCTCTCAGGTAAGGAGCAAGAATGTTGGGAAATGAGGGATGTTCAGAGTTAAGGCGTTTGTCTCCCGAAGCAACCGCTATGCGTACTGAGGCCCTACTTCCCAGGAAGTGGCTGGACATCGCCTGCTGATGGGAAGTAGAGAATAATTTGTGTGTGTGTGTGTTTTCCTTTGCTTCTGCGCACGACCTTTGCTTTTCTCTACTAAACTGCCTTTATCTTGACCCGTGAGTTTTTAATCTTATCTTCTCCCCCCTGTCCTGCTGAGAAGGGGGAGTGATAGAGCAGCTTGGTGGGTACCTGGCAGCCAGCCAACGTCAACCCACCACAGTCCTTTGTGGCGCCCAACTTGGGGCATGAGGAATTTGAGATAAGGATAGTAATTGGAGAGGTAATGGGCAAAACATGGACTGAACATCATTGCTAGAGAGCAGAGAGTGGAATAATTGTGGGGAATTTCTGTTGTAATTGTGGTGAAGGGACGAGGGGTGGAGTGTGTGTAAATTGTCCACCTTTGTCGGTGTTGTGATGATGTTATTTTGATTTTGGTGTGGGGAATTCTTTTTGTTGGTGTAACTGAAGTTTGTGAAGATTGTAAACTGTGTGATGAATGTGTATTTTAATGATAATTCTTAAATATGTGATTCACAGAGGCAAAGGGTGGAATATATTGGGTTTATGTGGCAAGGTTTTGGTAGCAGGGGGGCTACAGGGGTGGCTTCTGTGAGAAGTTGCCAGAAGCTTTCCCCATGTCGGACACAGTCAGTTCCAGCCAGCTCCAAGACAGACCCGCCGCTGGCCAAAGCTGAGCCCATCACCAACGTTGGCTACAATTGCCAGCAGGGCAGTGTAGCGCACCACCAACCGGAAATGCAAGGGGGCTGCGAGAAATGCTGCGATGCCACCTGCTTCTGCAGCGCCCCGTGCCCCGGTTGAATGGTCCCTGCCACCAGCGCAGGATGGACTTGCAGGCTGGCCCTCCACAGTGCGAGCGGTGACAATGAGCGCGGGGGACCGACACCCCTTTGTTCCGCTTACAGTTCATTGGCCGCGGGGAGGAACGCAACATGTACTGGCCTTGTTGGACACAGGGGCGGAAGTAACTATTTTGCATTCAGCTTCGTGGGACTTGCAGGGACAGACAGTGCTGGTACAAGGACTGGAGGGTGGTGGAGACTGCGGCTGGCCTTGTAACAGTAACATTGACATTAGGTAAAGCACCCCCATTTAAAGCTACAGCGCTTGCGGCTCCAATTGGTGAATATATAACCCACTTTACTGCACAGCGAGTCCAAGATCGGGCCAATGATGTGGGTATACGATGGTTGCATCACCTACCATATACCCCAACAGCAAATGGTCTGATAGAGCGTATGAATGGCCTCTTAAAGGACCAAATACAAAAATTGACAGCTATCCACACATTGAAGGGGTGGGGGGAGGTGCTGCAACAGGCAACGTTCTACCTGAATAATCGTCATGTTGGGAAAATGACACCCTATGAGCATTTGCGAGATGCACCCGATTGCACAGTAACTGTTTGTATACAGCAAGAAGACCTGATGGGACAACTGTGTGTAGTCTAACAGGAGCTGGTGGAAGGCCAGGACTTACATAAAGTTGATAAGGGGGATTCAGACTGGAAAGCGGAACGTCTAAACAAGAATTACTGTCCTTGGGAGAGAAGCACATCCTGGAGAAATATGTAAGCTAATTTAGATGTTTTGGGAACCATCTGAAACTACTAGTAGAAGTGTGATAAGACGCACCCTCACGCGAACAATCCTCATTATAATACTAAAAGTCACACCCCTTGAGCTGGAGACCCCGGCCCAAGCAGAGACCCCTCACCTTTGAGCATGCGCAGAATATTAAAGTAGCACTGTAGCTTTAAGTTGAAATAAGAGAAATGTAGACCAATAGAAAACTGCTTTGTGTAATTACTTATGCATATGCATAACTAGACTGTATAAATACTGTACCTGCATGACCGAACTTTGTGCTAGCTTTGTGGAGCTACCACCTAGCGCCCATCTCTGCGCAGCCATGAAATAAAAGACCTCCGCCCTGTGTGTATATTGGCGTCTTGCACACCGGGTAAACGACCTCACACTTGTGGGATAACAGTTTTGGCGATCCAGATGGGACTGAGCTGACAGCCTTGCCCGGTTCATCTTGCTGCATCCGACGGGGAGAAGAGACCTGAGTGGACTCCAGCGCGCACCGACCTGTTGATCGGGGACTCCTTCAGCTCCTCTCCTGCAGTCGGGCGGTAAGCGACACAACGGTGCAACGCTACTGAAAAGAGGTGGGTTTTGGGGGGGATATGAGAAAAGGGGGGTAGGGGCAAGATCTCTTGGGAAGCAGGCACCATCTGTTCTGTTCTGGGCTCTGCATAAGACGCATCAGGAAAGATACACGGCAGCAGCATAGTTCTGTTTGTTTCTGCATGCTGTTCTGTTCTGAGTAACAAATGGAGACGTCCCTTGTTCTGGTTTGTGTAGAAACGCTGGGTTTTTCGGTACCGATATGGGCGCTGCTGCTTCCCAGGAGGCACCCCTTTGCTCTCCTCTAGGATGCATCCTGAAGAATTGGAAGAAATTTGGGGGGGATCCCATGACTAAAAATAAGCTAAAACAATATTGTAATCAATGGTGGCCACAATATCAATTGGAAGATGGTGAAAAATGGCCTGAGAATGGATCCTTGAAATATAACACTATATTGCAATTAATGTTGTTTTGTCAGAGAACTGAAAAATGGGATGAAATACCTTATGTGGATATGTTTTTTGCATTAAGAAATGATTGGGATATTAGGAAGAAATGTGGCTTAATGGATTCTAAACATCATATTGGAATATATGCATTAAAAGAGAAAAAGGGAAAATCTTGTTGTATTGAATCGAAACAATCCAGAAGGAATGTATAGTACTGCTAAAACTGTAATGATGACTCATAATCCTAACTGGGGAGATGTACAGGCTCTCCTAGAATATTTGTTTACCACTGAGGAGAGGAGAACGATTTTAGAGAAGGCTAGAGAGGGACTGATCCAACAACAGGGGGGTGCCTAATGCCGATATGTACCTCCCAAAAGAGGATCCGGAGTGGGATCCAAACACAAGTGAGGGATTACAGAGGGTAAAGGAATATCAAAAGCTAATTTTGTATGGGATTCAACATGGAGTGCAAAAGCCTAAGAATTTATCTAAACTATATGAAGTAAGGCAGGGGGATAAGGAAACCCCGTCAGCCTTCTATGAGAGATTGTGCAAAGTAGCTCGAAAATGGACAGATCTGGATCCGGAAGATGATAGCAATTCAAAGTTATTTAACATGCTGTTTATTGGTCAAGCAGCAGCAGATATAAGAAAGAAGTTACAAAAGGTAGAGGGTGCGGATGGCGTGACAATCTCACAGTTATTGTCAATCGCATATAAGGTGTATAAAGTTTCCCCAGCCGATCCTCTGGTTCCAGTCAAGCTGGGCAATGAAATAATAGATTTTTTTAATTGATAGTGGAGCCACACATTCTGTAGTAACTAGTTGTAGGGGACCCTTAAGTAGAACCAAAATAAGTGTTGTTGGTGCAACAGGGAAAAAGACTTTAAGGCCGTTTTTACAACCTATGGAATGTTCAATTGGAAATACTAAATTAACTCATGAATTCCTTTAGATGCCAGAATGCCCCTTACCATTGCTTGGATGGGATTTACTTTGTAAACTGAATGCACAACTAACTTCTTCTGAAGACTCTGTTCAGTTGCATATTCCTCCAGAGACTGCCTGGAAAGCCCCGATATGTTTGCTAACCGAGAAAGATCCTAATGAAGAAATGAATATTCCAGAGGAAGTACTGAATGCGGTCATACCTCTGGTGTGGGCATCGAAGATACCCGGACGAGCGAAGAATGCGACCCCGGTAAAGAGTGAACTGAAACCAGGAGCTCAACTGGTAAGAAAGAAACAATACCCCATTAAGCTGGAGGCCCAAAAAGGATTAGAACCTATAATAAGCTCCTTTTTAGAACACGGATTGTTACAGGAGTGTCAATCGGCATTTAATACTCCCATCCTACCTGTAAAGAAGCCCCATTCTTCTGAATATAGACTGGTACAGGACTTATGAGAAATTAATGCAAGGACAGTAGCTGTCCACCCTGTGGTTCCAAATCCATATACCCTCCTTACTACAATCCCTAACAGTAATACTTATTTCACAGTATTAGATTTAAAGGACGCCTTCTTCTGTATACCTGTGGATGAGCAGAGCCAGACCATCTTCGCCTTTGAATGGGAGAATCCAGCTACAGGACGAAAGACACAACTCTGCTGGACTGTCCTTCCCCAAGGATTCAAGAACAGCCCTACCTTGTTTGGTAACGTACTAGCCAAAGAATTGGAACTATGGCGAAATGATCATGATGCTGTAACATTGTTGCAATATGTTGATGATTTACTAATTGGTTCTGACAGTTATGAGGCATGTCTGGAAGGCACCATCACTTTGCTTAACTTTCTGGGCTTGGCAGGGTATCGGGTTTCTAAGAAAAAGGCTCAGATTGGGAAAGAAAAGGTCCAATATATGGGGTTTGAAATCACCAAAGGACAGAGAGAATTAAGTACTGAGAGAAAAGAGGCAATTTGTAGAATTGCTGCACCTACATCAAAGAAGCAATTAAGAGGATTTCTGGGAATGGCCAGATGGTGTCGCTTACGGATTCCCAATTTTGGACTAATTGCCAAACCACTGTATGCTGCTGTGAAAGGACCTGAGTGGGTTCTCGAATGGACACCTGAATGTAGGAAAAGTTTTGATGAAATTAAAAGGAAACTCATGGAGGCTCCTGCTTTGGGACTCCCGAATTTGAGGAAACTCTTCCAATTATATGTACGTGAATGACAGCAAGTGGCATTAGGAGTTTTGACACAAAAATTGGGGAGCTGGAAAAGACCGGTGGGATATTTTTCCAAGCAATTAGATGAGGTCAGTAAAGGTTGGCCCGCTTGTTTGAGGGCAGTAGCAGCTACTGCAACTTTGACTGAAGAATCTTGGAAATTGATGTTAGGCCAACCGATTACTGTGTTTGTACCTCATGCTGTGTCTTCTCTCCTTGAGAATAAAGGGCATCATTGGATCTCCCCAAGCAGGTTAGCTAAATATCAAGCTGTGCTGCTGGAACAAGATGGTGGTGTAATCTCCCTGACCTCTGCTCTAAATCCTGCAACTCTGCTCCCAATTTCCGAATCCGGTGAATTGCATCATGACTGCTTAACCACCATCGAACAAGTATATTCTAGTAGGCCTGACCTGCGAGACGAACCCCTACCAAATGCAGAACTGGAGTTATTTACTGATGGAAGCAGCTTTATGTTGGAAGGAAGACGGAAAGCTGGATATGCAGCGGTAACACGTACTCGGGCCTTAGAAGTATCTTTGCCTAGATACTAGGCAAAGTATCTTTGCCTAGTAATACATCTGCTCAAAAGGCAGAATTGGTTGCACTAACACAAGCTTTGGAGCTTAGTCAGGGAAAAAGAGTCAATATTTACACAGATTCTAAGTATGCATTCGGAGTAGTGCATGCACATGGGAGCAATTTGGAAAGAAAGAGGACTATTAAGTTCACATGGGACTCCGATCAAATATGGAACAGAAATAATGAAGCTCTTACAGGCAGTCCTTCAACCAAAGGAGGTTGCTATAATGCATTGTAAAGCGCATCAGAAGGGAAACAATGAAATCACAAAGGGAAATCGAAAAGCAGACCAGTTAGCAAAAGAAGCAGCATTACAGAAATCAAAATTTGAAGGAGCTTTAACTCCAGTACCCCATTTGGAATTATCACCCCCACAATATACTGAGAAGGAAAATCAATTGGCAGGGCAATTAGATTGTTCCAAAACTGATCAGGGTTGGTGGGTGACACCGCTGAAGCAATTATTCATTTCTGAAAAGATGATGGAAATTCTACTCGAGAAACTGCACCAAGAAACACACTCGGGAGCAGATGCATTAGTGCTAATTGCCAAAAGACACGTCATTGGGCCAAGAATGCAAAGCCTAGCAGATATAATAGTCAAAAAGCGCGCTATCATCTGTTGCGCCAATAACCCAAAAATTGCAAAGAAAATCATGGGAGGAATCGTAAAACAAGGAATAACTCCCGGGGAATACTGGCAAATAGATTTTACGGAATTGCCAAGGTGTAATCTGTAGAAATATTTATTGGTAATGGTAGACACCTTTTCTGGTTGGCCCGAAGCTTTCCCTTGTGGCACTAACAAGGCTAGGGAAGTGATTAAAATTTTATTGAAAGAAATTATCCCCAGATTCGGTGTCCCAGAAGGTATATCCTCCGATAACGGACCCCACTTTATTGCAGAAATAGTGCAGGGAGTTTCTAGATTGCTAGATGTTAAATGGGATTTGCATACCCCTTGGAGGCCACAGTCCAGCGGCAAAGTAGAAAGAATTAATCAAACCCTAAAAAGACAGATTTCTAAAGTGTGTCAGGAAACTCAAATGAAATGGGTAGATATTCTACCCATAGCACTAATGAGAGTACGAATTACACCCAGAACTAGGGAAGGTGCTAGTCCATTTGAGATCCTGTATGAGAAACCATATCTAATCAATCATTTAACCACGAAGGGAGACCAAATGCATATAAAGGGAGAGGCTGTAATTAAAGAGTATTTGATCTCTCTCTCGCAGAGTTTATCCTCCCTGCATAGGTACCTAAACCAGAAGACTCCCATTCCCTTGGACACTCCAGTACACCCATTCCAACCAGGAGACACGGTCTACGTATGGACCTGGAAAGATGAGCCCTTGAAAGAAAAGTGGAAAGGACCTTATACAGTGCTATTAAAAACTTATACAGTGGTAAAGGTGAATGGGATCGACTCCTGGACTCATTATACTAGAGCGAAGAAGGCGCCAGACCAGGACAAGTGGACCTCTATGCCAACTGGAGAACTGAAACTCCGACTAACCAGGGACTGTCGATGAATTGTATCAAGGTTTCTCTTTAGAAAACTACTATTGAAATTACTCCTAGGACACTCTCGGAAAGTGTTATTAATTTAGCATGGTTACAATGAAAATTGTATCTGTGGCATTGATTAACCTAGCATTTACTTTTGTAACAGAAATTTAGTCTTAAAACTTGTCCAGTCCTTTGGAAGAATCCATAATGCCAGCAGTATAATGGCCTGTTCACCGTTACCTAAATCCGCAGCCGTTCCCCTCGAGTGGGGAATTTTAACTTTAGATTTAAACCGAAGCTATCTTCAGTCTCCAAATTACCTCCTTTCAGAGTCGAATGTGGTTGTACAATCTAACAGGACAAGTAGAACTATTAGCGAATGCAACTAGAGCAGGATTACAAGATTTAAACACTCAGTTACAGGAAACTTCAAAGATGACGTTGCAGAACAGGCCAACCTTAGATTTAATGTTATTACATGAACACGGGGTATGTGGATACCTAAAACTGAAAAACAAAGATTGTTGCATCCATATCCCCAATATAACTGAACATTTAGATCAACAAACAGACGAAATAAAAACAGTGGCAAAATCAAGTAGAGATATTCAGGCCTCTAAACAAAAAATTACAAAGTTTTGGATTCTCCCTAACTGGATGGTTGGCAATTTTACTTCAAACGATGATTATAATTGTAATCATCATGATAATCATCTGTATTGTCGTTAGTTGTGCCTTAAAATGTGTTAGACGACTAATTGTACAAGTTACCACTGGAAATAATATACTATTAATGAGAACTAATAATGACACATATGAGGACTATGAAGAAAAGTCTCATAGTCTCAAAGGGGGGAATTGTAGTCTAACAGGAGCTGGTGGAAGGCCAGGACTTACATAAAGTTGATAAGGGGATTCAGACTGGAAAGCGGAACGTCTAAACAAGAATTACTGTCCTTGGGAGAGAAGCACATCCTGGAGAAATATGTAAGCTAATTTAGATGTTTTGGGAACCATCTGAAACTACTAGTAGAAGTGTGATAAGACGCACCCTCACGCGAACAATCCTCATTATAATACTAAAAGTCACACCCCTTGAGCTGGAGACCCCGGCCCAAGCAGAGACCCCTCACCTTTGAGCATGCGCAGAATATTAAAGTAGCACTGTAGCTTTAAGTTGAAATAAGAGAAATGTAGACCAATAGAAAACTGCTTTGTGTAATTACTTATGCATATGCATAACTAGACTGTATAAATACTGTACCTGCATGACCGAACTTTGTGCTAGCTTTGTGGAGCTACCACCTAGCGCCTATCTCTGCGCAGCCATGAAATAAAAGACCTCTGCCCTGTGTGTATATTGGCATCTTGCACACCAGGTAAACGACCTCACACTTGTGGGATAACATGTGGGTGGACGGCACATCACTTAGCTGCTCGCGGGTCAAGCAGGAAATCTTGCCCCCGCCGCTATTGCTATCCCATTGGCAGCAGGTGGGAAGCGACATAGCACACCAAATACTGGTTTTGCACTGACATCACCGATTGCGGACGTGCAGAGGAGTCCAACTTTATGGCAACCAGAAGAGCTACCTTTAACGGCCCTCTGTTGCCACAATTGTGGCGATCATGAAATATATTGGACAGCAGGTCAACATTTATTAACCATTTCTGCTTTGTTACCCAAAACAGGTCGAGTTGTCCTTACAGGACCACAATCTGCTGGTGTACCACTTGTCAGCGCTTGGTATCATGAGGGACCAGGAAAAACAAGCAGTCCCTGTTAACTCGGCGAGCACTATGAATGATGGAGTTTTGCTCCCTGTTCTGTTGGGAAGCACCACAGCAGATCGATAGGGACCACGCGCCGAGGACACTACAAACGTATGGGTATTGTTGGCACACACCACTTTAAATGCATCAGTCTTCTGTTTACCTCACACTGTAGCTGTGGGGGATCTGATGGAGACATGTTTTTTCAGGAGTCAGTACACCACTGAACGTTTGCAGAATTATACTCTATTGAAAAGTTTCCGAATATGCGCGACTTTTGCTAACCTATATGATATGGGTACTGTCACTTCCCAGTTAGATTGTCATACCTATGCTTTTTGCATTGCTAATGTTACCCTTGCAGAAGCTTGTGTAATCTTTGTTAACACCACTAAATCCCAAGTAATTTTAAACAATGCTGCCACAAAGGTGTTCTCCAAAACCGCGTGGCTGTGGATTATCTATTACTTAGACATGGCCACCACTGTAATGAGTTTGATGGTATGCGCTGTTTCAACATTAGTGATGAAATAGTATTGAAAAAGAACTCAAACAATTGCAGCGGCTGGTTCAGAGTATTCATCAAACACGGGGAGATCAGTGGTTGTGGTCATGGCTGGGATCCCTCTGAGGCTGGGCTGCACATTTAGTGCAGGGTGGTTTGCTTTTAATTCTGGGATGTGTTGCACTGTACTTTGGTATTACCTGTGGGATCAAGTTGTGTTGTTTAGGACTTCATCGAACTCAGCAAGAGCTACACTCTGCAGACTCAGATGATACCTTGTAACTCGTCATGGAGGAGGCGCGGGAAGGAGCGTAGGGCACAAGACGACTTTGTCACAGTAACCCAGGATAATTCGGCTCCCCCCATCTACGTATACACAGGTGCCAACGTGATGGCCAGCTGTGGATCTCGGAATTTGGACAACAGCACCTGCATTACATCAGTGAGTTCGCTAATGAGCAAAACAGGACATTGTATATGTATGATATCTTAATCAGCACAAGTTTTATTATCCACCCCTGTGGTGCTTTCCCTTGAGCTTCACTCCCGAGCAGGGCTCCACTGTGTTGGGTCCCCATTTGATCAGCGTCGGTGTCCCGGGGCTCCCACCATGGTAGCGCTATGCTTTCAGTAAAGCCAAAGCTTTCACTTGCTGAGTGTTGTGCCTTGTCCCTGAGGGATCCGCACCTGCTTTTCACTCGTAACACCTCCAAACCCACGGGTCGTGATGTCTATACACCCACAGGTCAGATAACCCTTTAGGTTGTGACATGCCCCTACACATTCTAAATTTCAAAATGAGTAGCCTTATTTTCACTTCATTGTAATCTCGGGGGGGGGGGGGGGTAGTGCTTTCAAAGCTGTAATTATTGCCTTTAGATTTCGACCATTTCTTTTATGTGACTTGCTTGAGTATTTTTTAGTAATTTTTAAGTGACGTCAATTATCAAGTCCATAAGTTCTCTGTCCAACTTCAGTACTTGATTCTCTTAGTATTTCAAGACTTTCACTTCTGTAATAGAAACAGGTTAACGGATCCGTTTTATCTTTCTATTAATTGAAGCTGAGACGGTTTGTGACCATTTTACCCAAAGGCATTTTTACTACCAGACTATCTATAATATCAGTGTTCAACAAAACAAAGTCTAAAATACTTAATCTGGTTGCTTAAGTGGAAAATACTGGTTGTCATCCAGACATGTGGCTCCTATCGTTAATATCAGATATTTGTCAGACTTTAATTTCACAGAGCCACAATTACAGATCGTATTAATTTCTCTACTTTTGAACTGTTTTTACTGCTACTCACAAAGTGATTTTGTCCTGGATCTGTTCTTTTTTACCTGTTCTATTGCTTCATTTTTAACTCCTCCTACTCTTTTATTTGCTTATTGACAGCTAAATGGGTAAGCCGGAGAAACTCAGGTGTAGATTTTTGAAATATACCCACGACTAACCACTATTCATGGCATCTTTCAACTGTTTTCTTCCATTCTGTTATGGATTTACGCACGCCAGCCACCATAACAGGGTCTGAGCCTAGGATCCCACTGATTAATGTAAGGTCCGAGCGAAGGTTTCCAGTTCCTCTTTTATTAGTTCTCAGGTTGCAGCTCGAGCTGGGTGCCTCCAGAGAGGGACCCCTACCCCAGATCGTGCCCCCCAATTATACCCGTACCACCCAGCACCCGATCCCCAAGTCCAATTACTTAATTCTGGTCGGTGGTCTCTTGATTTCTTATTGGTTTTCACTGTCGCTGGGCTGGCCTTCTTCTGAAGTTACCTCATTCTCTTGGAATTGTTTCCTTGGTCCTTATCGTCTTCATTCCACTCACATCTGCCGGATTCAGCTAGCTCTGTGTTAGCAGCATTAGTTTTATCAAAAAGTTTACTCTCGGTCAGCTCTTGCGGCCTAAGGCTTCGACTACTTTAGCTACTAGTGCTAAGCTACTAATGCTAAACGAGACTATTCAGAGAGAAGAATACAGTTAATCAAACTCCTTCTATAACAAACAGTCCTCCCTTTGGTTTTTTGGGCATCCCTGCCCATCTATAGTTGGTCTTGTATGAGGACTCTTTGATACCCTTGTATAGATTTCATAAGCATATTCTGTAAACAATCCCGAATACAAGTAAAAGCACAGCAGGCTATCAGAAGCATAATAACCATAGGTAAAAAACTTCTCTAGCAATGAACTAAATAAACTACTAAACCACGATGATAATCCCCATCCAGAGAACAAGTTTTGTAACCAGTCACTTTCAGGGGGATTGTATGCACTTTGGGCTCCTCTGCAGGCATGTGTTTCTGCCTCAGTCACCTTTTGATATATCTCATGGGAACTGTCATTTATATAGATACAACACTGAGATCCAATTAATGCGCACACACCTCCTTGAGATGCCAGGAGATAATCTAAGGCTAACCTATTTTGGAGAGAAAAGATTCTTATTTACTGCATCTCCTCGCTGAGGGATTCAATGGCTGTTCCTAGATCACTGATAGAGTCTTCAAGTTCTAAAGCAACCTTTTCTAAGACCATTTCTAGTCTGATGGTATATCAGCCGACACAAGCAATGGTGGGGCCAGTCACTAACGGAATTATTCCTGAAATGGAACATCCTATTAGTTTTCCCTCTGTTAGTGGATTTCTCCATGTGCTATTTAGTGCTTTTCTAGTCATTGAAGAGTTTGTTCTCAGGTTTCAATGAGGGAAGTTTCTCTGACGTTCCTAATTGTTCCCTGAGGTAATTTAGAAGTAACGTGTAAATATGGCACCCCACGGGCTACATAACAACTGCCTGTCCAATTGGCCAGTAGTATTTTATAAGCTTTTCGGACACAGACAAAATAATGGCCTTGTAGGGCCCAAAATGGGGAATAATGTCTACTTATTAGTACACTGGTATGTAAGATTAAAATCCTATATCTTCCCAACGGAAGGTCAAAACCGTCTTCGTCTTCAGATACCCGAGTTCCATTTAAACTACATTGTCCTTTACCTTTCTGCCACTTGTAGATCATTCTGGTGTCATACATTGAGATGTTACTGCAATTGTTCCTCTGTGGCCTGAAGCTCATAGTTTCAAAAAAACAGGGTTTGACCTTTACAGAAAGTGCGGGTGTTTTTAAACCAGTAACCATCTCTCCACTGAGTTATGAGGCATGAGCTGTTTCCTACTGGGTAGGCATATTGGTCAGACTGGTTACGAGTAAAACAGAAAGTTCCTTCTGTTAGCACTGTGGTTGTATATTCCCAATCCTGATATTTGATCTGAGTTAAAAGAGTCTTATTCCAGAAAGGCGAATTGGAGGGGTTATTACAAGTATAGTTCTCTGTCACTTCCACTATCCCCTGTGAAAAAACCTGCAGGGGGGGTTAGATTTGTTCTTATTTCTCATTATCCTACACTTTTTAATTGGTAATAAATTAAATTAATTTCCCCATGTTGAGTTTGTTTTGCCCATGACGGTAACTGTTGAGTGATCTCCCTGTCTGTATCTCAACCCGTGAGCTTTTTGTCATATTTTCTCCCTCTGTCCTTTTGAGGAGGGGGAGTGATAGAATGGCTTGGTGGTTACCCGGTAGCTAGCCAAGGTCAACCCACCACAGTCAAGGATAATTTCTTAATCCTGGTGATAGCCCGACCAGAGGAGAAGCGTTACTGGACCTGTCGCTCACCAACACGGATGAACTAGAGAGGTCAAAATTGGTGGCAGCCTAGGCTGCAGTGATCATGCCCTGGTGGAATTCACAATCTTGAGGGATATGGGCCAGGTGAAGAGTAGAGTCAGGACCCTGAATTTTAGGAGAGCAAGTTTTCAGTTGTTTAAGGAATTAGTGGGATATGTGGTTTTCATTATAACAACCAACAAATTTATCAGCCAGTGTGACCTTTTTTTAATGCCACTAACATCCCCAGAAATCTTCATATGAACAGCAACACTTTGTTATCTTCATATATGTATAACGCTTTGTTATCTTCTTATCACACATAACAAGGAAGAAATTGATAATTGTATGTAATAGATCACTATAGTTGATGAAATTAAACTATAACAAAAAGTAGTAAATTTTCGGGAAGCACAGGGAATTTATAGTCTCCTCTAGTAATACATTGATGTGATTTTTTTGCTGGCTTCTTTTCCTCAACCTGCATAAAACTATGTGAGTTATGTAGCTGCTGCTTCTCACTGTGCTGCTTGGAGAAATAGGTCCTCCAGCTGGCCAGGAGCACCTCCAGCCAAGGCAGAAGGGTCCACCAGATACAGGTGGTTAATTCAATCACTTGGCAGCCTCTACGCTTATAGTGATTGAAGCAAGTGACATGGCTTCCTGTGAGTCCAGAACATCTTATTGCATGTTTATTTTTGGCTACTTTATAGTAGCATGAAAATGGGTTGTGGAACTTATATCTTGTGACTGGATCAATATTCAAATTTTCCTGATTAATATAATGGAATCATCTCAAGATACAGTCTACTTCATTCTCCAGTCTAAGATCTAGGTCTCAGAATTGGTTAGCAACAGCTAAAGATCCAGACTGATGTAACCTGATTTGGAGATAAAAGTCCTATTCAAACTAACACTCATAAAATTGATCTGATTGCATATTTCCCCATTTTTAACTCAATCAAGTAATAACATATAAAGGACTGCTGGAAACCATTCCCGCTGAAAAGTTCCTGCTGACAAAATGGGGTATCTTGCACTGCCATTGCATAGCCACAGAACTGGAATAGAAAACTATTTCCCAGTCCTATGAAAGTGTGTATGTGCTGAACTGCTATGTTTGACACGTCTAGCAAAATCACATTTGTATTGCTTTCTTCAGAAAGCAAATTATCAACTGTTTACTACGATGCTGGGATATTGGGGCCAGTAGTCAGGAATTAGAGGGTAAGGAAGCCCAGCAGCTGGGATCCCTTGCTAGGGATAAGGCCAGTGGCAAAGGGATTGGAAAAAGGGCAGGAGGAGACTCCTATCAAGTGTGAAGGACAGGTATCCCTTCAAGGAAGATCTCGCAAATTCCTGAAGCAAGTGGACCACCATTGAGGGAGGTAGCCAGTATCTGAGGGAATTCGCTGTGGTGGAGGTGATCTATAGCAACCTGGATGACAACCAGGTATCCAAGAACCCAGATGAAATCCGGTGCACACGGTCCATGTGGCGAAAGTTTGTACGAAGTGCACCGATGTCATATGCCAACACCCTGGCGATAATGAGCTGGACAGACACGGAGGCACCAATTGTGGATGGAATGACCAGTCAGCTCCAAGAATTCAAAGAGAATCTCACTTCCTCCCTGCAGGCCTGCGTCTCGGCTGTGGAGAAAATGTCCCAACAATTGTCCCAGCAATTAAAGAAGGATATGTCTTCCTCACTCATACCGACCAATGTCTTGGCTATTAAGAGTTAGCCTTTTTCTGCTCAAGGGAGAGGGTATTTCAAGGACTCAAAAGGGTACCGGTGGGCTTTTGGTATAGCTGCCTTGAGTACGGAGAAGATTAAACAGCTGTCTAGCTGGCCTCATCTCTAAGAGGATCTTTCTGTTGTGGGGTTGCTGTGGGTTAAAGAACAGCAGGTGCCAATTGCTACCAGGACAGTGCAGTGGCAACAATATCGCACCAGTCGAGACTCCCTGGCTCCCATCCATAAGCTGATCCAGCAACTGGACGGTCAAGGAGTGATCAGCAAGACTCGTCTACTCTTTAGGAGAGTCCCATATGGCCGGTGTGAAAATCTAATGGAGAGTGGAGGCTAGTAGTGGACTATCATGGCATGAATGAAGTCACGCTGCCACTGAGTGCTGCCGTACCAGACATGCTAGAGCTCCAAAATGAACTGGAGTCAAAGGCAGCCAAGTGGTATGCAACAATTGATATTGCTAATGCATTTTTCTTGATCCCTTTGGCAGCAGAGTGCAGGCCGCAGTTTGCTTTCACATGGAGGGGTATCCAGTACACCTGGAATCGACTGTCCCAGGGGTGGAAACACAGCCCTACTATTTGCCATGGATTAATACAGACTGTGCTGGAACAAGGTGAAGCTCCTGAACACCTGCAATATATTGATGACATCATTGTGTGGGCCAAAACAGCAGAGGAAGTGTTTGAGAAAGGGAGAAGAATAATCCAAATTCTTTTGAAAGCTGGTTTTGCCATAAACCAAAGTAAGGTCAAGGGACCTGCACAGGAGATCCAGTTTTTAGGAATAAAATGGCAAGATGGGCATCGTCATATCCCAATGGATGTGATCAATAAAATAATAGCTATGTCTCAATTCAACTAAGGTAAAAGGATTCATGATAAGGGGTATACCTGTTCTGGGAGTTAATTGGGTATATAACCCAACAATCTGTTTGGTTTGTTAGGTTGGCCACATGATGGGCCAACGACACAAAGGAATTGTGTTCCTTATAACTAAGATCAGTGGGTATTAGTAAAAGCAGTAAAGAAAGGTATTGTACTAACACAGTTTTGAGAATAACTCTCACAGAATGGGGTTGTCAATGCATGGTTGAGCCCATTTTGGTGATGGTTCGCCCGCTGTTTTCGACCAAATGTATAAAAGAAAAAGAACCAAAACACCTATGCAAAGAAGGGTTAATACCAGAACTAGGCTAATCCACTCTACTCCTGTTTTAAGAAGGTATAGAAGATAATCTTAATCCCATAATAAAACACTGAGTCTCACAGCTAACTCTTCTTCACTGAGCAGTTGGTGCCATCTGCATGCACAGCACCACTTTATGTATCCGGCTGCACCTTTTCTGGTTATATTTCGCCAGCCCCAACCTTGATGATGGTTTTCCCAATGACCTTTATAACAGTTATTAATACACCACTGAGGATGACATGGGCCATGATTACTGCAGGATAACCAAAGCCAACCGTGCTGATGCCATTGCAAATCTTCCCCTCTTGGAACTGAGTCTGGAGTGATTGCCACTCTATAAGGATGGTGAATACACCAAATATGACATTGTCCTTGATTTACCGTCTCTGATGGTCCACTTGGCCAAGCAGTGTGTGACTCCCTGGTCCAGGTGGCTCTAGAAAGAAAACAAAAACGACATGGTTCTGGGATTCCTTCAGCCTTCGTAAGCTCAAACGGTCCTGGTTTCAGTCTCCAAGGTAGGATTGACAGAGTCCCGCAGGGTTGATGGTGGTCCCTCTTACTGATGTTCTTTGGGCAGTCATTTAACATAAGAGTGGTGAATACAGTTATCCTTTTCCGCAACCTTTACAGGAAAGTAAGAAGTTAGTAACACAGTATACAGACCCTCCCATTTAGGGTCCAACTTTGTTTTACGAGAGTGGACTTTTATCATTACTGCATCTCCAGACCGGATATCATGTACTTGCATTCCAGCTGGTAATAGTTGAAACCATCTGGCTTGTGCCCTGTTTTCTTGTAGATTTTTTTTGTATCCCAAATACAAATTTGGTAACTCATTCATCTCCATCTAAGAGGCTAGTCCTAGTGGGGACAAAGGTCCCAGGTACAGCTAAGTGTCTGCCAAACACTATTTCTGCTGGTGAAAACCCTAGAGGTTGGCGAGGGGTATTTCTAATATCCCATAGCACTATTCCTAAAACTTCAGGTAATTTCAAACCTACCTGACTACAAGTTCAAGCAATTTTATTTTTAAAAGTCCTATTCATTCTTTCCACCTGTCCTGAGGACTGCAGATCATAGAAATGTTTATGTTAGAAAAGACCTTTAAGATCATCGAGTCCAACTGTTAACCTAACACTACCAAGTCCACCACTATACCATGTCCCTAAGCACCTCATCCAAACGTCTTTTAAATACCTCCAGGGATGGCGACTCAACCACTTCCCTGGGCAGCCTGTTCCAATGCTTGATAACCCTTTCAGTGAAGTAAAATTTCCTCATATCCAGGCTAAACCTCCCCTGGTGCAACTTGAGGCCATTTCCTCTCGTCCTATCGCTTGTTACCTGGGAGAAGAGACCGACCCCCACCTCTCTACAACCTCCCAGCTGCTTATAGAATAGTTCATCTGTCTCCTCATCCTGGTTGGGTGGTCTGTAACAGACTCCCACCACAATATCTGCCTTGCTGGCCTTCCCCCTGATTCTTACCCATAGACACTCCACCCTATCATCACCATCATCGAGCTCTAAACTATCCAGACACTCCCTAACGTGTAGGGCTACCCCACCGCCTCTCCTGCCTCGCCTATCCCTCCTGAAGAGTTTATAGCCATCCATCGCCGCACTCCAGTTGTGCGAGTCATCCCACCACGTTTCCGTGATGGCAACCATATCATAGTTTTCCTGGTGTACAATGGCTTCCAACTCCTCCTGCTTGTTGCCCATGCTGCGTGCATTGGTGTAGAGGCACTTCAGCTGGGCTGTTGTCCGTGTTTCCTTCATAGAAGAACACCCCTTGTGTGCTTTGAGGCGTTTCACTGGCATTTCCCTCTTGGCTCCTATTGCCTCAGTATCCCCTAGCTCAACTCTGTTCGACTTTGGCTGTGCCCCAGTGTACCCCGCACATCTCAGAGACACCACAACTAATCTCACCACAACAGTTAAATTGGGAGAGTTGGATTTGTGGTCTTAAGATATGAACATGGTAACTTTTTAAAAGGAAGATGAATTAAGATAATCTAGTAGTTATATAGCTATCTAACTAAGATTAAATAGCTAGATTAGGTAAATTAAGCTATATAGTTGACCTTGCTTGGTTTAATCTTAAATAGCAGTAGCTATTGCTGAAGCATAGTCAAAATACACCTCAAAGCTTATTTTTTATAACATAATAACAAATTAAAAGCAGAGGTAAATTTTTTAACTGTTAAATCTTCACAATTATACAAAAACATTCTTTCACGTTACTGCAAATGAGAATGCAGGTAGGTTCATCTCTTTGTCCTCCTTAGTCTCCAGATTAAAAACCAGGGAGCATAACCAAGGAGAAAGGGTAGGAGAAATAGCTGTTGCACTGAAAACTTCATATTCCAGAATCTCACGACCTCAGTTTCTTCTTTTCCATCTCTGCTAGTGAAAGACTGGCAAGCTTGAAGCTAGAAAGACAGTTAACTGTGCTGCATTTATGAAACAGAACTTCTTCTTTCTCCTTTTTTCAGCACCAATAACTACTGATAGCACAAGACATATCGACTTGGGAAACATGGACACCAAGAACACAGGGAATTGCTGCAAAACAAGACAATAGTGGTTTTGGTTTTTTATAAGCAGCACAAGTGAATAGTACTATCAACTCACTTACTGACTAGCCTTCTGTAACATTAGAGGGACGGAGTATAGGGGTGGTACAGAAGAGATCTTTCTGCAGCTTTCCAAAGGCTGAAGGGCTGCTAAGGAGAAGCACAATCATTCCAGAAAGACCCTTCCAAAGATTACTGCATCACAGTAAAATGAGTGAACATGCAGAGGCTTCTACAGCTAAGCCATCTGACATCCCTAAACATATCACTTCCCAGGAGGTAACAAACAGGATGAAGTAGCGAGTTAGAAACTTCCAATGAAAAAAAACCATACTGATGCTACAGAATTATGAGCATCTCAATTTTAATATGAATTCTCTCCCTTCCCTAAACATAAATGGCTAAAGACATGCTAGGTACTTAGTGGGTGCTAAATCTCTGCTCTATCCCCAGGAGTGTTTATTACTGAAATTTGTCAGAAGGCAATGTTAGGAGCAATCTGACTTTATACATTCTGTTCAACAGAAGGCATTTGCTTTTTGATCTTCTAAATTATTGATTAGCAATTATTATATTTATTAGTATTACTTTAGTTGTAAACTATTAATTTAGTTAACTATTAGTTTTGATACTGTTCTTTTTCTAGAAACTTTTTTTAATGCAGTGGCTTTTTCAGATTTTTTTTTTTTTGGTGGAAGGTTATTCCTTTGATAATATACTTGCATAAAGTGAGCACGATCTTGGATATCAAGAATGTTATTAAGAATTAACTCACTTTAATTTTCAATCCCTTTCTTAAGATTTTACAACAAACTAAGTTTTAATAAGCAATCCATCAGATATGTACACCTCATTGACTGTGTTTATTCTGTGTCATGGATCATTCTGTTAGTTATCACTATGTTCTTTAACTACTGTTTAGGCAAACATGCATTTATTGTTTAGTTGTTTAATACTTGCAATATATAACCCAAGTTTGGGGGGGTTATTTTAGGACTGAGATTAGTAACAATATAGAATTTATAGTTGGATAAGCAAGCAGCAGCTCCACAGTGAGAAGACTGGGGATCTGCAGAATGAGCTTCCATTCAGATGTGAGTTTAGTGATTTCACAGTTGAAAACTTAACAGTTAAACTACAAAATACCACAAACAGAAGAGGATGAGTATGTGTAAAGTATTTTTTGTTTGGCTTTGGTTTTTTGAAATAAATATCTTCTATCTTTAAAGTGAGATGATGCTGCTGTCCCTTGGAGGTTTATATATTTCATTCCCATCAGCAAAAATTGAAGATAATTCTGAACATAATTCTACCATGTCAGCCTCTGTATTTTCTTGGGAAATGAATAAAAGTACAATATGCTTATTTTTGAGGGGAAAAACTGACTTAGTTTTATATGAAAAATATGCTATAGAAAAAGTTTAAATTATTTTTTGTTTGTTGCTGGCTAAGATTTTTCTTGAAAATATGGTGAGGAAAAAATACAAAAGAAATCTTTTGGAAAACTCACACATCTAGAAATTTATAGATGGATGGTTACAGATGCACGAAACCCCAAATAGGAGTTAGGAGCCCAGGTCTCTAAGGCCACTTTGGAAATTCAGGTTTCATCTTCATTAAAAATAGTTGAGGAAAGAAAAATAATTAAACATGACACATTTCAAAGAACAGAGATAATTCTAATAAGTTATCATTAATTCTAAATTTAAATCAATAATACTGAAACCTAAGTACAGTGTAAGAAGAAACACAGAAACTTAGGCCTGAATTTTGATTTATTTTATTTTATTTCAAAGTCATAAATAACAGTGATTTCAGTTTTACTATGTAATTAATTCTTTCCTAAACAAGATAAGATAGTATCCTGCTATCTGGCTCTGGAAGGACTTCAAGTAAAGCTCAAATTGATTATACTAATTAAATCTGTGGCTGTTAGAAGGATCCTCTTCACATTTTATGAAAAAGGAAATTGGTTTTCCCCAACTGCCCAATATAATTTTTCTAATCCTTAACGAAGTTTTGTCTGTATCTCCAAGGCCATGAAAAAGATTCGTAGCAGCATCAAAACAGGACTGACCTGTTAATCTTCTCTTTCCTGTACACAAGCTCAGCAGCTAATGAACTCTCATAAAATCACAGAAGGGGAAAAACAAAACAAACGCCCTCAATGACACTGCTTGCCCACAGAGATTTTTACAGATTTACTAATGTCCATGTTTTCAGTTCTCTACAGAAAAAAAGTTTGCAAATACAACTGTAGCAGTCTACAAACATTTGAAATGCTTTTATACAAGAATTCAGTAAACAGTCAACATTAATAAATACTATTTCCTCCTTCAAAATTCCATTTTTGAAGAAAAGGTATTTGGCTTACACACAATTATAGTGCATTTTAAAAGGGTCAGGTTGAGTGATAAAACCTTGAAAATTGTCCATTTTTTAGTACCTACCCTTATCTATATGTATTGGATTTACGTAGCAAGGTTTTGGTAGCAGGGGGGGCTGCAGGGCTGGCTTCTGTGAGAAGACACCAGAAGCTGCCCCCATGTTGGACAGAACCAGTTCCAGACGGCTCCAAGATGGACCCGCCGCTGGCCAAAGCTAAGCCAATCAGCAACAGTGGTAGCGCCTCTGTGATAACATATTTAAGAAGGGGAAAAAACTGCTGCACAACAGCAGCTGGGAGAGAGAAGTAAGAAACAACTCTGCAGACACCGAGGTCAGTGAAGAAGGAGGGGGAGGAGATGCTCCAGGTGCTGGAGCAGAGATTCCTCTGCAGCCCATGAAGATGACCATGGTGACGCAGGTTGTCCCCCTGCAGCCCGTGGAGGACCCCAAACCAGAGCAGGTGGATGTGCCCTGAGGGGAACTGCAGCCCGTGGGAAGGATCCATGTTGGAGAAGTTCATGAAGGACTGTCTCCCATGGGTGGGACCCCACGGTGGAGCAGGGCAATGGTGTGAGGAGGAAGGAGCGGCAGAGACAACGTGTGATGAACTGACCACAACCTCCATTCCCCATCCCCCTGTGCCACTCAGGGGGAGAAGGTAGAAGAGTTGGGAGTGAAGTTGAGCCTAGGAAGAAGGGAGGGTGGGGGAAGGTGTTTTTAGATTTGTTCTTGTTTCTCATTACCTTACTCTGTTTGATTGAAAACAAATTAATTTCCCCAAGTCGAGTCTGTTTTGCCCATGACGGTAATGGCTGAGTGATCTCCCTGTCCTTATCTCGACCCACGAGCTTTTAGTTGTATTTTCTCCCCCCCATCCTGTTGAGGAGGGGGAGTGATAGAGCGGCTTGGTGGGCACCTGCTGGCTAGCCAAGGTCAACCCACCACATTTACCTAGTAAATACAAAACATCATGGGTTTTATTGAAATGCTCAACCTGTTTAAGAGCATATTAAAATTCATTGTTTCTTCAACTAGTGATGTAAAATAAAATAACCATTTCTCTTTAAACTTAAGTTGAAGATTGTTTATGCTGCTGTCCTGTGAATCCAGATGCTGTAGCCAAAACAAGCTTTTAAGTGAATGAAGGGCCTGCACTGCAATTTAACAGTGCTTCATATCCCTCATGATTCTTGTTGGGTCCTCTTCTGTAAGGTTTTTCCTTGAGTCATATACTTGGAAAGGCTGCCTAAGATGAGGGGGGAGGGGGAGTGAAGGAAGAGAAAGCATCACACTTCAAAGGTTTCAAAAACCTACATAAAACAATTGAAACAAAAAATCAGGAGAAAATTACTGTCAAGTCCAACTATAATGAAAGCAAACACAGTTCAATTTCATATTATTATCTGCTGTTCAACAACAGGAATATAAAAATTAAGACTAGATTTTTTTCAATGTAACACCTAATGACAAATCACTGTGTTTAAAATGCCCAAACTTAAGTCTTGAAAAAGCCTTGTAGTGAAAACAGAACATATCCTCCCCCCAAACCAAACTGAGAATCTAATTGGAGATACTTAATTGCAGTTTAGCTCTTAGAAGTTTGTGAAAACTCTTTTATTGAACTCCCCCTTCAGGTGCTGTATTGGGTGTACGTGACAAGTTTTGTTGGTGGTGGGGTGCTGCATGGGTGGTCCCTTTGGGAGAAGATCAGGGGCTGCCCTGTGCTGGACACAGGCAGTTCCAGATGACTCTGCAACAGCCCCATCACAGGCCACAGCTGAGCCAATCAGCTAAGTTTGTGGCACCTCTGTGAAAACATTTAAGAAATTGCAGCAAATGCCAGACAGGCAGAGGGGGAGGGAACAAAAAGAGTGAGAAACAACAGAATGAACACTAAGGTCAGAAGAGGAGAAGGTGCTCCACAGCAGAGCACATATTCCCTGCAGCCTGTGGCTGACCCACATGGGAGCAGAGGAAAGGTGTGAGAAGAAAGGAACAGCTGAAAGAAACCACTATGTACTGACCATAACCTCTGCCCACCCCGCTTTGTGCTGCTCCTTGCCTTGCTGAAGGGACTGAGTGTAACCTGTTGTGCTGGTTTTGGCTGGGATAGAGTTAATTTTCTTTATAGTAGCTAGTATGGGGCTATGTTTTGGGTTTGTGCTGAAAACAGTGCTGATAATACAGGGATGTGTTAGTTACTGCTGAGCAGTGCTTACATACAGTCAAGGCCTTTTCTGCTTCTCACACCACCCTACCAGCGAGTAGGCTGGGGGTGCACAAGAAGTTGGGAGGGGACACAGCCAGCACAGCTGACCCCAATGGACCAAAGGGCTACTCCATACCATATGATGTCATGCTCAGCATATAAAGCTGGGGGAAGAAGAAGGAAAGGGGGGGGATGTTTGGAGTTATGGTGTTTGTCTTCCCAAGTAACTGTTACACCCTGCGTGATGGAGCCCTGCTTTCCTGGAGATGGCTGAACACCTGCCTGCTAATGGGCAGTAGCGAATGAATCCCTTGTTTTGCTTTGCTTGTGTGTGTGGCTTTTGCTTTCCCTATTGAACTGTCTTTATCTCAACCCACGAGTTTTCTTACTTTTACTCTTCTGATTCTCTCCCCCCATCCCACTGGGAAGGGCGAGTGAGTGGCTGTGTGGTGCTTAGTTGCTGGCTGGGGTTAAACCATGACACCTGTGGTGATGATAAGTGGTGGGAGGAGAGGAGTCTGGAGTGAAAGAGTGAAGTTCAGCATGGGAAATTGGAGAGGAAAGGTGGTGGTTTAATACTTGCCTTTTTGTTTCCCACTACCTGAATCAGTAATTAAATATTTATTTTAATTGGTAATAAATTAAGTTACTTTTCCCCAAGTCAAGTCTGTTTTGCCTGTGACAGTAATTGGTAAGCAATTGCCTTGTCTTTATCTCAACCCATGAGATTTCTCATTCTTATTCTTCCTATTTTCTTCCCCTGTTCCACTGGGGAATTGAGCAACTGCTTGGGTGCTAGCCAAGGCTAACCCACCACAGCTGCCCCAGAAGAGATCTATATATCTTACGATTCTAGATGATTACTCTGAGGAAGCCTCACGAGAACGTGCTCCACATGTGAATCCTGAGTAACAAAAAACCCCATGTAGGTCAAAATATGAAGAAAAGAGAGATAGATAAAAACACCACATTTTTCTGCAAAATAAATCTATCAGGGTTAAATAAAGAACAAATGGCAGACAGAACTGACATGCTTTAAGTTTTGCTTCCAAAACAAAAAAAATTCAACACGCTTTTCCAGTAAAAATATGTCTTCACTTCAGCAGCCTGTCCAGCCTGCTTCTGTGATTGACAGATTAGGCAGAGTTCCCTTTTCTCCTCTGAGAGGCATTCAGTGGAGGAAACACAGAATGGCACTTTCACCACCTTCTTCTGTGTGGTAGTTACTCATTACAGTAACTCTTCAGTATCCTAAACATCCTTGGGTAACCAAAATGCTCCTATTGGTACTTCTCAAGAATATTGTTTTGTCTTTTCTATGGTTAACCAACTATTTAGGAATATTACCCAGGACCCGCGGCAGTGTGGTTATGGGTGACAAGGCATGCAGGACAATATGGGCAGGTATCTAGAAAGGTTGCCACCTCCGATGGTCTGGGACTTCACTCCCAAACAAGTGTGGGATACTGATGAAGTGATAGAATGTTTGAAAAAAGGATGCCTTGGCTATTTCAAAGAGGCACAACTTATCGCACTGTGCTGGGGCCTGGCCTATGCCTACCGAGCACCTGTTCTGCAGCAGAGCAGTCACAAGAACAAGAGGGTGAAGAGACTGAAATCATAAACGAGTCAAAAGCCACCCTATCCCTGAGTGAGCTGCGAGATATGTGGTGCCTTTGAAACCATTTCCCACAGCATTCCCCTGGAGAAACTGGCTGCTCATGGCTTGGATGGGTAAAAAACTGGCTGGATGGCCGGGCCCAAAGAGTGGTGGTGAATGGAGTTTACTCCAGTTAGCAGCCAGTCACAAGTGGTGTTCCCCAGGGCTTAGTATTGGGGCCAGTTCTGTTTAATATCTTTATCAATGATCTGGATGAGGGGATCGAGTACACCCTCAGTAAGTTTGCAGATGACACCAAGTTGTGCGGGAGTGTTGATCTGCTTGAGGGGAGGAAGGCTCTACAGAGGGATCTGGGCAGGCTGGATCAATGGGCCGAGGCCAATTGTATGAGGTTTAACAAGCCT
Organism: Ciconia boyciana; assembly: GCF_034638445.1. Taxonomy (NCBI): domain Eukaryota; kingdom Metazoa; phylum Chordata; class Aves; order Ciconiiformes; family Ciconiidae; genus Ciconia; species Ciconia boyciana. The sequence goes on from NC_132937.1 coordinate 13,966,112, forward strand.
AAGTGCCGGGTCCTGCACTTGGGTCACAACAACCCCATGCAACGCTACAGGCTTGGGGAAGAGCAGTTGGAAAGCTGCCTGGCGGAAAAGGACCTGGGGGTGTTGGTCGAACGCCACCTGAACATGATCCAGCAGTGTGCCCAGGTGGCCAAGAAGGCCAACAGCATCCTGTCTTGTATCAGAAATAGTGTGGCCAGCAGGAGTAGGGAAGTGATCATGCCCCTGTACTCGGCACTGGTGAGGCCGCACCTCGAATACTGTGTTCACTTTTGGGCCCCTCACTACAAGAGAGACATTGAGGTGCTGGAGCATGTCCAGAGAAGGGCAGCGAACCTGGTGAAGGGTCTAGAGCAGAAGTCTTATGAGGAGCGGCTGAGGGAACTGGGGTGGTTTAGCCTGGAGAAAAGGAGGCTCAGGGGAGAGACCTTATTGCTCTCTACAACTACCTGAAAGGAGGTTGTAGCGAGGTGGGTGTCGGTCTCTTCTCCCAAGTAACAAGCCATAGGACAAGAGGAAATGGCCTCAAGTTGCACCAGGGGAGGTTTAGACTGGATATTAGGAAAATTTTCTTAACCGAAAGGGTTGTCAAGCATTGGAACAGGCTGCCCAGGGAAGTGGTTGAGTCACCATCCCTGGAGGTATTTAAAAGACGTTTGGATGAGGTGCTTAGGGACATGGTTTAGTGGTGGACTTGGCAGTGCTAGGTTAACGGTTGGACTCAAAGATCTTAAGGGTCTTTTCCAACCTAAATGATTCTGTGATTCTATATGTGAAATGATTTCAGTTGTCATCCAGGCGAGCAAATTATCAGCTGGTTGCTCCAATGCTGGATACTGGGGCCAATAGTCAGGAATTAGAAGGCAAGGAAGCCCAGCAGCTGGGATCCCTTGCTGGGGATAAAGCTATTGACAAAGGGATTGGAACAGGGGAAGCAGTCCTCAGCCTGTGGAGACGACTCCTGTCAAGTGTGAAGGACAGGTATCCCTTCAAGGAAGTTCTTGTAAATTACTGAGGCAAGTGGACCTCCAGTCCATTTGGGAGGTATCAAGTATCTGAGGGAATTAGCCGTGGTGGAGGTGATCTACAGCAACCTGGACAACAACCAGGCATCCAAAGACCCAGATGAAATCTGGTATACGCATGATCCATGTGGCAAAAGTTTGTACGAAGTGCACATATGTCATATGCCAACACCCTGGCGATAATGAGCTGGACAAACATGGAGGCACCAACTGTGGGTGGATTGGCCAGCCAACTCCAAGAATTCAAAGAGAATCTCACTTTCTCCCTATGGACCTGCATCTTGGCTGTGGAGAAACTGTCCCAATAATTGTCCCAGCAATTCAAAAGGATATGTCGTCTTCCTCGCCCATACCAACCAACATCTCAACTATTAAGAGTCAGCCTTTTTCTGCTCAAGAGAAAGGGTATCGGTGGCACACACCACATGCCACCCTGTGGTTCTATCTGCATGACCAGGGGGAGGACATGAGGAAGTGGGATGGTGAACCTACCTGGAGACTAGAAGCTCGAGTACAGGAACTGCAAGAAAAAAACAACAGCCAAAAGGCATCCATCCAGGAGAATTACTGCTCCACTTTCTATGGGGCAGACTAGAAGGGCTGATCTTACTTCTGACCCTGATGAAGGGACTTCTGGTTTGCAGTTGCCAAAAATCAAGTAATGAATACTCTGACCAGGAATAAAGGGGCCCTGCCTCTGGCCAGGCGGAGGAAAGGGACAACCAGGTTTACTGGACTGTGTGGATTTGATGGGCTGGCACATCAGCCACATAGGAGTATAAAGCTCTGGTGGATGCTGGTGCACAGTGTACTCTAATACCATCTGTACTGGGTCTGGCTGGGATGGAGTTAACTTTCCCCATAGCAGCCCTCATAGTGCTGTGCTTTGTATTTGTAGCTAGAAAGGTGTTGGTAACACGCCAGTGTTTTGGCTACTGCTGAGCAGCGCTCCCACAGCGTCAAGGCTGTCTCTCCAACATTACCCCCTCCTCACCCCCAAAGGCCAGTAGGCTGGGGGCGGGCAAGATCTTGGGAGGGGACATAGCCAGGACAGCTGACCCAAACTGACCAAAGGGGTATTCCATACCATATGACATCGTGCTCAGCAATAAAAGCTAAGAGAAAGGAGGAGGAGAGGGGGGCATTCGTTATTAAGGTGTTTGTCTTCCGGAGCAACCGCTATGCATACTGAGGCCCTACTTCCCAGGAAGTGGCTGGACGTGGCCTGCTGATGGGAAGTGGAGAATAAATCTTTTGTTTTCCTTTGCTTCTGTGCATGGCCTTTACTTTTTCTTTATTAAACTGCCTTTATCTTGACCCACGAGTTCTTTTTCATCTTATTTTCTCCCCTCCCTGTCCAGCTGAGGAGGGGAGTGATAGAGTGGCTTGGTGGGCACCTGGCGGCCAGCCAAGGTCAACCCACCACAGTCCTTTTTGGCATCCAACGTGGAGCACAAGACAACAGCAGTTTTGTACTAAGTGTGCTACAGTTATAGTAGTTATTAAGTGGCAAGCTTCTGTGAGGGTCATGGAGTTTGCTGGCTGCACTGCTTATCTCTTTATTTTGCTGAGCTTGGGAACATGTTAATACAAACAATGGTGTGCTGGTTTTGGCTGGGATAGAGTTAATTTTCTTTATAGTAGCTAGTATGGGGCTATGTTTTGGATTTGTGCTGAAAACAGTGTTGATAATACAGAGATGTTTTAGTTATGGCTGAGCAGTGCTTATACGAAATCAAGGACTTTTCAGCTTCCCATTCTCTGCCAGGTGCACAAGAAGTTGGGAGGGGGCACAGCTGGGACAGCTGACCCCAACCGACCAAAGAGATATTCCATACCATATTACATCACGCTCAGCAATAAAAGCTGGGGGAAGAAGAAGGAAGGGGGGGACATTCGGAGTGATGGCGTTTGTCTTCCCAAGTAACTGTTATGCATGATGGAGCCCTGCTTTCCTGGAGATGGCTGAACACCTGCCTGCCCGCCCGTGGGAAGTAGTGAATGAATTCCTTACTTTGCTTTGCTTGCATGTGCAGCTTTTGCTTTCCCTATTAAACTGTCTTTATCTCAACCCACGAGTTTTCTCACTTTTACTCTTCTGTTTCTCTCCCCCATCCCACTGTGGGGGGAGTGAGCGAGCGGCTGTGTGGTGCTTAGTTGCCGGCTGGGCTTAAACCATGACAAATGGCTATGCAATTTGCCCTGGCATTGATGGCCTTACTGTGCTGGGAGAGCTATCTTGTGGAGAGAATGAGGGAATACATCTCCCTCTTCCTAACCGGGACTGATGTGGGTGGTTTTATTATGCAGGCTCCTGAGGTCCTTGTTCACCCTTATGTGAGCTGTTTAATACTACTAATTAACACTGTTGGCATATTGTGGGGTTTGTGGAATCTGGTGTCGCCCTGGTGTAAGAGAAGACAACTTTTGGGTGAGGCAGTACTGAAATGTGCCCTGAGGTGGCCGGTCCCTGGGTGGCAGGGTGTGTGGAAGGATTTGGGCAGGTTCCTAGGGTGGTTATCACCTCCCATAGCCTGGGACTTTACACCTGAACAGACAAGTAACCCTGGCAAACTGATGCGCCACCTGATAGAAGGGTGCCTTGCCTATCCCAGTGAAAACCAGCAGCTTCTAGCACTGTACTGGGTCTTGGCCTGTGCCTATTGAGCCACAGTTCAGTACTATCAGAGGACTGTGGTTAAGGAAGGGACCCAAATCACCTCTGAGAATGCCTTGACTGAGACTGGGGTGCATACTACATCTGAGGACCGTAGAAACAGGGACCCAAACAACAACAACTACAGTTATTGCGGCAGTAGTGAAAAAGAAACAGTGGACAAGGAGGTCAACGGGTCCATATCATCGATTAGTAAGGGAAGAGGAAGGCTTTAACCAAGAAGCTGGTCCTTCAGCAAAGAAATGGGAGGAAGGAGTGAGAGAAATCAGACAGGAAGCGGAAACTACACGGTCCCTGACCTCGTCAGAACTTCGAGACATGCAGAAAGATTACAGCTGCCAGCCAGGTGAGCGGATTGCTGCCTGGCTGATCCGCTGCTGAGATAACAGGGCCAACAGTCAGCAATTGGAAGGTAAGGAAGCCAACAGCTGGGATCCCTTGCTAGAAACTGGGAAATTGACAGAGGAATTGGAAAAGAGGCAGCAATTTGCAGTCTCTGGAGACAGCTCCTCTCAAGTGTGAGGGCAAGATATCCATTCAAGGAAGATCTTGCGAACTACCAAGGAAAGTGGACTACCGTGGACGAAGGCATCCAGTACCTGGGAGAATTAGTGGTGCTGGAAGTCATCTACAGTGATCTAGACAATGAGGAGGTCTCCAAAGATCCAGAGGATGTCCTGTGCACACGGGCCATGTGGAGGAAGGTGATTCAAAGTGCCCCAGCATCATATTCTAACAGCTTGGCAACAATGTATTGCCTGGATATGGATACACCAACTGTGGAGAGAATGTCTTCTTGGCTCCAAAACTTTGAAGAGAATCTCTGTCCCTCCTCATCCCCATGGGCCAGCGCCTTGGCTGTCAGGGGTGCCCCAAGGAGTCAGTCCCCTCCTGCCCTGGTCAGAGGGAAAGGGAGCCCCAGGCGCATGCTGCATGGGATTCTCTGGTTCTTCCTGCATGACCAGGGGGAGGACATGAGGAAGTGGGATGGTGAACCCACCTTTAAGCTGGAAGCCCGTGTACACGAACTGAGAGGGAAGACAGCTGTTAAGAAGGGGCCACCCAAGAAGGCTGTCAGCTTAGTTGCTGTAGAGACACAAGAAGGCAATCAGCAATCTCCCAGACATAGAAGAAGGACTGAGATCACTTCCCTTGATCCTGGTGAGGGGACTTCTGGTCTGGCACTGCAAGGGTCAGACAGTGAATGCTCTGACCAGGAAAAGGAATAGAGGGACCCTGCCTTTGGCCAGGAGGAGGAAAAGGATGACTGGGTATACTGGACTGTGTGGATTCAATGGCCTGGCACATCAGACCCACAGAAGTATAAGGCACTGGTGCACAGTGTACGCTGGTGCCATCAGGGTATAGAGGCACAGAACCCATCTGGACCTCTGGAGTGACAGGGGGATGCCAAGAATTGTCTGTATTGGAGGCTGAGGTGAGCTTAACAGGGGACAAGTGGCAAAAGCACCCCATTGTGACCAGCCTGGAGGCCCCTTGTATCCTTGGCATAGACTACCTCAGGAGAGGGTACTTCAAGGACCCAAAGGGGTACTGATGGGGTTTGGTGTAGCCAAACAGCTATCATCTACCCTGCCTGGCCTCTTGGAAGATCCCTTCATTGTGGGATTCCTGCGAGTTGAAGAACAGCAGGTGCCAGTTGCTACCAGGATGGTGCACTGGCAACAATATCGCACGAATCGAGACTCCCTGGCTCCCATCCATGAGCTGATTCATCAATTGGAGAGCAATCAGCAAGACTCACTCACCCTTTAATAGTCCCATATGGCCAATGCAAAAGTCTGACGGAGGGTGGAGGTTAACAGTAGACTATTGTGGCCTGAACGAAGTCATGCCACCACTGAGTGCTGCTGTACCAGACATGCTAGAGCTCCAAGATGAACTGGAGTCAAAGGCAGCCAAGTGGTATGCTACAACTGACACTGCCAATGCGTTTTTTTCAATTCCTTTGGCAGCAGAATGCAGGCCACAGTTTGCTTTCACGTGGAGGCCCGTCCAATACACCTGGAATCGACTGCCCCAGGGGTGGAAGCACAGCCCTACCATTTGTCATGGACTAATCCAAACTGTGCTGGAACAGGGTGATGCCCCTGAACATCTACAATACATTGATGACATCATCGTGTGGGACAACAAGGCAGAAGAAGTGTTTGAGAAGGGAAAAAGAGTGATTCAGATTCTTCTGAAATCTGGTTTCACCATAAAAAGAAACAAGGTCAAGGGATCTGCACAGGAGATTCAGTTTTTAGGAATAAAATGGCAGGATGGACGTCATCATGTCCCTATGGATGTGATCAACAAGATAGCAACTATGTCTCCACCAGCTAACAAGTAGGAAACACAAGCTTTCCTAGGCCTTGTGGGATTCTGGAGAATGCATATTCCAGGTTACAGTCAGCTTGTGAGCCCTCTCTATCGAGTAACCTGAAAGAACTATTTTGAGTGGGGCCTTGAGCAACAGCAAGCCTTTGAGCAGATCAAACAGGAGATAGTTCGCGTGGTAGCTCTTGGGCCTGTCTGGACAGGACCAGCTGTGCAAAATGTGCTCTACACTGCAGCTGGGGAGCACGGTCTCACCTGGAGCCTCTGGCAGAAAACATCAGGAGAAACCCGAGGTCGACCACTAGGGTTTTGGAGCCGGGGGTATCAAGGATCAGAAGCCTACTACACCTTGTTGTAGTAGTCACTTTAGCACTAGTATGAAGGCTTGCTGAAGCCTTAGGCCACAAGAACTTTCACCTAGATCCACTGACCGTGCACTGAACTTTTACTTGGCCACATGAAGGAAGGCCCCCGAAACCAGTGCAAACCAGAAAGATAAGGAGGCTTCAACCTTAGCAGAAGCTGCAATCTTAGAGATAAGAGAAGAATCGGCCCGCCTAGAGACAATGAAAGGGCCCAATGAAGAATGGGCAGACCCCAGACCCAAATACTACTATTGGTCTGAACTGTCTCCTGAGGGGAGGGGAATTTAGATTGTAAGGGTATAATTACCCAGGGATTTCTTTGTTCTGGGTCCCTCTCCAGAGGCACCCAGCTCGAGCTGTTTTCACCACTGTACCAATAAATTCATCTGGCGTATGTCATATCAGAGACTCTGCTTCAGGAAACCTAGGGTCGAACCAGAGGGGAGAGGAAGCGCCCGAGAGTGAGTGCGTGTGTGAGCGAGGAGTCAAAAAGGGGCACCCGTCAGCTCAGTGGAGCTGCCCGCTGCGAAGGGACTCAGGTCCTAGCAGTTAAAGTCTCGGGTGGTGTGTGTGCGCGACTCCCTGAATGGTGTGTGAATGCTCGGGCAGAGGCTTCTCCTTTAACAGTTTGGCGACCCAGATGGGACCCTAGGCCTGCGCCCTTGGATCCTCCTGCCTCCAAACATCCAACTGCCGGCAGCGGGTGAATTCACCTGGGACCTTTGGAACGGGAGGCTCTGACAGGCGAGTGTTAAAATTCCCTGAGCAGACTTGAGACTAGTGATCGGGGTAGTGTGTGGCCTGATCAGCGTAAACCGCACAAGAAGAAAGAGAGGGTGCGTGGCCTGGTCAGCGTAAAGCGCACAAGAAGCAAAAGTTGGTGCGTGGCCTGACCAGCGTAAAACACACATAAATGAGACCCTGATACTAGGGAAAAAAAAAAAAAAAGAAGAAATGGGAAATGTACCCGGCGTGGAAAAGGGGACGCCCTAGGCCAAGGTCTTACAGAATTGGGAGAAAATTTATGGTACAGCAGAATTATCTAAAAAGCGCGCAATCAAATTATATCAAGGTGAATGGCCGTTTATTACAAGAATGGATCCACACAAATTAATGTATTTAAGTCATCGACTGGAGGATAGGTACCCATACCAAATGGATTACTGGTATGTATGGCATGCATGGTCTGGGGAAAGAAAACTCCCAGGACAAAAGTTAAAAAAAAAAAAAAAAAAAAAAAAAAAAGCTACCGGAAATTTTGGCATAGACTACCTCGGGTATTTCAAGGACCCAGAAGGGTACTGGTGGGCTTTTGGTATAGCTGCCTTGATTACAGAGAAGATTAAGCAGCTGTCTAGCTTGCCTGGCCTCTCAGAGGATCCTTCTGTCATGGGGTTGCTGCAGGTTGAAGGACAGCAAATGCCAACTGCTAGCAGGACAGTGCACCGGCAATAATATCGCACCAATTGAGACTCCCTGGCTCCCATCCATAAGCTGATTTGTCGACTGGAGAGCCAAGGAGTGATCAGCAAGACTCGCCTACTCTTTAAGACAGTCCCATATGGCCGGTGTGAAAATCTAAGGGAGAGTGGAGACTAACAGTAGACTATCATGGCCTGAATGAAGTCACACCACTGCTGAGTGCTGCTGTACCAGACATGCTAGAGCTCCAATATGAACTGAAGTCAAAGGCAGCCAAGTGGTATGCTACAACTCACATTGCCAATGCTTTTATTTCAATCCCTTTGGCAGCAGAGTGCAGGCCACAGTTTGCTTTCACTTGGAGTGGTATCCAGTACACCTGGAATCCACTGCCCCAGGGGTGGAAACACAGCCCTACCATTTGCCATGGACTGATCCAGACTGCACTGGAACAGAGTGAGGCTCTGGAACACCTGCAATACAGTGATGACATCATTGTGTTGGCCAAAACGGTGGAGGAAGTGTTTGAGAAAGGGAGAAGAATAATCCAAATTCTTCTGAAAGCTGGTTTTGCCATAAACCAAAGTAAGGTCAAGGGACCTGCACAGGAGATCCAGGTTTTAGGAATAAAATGGCAAGATGGGCATCGTCATATCCCAATGGATGTGATTAACAAAATAACAGCCATGTCTCCACCAACTAGCAAAAAAGAAACACAAGCTTTCTTAGGCATTGTGGCTTTTTGGAGAATGCATAGTCCAGGTTACAGTCTGATAGTAAGCCGGTCACTATTGAGTGACCCGGAAGAAGAACGATTTCCAATGGGGCCCTGAGCAGCAACAAGCCTTTGAACAAATTAAACGGGAGATAGTTCACGCAGTAGCCCTTGGGCCACTCTGGACAGGACAAGATGTGAGAAACATGCTTTACACCACAGCCAGGGATAATGGCCCCACCTGGAGCCTCTGGCAGAAAGCACCTGGAAAGACTCGAGGTCAACCTCTAGGGTTTTGGAGCTGGGGATATAGAGGATCTTAAGCCCATTACACTCCAACTGAAAAAGAGATATTAGCAGCATATGAAGGAATTCGAGCCGCTTCAGAAGTGGTTGGTACTGAAACACAGCTTCACTTGGCACCTCGATGGCCGGTGCTGGGCTGGATGTTCAAAGGGAAGGTCCCCTCTACGCATCATGGAACTGATGCTACGTGGAGTAAGTGGGTTGCACTAATCATGCAACGGGCTCGAATGGAAAACCCTGACCACCCAGGAATCTTGGAAGTGATCATAGACTGGCCAGAAGGCAGAAACTTCAGAGTGCTGCCAGAGGAGGTGACTCGTGCTGAAGAGGCCCCACTGTATAATAGATTACCAGAAAATGAAAAGCAATATGCTCTGTTTACAGATGGATCCTGTCGTATTGTGGGAAAACATCAAAGGTGGAAAGCTTCCGTGTGGAGTCCTACACAAGTCACAGAAACCTTTGAAGGAGAAGGTGAATCAAGTCAGTTTGCAGAAGTAAAAGCCATCCAGTTGGCTTTAGATATTGCTGAATGAGAAAAGTGGCCAGTGCTCTGTCTCTATACTGACTCATGGATGGTGGCAAATGCCCTGTGGGGGTGGTTACAGCAATGGAAGCAGAACAACTGGCAGCGCAGAGGCAAACCCATCTGGGCTGCTGCACTGTGGCAAGATATTGCTGCCTGGGTAGAGAACCTGCTTGTAAAAGTACGTCACGTAGATGCTCACGTACCCAAGAGTCAGGCCACTGAGGAACATCAAAACAACCAGCAGTTGGATCAGGCTGCTAAGACTGAAGTGGCTCAGGTGGATCTGGACTGGCAACATAAGGGTGAGCTATTTATACCTTTATGGGCCCGTGACACATCAGGACATCTAGGAAGGGATTGTCTTGGTTTTGGCTGGGATAGAGTTAATTTTCTTCCTAGTAGCTAATACAGTGCTGTGTTTTGGATTTAGTATGAGAATAATGTTGATAACTCACTGATGTTTTAGTTGTTGCTAAGTAGTGCTTATACTAGTCAAGGGCTTTTCAGCTTCCCATGCTCTGCCAGGTGCACAAGAAGCTGGGAGGGGGCACAACCAAACTGACCAAAGGGCTATTCCATACCATATGACGTCATGCCCAGTATATAAACTGGGGGGAGCTGGCCAAGGGGCAGCGATCGCTGCTCAGGGACTGGCTGGGCGTCAGTCAGCAGGCGGTGAGCGGTTGCATCACTTGTTTTTTCCCTTGGGTTTTGTTCCTCTCTCTCTCTCTCTCTTGTTGTTTTCCTTTTCATAACAATTATTTATTATTATTATTATTATTATTATTATTATTATTATTATTATTATTTTATTTCAATTATTAAACTGTTATCTCAACCCACAAGTTTTCTTACTTTTGCTCTTCCAATTCTCTTCCCCATCCCACCGCAGGGGGAGGGTGAGCGAGCGACTGTGTGGTGCTTGGTTGCCAACTGAGGCTAAACCATGACAGGGATGCAACATACAGATGGGCTTTTGATCAAGGGGTGAACTCGACCATTGACACCATCGCACAGGATATCCATGAATGTGAAACATACACCATAATCAAATAAGCTAAGCATCTAAATCCTCTCTGGTATGGAGGACAATGGCTGAAATATCAATATATGGGGAAGCCTGGCAATTGATTATATCACACTACCACGAACCCACCAAGGGAAGCACCATGTGCTTACAATAGTGGAAACAACTACTGGATGGCTGGAAACATATCCTGTGACCCATGCTGCTGCCCGAAACATTATCCTGGGCCTTGAAAAGCAAGTCTTATGGTGACACAGCACCCCTGAAAGAACTGAGTCAGACAACAGGACTCATTTCCGAAACAACCTCATAGACACCTGGGCCAAAGAGCATGGCATTGAGTGGGTATATCACATCCCCTATCATGCACCAGCCTCTGATGGAAATGGTTCAAAGCTGCATCAGGGGAGGTTTAGACTTGACATTAGGAAGCATTTCTTTACCAAGAGGGTGGTCAAACACTGGAACAGGCTTCCTAGAGAGGTGGTCGATACCCTGTGCCTGTCAGTGTTTAAGAGGCATTTGGACAGTGCCCTTAATACTATGCTTTAACTTTTGGTCAGCCCTGAAGTGGTCAGGCAGTTGGACTAGATGATCGTTGTAGGTCCCTTCCAACTGAAATAGTCAAGTCTATTCTAAATTTAGCAGAAGCCACTTGTCTAGTTAACACTAAAGGATCTGCCAGTCAACCTGGCCCTGCCTAATCAAAACCCCTGCGCACTGTGGAAGGAGATAAGGTCCCCGTAGTACATATAAGGAACTGGCTGGGAAAGAGAGCCAGGGTTACTCCTTCCCCGGGAAAAAGCAAACTGATTTGTGGGATTGCTTTTGCTCAAGGACCTCGGTGCACTTGGTGGGTAATGCAGAAGGATGAGGGAGCCCAATGTGTACCTCAAGGTGATCTAATCCTGGGTGAAAATAACCTGTGATTTGAGTTGTATGATGTCAGTGTTAAATGATGCTGTATATCACCACTTCTGTGGCTGACATAGGTCAAAGGTACTACAGCGGGAAACCCTTGATGCTAGCCAGGCTAGAGGCAAGAGGAGGAGTTCATTGCAATGTTAAACCCTATGGCCTGGTCCAAAGGGACCAAGGGTGGACATTGTAATGGATATACCTTTAAATTGTTGTAACCCATGATTTGAGTTGCATGTTATAGGAAGTACTACAGCAGAAACCACCCGAACCATCTGCCTGTTGATGTGAAGTAGTGAATGAATTCCTTATTTTGCTTTGCTTGTGCATGCAGCTTTTGCTTTACCTGTTAAACTGTCTTTATCTCAACCTACAATTTTTCTCACTTTTACCCTTCCGATTCTCTCCCCCATCTCACTGGGTGGGGGGGTGAGTGAGTGGCTGTGTGGGGCTTAGTTGCCAGCTGGGGTTAAACCACAACATGGGGAAAGCAAGTTAAGAAAACACAGCTTTTACACAGATTTTCTGAATTGAAATTAAGAGATACAAACCTGATTGGAGACTCAGAAACACTTTTCCTTTTTGTTTCTTTTTTTCTTCATGTATAAGCATTCCCTATAAACAACATATACACAGTGATGGATAAACAAAATTGAATTATGGCATTCCACAATCAAAAATAAAATTGTCTCCCTGAAAGCTTAATTAAAGCTATTTATATGGGCTTTAGAATATTTGAAGAAAAAAACAAGACCCAGGAAAAGGGATATTTGGTGTTTACCTGATTTAATTTACCAGCATTTTTGGCAGCACTGGGTAAAGAAGGGGATCCACACAACAGTTCTGGTTCTGAATCACCTAAAAATGTCATCATATAACAAAGACTTACTAATTTGAAATTAGTTTCCCTCTCAGGTATCATAAGATATAAAAATACCAAAATACTTGCAGTCTACCTTCATAGCATCCATAAGGTAGGACACATTTTCCTCAATTTTATAATATGGAAAATGGGCACAATGAGGTGAGATATATCTCACCTGTAATTAAGCATCTAAGTTAGGAACCTACAATAAGTTAAACTCGGTATCTTTTTCCAGAATCAACAGAGGGAGACAGGCGCCTTCAGAGAATGACTGAAAATACAGAGATAAGCGAATTGTCCATAGTCCAACAAAATGTTTGTAGCACAGCAAGGAACAAAATTAGATCTCTCGGGTCCAGTTCTTTATAGTGCTCTACTCAACTAGAAAGAACATTTTGGACACTAAATAAGGAAAAAACCCAACCCAACACATTTTCTTCATCAAATTCAAAGATTTTTTCCCAAAATACAATGAGCCAAAACCTCCCATTCCAGAATTCATTATTTTTAGACACATATACTGTACAGTCTCAGCACAGTTCCCAGATACTGAATGGGATAAAATACAGAAATGTCAATGACTTCAGAACAGTCAGACCTATTCCCTCATCTTAGCCAACTGTTATCGTGGCAAATGATAACTCAGAATTTAAAAACTCAGAAACTCAGAATTTAAATTTAGACTTGACATATACCTTCAAAAGGACAGAAGCTGAATACAATGTGGCTTGAATTTTTAAACATCTTTTTTGCCCATCCAATACTTCTGGACTTGTTTATCAAAATAAGAATACTTTTAAATATGTTGAAGGTTCTAAATACATTTGCATCATTTTCCTCCCACTTCCAGTATCTTGGTAGCATAATCTTATGCCCTCTTACACCAAATACATCTGATACTTAAGAAGAGTCTCCTTATTTAAGCAGGACAAAACATTTTTGCTAGTAGAGGAGAGCTGGTTTCAGATTATGTTTATGCAAAGGATTCCTGTTTGTTACTTTAAGAGGTCAAATAATGAATAATCTGTAGAGCAAACTTTTCTAGCATGAATGTAAGTGTTTCTAGGGTTACCTAAAAGTAAACTATAATACTGTGTTCCTTTGGAAACTAACTAAAATTTCATTTTATAAATTTTCATTTCTATCTTATAGTGATTTTAATTTACAAAGCAGATGATGAGAGATCTTATCTGAAGGATGACTTAGCTACTGCTTATTAGTTCACTATTTCTTATAAGTCTGTCAGTCAGGACCTGGGTTTTGGGGCATTTTTTCCAGTTTTTGGATGTTTAAGCCAAAGTTGCAAATTGGCTAAGAGAAAAATAAGATAAGACTGCTGTACAGAGTATCCCTCTGACTGCTGAGTTGGGAGGAATGTTTTTTTTTCATTCACAATATTTTATCTGAGCAATTTATACACTGTCATAGTGACTTTAGAGTATTTATGAAAAAGTCTGTTTCATGTGATGTGAAGAGCTATAGGCTAGCTTTTATTGCTACTGTGATGCACTGAAATAGAATCTGTAATTTGAAATGTTAGCAAACTATTATATAATGACGACAATGGAAGCATTTTCAACATATTAGAAAGTTTCTTTCTTTACAAGCTTTACTTTCTTTCCTTTCTATACAAGCATCTTACCTGCTACAAGAAACCATGCCAAATCTCCCAGGATACACCAATGTTCTGAAAGGTAGGTGAAGATGAAGGGAAAACTGACCATATGTGACTACATTTTAAAAAATAAATTAGCATTTATGTCATGCCATTCATAGCAAGAACCTTATCCTTAAATCAACCCTGTTAAAAATAGCATAAAATGTAAGCTCTGTTTAAACTACTCAACTATACCAGTTTCATACCTACAGCTCCTTTATACTGCGGGCATTTTTTTTTAATGTGACCTCCTCTTCCACAGATAAAGCAATGTTTTTCTCTTAAGCCCTTGTCTTCCAGGAGTTTCCACTTCTCTGCTGATTGCCTGGAATTCTTTTCTCTCCCAGTTTCCACTATTCCCCTTACTGCTAGTTTGCTCTTCTGAGCTGTACATAGTTGCAACTTTCCCTCCTTGATTGAGCTCTCTTTTTCTGTTGTTTTATTCCAAGTTTCTTTGTCCTCTTTGCTTCTTTTCTCTTTTTTTTCTGTGTACCTTTGTTTTTTGATACCTTCAAAATCACATCACCACCTCAGTCTACAGGAGAAAAATGATGCAGAGTTCATAGGCTTTACATCTATGCATAGAGGGAAAAAAAAAAATAATCTGTGTATAGACAATATAATCCTAGTGTATTTCTTCAGTGGTTTAAATAAAGTGAATTAATGTACCTATTCCTTTGACTCTCCTAACAAACAGTGTTACACTAATGTAACATACATTTAATAATGTAATGTAACTTAACAATTAGATTACAATACAGCACTAAAATCTAATAATTACATCTAAACAAATATAATCATAATGTAGATCTAGATGCTAGAGCTGCAAAAGACAAGTGGAAGAGAAGAAACACCAAACAAAATGCTAACAAACCATAAAAGCTGAGGCTATATTTCTATTTCTCTTACTTGTACACTACCATCAGAAATCTAGCTTCTTTCCACTAGTCTGAAACTGTGTTATACTCGCAGTATTTCTAAAAAACTTTTTTAATGGGAAATGCTTCTAACATTTTAAGTCACTTAAAGATCTAGCAGTGGAGACCCAGGTATCACTGCTGAACTGGTTTTATTTAACTTCATCCATGACTTGGAGGAGAGATCAGTGAAACCTCCACATCTGAAGATGATACTAAGCTATTTTGGTCAATCAAATGCAGCACTTAATGGCAAGCAACTTGAAAATACATCACAAAAATGAATGAATGGGCAAAAAGGTGGTGGATGAGCTTCAGTGGAGATAAATGTAAGGTAATGTATCCAGTGAAAAATAATCTAAACCATGTCCATATGATGTTGAACTGGGAGCTAGCAATTAAATCTAAGAAAGAGGAGAGACCAGGGGCTGCCCTGTGCTGGACAGAGCCAGTTCCAGACAGCTCCAAAACAGCCCCACCACTGGCCAAAGCTGAGCCAATCAGCAACATTGGTAGCGCCTCTGTGATAACATATTTAAGAAAGGGTAAAATACACTGCACAGCAACAGCTGAGAGAGAGAAGTGAGAAAATGTGAGAGAAGCAACTATGCAGACACCAACGTTGGTGAAGAAGGAGGGGGAGGAGGTGCTCCAGGCGCTGGAGCAGAGATTCCCCTGCAGCCCATGGTGAAGACCATGGTGATGCAGGTTGTTCCCCTGCAGCCCATGGAGGACCACGCTGGTGCACATATCCACACTGCAGTCCATGGAGGACCCCCCACAGGAGCAGGTGGATGTGCCCTGAAGGAAGCTGCAGCCCATGGAGAGCCCAGGCAGGAGCAGGCTCCTGACAGGAACTGCAGCCCATGGGGGACCCTCGCTGGAGCAGTCTGTTCCTGAAGGACTGTACCCCATGGAAAGGACCCATGCTGGAGCAGTTTGTGAAAGACTGTATGCCGTGGGAGGGACCCCACGCTGGAGCAGGGTAAAAGTGTGAGGAGGAAGGAGTGGCAGAGAGGAACTGTTATGAACTGACCACAATCCCCATTCCCCATCCCCCTGCGCTGCTTGGGGTGAGGGGAGGAGATAGAAGAGTCAGGAATGAAGGAGTGAAGTTGAATCTGGAAAGATGGGGGCTTGGGGGAAGGTATTTTTAGTTTTGTCTTTGTTTCTTACCATCTGTTCTGGATCTGGTTGGGATGGAGTTAATTTTCTTCATAGCAGCTCATATGGTGCTGCATTTTAGATTTGTGACCAAAACAATGCTGATAACAGACCAATGTTGTAGCTATTGCTGAGCAGTGTTTGCACAGCATCAAGGCCGCCTCCATTTCTCACTCTCCCCCCCAGTGAATAGCTTGGGGGGGTTTGGTGCACACATGGTTGGGAGGAGACACAACCAGGCAGATGACTGAAACTAACCAGAGAGATATTCCATGCCATATAATGTCATGCTCAGCAATAAAATGGAGAGAAGGAAGATGGTTTAGGTAGGTAAGCCATCTTTTTTCCTTGGGAACTTGCTGGGCATGTCTACCCATGGGAGGTGGTGGTAAACACACAGCCATTCAACTTTGCATTTAGATTCTCTTCAACTACTGCTTTCCTATATAAAGCGCAGAATCAGCATTATCTCCTTAAGCTAAACGGAGAGGATACTGGGTAAAATGTGTTTTGTAGTCTTCTATGAAAAGATTCTGTTAAAAAAACACTAGAGATGATGCTGGCAAAAGTTTAGTGGTGACTCAACACAGACAAAAAATTTAAAAACACCACCGCCTGCCACTCCGCTGCCAAAACTGATATTGATACATTTTCATTTCAACAGTAAAGAAATAATCTGTACAATGTGCAATTTTTGCTTTAGCATTATTATTCTAATCTTCCTTTCAAACAAAGCTAAGGAAATGTTCCACATAGATCCCAAAACTATACTCACTTTCTTCTCATGGGACAATCTTTCATGAAATGGCCAATTTTACCACAAGTTCTGCAGCTTCTATCATTCAGTGCCAATTCTCCTTCTGTAAGTACCTCTGAATCAAAGAAGTACTCCTCAAAAAGAAATCATGCATTTAAAAAAGCAAATCAACACAATTTGGAATCCAGACAGATAAAGAAAATAATAAATCTTGTGTGTGTAGCTGAACTCCTGAAAGACCTGATGAGATAACTGGCCACTGCTACCTCTTCTTTAAGGGCAGCCTGCTAACCACAAGTTCTGCAAGCTATTTTTTTAAACTGCACTTTTTAAAAAAAAAAGGTAAGCTATTTTGATAGGGACTAAAATATATATGATAAGCCTGTACAATGAAGCCCTGACTTGATTAGTATTCTGGGTGGAGGAATTCTAGAAAAAATTGATCCTATTATGTGTTTTGAAAAGTAAGAAGCTTGCATACCTTGCTGTCTAGGGTTGAATGTGTATGGAGTCTTGTTTAAAAAACACCACCACCACCACCCCCCAAACAACACAAAAACCCCAAACCAATGAAACAAAAATAATCCATGGAATGGGGAATAATTGGATAATTTGTTGATATATGGGCCGGATGAGCAGACAGTGAGGTGGATTGAAAAGTGGCTGAATGGCTGGGCCCAGAGGGTGGTGATCATTGGCATAAAGTCTAGTTGGAGGCCAGTAACTAGTGGTGGTAACACAGGGGTCAATACTGGGTCCAGTCCTGTTCAACACCTTCATTAATGATCTGGATGATGGGGCAGAGTGTACCCCCAGCCAGGTAGCTGATGACTCAAAACCGGGAGGAGTGGCTGATACACCAGAGAGTTGTGCTGCCATACAGAGGGACCTCAACAGGCTGGAGAAATGGCTGCAGTTCAACAAGGGGAAGTGCAAAGTCCAGCACCTGGGGAGGAACAATTCCATGCACCAATACACATGCTGGGGGCCACCCAGCTGGAAAGCAGCTTTGCAGAAAATGACCTGGGGACCTGGTGGACACCGGGTTGAACATGAGTCAGCAATGTGGCCTTATGGCAAAAAAGGTTAATGGTATCCTGGGGCTGCATTAGGCAAAGCATTGCCAGCAGGTCGAGGGAGGTGATCCTTCCCCTCTACTCAGCACTGGTGAGGCCACACCAGGAGTACTACGTCCAGTTCTGGGCTCCCCAGTACAAGAGAGACCTGGACATACTGGAGAGAGCCCAATGAAGGGCCATGAAGATGATGAAGGGGACTGGAGCATCTCTCCTATGAGGAAAGGCTGAGAGAGCTGAGACTGTTTAGCCTGAAGAAGAGAGGGCTCGGGGGGCGGATCTCATCATTGTCTATAAATACCTGAAGGGAGGGTGCAAAGAGGATGGAGCCAGGCTCTTTTCAGTGGTGCCCAGTGATAGGACCAGAGGCAATGGGCACAAAGTGAAACACAGGAGGTTCCGTCTGAACATAAGGAAAGATATTTTTATTTTTTTTTTTTTTACTGTGAGGGTGGTCAAACACTGGAGCAGGTTGCCCAGAGAGGTTGTGGAGTCTCCATCTGTGGAGATATTCAAAAGCCATCTGGATGTAGTCCTGGGCAACCGGCTCTAGGTGGCCCTGCTTGAGCAGGAGGGTTGGACCGATGACCTCCAGAGGTCCCTTCCAACCTTAACCATTCTGTGATTTCAGCCATCCATGTTCTTCAAAAGAGAGATGCAAATGCCCTAAAAGATGCCCCTTATCATTAGCTCTTTGAGTAAAAACTTGCATTGAGTGAGGATGTGTGCATTATGAATAAGTTTTGCTCTGTAACGGCTGTGTACTGTTTCTACTATAGGTATCTATCAGAGTTTCTCTATGCCTGGTTGATGTCAACACTGAGCCGTGCTGACAGCTCTCAAATGGCAGAAGAAGGAATAATGGAGGAACAACAGAAAGGCCGTAGTAGTAAGAAAGCAAAGAAAAAGAAAAAGGTATCTGAGGTGTGGAGTGTAACTCCCATGCAGCTGTGCAGAATTAAGAACTAATTTTTCAAAGTAAATGGAGTCAACACTGGTGTGGGTAGGAAAAATGTCCTAAAGTTTACATAGACTGAAAGTAAAACATTTCAACTAAAGAAGTCTTAGTCTCTGCATAAGAATTTCCCCTCTTTTTGTGTGTGCGTGTTGGGGTTTTTTTTTGTTTTAAAATAGGTCTTTGAAAAAAAAACCAAACCCAAACTCATTTATGTTCACAGCTCCACCAGTTGTATTGTTGGATGCTGTGAGATGTAATTAACAGGCCCAGAGCAATTGCCTCTGAAAAATACTGCTATTTACAGTCTAGAATTCCTGCGGAAGCATGGTTTGTCTGACTGTAGTTAGATCCAAAGATTAAACTTTCAGCATATTTCTGTAATTTCTCTTTGGCTCCAGAAGGTGTTTAAGTATGTTTCTTAACCTTACAATGGTGAATTGCTTCCTTTAAATTCAGTGGTAGTACTATTGTGCAAAAGCCTCCTTTTAGGTATCTCACACCTTCTTTCACAGAATCACAGAATCACAGAATCGTATAGGTTGGAAAAGACCTTTAAGATCATCGAGTCCAACCGTTAACCTAACACTACCAAGACCACCACTATACCATGTCCCTAAGCACCTCATCCAAACGTCTTTTAAATACCTCCAGGGATGGCGACTCAACCACTTCCCTGGGCAGCCTGTTCCAATGCTTGATAACCCTTTCAGTGAAGTAAAATTTCCTCATATCCAGGCTAAACCTCCTGGCGCAACTTGAGGCCATTTCTTCTTGTCCTATGGCTTGTTACCTGGGAGAAGAGACTGACTTCACCTCTCTACATCCTCCTTTCAGGTAGTTGTAGAGAGCAATAAGGTCTCTCCCCTGAGCCTCCTTTTCTCCAGGCTCAACAACCCCAGTTCCCTCAGCCGCTCCTCATAAGACTTCTGCTCTAGACCCTTTGGTGTATATGTATGAGACAAAATGAGAATTTCCCTTCCTGCATCATAGCAGATCAGCTTTGTGGTCAGAGCTGTAAAGCTGCGACCAAAAAGACTGCCAAAACCAATGCTTAAATTGCATTTGATACAAATTTGCCATGCCGAAGAGGCTGCTAAGACTGTGATACGTCAATGTTACCTTAGCATTAACATTGCAAACAAATGAACCGCATGCAGAAGCTGTACTACTTTGCTATTCATTCTTTTTTGTGTGTGTTTATCTTTGTCGTCTCTTCAAGGGGAACAAACAATTAGATATGTACAGCTCTAGATCATTTCAACTAAATTCTCTCTAAAAATTCAGAAAATTACTACCATATTCTATACTATCTTAAAAAGGTGCCAAATGTGGGGGTATTTTGGCACTAATTAAACACTGGAAGATAAAGGGGAGCTTAAAGGAATATTAGGATAAAAATCTTCCTTGTTATAATGCTTTAACCTTCTAGTCTTAAGTGTTTGGGTTTTTAAAAAACAAACAAACAACCAACCCCCCCAAAACCCCAAACAAACAAACAACCCCCCCCAAACCCCAAACAAACAAAAAAACCCAAACCCAAACATGCTGAATTAGGCAAACAGGCCTCTCAACTGAAAGTTCTAAACTTAAGATTATTGCTTAGTGTTGTATAGTGACAAGACATGTTAATACTCTTGACTGTCTGGACCAGTCTATTTCATTGAAGATTGTGGTGTTCATGTAATTGTTATTATGTTTTGAGATATTGTGCTTAATAGGGAGTTGGGCGAGCAGGCATGCATGTCCATGCTTTTTTATGCTTCAGTTTTCTTTCCCGAATTCTGGTGATATTTTATAACTAAATCACTTTCTGGAAAAAAAAAAAAAAAAAAAAAAAAGAAGAAATGTTTTTATCTGTAGTTATGTGCATTTACGTTGAATAAAACAAAAAAATCTTTTTATGTGAAATTTGCAGTTTGCCCTCTCAGTAGGGAGATCACCATGAGCCAAGCATACCAAAATATATGTGCCGGGATGTACAAGGTAATTTGTTTGTGCTTGCTGAACTCAACAATTACTTCAATTTTTTTAATGGGAATCAAGTGTACATTGCATGCCCTCTTGTTTTTATTCAGGGTGGAAACGAAGTTTAAGTTTGTGGTAAACTCTCTACTCCCCCGTTATAGCTAAATCATGACTTTCATCTTGCACACAGAAAAATATGACATAAAGCTAAGATTTTTCATTATATTATCTTTTCCTCTCTTCTCCTCTTTAGACAATGATCGCATTTGACATGGATGGCAAAGTAAGAAAACCTAAGTTTGAACTGGATAGTGAACAAGTTCGATACGAGCACAGGTTTGCTCTGTTTAACAGTGTTATCGCGCCACCCCCAGTGCACTACTTGCAGTTTAAAGTGAGTAGTCTTAAAACATGATGCCACTCATGCTTTTATAAAAAGAAAAAATCATATTCCACCTGTTTTAGACATTGTTGTCATTGTAAAAAGGGCCTTTTAATATTTCCAAGTTCATATTAAGGCATAAGTCATCATGGCAAGGACTTCTAGCTTTAGTTGCATGTTTGTATATCATCAGGAAAATATATTGCTTTGTATTCTTATGAAAATTAGACTCTTATGTTTAAAAGTTGGACTGCTGTGGCAGTATGAGATACTTGTGTTGGTTTGCATGAAAATAAAGTCCATTGACAGACTCTTTGGTTGTGGCGTACGTAGCAGAATGTTTTTATTAGTGCAGCAAGCAAACAGGAAAATGAAATAAATACGAAAGTAACTTTGAGTGTTAAATCACAGAAATGTTGGTTGGAAGGGACCTGTGGAGGGTTATCTCATCCAGTCTCTTCCTTGAAGTAGCGTTACAGATCAGGTCAGCTGTGGCTTTGTCTAGCCATGTCTGAAAATCTCCAAGGATGGAGGTTCTCCAACCTCTTTGGATAACCTTATCCATTTGCTTTTTGATCTGGTTACTCTTTGAATAACCTCGTTCAGTGCTGCACTATTCTCCTTTTCTCCTAGTGCCCAGTCTGAATCTCCCAATCCACAATTTGTGGCCATTTCCCACTAGTTATATTGTCTGCCACCATCAAGAAGTTTTTGTCTTCTGACAACTTTGTAACTGCCTTTCAAGTAGTTATAGGCTGCTATTAGATTACCTGTTAGCATCCTTCTCAAACTAACCAAGTCCAGGTCTGCTAACCTCTCCTCATGGGTCATGTGCTCTAGGCCTCTAGCCATCTCCATAGCTCTCCAATTTCTCAACATCCTTCTTGAACTGAGGGGACCCAAAACTGGATGCAGTATTTCAGTTACAGCACAAGTACCAAGTACAGGGGAACAATAACCTGTCTCGATCTGCTGGCAATACTCATGCTCATGTAGTCCTGTATGAGGTCTGTCTGATTTGTAATAAGAGCACTCTGTTGGCTTGTGTTCAACTTAGTGTTCACTGTTAACTCTACTGCTCAGTCAGTCAGTTACCAACCTCTATTGATATGTGAGGTTTATTCTGCCTCAGGTGCAGAAATTTGGACATTTCCTTGTTGAACTTGGATTTCTGGTGGCCGATCTTTAAGATTCTGAAGGTCTCTCTGGACTGAAGCTGTACTATTTTGTATGTCAACTCCTCCCCCTAATTTAGTGTCATGAACAGTTATAGTAGAAATTAGACTATCCTTGCTTCTTCCCTGTCACTGAAGTTATTTCATCTCTGATATTATTTAAAAACCAACCAAACAAAAAACCCCACCAAAAAAAATCCAAACCCCTCAAGTATCAAATTTATATAAAATGAAGTTTAGAAAAGTGTTCAGCATATTGCTTGCTATAAACATGCATTGAGTAATTATACAATATCATCTTTTTTTTTTTTTAACTCAGCACTGCTGAGGCCACACCTGGAGTCCTGTGTCCAATTCTGGGCTCTCCAGTACAAGAGAGACCTGGACATACTGGAGAGAGTCCAGTGAAGGGCCACGAAGATGATGAAGGGGCTGGAGCATCTCTCCTATGAGGAAAGGCTGAGAGATGTGGGACTGTTTAGCCTGGAGAAGAGAAGGCTCAGGGGGGAATCTTATCAATGTATATAAATATCTGAAAGGAAGGTGCAAAGTGGACGGAGCCAGGCTCTTTTCAGTGGTGCTCAGTGACAGGACCAGAGGCAATGGGCACAAAGTGAAACACAGGTGGTTCCATCTGAACATCAGGAAACACTTTTATACTGTGAGGGTGGTCAAACGCTGGAGCAGGTTGCCCGGAGAGGTTGTGGAGTCTCCATCCTTGGAGATATTCAAAAGCCATCTGGACATGGTCCTGGGCAACCATCTCTAGGTGACTCTGTTTGTGCATGGGGGTTGGACAAGATGACCTCCAGAGGTCCCCTCCAACCTCAACCATTCTGTGATTCCATGAAGTAAACATTTCTGGCCACAAAAAACCCCCCCCAAAAACAAAAACCAAAAAGGAAAATAGTAGCTGGTAACTTATATTAGAAAATATTTTGATTGTACTATTTTAATAGTAGCAAAAAGATTACTATTTAATTTTTATAAGTAACTTATACTCTAATTATTGTATACAGCAGCATATCACTTCAAATGGCTGTCATGAACTTAAAAGAAATCTAAAATGCAAAGCAAGAAGGATGTAGGGTCACAGCCCAGGTTTCTCTTCTACTAATACGCATATCTGTTTTGTAAGGGTTGCTCCCATTGGTTCATAAGTACAGTTCATCAAATCCGGTATCCTATCTCCAACATGGTTTAATACCAGATGCTACAAGGCTCAACTGAGCAAAATCCAGAATTTCTATTCTTTAGGGAAAAAAAAAAAGTCTAATGTTAATTTTTCTCTGAAAATGGGATCCGAAGAGGATATATTTTAAAATTTATTGCTGAACAGAAAGCTTTGATTTGAAAAAACAAAATTGGATGTTTTTCCACTAAATCAAAATATTTACCCCTTTTTATATAACTGAATACAAGTCCTTCATTCCGCCCCCCACACACAGTTCAATACTAAATTTCATTCCTGTAGGGTGGCATATTGTTCAGTGAAAGTTAAAAGTTGATGCTCCATTCCCCCCATTTAAAAAACAAACAAAAAACCAGCCCCCCACCCCCCCGCACTCTTTAGTTGACTAGCCCAATGCAGGAGTCATAGCTTGGAGATGGGAACAGTGAATTCTTGTTACTGGGACTAGCAATATTTTTCAGATGTGAATGAGACTGAGGATATTTTTTTCCTCTTATTAATTTCTAAACCAGAGAGTTCTAATAGTTAACTCCTTCATGTTGAAACTTTTCCATATCTGAAGCTATTACATTTTTTTCATGTCTTTCAATATTCTTTCTAGGCAGAATGTGAAAATTCCATGCAGCGTTCAAGGAATGACATACCACTTATGTACACAATGACACCAATATTTGCAGTTATGTTTTCCATCCCTTTCTTCAGCAGAGGTTAACATCCTCCTTACCTTTTTGATTACTGCTGTACACTGAGCAGATGTTTTCATTCAACTGTCCACAATGACATCTTCTGCTCAAGTGAATTAGTTCAGAATACAATTAGTTTGGAATATATCACTTTGTATGAGAATTTTAAATTGCCCCATTATTACTTTGCAGTTGTCAATACTGCATGTTGTTCATCTGCTATCATGTTGCTCAAGAATTGGCTGCCTCTGTGTACATTTCTGAGAGTATAATATAAACACATAGTTCAAATATATTTGGAGTGTGAATCTCTTTGGAAACAAAGTGGAACTCTTTTGACACAAAATAGAATTCACAACAGTGGGAAATTATAACAAGAAAACTGTGTGTGTGGGGGGGGAGAACAAACAAACAAAACCCACAGGGACCATAAAGGATTTTCCTTATAACTAGCATCTAGCAAGCAAAAAATCTTATTTTCACGGATGTAACTATTATTTCCCAGATGTCCTTTAACCATTGTCTTGTTTGCCTTGAACAATTTTAATGATAGAGAGGCACTGCTTACATAGTGCTTTTTGCCTGTAATATCAAGCCAATGAGTGTTTTATTTTTCTACCTCTTGATTAGTTTACCAATTGATATACCTTTTAATAAGTTAAGGTGCCCTAAAGGGAACCCAGAAGGCTATTTAAAAAATATTTTTATTGGGTATATATTAAAAATATTGAATAGCTGACTGTGATGGAACATACTCTTATGTTTTATGCAACCTAATTCCACAACTCCTAGTTTTTAAATCAATTTGATCCCACTTACTGCTAATTAATATCAATTTGTTCTTACATATGTATATTGGCATCTTCATCTCTGGAATCACTCTTTAGGTATTTCCATGTTGCTATCCATAGTGAAAACTTGTTTAGAGAAGTCATTCCTGGATGAGATTCTGGCTCCTTTAAGGTCAACAAAAGCTTAGTATTTAATAGGGTACCAAATTCACCTAACACATCCCCTAACTTCTTGTGGAAGATGACAGGGTGGGGATAGTTAGGCTGTTGAGCTAGGTTAGTTCCATTAACTTGAAATAAATGGAAGACTTGACTGCTCAGAACCTAAGTCAGGCACTATCATTTCAAACAACTGGATATTTTTTTTTAAAAAAAAAGGTTTATTTTTCTCCAGACTATGTTCCTTAATTGCTTCCTGAGCCCAGCACAGGGTTTCCACCAAAGAGCATTTGGCCTGCCCTAATATTTTGCTGCTATGGACAGATTTTGAACCCTGTGGAGCTAGGAATGTGTTATAGAAGGAGTTTGATTAACTGTATTCTTCTCTCTGAATAGTCTCGTTTAGCATTAGTAGCTTAGCACTAGTAGCTAAAGTAGTCGAAGCCTTAGGCCGCAAGAGCTGACCGAGAGTAAACTTTTTGATAAAACTAATGCTGCTAACACAGAGCTAGCTGAATCCGGCAGATGTGAGTGGAATGAAGACGATAAGGACCAAGGAAACAATTCCAAGAGAATGAGGTAACTTCAGAAGAAGGCCAGCCCAGCGACAGTGAAAACCAATAAGAAATCAAGAGACCACTAACCAGAATTAAGTGATTGGACTTGGGGATCGGGTGCTGGGTGGTACGGGTATAATTGGGGGGCACGATCTGGGGTAGGGGTCCCTCTCTGGAGGCACCCAGCTCGAGCTGTAACCTGAGAACTAATAAAAGAGGAACTGGAAACCTTCACTCGGACCTTACATTAATCAGTGGGATCCTAGGCTCAGACCCTGTTATGGTGGCTGGCGTGCATAAATCCATAACAGTTTGGTGACCCAGATGGGACCCTAGGCGACCACCATCGGAACCTCTCATCTCCAAATGTCCGGTCGGCGCCAACGGGTGAGTTCACCTGGGATCTTTGGTGGCGGGAGGCACCGAACCTGGTGAGTCTTAAAGTCCCACTTCAAAATTTTAAATTCTGGTAAATTAGTGCACTAAAGGAGGATTGCGCGGCCTGATCAGCATAAGATGCAAAGCTGGGAGAATCGTGCAGCCTGATCAGCATAAGACGCAAAGCTGGGAGAATTGTGTGGCCTGATCAGCATAAGACACAAAGCTGGGAGAATTACGTGGCCTGATTAGTGTAAGACGTAAAATTTTAGAATGAGAAATAAACCTGGTGTAGAGAAGGGGACGCCCTTAGCCGAGGTTTTAGAAAACTGGAAGAAAATGATGGTATTAAAGGTCTAGCTAAAAAAAAAAAAGGATGGTAACGCTATGTAAGGAAGACTGGCCAGCACTTACCGGAGCAGGGGTACGGCCCTGTGAAGGATCCTTTGAATTAAAGAAATTGGCTACGCTCCGGAAAATTTTTAAAAATTAAAAACCTCAGCAAATGGATTATTGGTATGTATGGGATAATTGGGCATATGACTGCCATAAAGAGGATGGTTGAAAACGAGTACGAAAACCTCGAGGAGGAACTTTAGCTGCAGCAGTTGTAGTTTAACCCAGGTGCCTGCAGAGCCAGTCTCTGCACCACCCTATACTCCTCCCTCTGTATCACTTGTTGATTCCCCTCCAATTGCCTCTGCTGTCCCCACTGCTTCTGCTGGGCTTTACCCTGTGGTTTCTAATGTTATCCCTAACCCTTTTGCAATGCAGCCAGGGGGGGGGTGTGTGTGTGTGGGGCGGGGGGTGGGGTGGGTGCGGGTGTGTGTGAAATGTTCCTCCCCCACCTCCAGTGTTACATGTATACACCCATCACCCCTGGAACCCCAGGGATTTGGTTATGTGGGGAAATCAAATGTCCAGGTTAAGGGAAGATGTGGGTCGATGTGCATCATTATTTTGTAATATTTGTTCAGGACATAATCCATCCTGGGCCGATGTTAACCTGTTGTTGAGGGAGTTGTTCCGTCCAGACGAGAAAGATAAGATAATTAAAAAGAATATGGTATTAACCCTACAGGCGGGAGGAAATTGGACTGCCTGACCTCAGGTTGATCCTAACTGGGTTTATAATAATCAAACAGATAGAGATAATTGCCGAGCAGTGGTTAGAAATCTGATAAATGCAATTAGAGCTTGTGAGGAGATCACAGAATCACAGAATCGTATAGGTTGGAAAAGACCTTTAAGATCATCGAGGCCAACCGTTAACCTAACACTACCAAGACCACCACTACACCATGTCCCTAAGCACCTCATCCAAACGTCTTTTAAATACCTCCAGGGAAGGCGATTCAACCACTTCCCTGGGCAGCCTGTTCCAATGCTTGATAACCCTTTCGGTGAAGTAAAATTTCCTAATACCCAATCTAAACCTCCCCTGGCACAACTTGAGGCCATTTCCTCTCATCCTATCATTTGTTATTTGGCAGAAGAGACCGACCCCCACCTCGCTACAACCTCCTTTCAGGTAGTTGTAGAGAGCAATAAGGTCTCCCCTCAGCCTCCTTTTCTCCAGACTAAACAACTCCAGTTCCCTCAGCCACTCCTCATAAGACTTCTGCTCTAGACCCTTCACCAGCTTCGTTGCCCTTCTTTGGACATAGCTCCAGCACCTCAGTGTCTCTCTTGTAGTGAGGGGCCCAAAAGTGAACACAGTATTCGAGGTGCGGCCTCACTAGTGCCGAGTACAGGGGCACGATCACTTCCCTACTCCTGCTGGCCACACTATTTCTGATACAAGCCAGGATGCCATTGGCCTTCTTGGCCACCTGGGCACACTGCTGGCTTATATTCAGGCGGCTGTCAACCAACACCCCCAGGTCCTTTTCCGCCAGGCAGCTTTCCAGTCACTCTTCCCCAAGCCTGTAGTGTTACATGGGGTTGCTGTGGCCCAAGTGCAGGACCTTGCACTTAGCCTTGTTGAACCTCATACAATTGGCCTCGGCCCATCGATCCAGCCTGCCCAGGTCCCTCTGTAGAACCTTCCTCCCCTCAAGCAGATCAACACTCCCGCACAACTTGGTGTCATCTGCAAACTTACTGAGGGTGCACTCGATCCCTTCATCCAGATCATTGATAAAGATATTAAACAGAACTGGCCCCAACACAGAGCCCTGGGGAACACCGCTTGTGACCGGCCGCCAACTGGAGTAAACTCCATTCACCACCACTCTTTGGGCCCGGCCATCCAGCCAGTTCTTTACCCAGCAAAGAGTACACCCATCCAAGCCATGAGCAGCCAGTTTCTCCAGGAGAATGCTGTGGGAAACCGTGTCAAAGGCTTTACTACAGTCTAGGTAGACAACATCCACAGCCTTCCCCTCATCCACTAGGCGGGTCACCTTGTCATAGAAGGAGATCAGGTTGGTCAAGCAGGACCTGCCTTTCCTGAACCCATGCTGGCTGGGCTTGATCCCTTGGTTATCCTCTACATGCCGTGTGATGGCACTCAGGATGATCTGCTCCATCAGCTTCCCCGGTACCGAGGTCATGCTGACAGGCCTGTAGTTCCCCGGGTCCTCCTTCCGGCCCTTCTTGTAGATGGGTGTCACATTTGCTAATCTCCAGTCAACTGGGACCTCCCCAGTTAGCCAGGACTGCTGGTAAATGATGGAAAGGGGCTTGGTGAGCACTTCTGCCAGTTCCTTCAGTACTCTCGGGTGGATCTCATCAGGCCCCATAGACTTGTGAGTGTCTAAGTGGTGCAGCAGGTCACTAACCATTTCCCTGGATTATGGGGGCTCCATTCTGGTCCCCGTCCCTATCTTCCGACTCAGGGGGCTGGGTACCCAGAGAACAGTTGGCCCTGCTATTAAAGACTGAGGCAAAGAAGGCATTAAGTACCTCAGCCTTTTC
The DNA here is from genome assembly GCF_034638445.1 of Ciconia boyciana. Classification (NCBI taxonomy): domain Eukaryota; kingdom Metazoa; phylum Chordata; class Aves; order Ciconiiformes; family Ciconiidae; genus Ciconia; species Ciconia boyciana. The sequence continues at coordinate 13,995,031 of NC_132937.1, forward strand.
CTCATCCTTGGTCACTGTGTTCCCTCCCTGTCTACTAGAGGCTGGAGATTCTCCTTAGCTCTCCTTTTGCTGCTAATGTATATGAAGAAGTATTTTTTGTTGTCTTTTACGGCAGTAGCCAGATTGAGCTCTAGCTCAGCTTTGGCCCTTCTAATTTTCTCCCTGCACAGCCTTGCTACACCTTTGTAGTCCTCCTGAGTTGCCTGCCCCTTCTTCCAAAGGTCATAAACTCTTTTTTTTTTTCCTGAGTTCCAGCCAAAGCCCTCTGTTCAGCCAGGCCGGTCTTCTTCCCCGCCGGCTTGTCTTTTGGCACATGGGGATGGCCTGCTCCTGCGCCTTTAAGATTTCCTTTTTAAAGAATGTCCAGCCTTCCTGGACTCCTTTGCCCTTCAGGACTGCTTCCCAAGGGACTCTCTCAACCAGTCTCCTAAACAGGCCAAAGTCTGCCCTTCGGAAGTCCAAAGTAGCAGTTCTGCTGACCACCCTCCTTACTTCTAAGGAGTATCAAAAAGTATCAAGAACTCTATCATTTCGTGATCACTATGTCCAAGACAGCCTCCAACCATCACATCACCCACAAGTCCTTCTCTGTTCACAAACAACAGGTCCAGTGGGGCACCTTCCCTAGTTGGCTCACTCACCAGCTGTGTCAGGAAGTTATCATCTGCCACACACTCCAGGAACCTCCTAGACTGTTTCCTCTCTGCTGAATTGTATTTCCAGCAGATATCCGGTAGGTTGAAGTCCCCCACAAGAACAAGGGCTAGCGATCGTGAGGCTTCTCCCAGCTGCTTATAGAATAGTTCATCTGTCTCCTCATCCTGGTTGGGTGGTCTGTAACAGACTCCCACCACAATATCTGCCTTGCTGGCCTTCCCCCTGATTCTTACCCATAGACACTCCACCCTATCATCACCATCATCGAGCTCTAAACTATCCAGACACTCCCTAACGTGTAGGGCTACCCCACCGCCTCTCCTGCCTCGCCTATCCCTCCTGAAGAGTTTATAGCCATCCATCGCCGCACTCCAGTTGTGCGAGTCATCCCACCATGTTTCCGTGATGGCAACCATATCACAGTTTTCCTGGTGTACAATGGCTTCCAACTCCTCCTGCTTGTTGCCCATGCTGCGTGCATTGGTGTAGAGGCACTTCAGCTGGGCTGTCGTCCATGTCTCCTTCATAGAGGAACACCCCTTATGTGCTTTGAGGTGTTTCACTGGCATTTCCCTCTTGGCTCCTATTGCCTCAGTATCCCCTAGCTCAACTCTGTACAACTTCAGCTGTGCCCCAGTGTACCCTGCACATCTCAGAGACACAGGCTGAGTGCCCTCGCTGGCACCTGCTCCCTCTAACCGTGGCACGTCGTCCCTCAGCTTCCTCGGGCAAGCCTGATATTATCCCCCTCCCCCTTCAAGTCTAGTTTAAAGCTCTGTCGATGAGCCCTGCAAAAAAATTAATATTTTTTATTTAGAAAAGAATATTTCTAATGGAACTGAAATCCAAATGCTGTTGGAAACTATTAAGCTTGCAAGGGAAATCGCTGCAGTACGCTGTCCAGCTCATACCAAAGGCTCCAGCGAAACTGAAAGAAATAATGAATTGGCAGATAAAGCAGCTAAAGCTGCTGCCCGCCAACCTATATGTGAGTGTAGGGCCATAATAACTCCCTCTGCTGATGACTGGCCAGATATCAATAATCCAGCCCAAAAATATGCAGAGGTTATTCAGGAAGAATGGACTCGATGGGAAAGTTGGGAGGCTGTAAAAGATGAAACTGGAATTTGGACTATTGGAGGAAAACCCAAGAAAATATTTAATGACTTTGTCTAGGTGGTTTCATGATAAAACACATGGAGAGATGACAGCAGTTTTAACAACTTTAACCAGATTGAGAGAATGTGGGCAGCCCTCAGAATACATATGGCAGTAAAAAGGATTGTGAGTTCTTGTCCCACGTGTTGGAAGTTTTCTGATGCAAAACCCAAACAGGAGGTTGGAGGATGACCACGGGCATATTTCCCATTCCAAAGACTGCAAATTGATTATGCTGACATAAATCCGCTCACGGGAGGTAAGCACCTGCTGATAATTGTGGAACAACTCTCAGGATGGGTAGAAGCTTTTCCCACCAGGAAAGCGGATACTGCGGGAGTGGTCAAAGCACTCTTGCAGGAAATCATTCCCAGATATGGAATACCTGAAACCATAGAATCCGATAGGGGTTCTCATTTTTCAGCAGGAATACTAAACAATATCTATAAAAGTTTAGGAATACAGCAACAGCTACATGTTCCATATCATGAGAATGTGGGCCGAGGTGAGCAGCTCCGGTGCCGGCACGATCCGCAGCAGAGCGCTCTAGCACGGTGCACAGGGGGGGGGTTCCTGAACCGGGAAACATGAAGTTTTGAACAGTGTTCGGCATATTACTTGCTATGAATGTGCATTAAGTAATTATACAATATCGTCTTTTTTTTCCTGCTTTATTCTTACCTATAGTTTACTCCTTACTGCATGACATTATGTGCTGGTTTCAGCTGGGATAGAGTTAATTTTGTTCCTGGTATAGCTGGTATAGCGCTGTGTTTTGGATTTTAGTATGGAATAATATTGATAACACACTGATGTTTTAGTTGTTGCTCAGTAATGTTTACACTGGGCAAGGACTTTTCAGCTTCCCATGCTCTGCCAGGTGCACAAGAAGCTGGCAGGGGGCACAGCCAGGATAGTTGATCCAAACTGGCCAAAGGGCTATTCCATACCATATGACATCATGCCCAGTATATAAACTGGGGGGAGCTGGCCGGGGGGCAGCGATTGCTGCTCGGGGACTGGCTGGGCGTCGGTCGACAGGTGGTGAGTGGCTGTATCACTTGTTTTTTCCTGGGTTTTGTTCCTCTCTCCCTCTCTTGTTGTTTTCCTTTTCATTACTTTTTTCTTTTTTTTTGGTGTTCCAATTATTAAACTGTTCTTATCTCAGCCCACGAGTTTTCTTAATTTTGTTCTTCCGATTCCCTCCCCCATCCCACCGGGGGGGAGGGTGAGCAAGCGGCTGTGTGGTGCTTAGCTGCCAGCTGGGGCTAAACCACAACAGTCCTTTTTGGCGCCCAACGTGGGGCACGAAGGGTTTGACATAATGACAGATTAACCAGAGCGTACTAAGGAATTTAGATCTGTTAATAGTTGCGGGCCATGATACTGATTCATCTGTTCTCGATATTGGTTTACCTGATCCGCACCATGCTAATTTTTTTGCTGTACATGTTAAAGATCGGTGTTGGTTTTTGCAGTTTGCTGTGCTCTGCTATGATTAGTGATGTTTTGCCTGGGAGATTTGTTATTAAAACAGTGACCTTGGGTTTACTTTGGTATCTGAGCTTCGTACTGAAGCCATTACTGTACATCGGGTACCACCTCGTAGAGACAATTAGCAATTATACTTCTTCCTCTGAGAGGTTTTTTATGGAGGAAATACAGAATGGCACCTTCGCTACCTTCTTCTACAATGTTTCCTCCTTCGTTACAATAACTTTTCAGTATCTTGAACATCCTTGGGTAGTTAAGATACATCTATTGATATTGCTTGGGAATATTGCTTTGGTTTTGTCTAAGGTTAGTAAGCAATTTAAGAATATCACCCAGAGATCTGCCCCAAGGCCGGATAGTTATGAGTGGCAGGGTGTGTGGGATAGCATGGGCAAATGCCTAGAATGGTGGGCACCTCCAGTGTTTTGGAACTTCACCCCTGAACAAGTGCAGAATCCTGAAAAACTAGTAGACTATTTGGAAAAAGTATGTTGTCACCCTGGCAATTCTAAGGAGATACAAACCACTGCAATGTGCTGGGGCCTGGCCCATGCCTACCGAGCCCTGTTCAACACTATTCAGAACCCTCAAGGATCTGGTGACAAAACGACAGACACTGCGGCTACTCCAGCCCCCCCTGCGACAAGCACCATGGCTACTCCAGCCACCCATGACAGGCACTGCAGTTCAACCAGGGAACCAACCCGTGTCAGTATCAGTCACCCCTATTCACAAGAAGAAATCTTGGAAGCAAAGGTCAGCTCTTTTAGAAAGGGAAGACGAAAGAGCAGGGCCATCACAAGGAGAGGACGAGGAAGAACTTGGGGATGAGATGGAAATCACCCGATCCCTGTCCTTGAGTGAGCTGTGAGATATGCGAAAAGATTTCAGCCATCGTCCAGGCAAGCACATTGTCACCTGGCTGCTCCGATGCTGGGATAATGGGGCCAGTAGCCTGGAATTAGAGGGTAAGGAAGCCAAGCAGCTGGGATCCCTTTCTAGGGAAGGGGGCATTGACAAAGCGATTGGAAAAGGGGCACAAGTCCTCAGCCTCTGGAGGCGACTCCTGTCAGCTATGAAGGAAAGATATCCCTTCAAGGAAGATGTTGTCTATCGCCCCGGGAAATGGACCACCATGGAGAAAGGGATCCAGTACCTGAGGGAATTAGCCGTGCTGGAGGTGATTTATAGTGACCTGGACAACAAGCGGTTATCCAAAGATCCAGATGAAGTCCAGTGCACACGACCTACGTGGCGGAAGTTGGTGCGGAACGCACCATCGTCGTGTGCCAAATCATTGGCAATACTGAACTGGAAAGATTGAGACTGTCCAACAGTGAATGAAGCAGCTAGCCAGCTCCAGGAATACAAAGAAAGTATCTCTTCCTCCCTTGTCTTGGCTGTGGAGAAACTGTCCCGGAAGGTCCAACAACTCAAAGAGGATAGGTCCTACTCCCCACCTATATGGACCAGTATCTCAGCTATTAGGAGTCAGCGTTCTTCTGCTCAAGAGAGAGGATATAGAGGGTACACACCACAGGGCACCCTATGGTTTTACTTGCGTGACCACGGAGAGGACATGAGGAAGTGGGATGGAAAACCTACCTCGACCCTAGAGGCGCGGGTACGTGAGTTGCAAGGAAAAACAATCACCAAAGGGGGTTCTTCCAGGAAAATTGCTGCTCCAAATTCCAGTGGACAAGTTCCCCAGACAGAGTAAAAGGGCTGATCTTACTCCTGAATTTAATGAAGGAGCTGCTGGCTCATATGTACAAGAAATGGGTAATGAATATAATAACCAGGACTAGAGGGGCCCTGCCTCCAGCCAGGTGGAGGAAAGGGACAACCGGGTTTACTGGACTGTGTGGATTCGATGGCCTGGCACATCAGACCCACAGGAGTATAAGGCTCTGGTAGACACTGGTGCACAGTGTCCCCTAATGCCATCAAGCTATACAGGGACAGAACCCATCTGTATTTCTGGAGTGACAGGGGGATCCCAACAGCTAACTGTATTGGAGGCCAAAGTGAGCCTAACTGGGAATGAGTGGCAAAAGCACCCCATTGTGACTGGCCCAGAGGCTCCGTGCATCCTTGGCATAGACTACCTCAGGAGAGGGTATTCCAAGGACCCAAAAGGGTACCGGTGGGCTTTTGGTATAGCTGCCTTGGAGAAGGAGGAAATTAAACAGCTGTCCACCTTGCCTGGTCTCTCAGAGGACCCTTCTGTTGTGGGGTTGCTGAGGGTCGAAGAACAACAGGTGCCAATCGCTACCACAATGGTGCACCGGAGGCAATATCGTACCAACCGAGACTCCCTGATTCCCATCCATAAGCTGATTTGTCGACTGGAGAGCCAAGGAGTGATCAGTAAGACTCGCTCACCTTTTAACAGTCCTATATGGCCAGTGAGAAAGTCTAATGGAGAGTGGAGACTGACAGTAGACTATCGTGGCCTGAATGAAGTCATGCCGCCGCTGAGTGCTGCCGTGCCGGACATGCTGGAACTGCAATACGAACTGGAGTCAAAAGCAGCCAAATGGTATGCTACAAGTGGTATCACTAATGCGTTCTTCTCAGTCCCTTTGGCAGCAGAGTGCAGGCCACAGTTTGCTTTCACTTGGAGGGGCGTTCAGTACACTTGGAATCAATTGCCCCAGGGGTGGAAACACAGCCCTACCATTTGCCATGGACTGATTCAGACTGCACTGGAACAGGGCGAAGCTCCAGAACATCTGCAATACATTGATGCCATTATTGTGTGGGGCAATGCAGCAGAGGAAGTTTTTGAGAAAGGGAAGAAAATAGTCCAGATCCTCCTGAAAGACGGTTTTGCCATAAAACAAAGGAAGGTCAAGGGACCTGCACAGGAGATCCAGTTTCTAGGAATAAAATGGCAAGATGGACGTTGTCAGATCCCAATGGATGTGATTAACAAAATAACAGCCATGTCTCCACCAACTAGCAAAAAGGAAACACAAGCTTTCTTGGGCGTTGTGGGATTTCGGAGAATGCATATTCCAAATTACAGTCTGATCGTAAGCCCTCTCTATCAAGTGACCCGGAAGAAGAACAATTTCCAATGGGGCCCTGAGCAACGACAAGCCTTTGAACAAATTAAACGGGAGATAGTTCATGCAGTAGCCCTTGGGCCAGTCCGGGCAGGGCCAGATGTAAAAAATGTGCTCTACACCGCAGCCGGGGAGAATGGCCCTACCTGGAGCCTCTGGCAGAAAGCACCAGGGGAGACTTGAGGTCAACCCCTAGGGTTTTGGAGTCGGGGATACAGAGGATCCGAGGCTCACTATACTCCAACTGAAAAAGAGATATTGGCAGCATATGAAGGGGTTCGAGCTGCTTCAGAAGTGGTTGGTACTGAAGCACAACTCCTCTTGGCACCTCGACTGCTGGTGCTGGGCTGGATGTTCAAAGGGAGGGTCCCCTCTACACATCATGCAACTGATGCTATGTATAGTAAGTGGGTCGCACTGATCACACAACGGGCTCAAATAGGAAACCCCAATCGCCCAGGAATCTTGGAAGTAATTATGGACTGGCCAGAAGGCAAAGATTGCGGAATATCGCCAGAGGAGGAGGTGACGCGTGCTGAGGAGGCCCCACTGTACAATCAACTACCAGAAAATGAGAAGCAATATGCCCTGTTCACTGATGGGTCCTGTCGTATTGTAGGAAAGCATCGGAGGTGGAAGGCTGCTGTATGGAGTCCTACACGACAAGTGGTAGAAACTGCTGAAGGAGATGGTGAATCGAGCCAATTTGCAGAAGTAAAAGCCATCCAGCTGGCTTTAGACATTGCTGAATGAGAAAAGTGGCCAGTGCTCTATCTCTATACTGACTCATGGATGGTGGCAAATGCCCTGTGGGGGTGGTTACAGCAATGGAAGTACACTCTGAAATAATTTCCAAATAGTAGAAACCTGAATAGCTGGGACATGAAAAAAAGAGGCTCAAAAGCAAGCAAACATTCTGCTACATGTATTTATGCCAAATATTTTTTTTTCTATAAAAGCCTGTAACATATATTGAAAAGGTAAACAAAATCATGATAGACACTTGGGAACTTGCTCAGATTCATGGTGGTTTATGTTTGGCCCTTATGCACAGGGGCAGTTAATTATTCTAAGCTTGTTAGTTGCTCCTGACATTGAGTTCAGTGGGAATCTTGGCTTGGATTTCAGTGGGAGTTGGATCAATGAAATCAATTTTCTCCTCATTTAAACAAAGGAATGGATTCTCAAATCAATAGTGCTTGAATGACACCTTGTTTTTTTTTAACTCTACATTGGCCCTGAAGTAGATTAACAGGCTTTTTTATGGATCTGCTACAGCTGATGGCTTGCATACACTGTAACCATTCTGCTTGGAGAGTGTACCACACCAGAGCATCTTTGCTCCCACTTGAACAGCAGAGTGGAGAATCTGTGTCAAAGCTACACTAACCGTATTCCTCCCCTACTCCCCATCCCCATGACTTCAAAGTACTTTTGGCTTCGTAGCTCTTTTTCATATCTTACTCTTGCTCTGAGTGTATGCGTCTAAGAAAAATGCCAGTTTAATAGCAGTGAGTGGCCTTCCTGCATAACTTGGAAAAAGTTAAAGCCATCTTTATAGCTTCTGGATTCTCAGATGTAACCTCAAATCTCCAAGGAACAACTTGGAGGAGATACAGCATGGTTTCTACTGTTACGGTACTTTTAGGTAGGTTACTTTGCATCTGAGGACTGCCATAGCATCCACTTCCTTATGATCCTCAAGAAGCAGGCAACCATTTAGGCATCTGGTTTCAATCGGTTCTCATGCTTTCTCTGTCAAGATGTTCCCTGGAGGCCAACAGCAATAAAATCCATGCCTAGATGACCAAGGAGGCTTTAACATGGGAATAGGATGAAACAAGCTGAACTGAGATAAGGTCTGTTTTTTACTTCAAATAACAGATGCAACATAGGCAGCATCAGTACAAACCTGTCTTTGCTGATCTGCCAGCATCCCACATCTGCAAGAGCGTGCAGTCATTAAGTGTTGAGGCTAGTAATTTTTTGGCCTAGTAACTGAGATTGGAGACATGGGTACCAAACAGTGATGACGGAATTTCCAATGGGGCCCTGAGCAACAACAAGCCTTTGAACAAATTAAACGGGAGATAGTTCATGCAGTAGCCCTTGGGCCAGTCCGGGCAGGGCCAGATGTAAAAAATGTGCTCTGCACTGCAGCCAGGGAGAATGGCCCTACCTGGAGACTCTGGCAGAAAGTACCAGGGGAGACTCGAGGTCGACCCCTAGGGTTTTGGAGTCAGGGATACAGAGGATCCGAGGCCCGCTATAAAGAGATATTGGCAGCATATTTGAAGCCACCAAGGCGAAGGGCTCCGCAGTGGAGGATCGCGCCGGGGGACCCTTCCTAAGGCAGCAAAATCGCGGCAAAACCGTGAGGGCAAGAAACGCAGGGAGAGAGAGGGTACCCCAGCCATATTGCACAGGTTATCCATGAATGTGAGACATGCGCTGCAATCAAACAAACCAAGCGGTTAAAGCCTCTCTTGTGTGGAGGACAATGTCTGAAATATAAATATGGGGAGGCCTGGCAGATCGATTATATCACACTCCCACAAACCCGCCAAGGCAAGCGCTATGTGCTTACAGTGCTGGAAGCAACCACTGGATGGCTGGAAACATATCCTGTGCCCCATGCCACCGCCCGGAACACTCTCCTGGGCCTTGAAAAGCAAGTCCTATGGCAACATGGAACCCCAGAAAGAATTGAGTCAGACAAGTCACTCCTGTGTTGGAGTGCATTGAGTCAGACAACTCACTACAAGTTACTCCTGCCTTGGGCAAAGGCAAACCCTTTCGTGGGATTTCTTTTGTTCAAGGACCTTGAAGCACTTGGTGGGTAATGCGAAAGGATGGGGAAGTCCGCTGTGTACCTCAAGGGGATTTGATTTTGGGTGAGAATAGCCAATGAACTAAATGGTGTGATTGTAATTGCTATATAATACTGTATGTCATCACTTTTATGGTTGCTATATGCCATATCAACAGTATTTCAGTGAAAATCACCCAGATTAATAAAGAATGAACTTTGCTGAAACCAAGCAAAGTGCAGTGGTGATGGAACCAGAACGGGCTTCAGCATGCAACAATCCAACACCACACACCCTCTCTCCTGCCCTGAAGGACTGTTATGACAGATGGAGCCCAAAGTCATGGACTAAATGAACTCAACGGACATTTTAGAGGGATGGCCCATGGACCAAGGGAATGATAGCTGTGTGTATATATCAAAAGACAGGGAAAGTGGTGGTGATTAATTGGAATGTATTGGAAAGGGTAGGACCTGGGCATGACGTAGATGGTATAGAATAAGGGGTGGATACTGTCCTGGTTTCGGCTGGGATAGAGTTAATTTTCTTCCTAGTAGCTGGTATAGTGCTGTGCTTTGGGTTTTAGTATGAGAATAATGTTGATAACACACTGATGTTTTGGCTGTTGCTAAGTAATGTTTACACTGGTCAAGGACTTTTCAGCTTCCCATGCTCTTCCGGGCGCACAAGACACTGGGAGGGGCACAGCCAAGACAGTTGATCCAAACTGGCCAAAGGGCTATTCCATACCATATGACGTCATGCTCAGTATATAAACTGGGGGGAGTTGGCCAGGGGGTAGCGATCACTGCTCGGGGACTGTCTGGACATCGATCGACAGGTGGTGAGCAGTTGTATCACTTGGTTTTTTTCTGGGTTTTGTTCCTCTCTCACGCTCTCTTGTCGTTTTCCTTCTCATTACAATATTATTATTATTATTATTAATGTTCCAATTATTAAACTGTTCTTATCTCAACCCACGAGTTTTCTTACTTTTGCTCTTCCGATTCTCTCCCCCATCCCACCGGGGGGGAGGGTGAGCGAGCGGCTGTGTGGTACCTAATTGCCAACTGGGGCTAAACCACAACACATTATTAGAGCAAATAAATGGCAAGTTGTTCAGAACAGTATCCGGAGTATGAGAAGTTCATTGCATTTTGTTGAGCTATAAAATTTTCATTAAATGGTATATTGTAGCTTGATATTTACAATTTTCAATAAACTTTTTTAACTTTACTACTTATTCTTAAATTAGTTGACATAACTTTTTTTTCTTGAATACCGTAATTTGTTTTTAATTTAAGGTTATAAAAATACAATTTGTTGGCAATTGATTTTAATAAAGACTTTTTATATTTTTGTAACATGCTAGGAAATGTCTGGTTTAAATAAGTACAGCCCCCCTCCTCAGTCATCAGATCTCTACATGGCAGCTAGCAAACACTTCCAGCAAAGCTAAAATGATTCTTGAGAATATTCCTAATCCAGATCATGAGGTAAGACTGAAATACTGGAAAAAGGAGTAGATGCTAATAATGTAATATAAGTGTATTTGTTCTTGGCTGGATTTGCTTGAGATACAAAATGTCTGTACTCTGTCAAAATGCTGAGCAAAGCTGAGTGTTTCAAGTAAGGTGTGGAAAGAGATGGGTGGTGGCACCTTATACAGTGGTTTGTTCTAATGTTTGATAACTAAATCTGGGTTGTGCTCACTGTTCCAGAGTCTTTTCCTGGTGAGTATCTTAAGTGTTAGATGGCAACTTAGTTCCTTCTTGTGTGCTGCTTTCTGTCCCCATTCTACAGTCATATGCCCCTTACAGAAAGAGTTATAATTTCAAGAAGGTGACATATGCCTGTCCTAGTTACCTGTAACCTGGTAATTCACACATTCTCCTGAGAGATGGGGAAAAATAGGTTTGAATGTCACCAGGCTGAAAAGAGTATTTGAATTTGGCCTTGTTTTCTGGAGCAATTTTCTCTGCACTAGGCTGTAAACATGGGTAGGAATTTCTCCTTCTTTGTCCATAGCCTAAAAACAAAGCATCTCTGACTGGGTTTTTTTGAGCAAAGAGGAGGACGCTGATTCTGTTGCATCTGAGCAGGTTAACAACAGTTATAGGATTAGGTCCTACTGAGAATGAAGGAATCTCTGTTCTCTGGATCCTAGTGGTAATTAGGCAAGCACTAGGTAGTTGTAGTGGGTTGACCTTGGCTGGCTGCCAGATGCCCACTCAGCTGCTCTCTCACTCCCCCTCCTCAACAGGATAGGGGGAGAAAATAGGATGAAAAAGCTTGTGGGTTGAGATAAAGACAGGGAGATCACTTAATTACTGTCACGGGCAAAACAGACTCAGCTTGGGGAAATGAATTTAATTTATTGCCAGTTAAAATAGAATTGGATGGTGAGAAACAAAGACAAACACTAAAACACCTTCCCTCACCCTGACCTCCCTTTTTTTTCCCCCTAGGCTCAACTTCACTCCTCCAGTCCTGACTCCTCTACTTCCCCTTCCCCCCAGCAGCACAGGAGAGATGGAGGCATCACATTCAGCTCATAACAGTTCCTCTCTGTCACTCCTTTCTCCTCACGCTTTTCTCCTGCTCCAGGTTGGATTCTCTACAGGCTGTAGGTCCTGTCAGGAGAACCTGCTCCAGCATAGGCTCTCTACAGGCTTCAGTTCCTTCAGGGAATATCCACCTGCTCCACTGTGGTCTCTTCCAGGGGCTACAGGAGAATATCTCCTCTGGCACCTGGAGCACCTCCTCCCCCTCCTTCTCTGACCTTGGTGTTTGCAGGGTTGTTTCTCACACTTCCCCCCCCCCCATTTTTGCCCTTTCTTAAATATGTTATCATAGAGGCACCACCAGCTTTGCTGATTGGCTCAGCTTTGGCTTGTGGTGGGTCTGTTTTGGAGCCGGCTGAAACCGGCTCTGTCAGGCACAAGGCAGCCCCGACCTCTTCTCAGAGGCCACCCCTGGAGACCCCCGCTACAAAAACCTTGCCACATACATCCAATACAGTGGTTGAGTCTAACAGGGTAATTAGGGGTAGTTTGAGTGTGTCCAGAGCACTTCCAAGCAAAAGGCCATCTTTTTGGTACTTGAGTTGCCCCTTCTCATAGGGTTTGCATGAGTATTGGGGGTAGGTGTCTAGATGGGGTAGATGTTTAGAGTCTGTCTAAACCTTAATTGAACAAGTGCCTCAGAACCTGCCATATTTTATCAGTCTTTGAACATAACCATGGAAAGCAGTGGTTTCTATGGTCTGTTGAATAAAAAAGCAACTACTGAAATACACGTCCCCTTCATTAAACTTCACTAATCCAACTGATAGACCTAAAAGTGAATCCAAAATGCCTTCACCTCTGTCAAAATAAACTGAGAGGACTGCTGTTTCCTGTTTAGGTCAGTCGAATTCTAAAAGTTGCTAAACCCAATATTGTGGTCATGAAACTGCTGGCAGGAGGTCACAAAAAAGACTCTAAGGTAAGAAAATTACAATTGAATTGAATATAAAATATAGTATTATGTGCAGTGTTATCACAAATCTTATAGCTGAATTAATAGATTCAGGCCATAATTATTCCAGCTCTTATAAGAATTGAGGAAGTGGCATAATCAATTTTTTCCTATTTTGCTTTTTTAAATGTAGAATTAAAAAAATTGGAAATAGTCTGTTGCAGTTATTTAAATAAGGAAAGCTTTCCTTCTTTAAGTGTCTTGGAAAAAAATAAATTAATTGGGAAGCTTGTGTGGGATGACGTGTACAAACATGGGTAGTCTTCAAGAGCGGGAAGGAGTGTATCAGCAGCTTGTGTCAACACAACAGGGAGAATGCTGGCTTGGAGGATCAGCAGGTGCCACGTGGGTCAGGGGAGGAAAGGGCATTGTGTGCTTCAAGCTTAAGGGAGGGTAGGCACAGAAGAAGGAAGGAGCACCCTGAAATAAGACACACTGGTGCTCTCAAACTTTGTGCCCATCACTAATGGAGAATGACGGGCAGATCCAGAACTGGGTTGGAATATTTTTTGGATATGATTTAAAGAGCTGGGATTATTTTATTTTTTCAATTTATTGCTGTTTAAAAGCATTTCTCCCATCTGTAGGGTATCCCTCAATTCAGGTGTTAAATTAAGTAGTACTTCAGTGTAATGTTTTAAACCTTCTTCTAGGTTTCTCCAGAATTTGACTTCTCCCCTCACAAATATTTTCCAGTTGTGAGGCTTGTTTGAAAGAAGAGATTATTGGTAGGGTACCTGAAGCATAATCTGTACATCAGATATCAGCTGTGGGATGGAATATCTAGTGCTGTACTCAGACTGAAAGGCATCTCTGGGATAAAAGTAGTTACATGGAATCTCTCTAGTCTTCTGCCTTTATACAACCTGAATGACAACTGCTGTTTTAAAGTGGTTTGTATAATGTTCTATGGGTGAAAGTGATCTTAATCAACTGTGTTGTTGAAGAATGTTGTACCTTATTTGATTTTTATTACAAATTTAATCATAAATCACTGTTATGAATGAAGTCTGACTGAAAATAGTGTTTTAAGGATTTAATAACACTCTTGACTGAATAAAAGATGTAATAGCACCTTATGCCTGATAGGCACATCTGAGTTAGTTACTGAAATCCTGCTTTGAACAAAGCCACTTGGAAAAAGTGTTAATTTCCATGCATTAATTGCCTCAAACTTGCTCATTTTGCAAGTAGAAAGATTTGGGTTTTCTTGGGAAGTCCTCCAAGCTAAAACAATCTTTACAGAAATTAAGGCCAGATGACAACTAGACTCTTTCATTTAGCTCCTATTGCACTGAATTCAGTGTTGCTGGGGGTTTTTTTGTTCTTCTGTGTGTGTTTTTGGTGTGCGTGGTGTTTTTTTCTTTTTTTTTTTTCCTCCTCCTCCTCAAGTCAGTTGTCTAGGAGGTATTTCTGTCTTGAATAGAGACATCCTTGAAGACAGGAGGAAATGGAGTCAGTTATTTCTGTTTGCAATTCATTCCTTTATCTTAATTCTTCATGGTACTGGAGAATCTGCATAGCTAACACTAGAATAGTCTTGAGCAACACAGGAACATAAGACACTTAGCAATGTATTTTAACTACTCTGCAACTTTATTTCAATCCTGTTGCAACTTTGCCATTACAAAGGAGGGATTGCTCATATGCTCCATTGCTCAGTAAGCTGTTGTATGACCATCACTCTCTAGATTTGACTGCAGTGCTGCTGCTGGGATCCTACTAACTTATTTTCTGCAATGGTTTATATAGGTAGAAGTACCAAACAGGAGGAGCCCCTAAATCTACCCTTTCCTTCTCAGAAGAAAGTTCTTGCTCCTGTCCTCTTCTGGATCTGAAATAACAGAGGTAGGCTCTTGTGTTTGTGAGGTAGGCTCTTGTGTTTAAACGTTTTTGTGGACAAAAACGTTTAAAAAAAAATTATTTGTTCCTTGATGAGCCGTACTGCCTAGTCTTACCTGGGACCTAAAAGCAAGGCCTCCAGGTTTGACTGTGTTGAAAAGGACAATTCTTCCTTCCAGTGCAAAATAGTTTCCTCCATAGTGATGAGCTTGTAACTTCCTTTTGGCCATGCAGGACATTGGTTCATCTTTCTCCAAACATATTTGTAGCATAGAGTAATACTGGTTTAACTCCTTCACCTCAGCAGCAGCACGGGCATGCTAGAGCAGGAAAACAATAAAGAAACCCTGAAGTGGAACACTTTGCTTGACTATTAACGACTTGTAGCTTCTTAGAATAAGCATTACTACTGCCCTCAAGACATGCTTTTTCTGATTTTTCTGTTAAGGAGGTTGCATAGCATTTTACAAGTTTGTTTATCATCTTGATTCATACACTTGAGTGCTTCTATATCAATTCCATAGGAGTGGAAATGCTGGAAATGTAGTTTTAAAGATAGCAAACTGGTATTAGTGCAGGGTACTGAGAATTCATCTGCCTTACCACTTTCTTGTAAGCTATCACAAAAATCTTTCATCTCTTCAAAATCTTGAACTACATGACAGTGGCTCAAGGACAGCCTTCTGTATTTCTCCAAAGGAAGCAGCAAGTAAAAGAGAAGCCAAGTTCTACATCATACCACATTTATAGAACTAAAAACATAGAAAAGACATATTTCCATTTTGATTAACAGTGAAAGTGGATCAACTGTACAAAACAAGGTAATACACAGTAGAGAAGATGATTTTTATTTTTAAAATGCTTATCTAATCAATATCAGGCTTTGTTTTAAAAACGTCAAGAACAAGTGTTAATTTAACCCTGAGATTATTACAATCAAGAAGCTTTCTCTCATGCAAGTAAAAGTTTTAGCGATAAACAGTGCTATGTAAGCCACAGTTCCAAGCGAGTCTCCTGTTTTGTTCAACTAAAAGTCCTTTAATTTTAAAATTGTATATAGTAGAGTTATAGGCCCCTTGTCTACTAGAAATCCACCACCCTAGTTATATTCCTGTAGCACTTGAAGCCATTGAAATCAAGGTTGTATTCCTTTATGCTTTTGAACATTGCTTTTACATAGGCTTTCAGACACCTAGTGTCAGGTATAACAACTGTGCTGTGTATAAAGGAGATCTTACGAAGATGACACCATCTAACTGGCTAGAGAGGATCCCAGTCAGGTTTGGGTACTGTACAGAAGTACAGCCAGAAAGATTTGTTTTAAAAGAATTCTATGACAATATATTAGTTACTTTAAGGATGTTCTTTTTGCGTGGGATTTTACCAGTTTAAAGTTAAAGCCCATTAATTCAACTTGAATACACTGCTTCACTGTACATTTTGTATTGTTAGAATGTATGCTCTTTTAACAATCACTATCAAACTTGAAATTAACTTTACCTCAGCTAATAGTTTACAGATTGTCCTAAGTTGATGCCCATTTTACTCTGAATATGTGTAAATAATTTGATGTTAAAACATACCTTGGGTTGCAGAAAAATAACTTAAAAGGACCAGTAAAACAAATTTTCTGAATGCTTGTCTTTTAAGAGATGTTCATATCTCTTCCTTTTCTCTCTTGTTTACAAAAATTTGTTTTCCCTGCTATATTGACTATAATAGCCCAGCACAGTTAAATTGGACTTAAAAGGTAGAAAAAACACAGTAACCAAGATTAACTTGGTAACAGAGGTTGATGCTTTTCTTAGAACAATTAAAGTTACACTTGACAAGTCTGTCAGTTATTAACTGTTTGTGGATTTAGGCATAATAGGTACTGTTTAACTTGAGCCCTACCTTTTATTCTGTGTGGTGGGTTAACCTTGTCTGGTTGCCAGATGCCCACCAAGGTACATTCTTTCTGGCGATGGCTTTCGGGCGAGTGGAAACCATAGCTAGGTCCTCTCCTGGGAGGGCGATGACAACTAGTTAGGTTAACCTTTAGAGCCAGGAAGGGGACTGCGCCCTGCCCAGTCGCCCTGCCTGTGCGAACTGCCGCGCAAACTGCCGCGCAAACCGCCGCGCCACGCCCTGATTGCGGCGCTCCTGGTCGCTCTCGCTCCCTGGGGGCAGCTCTTGTATGTGAGGGGGTTTGGCCGCCGTCACTCTTGTCCCTGCCCACGCTGAGTCAGAGCTGCCGCTCGTCAGGAGCTCACTCTTTCCCGCTCTGGTGGGGGGGGCTGGGGTACCCTCTCTCTCCCTGCGCTTCTTGCCCTCACGGTTTTGCCGCGGTTTTGCCGCTTAGGAAGGGTACCCCGGCGCGATCCTCCGCTGCGAAGCCCTTCGCCTCGGTGGCTTCAAATATGCTGCCAATATCTCTTTTTCAGTTGGAGTATAGCAGGCCTCGGATCCTCTGTATCCTCGACTCCAAAACCCTAGGGGTCGACCTCAAGTCTCCCTGGTGCTTTCTGCCAGAGGCTCCAGGTAGGGCCATTCTCCCCGGCTGCAGTGTAGAGCACATTTTTTACATCTGGCCCTGCCCGGACTGGCCCAAGGGCTACTGCATGAACTATCTCCCGTTTAATTTGTTCAAAGGCTTGTTGTTGCTCAGGGCCCCATTGGAAATCGTTCTTCTTCCGGGTCACTTGATAGAGAGGGCTTACAATCAGACTGTAATTTGGAATATGCATTCTCCAAAAACCGGGTTTTCATCCCGTTTTCAGTCCTTCGACTGGAGGCTTGCCAATGTGACACCCATCTACAAGAAGGGCCAGAAGGAGGATCCGGGGAACTATAGGCCTGTCAGCCTGACCTCGGTACCAGGGAAAATTATGGAGCGGTTCATCTTGAGTGTGTTCAACAGGCACGTGCAGGCCAACCAGGGGATCAGGCCCAGCCAGCATGGGTTCATGAAAGGCAGGTCCTGCTTGACCAACCTGATCTCCTCTCTCCTGGCACCCTGCACCAGGGGAGACTCGAGGTTGACCCCTAGGGTTTTGGAGTCGGGGATACAGAGGATCTGAGGCCCACTATACTCCAACTGAAAAAGAGATATTGGCAGCATATGAAGGGGTTCGAGCTGCTTCAGAAGTGGTTGGTACTGAAGCACAGCTCCTCCTGGCACCCCGGCTGCTGGGGCTGGGCTGGATGTTCAAAGGGAGGGTCCCCTCTACACATCATGCAACTGATGCTACGTGGAGTAAGTGGGTTGCACTGATCACACAACGGGCTCGGATAGGAAACCCCAATCGCCCAGGAATCTTGGAAGTAATTATGGACTGGCCAGAAGGCAAAGATTGCGGAATATCGCCAGAGGAGGAGGTGACGCGTGCTGAGGAGGCCCCACTGTACAATAAACTACCAGAAAATGAGAAGCAGTATGCCCTGTTCACTGATGGGTCCTGTCGTATTGTAGGAAAGCATCGGAGATGGAAAGCTGCTGTATGGAGTCCTATACAACAAGTTGTAGAAACTGCTGAAGGAGAAGGTGAATCAAGTCAGTTTGCAGAAGTAAAGGCCATCCAGCTGGCTTTAGACATTGCTGAATGAGAAAAGTGGCCAGTGCTCTATCTCTATACTGACTCATGGATGGTGGCAAATGCCCTGTGGGGGTGGTTACAGCAATGGAAGCAGAGCAACTGGCAGCGCAGAGGCAAACCCATCTGGGCTGCCGCATTGTGGCAAAATATTGTTTTTCCCTGGGTTTTGTTCCTCTCTCTCTCCCTCTCTTGTTATTTTCCTTTTCATTTATTATTATTATTATTATTACTACATTATATTTCAGTTATTAAACTGTTCTTATCTCAACCCATGAGTTTTCTTACTTGTGCTTTTCTGATTCTCTCCCCCCTCCCAGTGGGAGGGGGGAGGGTGAGTGAGCGGCTGCGTGGTGCTTAGTTGCCGACTGGGGTTAAACCACGACACTATGAAAGCTTGTTACATGTTTTAACAAGTTGTTACATGTTATAACAATTTGTTACATATTATAACAAATCTGTACAAGGTAAATAGTTACTCTGCTATATAACAGAAGGAAACTTCTGCTGCATCATGCCACCACTACATGTTACTCTTGAAACAGTATGATAAAGCAAGATTTTAGTGAGGATTATAAAGTTCTAGCGGGGATGGACCCTTTTTTACCAAGGCAAGAAATGTGCCTGGTTCTTTTTTTTTTACATATCATTCACAAAAGAGCCTGGTCTTCTGTTCCCTCTATGGTATAAATTTATGGTGAAGCTGTGCTTCTGATGTGAGAAAAAACAACCCACCGTGACACAGCCATTCCTAACTAAGCAAGCTGGCACAGTACCAATCCTGGAGCAAAGAAAACTGGTATTGCTGCACTGTTAGATCAGAGACAGAGGCAGTCTGAAAAGGACAAAAAAAACCCTTTTTGTTTTATATATTCAATTTGTTGCATGAGAAGCTAAAAATACTTGACTAGAGTGACTAGGGGAGAAAGGAGGAAGAGAAGGGAGAGGTTTAAGATCAGCTTTAAAGATCTAACTTTTAATCACCTTGCTGCATAGCTGAATTCAAAGATCCACATTAAACAGTGAGGCTCCTTATTCAGTGCACAGAATGAGGTGAGCAAGTTCCAGCACCCTGAGTGGAATAAAGCACTTCAGAATTATACATCCAACATCACAACAATCACTGAAAGTTACACACATTTTTTAATAAAGGTAACTAAAGCTCCTATTACTCCTCAAAAGGAGCAGCAGATATTGGAAACTTTTAGAAATAGACTGTATTTCTGCCATATAGTTTTTGGTTACTCAGTTTCAGCAACAATGCTATAATACTTTTTATTAAATTCCTCGCCATAAAAACTTCTACATCAATAAAAGCATTGATGCAAAATATAAGTAAGAATGCCTTCCTCCTTCTCATTTTCTTTCCCTCCATTGACTTCTCAAAAGACTTTTACAGTAATTTAACATGTTTTAGCTCATCCATGAATGTTAAGCACCAGAAATAAAGACAGCATAAGCTGACCTCCTTGACATTAAGCGATTTTTGTTTCGTACTAGGAAATCTTCAAACACTTCAAGAAAGCTGGTCTTTCCTGCAAATTACAGACAGTGAACCATTATGATAGTGCTACCACTGAAATGCAAGCACTAAAAGTGCTGTTTTCTTTTGGTTTATAGGCACTTGTTTTAAGGTCTACATAAGCTTTAATTTGTGTTACAAATCCTACACTGGCAATATGAAGTGGTCTAAATAGAAATAAGATTTACATTGTGCATTTATTACTATATGCAGGAGGAATGAGAGGTATAGAGTCTGCTTTATCTTTCTGTAGATCACTCTGTGGGGGAATGACATATCTCCAGTGTAGCACCACCATCAGGCTTATGACGCAATCTCCAGGAGCTGTTAGAATCTAAGGCACAGTCTTGCCTTTGGACCACATTAAAACAACTCCTTTTAAAAGGAATAATTTCTATAGAAAATTTCTATTATCTGCCTTCAGCTAGTACCCTTTTGCACCCTTTTTCAGAGGCAGTGCTTTCTCCCAGCAGTACATGTCTGGGGAATCAAGCTACGTGTCTTTGAAATCAAAATTCTGAAGCAGGGACAGCTATTATCAGAAAATAGCCAGGAAACTCAGTGAATAATTATTTTTCTTAAGTCAGAATAAATCCATTTCATGCTTTATAGTCCTAATTCAAAATTCACCAAAGCCTGTGTTTTTTCATTGCCTTTGATGGGTTTCAAATCAGGTCTTTAAAAAAAACAAAACACAAAATAATACACCACCACCTAGCTGCCAACCTCTGGGTGGGGATACAATAAAAGCTGTGCAAAGCACAACCCAGCTGAGGTTTTCACTCAGCTCTTTTCCACACACCCCTTATGCATCTGAGAAGAATCCTTTACAGCTTTAAAGTAAATCTGAAATCCTTACATAGCTCTCATCCTGTTGAATTTCTGTGAGAATGACTAGAGGTGGGTAGCTAAGGGAGCTTTAGCCCTCTTTCCTCACATATCTTCATAAACACCATCTGATGCAGCAGGGCTGCATCCATGCTTGGTATCTCATCTGTGCAGAAATGACTCTCCTCATCTGCTGTGTTTAACAGTCACATGTATCTCCAGGGAATCACTTACTTGCATGATGAAGACCGAAAAAGAGCACAGTTAGGCAACTACTAGCAGTGGAGACCTCTGAGCAGCTTAGAGAAAACAGTTGTAGCACCTGGAAAGAGGGGCATCTTTGTGGAGAGGTAACACTGCTGGGCTAACTGATTAGAAATGACAACCAGGCAAGCCAGAGATGTTGCTAAACATTTATGGACTGGGCTTTGGGTCTGGCAGAGAGGAGATCTCCTCTGTAATCAGGACTGAGGGAATCCTGTTATAAAACAGGAGAGCCTGATGGGTCAAATGAGAATTGATAGCAAGAGGAGGGAGGAATACACCTGGGAAATTCACCCCTGAAGCAAGACAAGCTGAAAGAGGGGTTGTCCCTTGGGCATTTGCAAGCAAAGACTGCTTCATGACTGACAGGGAGAGACATTGAGAGAAAAGGTGATTAAAAAAACACAAGGCATTGTTTGGGAAGAAGGTAGAAGACAATGGAGAAATAGAGAAGTGAGGGATTAAAAAAAATAAGGAGAGAGAAATGAAAGGATGACAGAGGAGGAAGGACAGACTTGAGTTCCTTAGTCTAGGCAATGATTCCATAGCACAGGGCACAACCTGTTTAGGTAAGTGGGTTGACTAACCTAGAACATGCCCGAGCTCAAGATCACATCTGACCCAGGGACATCTCAGACAGCAGTTAACTGAGCCAAGCTCCCTAGACTGGGAATTATGTTCAACAGTAAAAGACATAATATTTGTTATATAAGCACTGACATATTACTTTCTTGGAGAGACAAAGAAATACATGTTCTTTGTCTGAAGGCTTAGATTTCCCTCCCTCAAGCTATTTCACATCTGAGGAACAGTGAAATCTTTGGAAAAGAGAGTAATTTTTTACTACTGTGTTTGTACAGCATGAAGAGGTTATGCTCCAGGCTCAATTTCAAGCTACTACCACAGCCCAAAGAATAACAAAAAATAATGATAACTTCTTGTCTAAGGCACTTAAATTTTTATTTGCTTTCTCTGTTGATCTGCAGTCATTCCCATTTACATCCATGACATAAAACAGCATATGCAGGATAAACAGACAATTGTTGAATCCTTAAAACTCAAAGGGAGGATGTAGTGTGTCTTCTTAGGTGTTCCCTCTAGTATCTTGAAAGGTCTGTCGTTTGCTTTTCCAAAAACTTTGAAAAGGCTCCTTCCTTTTCATTTATACAATTTCCATTGTAGTCCCCTCAGATTGTGGAAGATCACATATATTATTTCTAACACTGGCAATAAGGTACGTATTATGTTAGCATATATGTAATACTACTGTTTCTCAAAAAGAAGTAGGAGTATACTGTAACAAGGCAGAACACTGAACTTTGCATGCTAGAAACTAAATTGAAGTTCAGGACCTAACTCTGTAGTGAGGTATGCAAAGAGATAAATGCCTACATTGTTTTATATTGATGGGTTTTTATTTGTTGCTTTTGTTTTTTATAAAAAACATAGGCCTAGCTCTGCTTCCAATGAAGTGGGTGGAGAAATTCTTACTGATTACAAAGTCAGGAGGAAAAATAATTCACATATCATCACTGTTTGGTACCCATGTCTCCAATCTCAGTTACTAGGCCAAAAAATTACTAGCCTCAACACTTAATGACTGCACGCTCTTGCAGATGTGGGATGCTGGCAGATCAGCAAAGACAGGTTTGTACTGATGCTGCCTATGTTGCATCTGTTATTTGAAGTAAAAACAGACCTTATCTCAGTTCAGCTTGTTTCATCCTATTCCCATGTTAAAGCCTCCTTGGTCATCTAGGCATGGATTTTATTGCTGTTGGCCTCCAGGGAACATCTTGACAGAGAAAGCATGAGAACCGATTGAAACCAGATGCCTAAATGGTTGCCTGCTTCTTGAGGATCATAAGGAAGTGGATGCTATGGCAGTCCTCAGATGCAAAGTAACCTACCTAAAAGTACCGTAACAGTAGAAACCATGCTGTATCTCCTCCAAGTTGTTCCTTGGAGATTTGAGGTTACATCTGAGAATCCAGAAGCTATAAAGATGGCTTTAACTTTTTCCAAGTTATGCAGGAAGGCCACTCACTGCTATTAAACTGGCATTTTTCTTAGACGCATACACTCAGAGCAAGAGTAAGATATGAAAAAGAGCTACGAAGCCAAAAGTACTTTGAAGTCATGGGGATGGGGAGTAGGGGAGGAATACGGTTAGTGTAGCTTTGACACAGATTCTCCACTCTGCTGTTCAAGTGGGAGCAAAGATGCTCTGGTGTGGTACACTCTCCAAGCAGAATGGTTACAGTGTATGCAAGCCATCAGCTGTAGCAGATCCATAAAAAAGCCTGTTAATCTACTTCAGGGCCAATGTAGAGTTAAAAAACAAGGTGTCATTCAAGCACTATTGATTTGAGAATCCATTCCTTTGTTTAAATGAGGAGAAAATTGATTTCATTGATCCAACTCCCACTGAAATCCAAGCCAAGATTCCCACTGAACTCAATGTCAGGAGCAACTAACAAGCTTAGAATAATTAACTGCCCCTGTGCATAAGGGCCAAACATAAACCACCATGAATCTGAGCAAGTTCCCAAGTGTCTATCATGATTTTGTTTACCTTTTCAATATATGTTACAGGCTTTTATAGAAAAAAATATTTGGCATAAATACATGTAGCAGAATGTTTGCTTGCTTTTGAGCCTCTTTTTTTCATGTCCCAGCTATTCAGGTTTCTACTATTTGGAAATTATTTCAGAGTGTACTTCCATTGCTGTAACCACCCCCACAGGGCATTTGCCACCATCCATGAGTCAGTATAGAGATAGAGCACTGGCCACTTTTCTCATTCAGCAATGTCTAAAGCCAGCTGGATGGCTTTTACTTCTGCAAATTGGCTCGATTCACCATCTCCTTCAGCAGTTTCTACCACTTGTCGTGTAGGACTCCATACAGCAGCCTTCCACCTCCGATGCTTTCCTACAATACGACAGGACCCATCAGTGAACAGGGCATATTGCTTCTCATTTTCTGGTAGTTGATTGTACAGTGGGGCCTCCTCAGCACGCGTCACCTCCTCCTCTGGCGATATTCCGCAATCTTTGCCTTCTGGCCAGTCCATAATTACTTCCAAGATTCCTGGGCGATTGGGGTTTCCTATTTGAGCCCGTTGTGTGATCAGTGCGACCCACTTACTATACATAGCATCAGTTGCATGATGTGTAGAGGGGACCCTCCCTTTGAACATCCAGCCCAGCACCAGCAGTCGAGGTGCCAAGAGGAGTTGTGCTTCAGTACCAACCACTTCTGAAGCAGCTCGAACCCCTTCATATGCTGCCAATATCTCTTTTTCAGTTGGAGTATAGCGAGCCTCGGATCCTCTGTATCCCCGACTCCAAAACCCTAGGGGTTGACCTCAAGTCTCCCCTGGTGCTTTCTGCCAGAGGCTCCAGGTAGGGCCATTCTCCCCGGCTGCGGTGTAGAGCACATTTTTTACATCTGGCCCTGCCCGGACTGGCCCAAGGGCTACTGCATGAACTATCTCCCGTTTAATTTGTTCAAAGGCTTGTCGTTGCTCAGGGCCCCATTGGAAATTGTTCTTCTTCCGGGTCACTTGATAGAGAGGGCTTACGATCAGACTGTAATTTGGAATATGCATTCTCCGAAATCCCACAACGCCTAAGAAAGCTTGTGTTTCCTTTTGCTAGTTGGTGGAGACATGGCTGTTATTTTGTTAATCACATCCATTGGGGTCTGACGACGTCCATCTTGCCATTTTATTCCTAAAAACTGGATCTCCTGTCCCTTGACCTTCCTTTGTTTTATGGCAAAACCTGCTTTCAGGAGGATCTGGACTATTTTCTTCCCTTTCTCAAAAACTTCCTCTGCTGCATTGCCCCACACAATAATGGCATCAATGTATTGCAGATGTTCTGGAGCTTCGCCCTGTTCCAGTGCAGTCTGAATCAGTCCATGGCAAATGGTAGGGCTGTGTTTCCACCCCTGGGGCAATTGATTCCAAGTGTACTGAACGCCCCTCCAAGTGAAAGCAAACTGTGGCCTGCACTCTGCTGCCAAAGGGACTGAGAAGAACGCATTAGTGATACCACTTGTAGCATACCATTTGGCTGCTTTTGACTCCAGTTCGTATTGCAGTTCCAGCATGTCCGGCACGGCAGCACTCAGCGGCGGCATGACTTCATTCAGGCCACGATAGTCTACTGTCAGTCTCCACTCTCCATTAGACTTTCTCACTGGCCATATAGGACTGTTAAAAGGTGAGCGAGTCTTACTGATCACTCCTTGGCTCTCCAGTCGACAAATCAGCTTATGGATGGGAATCAGGGAGTCTCGGTTGGTACGATATTGCCTCCGGTGCACCATTGTGGTAGCGATTGGCACCTGTTGTTCTTCGACCCTCAGCAACCCCACAACAGAAGGGTCCTCTGAGAGACCAGGCAAGGTGGACAGCTGTTTAATTTCCTCCTTCTCCAAGGCAGCTATACCAAAAGCCCACCGGTACCCTTTTGGGTCCTTGGAATACCCTCTCCTGAGGTAGTCTATGCCAAGGATGCACGGAGCCTCTGGGCCAGTCACAATGGGGTGCTTTTGCCACTCATTCCCAGTTAGGCTCACTTTGGCCTCCAATACAGTTAGCTGTTGGGATCCCCCTGTCACTCCAGAAATACAGATGGGTTCTGCCCCTGTATAGCTTGATGGCATTAGGGTGCACTGTGTACCGGTGTCTACCAGAGCCTTATACTCCTGTGGGTCTGATGTGCCAGGCCATCGAATCCACACAGTCCAGTAAACCCGGTTGTCCCTTTCCTCCACCTGGCTGGAGGCAGGGCCCCTCTAGTCCTGGTCATAATATTCATTACCCATTTCTTGTGTATATGAGTCAGGAGTTTCTTCATTAAAATCAGAAGTAAGATCAGCCCTTTTACTCTGTCTGGGGAACTGTCCACTGGAATTTGGAGCAGCAATTTTCCTGGAAGAACCCCCTTTGGTGATTGTTTTTCCTTGCAACTCATGTACCCGCGCCTCTAGGGTCGAGGTAGGTTTTCCATCCCACTTCCTCATGTCCTCTCCGTGGTCACGCAAGTAAAACCATAGGGTGCCCCGTGGTGTGTACCCTCTATATCCTCTCTCTTGAGCAGAAGAACGCTGACTCCTAATAGCTGAGACACTGGTCTGTACAGGTGGAAAGTAGGACATATGTTCTTCGAGTCGCTGGGCCTTCTGGGACAGTTTCTCCACAGCTGAGACAAGGGAGGAAGAGATACTTTCTTTGTATTCTCGGAGGTTACTAGCAGCTTCATTCACTGTTGGACCGTCTCCGTCTTTCCAGGTCAGTATTGCCAATGAGTTGGCACACGACGGTGGTGCGCTCCATACCAACTTCCGCCACATATGTCTTGTGCACTGGACCTCGTCTGGATCTGTGGGTGACCGCACGTCGTCCAGGTCACCATAAATCACCTCCAGCACAGCTAATTCCCTCAGGTACTGGATACCTTTCTCCATGGTGGTCCATTTCCCAGGGCGATATACAACATCTTCCTTGAAGGGATATCTTTCTTTTATAGCTGACAGGAGTCACCTCCAGAGGCTGCGGGCTGGTTCCCCTTTTCCAGTCGCTTTGTCAATGCCCCCTTCCCTAGAAATAGATCCCAGCTGCTTGGCTTCCTTACCCTCCAATTCCAGGCTACTGGCCCCGCTATCCCAGCATCGGAGCAGCCAGGTGACAATGTGCTTGCCTGGACGACGGCTGAAATCTTTTCACATATCTTGCAGCTCACTCAGGGATAGGGATCGGGTGGTTTCTGTCTCATTTACGAGTTCTTCCTCGTCCTCTCCTTGTGATGGCCCTGCTCTTTCATCTTCCCTTTCTAAACGAGCTGACTTTTCCTTCCAGGATTTCTTTTTATGTATAGGGGCGACTGATACTGACACGGGTTCGTTCCCTGTTTGAACCGCAGTGCTTGTAACGGAGTTGTCCGGAGCAGCTGCAGATGCAGTGCCTGTCACAGGGGGGGCTGGAGCAGCCGCAGTGCCTGTCGCAGGGGTAATCGGAGCAGCTGCAGTGCCTGTTGCAGGGTGGGGCTGGAGCAGCCGCAGTGCCTGTCGCAGGGGTAATCGGAGCAGCTGCAGTGCCTGTTGCAGGGGGGGCTGCAGTAGCTGCAGTGCCTGTCATTTTGTCACCAGATCCTTGAGGGTTTTGAATAGTGTTGAACAGGGCTCGGTAGGCATGGGCCAGACCCCAGCACATTGCAGTGGTTTGTGTCTCCCTAGAATTGCCAGGGTGACAGCATACTTTTTCCAAATATTCTCCTAATTTTTCAGGATTCTGCACTTGTTCAGGGGTGAAGTTCCAAAACATTGGAGGTGCCCAATGACTTAGGCATTTGCCCATGCTATCCCACACACCCTGCCACTCATAACTATCCAGCCTTGGGGCAGATCTCTGGATGATATTCTTAAATTGCTTACTAACCTTGGACAAGATCGAAACAATATTCCCAAGCAATACCAATAGAAGTATCTGAACTACCCAAGGTTGTTCAAGATACTGAAAAGTTATTGTAATGAAGGTGGAAGCATTGTAGAAGAAAGTAGTGAAGGTACAATTCTGCATTTCCTCCATAAAAAACCTCTCAGAGGAAGAGGTATAATTGCTAATTGTCTCCATGAGGTGGTACCCTCAAATAAACCCAAAATAAATACCAAAATAAACCCAAGATAGATATCAAATAGATACCAAAATAAACCCAAGGTCACTGTTTTAATAACAAATCTCCCAGGCAAAACATCACCAATTAAAGCAGAGCACAGCAAACTGCAAAAACCAACACCGATCTTTAACATGTACATCAAAAAAATGAGCATGGTGCAGATCAGGTAAACCAATGCTAGGAACAGATGGATCAATATCACGTCCCACAACTACTAACAGATCTAAATTCCTTAATACGCTCTGGTTAATCTGTTATTGTCTCAAACCCTTCGTGCCCCATGTTGGGCGCCAAAAAGGACTGTCGTGGTTTAGCCCCAGCTGGCAGCTAAGCACCACGCAGCCGCTCGCTCACTTCCCCTCCGGTGGGATGGGGGAGAGAATCGGAAGAGCAAAAGTAAGAAAACTCGTGGGTTGAGATAAGAACAGTTTAATAATTGGAACAAAATAATAGTAATAATAATAATGAATTATAATGAGAAGGAAAACAACGAGAGAGAGAGAGAGAGAGGAACAAAACCCAAGGGAGGGAAAAAAGGGGGAAAAAAATGATAATAATAATAATTTTTAAAAAATGATACAACCGCTCACCACCCGCCGACCGACGCCCAGCCAGTCCCCGAGCAGCGATCGCAACCCCCTGGCCAACTCCCCCAGTTTATATACTGGGCATGACATCATATGGTATGGAATAGCCCTTTGGTCAGTTTGGATCAACTATCCTGGCTGTGCCCCCTCCCATTTGTTGGGCACCTGGCAGAGCATGGGGAGCTGAAGGAAAAAAAAAAGTCCTTGACCAATGTAAACACCGCTTAGCTACAGCCAAAACATCAGTGTGTTATCAATATTATTCTCATACTAAAATCCAAAGCACAGCACTATACCAGCTACTAGGAAGAAAATTAACTCTATCCCAGCCGAAACCAGGACACCCATTTGTGCTATTCTGAGACATCCATAAATAATTATCAATACAGGCTGCTCACCCTTCAGAAGTGTGTAATTTATAAATGGAAGAAATCTCAAATGATGGCTAGAGCCTTTCCTCTTTCCTGAAATGCTGTATTTTGCATAATACCTCCCCATTGAAACATTTGTCTTGGATCAAAGAAACTGTCATAGGAAGGCAATTTCTGATCAAAAACACATAAAGGAGTATAAGTTTTTGCAGTGGGTCACAAACAAGATTTTTTGGTGCCTTCCAGCAAGAGATATTTTTGACTTAGATTTAGACAGCTGCTTGAAGTCTTCAGATATGAAACTGTCTGGGATTCTCATTCCTGTTCTTGGTGATTCAGCATTTTCCTTTGCAACATGTGCAATATGTGAACAACTATGACTAATAGACTCGTCAGAAAAAAAGCTTTGTTTGTTACATGCTGCAGCATCCCAGTTGTTAGATTTTCCATATTATACAGTCAGCAGTAAGAGAGAGATGTGTGCTTGCTCCAAGAGTAACTGGTACTTTTGCTGCTCATTTTTAGTATTTGCAGGGGATGAACTGGTACTTTTGCTGATCATTTTTAGTATTTGCGAGGGATGACAATTCTGACACCTGAAAAAATATAGGAAATTTTCCACATTAATGGCCCAGGACTGTAAAAATAAATTCTGTGGATGACCTGGAAGGTTTCTTTTTTATTATTATTACTTATATTTTTTAAAGACTAGAAGTTTTGATAAGAGTCTGTGGTGGGTTGACCTTGGCTGGCCGCCAGGTGCCCACCAAGCCACTCTATCACTCCCCTCCTCAGCTGGACAGGGAGGGGAGAAAATAAGATGAAAAAGAACTCGTGGGTCAAGATAAAGGCAGTTTAATAAAGAAAAAGTAAAGGCCATGCACAGAAGCAAAGGAAAACAAAAGATTTATTCTCCACTTCCCATCAGCAGGCCACGTCCAGCCACTTCCTGGGAAGTAGGGCCTCAGTATGCATAGCGGTTGCTCCGGAAGACAAACACCTTAATAACGAATGCCCCCCTCTCCTCCTCCTTTCTCTTAGCTTTTATTGCTGAGCACGATGTCATATGGTATGGAATACCCCTTTGGTCAGTTTGGGTCAGCTGTCCTGGCTATGTCCCCTCCCAAGATCTTGCCCGCCCCCAGCCTACTGGCCTTTGGGGGTGAGGAGGGGGTAATGTTGGAGAGACAGCCTTGACGCTGTGGGAGCGCTGCTCAGCAGTAGCCAAAACACTGGCGTGTTACCAACACCTTTCTAGCTACAAATACAAAGCACAGCACTATGAGGGCTGCTATGGGGAAAGTTAACTCCATCCCAGCCAGACTCAGTACAGAGTCACAGTTTGGTAGCCATTGATCTGTATACAATACAAAAAATCATCCTTGCCACTAAGATCTTACAATCTAAACAAAGGATAAGAAGTAAACAAGGGCTAGAGATAAAAGCAAGATGATAATATAAGATATAATGAACTGCGTTCCCAGCACTCCAGAATAATGACAGTATTCATTCCCTTTGGATTGATTTGTATCATGCATAGATGTTTCTTTTCTGATGTTTATAACAGATTGTAGATGTCAACCGCTCCATGAAAAAAATCTCAAATTTTCCTACTTCATGCCCTGATTAATAAAATTGTCCAAAACTAGTTTAAAAACGTAATTTGCCTGGAACGATGTGTAAGGCTATGTATATAAAACAGATCACTAAGGGTGAGAAAGCAAATCTAAGGAAGCTGTAACATTTTGGATCCCCCTGTTTATCTTATGTCAGCACCCAGTGCCAGCCAATCTCTTACTAGGAAGTTGCAAAGATGATGCACTAAATCACGAGAAGGATGTGATATCTGCTTGCTGTCATATGCTATTAGGTACTGGATCCAAATATTATGCAGTAAAAGTCATTTTATGTCACTGAAAACTCAGAGAAACTGAGCATTTCTGTATAGATGTAAATAGAAACTTAGAATAGAATAGAAACTATTTGAGGCAGAATGCCAGTTGATGAGATTGCAATTGAAAAAAAGTGGCTTTTTGGTTTATTCAGATATTATTCAAAGATTATGAAACAAAGAAAGCAAGTGAAGTGCTTCCATTAAGATAAATGGGTATTAAAGGAGACACAATCTAAAGTACAAAATAGAATCAGATACCTGGCTCTTACTGACCTTCTGACCAAATGTACTGATACATACAGCACCACTGAGAAACAAACAAAATAATATTTCCATTTATACTATGCACATAAGACAAATAATTATTTTTCTCAGTACAGTGGCAAATGATAGCATCTGAAATACTATGCCCATAAATACTGAGCTTGTAACATTAAACTGCTATAAGTTCTGATATGAATTCTTTTTTTGCTACAAAAATTCAGTGCAGATGTACCTGTGAGACTTAAAAATTAATTTGTATTTTCTTGTTAGACATCATTCCATCAAAGCCTAGAATACCTTTTCACTCTGACAATGCCACTATACATATCAAAGAGGGTTTTGAACAAATAATTCAGTACTGTAGAGGTACCTAGCTAATCATTTTACAAAAAAACCTGAGGATAAAAGAAAGTAGATGGCACAGAAAACCTGCAAACTGGTTATATGCTGTTATAGTACTCACTTTCCAACCAGGAGAGAACAATTGTCTATCCTGCTCTGTATCTTCTGGCAGTATATCATTCCCTGTTTGACCCATTGTGCCTTCGCTGTGCTGAAAAAAGAAAAGAAAGTTTAATTATTACTTAAAAGATGTGAAAATTATAGTGAAACAGAATTAAAAGAGGAAAAAATGAACAGGAAAAATACAAATGCCCAAAATTAGGCAGATAGTGAATGGGTCAATCCCTTATTCCCAAGACAGTGTCCTATAAGTTAAAAATATGCCTTTTCTATTATGCATCACAGTACTTTGCCCAACAGAGTTTAAAACCTTCTCAAAGAGGACAGGATTTCTCACTTTCCTTGTGAGATGAGTCTTAGGCCAAGGGGTTTCAGCAGCAAGTTCATCCTAAAATGCTAAGTTTTCCTTCCTTGGCTTCATTCTTTTTTTTCCTGGTTTCCCTTTTCCTGCCATAAACAAATCCCCTGCTCGCTTGCTGCCTACTCACTCTCATAGACAACCATTTTTCTCTCCTTCAGTTATATTTTGCCAAGATTCACTGTCGCCTTTTAAGTTTGCTTTGTGGGTTTCATAATACCCTTCTGCTGTTGATACACTCTACCCTGAATGTCTTTCCCACCCCAAGAAGGTCGAAGGCAAGCTGAGAAGAATCCCCCAGGGGTTTCTTGCTCTGGGTGATGGCCTACAGGTTGCTGACATCCCAGTTAAAACTTGGGCCCATCCCACCCACCATGGTTCCAGCCGTGGGCCCTGCCATGCACCACCCACAAACCACTGCGCTCCCACAGGGAGAATGGTGAGATGGAGTTCATTAGGAAAGGAGGAAAACCACCGCTGTAAGAAACACTCCTTGGCCAGAGCCCTGCCACCCCAGGGCCTGTGAGGATGGCAGGCTCAGCTGCCCCAGAGACATCTCAGAGGATGTCCTCAGCCACAGGCCTCGAGTTTCTGCCACCCTCACAGTGGCCTCACAGAGCCCTGTGCCACTGGGGAGTGGGGCCCTAAGGGTTGCATTTTTAGAGATGCATGTATGTAAATCCTCTTTATTATGACATGGGCCTAATTATAACACAGCCCTGTTCTAACTAGCTTAACTAATGCCCTGGTATCACAAATTTCAGTAACACACAGGATGACATACATGTCGCTCTACCATGAATAATTTTCTTTGAAATTTTCAAAACCTGCAATACGCAACTATTGCTCCGAGTCTTTTTATACTACTTTACAGTTCTTCCATGGGCTACGTCTATCAAATGAGAATGGCAAAGACCTCTGTTAAATGTTTAATAATATTTGGTTTTAAGGGTTATAATGTTCTAAATTATTTGTAGAAACCAGAAGTTCTTCATAAAAAGAATATTGTAAGAGACAGCTTACAATGTGCTTGCAGCATATATTTCAAGCTCCCAAGGAAATGGGCAGATGATCCCTAGCTCATCTTGATATGGTAATTTAAGTAACCTACACTCACTATATAGTTATTTGTCACTTTGCTGGAGTTTTCCCACATTTTAGCAAAAGAAAACAGGTGCCTCTCTTGGAGCAACTAAGTGCATAACGCAACATATTAACATAAATTCATCCTCATCAACTGAGGTTCAGGCACTTGTTTCCCAAATCTGCTGGAGGAGTGGTAACCTCAGAGGGGTGAGTACACAGGAACTTCCCAAAATAATTTCAGCAAGATTTGCCACAGGTTTTTCTGTTTGGTTGAATCTCAGTTCATAGCTTGAATAGTAAAGGCTGCAATTTGGGAAATATATATCTCAAGGAGAAGCAATGTGTGATTTCTCTTTTTAACAAAGTTTCCAAACAGCAGTTTTAAAATTATTACTATTTACACTTGAGTATTGGATTTTTTTGTATTCATTAAAAATTCACTAGAAAAAAAACTTTGATTATACAGTTCAACCAGCTCTAATTTTCAAACATGAGGACGGTACTCTGCAAATCTCTTATGAAAATGGAGGATGACAGTTTCCAGGAGGGACTGAAGCACATAACACCTATGTGCTTCATAAGATCCCACAACATTAAGTCCATTAGTACCTTGCCTTTTCTCCTCATTTGATTACTTGTTTACATTTAAGCTTCTTCTGTTAAACAAGCACAAGAAAGGAAAGAATATAATTAACAGCAAAGTAATCTAATGTAAACACAGTTTTGCCATACTTCATACAACAGGTCTATGCAAATGATTCACCATGAACAAATAGAAGACTAAAACAGATGTCTGAAGAAGTAAGTGGCTGGGTGGAAATCCTCTGTGTGAAATGAATTCTACTACTCAGGTTATTTCAAATATTTGGAGGCTGACTCATTGTTTCATTAGATAATAAGGGGAATTTATTCCTGCTATCTAGACCTGGTTTCAGTAAGATACAGAAGGAAATTATTACTATGCAATACAATCATTATGCAATCAGTAAAAACCCAAAATAAGTAAGGTGTAGGGAATGAGAGTATTTCTGCTGTGAATGGAGACTATACAGTCTCATTAGATTCTTTGCCCCATTGGACTGCATCATTCCAACAAGGAACTTCTGTTATCCTGGAGATTAAAGCTAACAATCAGAAACAAATCTGCAGTAATTTGGAGTCAGACGCAACAGTAATGAAGTACATTAGCACACTACTAGCAGGTAGAGGAATGCTTAAAAAAACCCCAAACAAACAAAAACCCCAATGCTTTAATAGTAAAAAGAATTGCCCTTGGACACAGCTGGTCAGCAAACTATGCTCTGCTTGTCTGTTACTTTTTGCATCAGGAGATCTAAAGCGATTTGATATTCTGCATTTCTACAGCCAACAGTCATCCTTCAAGAACAGATAAAAAGCACAGGATTAAATACACAGAAGGACAAAAAGCACAACTTAAAAATTGTTATCATCAGTATAAGCAAAAGTACTTCAGTATACAATAGGAAATTTAGAACATGGGTATCAGGAGAGAAGTGATTCTTGTTTTGAAATGGATGGACTAGAAACTTGCTGTCACTCTGTGGCAATAAGCATCTGTTCCCATGAACTACTATTTAAAGTCAAGCCTATGAAAAGAAGCAGTGGTTAGGACACTGCAGCTGGACATGGTCTAGGACTCTTGGATTCCAGTTTGAGGGCTTGGTGAGCACTATTACTAGTTTGTGTCTATTACTGCAGTATCATAAAGAACGTATCTACCAAGTGGCCATGCA
The DNA here is from genome assembly GCF_034638445.1 of Ciconia boyciana. Classification (NCBI taxonomy): domain Eukaryota; kingdom Metazoa; phylum Chordata; class Aves; order Ciconiiformes; family Ciconiidae; genus Ciconia; species Ciconia boyciana. The sequence goes on from NC_132937.1 coordinate 14,029,236, forward strand.
GACAGGGCAAGTGCAATAGTGGTATAGTTAGCACATTTTTCCACTAGTGAAGTTGCTGATTTAAATAAATGGGGAGAATAATATTCACAATAAGAAACAAACAAATAGAAACAACCTATGGCAGATGGGATTTAACTCCAAAAAATTGTACACTTCTTCAACATTAAATTTTACAGTCCCATTACTTCCATCTTATTTTTGAGTTCAAATTCATTCTGTCCCATCATCTGTTGTTAGAATGACTTGCATATTGAACTTTCCAACATTTTCCTAAACAAGCCTTTCTTCTTCCTGAGCCAGAGAGAGCTATAAAGGGGTGGATCAGGTACAGTGACTCACTGCAATTGACCCTGTGCAAGTAGTGTGGTGTGGGGGCTTCTTTTGTTTTTTTGTTGTCGGATTTTTTTTAAAGTTTTATAAGAATTCCAATAGAAAGATCTCTGTCGCATTTCCAGGCTCTTGACAACATTTGGTGGTCTCTCTCAATCTCCCCAGTATCACAAATACATCTCTAGCATATTTCTAAAATGTATTACTTTCCCTCAACATTCTGAATCTTCACATAACAGGAAAGTGGAATTTAAAGATGAACAGACCCAAAACATGGCATAAACATTATAGACTAAGGCATATTAGTATCATTAGATAGCACTGATGTGGAATGGCCAGGATATTTCATTGATTCATAGAATGGCTTGGGTTGGAAGGGGCCTTTAAATATCATCTAGTCCAACAGGGGGGTTGTGAGCAGGAACATCTTCCACTAGATCAGGTTGCTCAAAGCCCCATCCAACCTGACCTTGAACACTTCCAGGGACGGGGCATCCACAACTTCTCTGGGCAACCTGTTCCAGCATCTCACCACCCTCATTGTAAAAAATTTCTTCCTTATATCCAATCTACATCTACCCTCTTTCAGTTTAAAACCATTACCCCTTGTCCTATCACAACAGGCCCTGGTAAAAAGTCTGTCCCCATCTTTCTTATAAGCCCCCTTTAAGTATTGAAAGGCCGCAATAAGGTCTCCCCAGAGCCTTCTCTTCTCCAGGCTGAACAACCCCAACTCTCTCAGCCTGTCCTCATAGGAGAGGTGTTCCAGCCCTCTGATCATTTTCGTGGCCTCCTCTGGACCCGCTCCAACAGGTCCATGTCTTTCTTGTACTGGGGACCCCCAAACTGTACGGAGTACTCCAGGTGGGGTCTCACGAGAGTGGAGTAGGGGGGGAGAATCACCTCCCTCAACCTGCTGGCCATGCTTCTTTTTATGCAGCCCAGGATACGATTGGCTTTCTGGGCTGCAAGCACACATTTTTTCATCCACCAGTATATCCCCAAGTCCTTCTCTGCAGGGCTGCTCTCAATCAGTTCATCCCCCAGTCTGTATTGATACTGGGGATTGCCCTGACCCAGGTGCAGGCCCTTGCACTTGGCCTTGTTGAACTTCATGAGGGTCACATGGGCCCACTCCTCAAGCCTGTCAAGGTCCCTCTGGATGGCATCCCTTCCCTCCAGCAAATCAACTGCACCACTCAGCTTGGTGTCATCTCCAAACTTTCTGAGGGTGCACTCAATCCCACTATCTCTGTCATTGATGAAGATATTAAATAGTATTGGTCCCAGTACGGACCTTTGAGGGACACCACTCGTTACTGGATTCCACTTGGACATTGAGCCATTGACTGTAACTCTTTGGATGCGGCCATCCAGCCAATTCCTTATCCATCTAACAGTCCATCCGTCAAACCCATATCTCTCTAATTTAGCAGCAAGAATGTTGGGGGGATCGTATCAAAGGCCTTACAGAAGTCCAGGTAGATGACATCCGTAGCTCTTCCCTTGTCCACTGATGCAGTCCCTCCATCGTAGAAGGCCACCAGATTAGTCAGGCATGATTTGCCCTTGGTGAAGCCATGTTGGCTGTCTCTAATCACCTTCCTGCCTTCCATATGTTTTGATATGTCTTCCAGGAGGATCTGTTCCATGATCTTACCATGCACGGAGGTGAGGCTGACTGGTCAGCACTTCCCAGGTTCCTCCTTTTTACCCTTTTTAAAAATGGGTGTGATGTTTCCCTTTTTTCCAGTCACTGGGGACTTCACCTGACTGCCATGACTTTTCAAATACGATGGAGAGTGGCTTGGCAACTACATCAGCCAATTCCCTCAGGACCCTGGGATGCATCCCATTGGGTCCCATGGACTTGTGTATGTTCAGGTTCCTCAGGTGGTCTCGAACCTAATCTCCTATGATGGGAGGGACTTCGCTCCCCCTTAGGTTCAGGGGCTTGAGAGATGTGGGAAGAGAGATTACCATTGAAAACTGAAGCAAAAAAAAAAAAAGATTTGATTCTCCCACTCAAATTGCCTATCTGATTAAAAAACCCCACACCTTTTATGTAAACAGTTACTTTGACTGAAGTAATTTTAATTAATTAATGTACCAAAATGATTTTTTTTGGCATATAGAAGTTTTTAAAATAAACATCTGCCTATTAGAATTTTTACCTGAGAACAGTGTGTGGAAAAGGGTAACAGAAGTCTATATATTAACAGCCCACCCTTCCAGTATGTGTAAATGTCTTCCTGCACTTGGTAGTTAATACTTTTTTTTTTTTGTAATATATTCTTATACTATTCCAATAGTGTTAATATTTGGAAGTATTAAATATTTCTCAGAAATATTAACTCAGTAACAGTAATGTATCTACTGGCCTAATGCTATGCCACAGTGCTTGTTTTTTCTTGTAAACAATCATCTCAATAGAGGAATATTTCACATTTACCAACAGGCAACATTTATTATTATAACTGAGAACTCTACATACAGTATTACACAAAGTTATAATGGACCAATCAACAAACTCATGTTCCTGTATAACTGTTATTAGCACTTTTACAAATGTTTAATATATTGTGCATTAGGTGTTTTAGTAAATTGACAAATGAGGACATTATTTCAATGAGTGCAAGCTTGTACTGAAGACATATACACAAAACACATGAAAGTATGCTAAATATGCCAAAAGCCTAAAAACACCTCAAAACAAAATTAAATAAAGCAACAGCATTCTTAACAACCACCAGTGTTACATTCCTAGTCCTATCTTCTAACAAGAAGCAGAGAAGTGCAATCTGAAAAAAAATGCCCTTTATCTTTGAGCTTTAGACATACCACCTCAACTATATCACATTAACTGGATTTTTTTTTTCAGCAAGACTGAAGGACTTACGGCATTATAAATTTACCTAGCCAGTGTATTACTAGTTCTTCCTGAATTACTATATAAAATAAAGTAACAGTGTGTAACAGTTGACTATTAAAGGAACAAGTGTTTTTCCATCACAAAGTGATATAGTATGTAATTAAAATTCATGTATGTAATATTAAACTATACCTGTGGAAATTTTGACTTTCTATTCCTGTGCACTAAAAATATATCAAGAACGATTTTATTTTCATTTTTAGTCTTCCCTCTACACCTTTCCCTCAAGCATGGTCTACCTAGCTGCATTCTTATCTCTTCAGCATGTTAGTACTCCAAAGTTGTCATATCCACATCTACAAACAATTCTCTAGACCAGTGTAACCTCTGGATTTTCCAGCTTCAGTATTCAGTTCCCTCCCATCTTAATGCCTTCCTGTCTGACTATAATATCATGGTCCCTGTTGTCTACTACATTTCATTTCTACTCTTTTGAATAACTGTTCAGATCAGTTGCCTAGACAGACAAGTTATCTTTTCTTCTGCACAAGTGAATAGTTTAGCTAAACAATGTCACTTTTAGACAATCAGGGAAACAGGGATATAAAGAGGACGGAATGATAGTAGCTTTAGGGAAGGCCCATAGAGAGGTTTCCACTTCTGCCTGAGCACCAGTGGAGGAAGTGATGAAGACTTATCAGCTTGAAAGGAGGACTGGCTTGCAGAAGAACAACTCTGATTACAAGAAAATAAATTAGTTTAATTTCCAAAGAAAAAAATGGCCTCCTATAATCATAGGATTTTAATTATTGACTGTATTAATTTAAAAAAAATAGAAGCCTTTTAAAATTATAAATTGTTTTCCTGTTAGCAAGTTAATCTCATGAGAAGTTAAACAGAAGTTACCAAAAGCTTTGTAAGTGGAAAAACCCTAGTACTGAGTCAACTTGCTAAATAGAGCAAGTTGTAACAAAATTAGTAACAAACATTACTACAGATAGCTAACAAGTTATGAGATTCCTTCCTCTAAAAAAAAAGTTCATAGCTTTTTGTGCACAGACAGCATATGAGAATATATACACATTCTGTGAACACCGGGAATCAGAATTTGAAGGCAGTTTTACCAGTTTTGTGATTTAAGTCAGTCAAGACAAATAGAAACAACAGAAACACGAGAAGCCTGTATATATTCTGCTTTAATATTTCAGTGCCTGAATATATTTTGTTCTTGAAAACCACTCAGTAACTACAGCAGAGACTGTGCCTTCGACAAGGCAAGGAACAAGACTGAAGTTGGGTTAGCATATTTTGAACTATTACTATTAGGAGTGCTATGGCAGCCTACTGTTAAATTTGCACATGAACTGCTTTCTGGACTTACCTAGATTTATGGGAAAATAAACCACCAGACAAGTCTACACATAAAAACATCAGAAACCTAATAAAACAAATTATTTATCTACATAATCATAGTGAACTTTGAAGCTGAGGAGTGTGTGTCTGTGTATATAAATATTTAAACACACATAAAGAGAAAAAAAATGGTGGGTGGTTTTGTTTTTTTTTCCAACTCAAAGCAGAATAGGCAATATATTATTGCAAATGGCTTTCGGATGGGGAAGTGCAAGTGGAGTGGACAAAGAAAATAGCAAAGGAAAAGAACAGTGAGATTTTACTTCCATGGTACATGAAAACACAGAAATGCTACAGCACTTAACATTCTTACCTTCTGGGTCCCAATTAATCACAAATTGCAGTGTAAAAAACATCAGTGCAGGGATTTAACACACAATTTAAATTTTCAAAATTAATTAACTTTATTTTCCTTAATGGCATCTACACTTTGCACAGCCCAAGAACCTGAAGAAAATGCATTTGCTTTTGAAAGCCACATATTCAACAAGTGTTTTGTGGCTTTCAAAGTCAAAGAAATATTCCTGAAATTTCAAATGTTAAAGCTTTCTCCACAGCCACATGTTCCTTTGATGTTTGGATTATTGAAGACAAATTCACTGGATAGTTTGTCTTCCACATAGTCCATTTCAGTTCCTAGAAGTGTCAGCTGTGCTTTCTTCTCAATAAAGATTCTAATCCCTTAAAGACAACAAAGAAAAAAAAATATTACATACAGCAAAACTGTTCATCATTCACTTTGAAATGTTGTTCCAACCAGTGATAAAAGCGGAAGCTAAATACAAAAATCCGTCAATATACAAAAATCCGTCAATATACAAAAATCCGTCAATATACCTCATTTTCCCTACCCTAAGGTAGGGCTTTTTTTTTTTTTCCTCCTCAACTCTAGCTACAAAATCCTAGCAACAGTCTAGTGCTGCTATTTGTGTACATGTGCACATTTATTTTCATTCGGATTTAAAACCATGATACCCAGAGTAATCAGTTGTAGAACTTGGGAATGAATCTCAGCTTTGATACTTCCTTTCCCATGCATTATAGTCAGTAACCCATTTACTACTGTTCTTAAAGCCTGTGCATCCAACAAGATGTAATAAATAAATAAAAAATAATCCCTAAAAACCAACTGAAACCAACTTTCATGCTTGACAAAAATATCACTGAGAGAAGTTTCTATAAAAATTGGAAAGATGTATGGAACTTTCAGTACTTTAACAATAGACCTATGATGGGACTACTCAATGAAATTATCAGGCAGCAAGCCTAAATACCAAGCTAAGAAAACAGTTTCAAACATAATGCTTAATACAAATTATAGAATGCATTGTCACAAAACAACATCAAGATCAAAAGCATAAAGACATTAAAAAAAAAAGTAAATTATAAGGCTAGTTATAGAAGACAGTTGGGAAAACTCTTTGCAAATAAAACCTTTACTTTGCCAATCCTTATTTTAGGTATGTTAGTAAAGTATCCTTCTGTCCATGCCTTGTTCTGTATTCTCTCAGATATTTGCTATTGGCCACCTCCAAAGACAGGAATAAAGGGCTAAGCCATTTATTCTGACCCAGTACAGAGACTTTGTTGTTGTTATCATAAGGAACTCCAACTTAACCCAACATGAGCATGAAATGAAGGTTGTATCAAGGATATTCCTTGTTTCCTCTACAAAGCTGCAGATTTTAACTGACTGATTACTTTTACATCTTCACAACAGAAACTAAGGTGACAACTCCTATAACAGAACACTAGAACCTTTTACAATAACTTGTTACTTTGAAGTCCTAACCTGCCCCTTGGCAAACCTGTAATTAGGCTATTCTCCCCCTCCCCCACCCCAGTTTTGCTTTACTGCATCAGAAACTTACCATCTTGAACTACTTCTTCATCAGAGTCTCCTTTTGACTTTGCATATTCTAGTGTGTAAGAAAGTCCATTGCATCCTCTTGTACGAACACCTACTTTCAAACCTACCTAAAATAAAACATTTTTTTAAACCTATTATTGAAGACCAAAATAAGAAGTATGCAGAACAACAAAAAGCTGACATTTATTCTCCCTTGCCTCAAGTCCAGTGCTAAAACAGAAGTGAACTAGTTTAATGGATTAAAAGGTAACATTTTTCTCTTATAAAATTGACTACCGAGGTAAAAGCAGACATCAGATGTTTGCTACAGTAGACCAAGCCCTAAAGCATGTTAAAAAAATCGAAGTAATGAACTGATGACACTCCTTGGTGCTTGATCTCATAAAAGTCAAACTTCAAAGACAGATGTTTTTGCGACTTCAAATGAAAGTTTATTCAGATCGCAATTCAGACGCTATTTTAAGATTGTTGACAGTAACATAATTATGAAGTTGTGAGGCCAAGTCAAGGGCAGTTGCTAGATTTTTACATAACTCTTATAATGACCATCAGAAATCTACTACTACAAAGTTCTGAAAACATTACTTTAAGATCTTCATTATCCACATTACCATTCACACTTAAAACTTAATCCTCTCCTTTTTGCAAGTAAGTTTATTCATTTACTGTGTTAATCAATGTTAAAGCACAACATAGTCAATATTTTTGTGGATAATGGATATGGATAATTTGCAATTATCCAACATGACCTTGTAAGTCAGAGCATCTATGCAAGTAAAGAGCTGAGAAAAGGTTGTAGAAGAGGTCGATACAGGTTGTTGAAAATTAACTGGAAAATTATTTGTACACAAGGATTTCCAAAAGTATCTGTACCACTTTCCACACACAAATGCTTCAGTACATAATTTGAAAAGTATAACAACAGTGGTTCCATAGATTATGATTAAAAACATATAAAAATGTATCGCTTGAAGACAAGTGGAATCTCAGACAAACAGCACTCGTTCTTTTCAGACTAAATACTCTCCTCTACAAGAAGGGCTAGAAATAATGGGTTGGAAAACATGAACACCATTTATAACAAGGGGGATGACTGATCAGCTAAGCTGTAGGCTTTGGGCTTCCTTAGGATGGTTTAAAATATTAGAATGAAGAGTCTAGTTAGTTGCAGATGTGCAGGAAGCAAAAGAAACAGTGGGTTTTATACAAAAGTTGAGGGAAATTATCTTCTTGAACTAGTACTTGCTGTAAAGAAGAAAACCTAATGCTTGCTTTTATAATGGTTAGAAAGCAAGACTGTCATCTTTTCTTCTTGGGAAGAGCACACATTCTCAATCAGCTATTTGTTGAAATACTGATTATTTACAAAAAAGACACAGTCTGGCAAATTTCATAAGAATGATACCTTTTCCAATGGGTATGAATCTAACATTATTATCTATTTCACAACCAGAATGCCTTCAAGAATTTAATAACATCTTAGTATCAACAGCTGAAGACCTTTAGCCCTACTGGAAGTCACCACTATGCCATACTAGAATAGTTGATTAAAATATGGCTTAGAAATATTTTTCAAGCTTAAGGTGGCTTTTTTTTTCCCTTCGGTTTTACCCATCTCAAAAGTAACTGTACAGTGAAAGGTCATTACAGTCAATTATTGTCTGCATTTTACTTTATATAGAAATGAAGCTTGATAGATAAACAAACTTATACAGTCCCCATCCAAAAAAAAAAAAAGACACCAACATCTCCAAGTTTTTCAGTGTTTATTTCAAGCTGCTAGGTTAGCCAGAGATGCTTCATAATAATCATCAGTGCTAATACTTTAGTATAATCTGCAAGATAGCCCTGTTTGCACTTACATGCTCAGGTTTATCTTTAAGAAGCTGTTTTATCTTCTGAACAGCTGATGGGGTCTGAAAGACAAATATATACATATGCTTGTATGTAGTTTAAAAAAAATAAAAATTCAAGTATGCTACACGCTTTGTAATACATGCAAGTCACACATTGCAAATAAAAAGTTCTTTGTGCAATTTAATTTTGTCTTAGTTTACAGTTAAGTTTTGTCTCCTATCTGCAAAGTCCACCTACAGCACCAACCATCTGACACTGTCAAACAGCCTTTCTTCTACTTGAAACTGATGCCTCAAGAAACATACTGCAAGATTACTACAACTCAATTAAACGGTTCTATTCTAGTCAAAATGTTGTCATATACGCATTACAGAAAAATCAGCCAGGCACAGAAATGTTTATTCCCTTCTCTTCCCATTAACTTATGAGTGGAACTATGACTTCACAGAAGATAAAATCATAGTTAATATAGATCTATCTAGTTGCTACAGAAATGCAAGACTACATACACAAAATATACATAGAAGTTTCCCTTACATGCTTACAAGTTTCCAAGATATTAAGTAAGGTGAAATTTCTTATTACTAGCAGATTCAAACACACAAAGCAAACTTCTACTAGATTTACATTAGAATACCTGTTCCAATTAGCACTATTAATGTTCAGTTGCTACAAGATCACTACAATACAGGAATTACCTGCCCAGGCAAACGACTGAACTAGACATAGTCTGCCCCCGTCAATGCAGAGGGCTGCACCTCCCTCTGGAGTAAGCCTTCCCAACTGTATGGCCTCTGCAATACTACCACAACTAGTAAATGCGCTTTCTCAATTAACACAGGGATACAGAGTCTCCTTGGGAACAACCTACTCGCCAGTTTCTGAACTGAATTTCCATTCTTCAGAATAAATATACCTCTTAGAGTGACTGTTCAAAACACCACCCCACATGAAAGTGACCGCACCACTCTTTTCCCCTTTTTCCCGCTGCCTGCCGGCCGTTATCAAGCCAGAGACTGCCCACCGCTAGCACACCACACCGCAGTTCGGATTTCTCCAAACCCCGACAGTCCCGCTTTCTCTAAGCATCGTCTCTACACAGGCGCAGATAAGGAAACACCAGTCTTCTCACCAGAAGCACAAACACCCCCGGCAAGCTCACAAGCGGGAATAGGTCCTTTCTACCTCCTTGTAGACCCTTCCTAGCGACCAAATCCTAACGTCAGCACGCAGCTGGCAACCTCGGAGGGTTAACAGCGCTCGCCCTCAGGCCTACGGCCCTGCGCAGCGGCAGCACTCAGAAGCGCCGAGCGCAGGTTCGCCTGCTGCTGGGCCAGGCGTGCAGCACCGCCAGTCACATACACAGGCTCGACAGCACGGCCCATGCCGTCCCACTGTCACTAGCAGCCTAGAGGCGTCGGCGTAGTATCTGGCTCGGGGCGGGCGGACGGTCAGACTGAGAGACACCCTTCAACCCAGCCCTGTCCGTGGCACAGTTCTAACGCCCGCTCTTAGGACAAAGGCACAGGTCAGAGAGGCCCGTGACCGGCATCCCACGGGGCAAGGTGGGGTGAGGCCCGCCACACCTCCAGCACTGACCAGGGTGAGGGCAGCGCGGGTTCCCTGAATCTTCCTCTTACTCACGGCCCGCACCGTAGCCCTCACGACAGACGAAGCCATGACCATCTCCGCCCCTTCCTCTCCCATCTGCCATGGACACAGCCGACATGACGCCACGACGCATAGCGTGCTCCCTGCGCCCAACCCCTATTGGACAGCAGCCCATGATTAGCAACTAGCAACGGCCCTGCCTCTTTCCCCGGCACGCCCCCGGCCATTACCGAGGGGGAGCTGTGCCGTCAACTGTTATAACCCCGCTGCCAAGCGGTGAGTACGTGCCTTTTTATTTTAAACTCTTAGACGTTGTGCACCCAGGAAAGGAAGGGCGTTGCACGCAGGAGGGCTGTTCGCAGAGATAAGTAGGCGGGTGGTGCTGAGACTTCGCCAGGGGAGCAGGAAGCCCTTCCCTTCAGGCCTCTACTGGCAGTCCCGAGGGGAAGGCAGGGAGAGGGAAAAAAAAAATATCTCCCCTTTGATTTTTTTCAGGAACAGCATCAGATACTAGTTTCTAACCTTATTCCACCCCCACCCCCCAGACTCCCACTAAAATCGAATTAGTATGTAGTCCACCTCTCCATGTCTACAAAAAAACATAAAGATTTATTGACGATAACATAGAGAAACATTTTAAAGCAGCTTGGCATAAGGCTATTCAATGTTAAACGTTGGCATCTTAGGCAAAATCTAAGCATAGAATAGTTTCGCTTTGGACAAATTATTTAAAGTATACAAAACCAGGAAACGGTCACCTGTAGGACAGGGTAAAGTTGATATATCACAGCTGGATAATGAATGCATACAGTATATGCATACAAGCAAATATTTTTTCCTCTGTATGTCCTCTTCCCCTTGAAACTTCCTCTTTTTTTGCTCCCCTTTCCTTCTGGATTTATGTCCAACAGTGGTTTGGTGACTGCGCTGTGGTCGCAGACTTCAGGCACTCTTCACCACTTACATGGGCCTAAGATGCATGCCTGATTCACACTCATGTTATTTCTTCCAGCCCCAGAAGATGCTGAAAGAACTGTATTCTGCCACTCCCAAACTGCTTGTGGCAGCCCTGTGGAGGTACATTCAGGTAACTTTTGATACTCGGGAGAAACCTTGAGAGCCTTGGCACAGGAAGAGTAATCACATTGCTTTAATTTGAATGATGGCTACACCAGAAGGAAAAAAAAAGCCTATTTTCCATTTCCTTTGACAGCATCCTTAAACATGCTAGACAATACTTTAAACCTATATTTACCTTTAATTTACAAAGTTCAAACACAAGCAACACTTCTGCATCTTATTACTGGATCTAGTTTGGGTAATGGACTCATTGCATGCTTAGACAGTTTTAAATAGCTTAATAGTAAACGTGCAGATTTTTTTTCATTTTTTTTTACATACATAATTATGCCACTCCTCTTTAACACTATGACTGAGGCATAGTACTTCTACCTCAAATATAAAAATCAAGATAGCAAATGTTAAAAAACCCCTGCATTTTCTTTAGCTACACAAAATATATGCAACTTGTGCACACGTTCTCATCTAAAACACACCTACTTGGGGGGGGGGTTAAACCTTCTATCAGCCTGAAGTTGGTGTCAGTAATATGTATACTTATAAACTTGAAGCTTCTGTATGAATGCAACAAATACATCATTCACAGTTTACTATGCAGATATGAAAAGCTTTACCTTCTTGTATTTCCTTAGTATGCTTCCAATCATCACACTTCAGTCACCTTTCTGTTGAATGTCTTGGCATAAAAAGAGTGAGTATGAGCTAGGAAAATAAAATAAAATTTAAAATAAAAACATTTAAATAAAATCTTAATAGATGACAAACCTGTTTTAAATATATCTATAAAACAAATCTCAGAATCACAGAATCACAGAATCGTATAGGTTGGAAAAGACCTTTAAGATCATCGAGTCCAACCGTTAACCTAACACTACCAAGACCACCACTATACCATGTCCCTAAGCACCTCATCCAAACGTCTTTTAAATACCTCCAGGGATGGCGACTCAACCACTTCCCTGGGCAGCCTGTTCCAATGCTTGATAACCCTTTCAGTGAAGTAAAATTTCCTCATATCCAGGCTAAACCTCCCCTGGCGCAACTTGAGGCCATTTCTTCTTGTCCTATGGCTTGTTACCTGGGAGAAGAGACCGACCCCCACCTCTCTACAACCTCCTTTCAGGTAGTTGTAGAGAGCAATAAGGTCTCTCCCCTGAGCCTCCTTTTCTCCAGGCTAAACCACCCCAGTTCCCTCAGCCGCTCCTCATAAGACTTCTGCTCTAGACCCTTCACCAGCTTCGTTGCCCTTCTCTGGACATAGCTCCAGCACCTCAATGTCTCTCTTGTAGTGGGGGGCCCAAAACTGAACACAGTATTCGAGGTGCGGCCTCACCAGTGCTGAGTACAGGGGCACGATCACTTCCCTAGTCCTGCTGGCCACACTATTTCTGATACAAGCCAGGATGCCATTGGCCTTCTTGGCCACCTGGGCACACTGCTGGCTTATATTCAGGCGGCTGTCAACCAACATCCCCAGGTCCTTTTCTGCCTGGCAGCTTTCCAACTGCTCTTCCCCAAGCCTGTAGCGTTGCATGGGGTTGCTGTGGCCCAAGTGCAGGACCTTGCACTTGGCCTTGTTAAACCTCATACAATTGGCCTCGGCCCATCGATCCAGCCTGCCCAGGTCCCTCTGTAGAACCTTCCTCCCCTCAAGCAGATCAACACTCCCGCACAACTTGGTGTCATCTGCAAACTTACTGAGGGTGCACTCGATCCCTTCATCCAGATCATTGATAAAGATATTAAACAGAACTGGCCCCAACACAGAGCCCTGGGGAACACCGCTTGTGACCGGCCGCCAACTGGAGTAAACTCCATTCACCACCACTCTTTGGGCCCGGCCATCCAGCCAGTTCTTTACCCAGCAAAGAGTACACCCATCCAAGCCATGAGCAGCCAGTTTCTCCAGGAGAATGCTGTGGGAAACCGTGTCAAAGGCTTTACTACAGTCTAGGTAGACAACATCCACAGCCTTCCCCTCATCCACTAGGTGGGTCACCTTGTCATAGAAGGAGATCAGGTTGGTCAAGCAGGACCTGCCTTTCCTGAACCCATGCTGGCTGGGCTTGATCCCTTGGTTATCCTCTACATGCCGTGTGATGGCACTCAGGATGATCTGCTCCATCAGCTTCCCCGGTACCGAGGTCATGCTGACAGGCCTGTAGTTCCCCGGGTCCTCCTTCCGGCCCTTCTTGTAGATGGGTGTCACATTTGCTAATCTCCAGTCAACTGGGACCTCCCCAGTTAGCCAGGACTGCTGGTAAATGATGGAAAGGGGCTTGGTGAGCACTTCTGCCAGTTCCTTCAGTACTCTCGGGTGGATCTCATCAGGCCCCATAGACTTGTGAGTGTCTAAGTGGTGCAGCAGGTCACTAACCATTTCCCCCTGGATTATGGGGGCTCCATTCTGGTCCCCATCCCCATCTTCCGACTCAGGGGGCTGGGTACCCAGAGAACAGTTGGCCCTGCTATTAAAGACTGAGGCAAAGAAGGCATTAAGTACCTCAGCCTTTTCCTCATCCTTGGTCACTGTGTTCCCTCCCCTGTCTACTAGAGGCTGGAGATTCTCCTTAGCTCTCCTTTTGCTGCTAATGTATATGAAGAAGTATTTTTTGTTGTCTTTTACAGCAGCAGCCAGATTGAGCTCTAGCTCAGCTTTGGCCCTTCTAATTTTCTCCCTGCACAGCCTTGCTACACCTTTGTAGTCCTCCTGAGTTGCCTGCCCCTTCTTCCAGAGGTCGTAGACTCTCCTCTTTTTCCTGAGTTCGCGCCAGAGCTCTCTAGTCAGCCAGGCCGGTCTTCTTCCCCGCCGGCTCGTCTTTCGGCACCTGGGGACAGCCCGCTCTTGTGCCTTTAGGACTTCCTCCTTAAAGAATGTCCAGCCTTCCTGGACTCCTTTGCCCTTTAGGGCTGCCTCCCAGGGGACTCTGTCGACCAGTCTCCTAAACAGGCCAAAGTCTGCCCTCCGGAAGTCTAAGGTGGCAGTTTTGCTGACCTCCCTCGCTGCTTCTCCATGAATCAAAAACTCTATCATTTCGTGATGACTCTGCCCAAGACGGCCTCCAACCATCACATGGCTCACAAGTCCTTCTCTGTTTGTGAACAAGAGGTCCAGTGGGGCACCTTCCCTAGTTGGCTCACTCACCAGCTGTGTCAGGAAGTTATCTGCCACACACTCCAGGAACCTCCTAGACTGTTTCCTCTCTGCTGAATTGTATTTCCAGCAGATATCCGGTAGGTTGAAGTCCCCCACAAGAACAAGGGCTAGCGATCGTGAGGCTTCTCCCAGCTGCTTATAGAATAGTTCATCTGTCTCCTCATCCTGGTTGGGTGGTCTGTAACAGACTCCCACCACAATATCTGCCTTGCTGGCCTTCCCCCTGATTCTTACCCATAGACACTCCACCCTATCATCACCATCATCGAGCTCTAAACTATCCAGACACTCCCTAACGTGTAGGGCTACCCCACCGCCTCTCCTGCCTCGCCTATCCCTCCTGAAGAGTTTATAGCCATCCATCGCCGCACTCCAGTTGTGCGAGTCATCCCACCACGTTTCCGTGATGGCAACCATATCATAGTTTTCCTGGTGTACAATGGCTTCCAACTCCTCCTGCTTGTTGCCCATGCTGCGTGCATTGGTGTAGAGGCACTTCAGCTGGGCTGTTGTCCGTGTTTCCTTCATAGAAGAACACCCCTTGTGTGCTTTGAGGCGTTTCACTGGCATTTCCCTCTTGGCTCCTATTGCCTCAGTATCCCCTAGCTCAACTCTGTTCGACTTTGGCTGTGCCCCAGTGTACCCCGCACATCTCAGAGACACCACAACTAATCTCACCACAACAGTTAAATTGGGAGAGTTGGATTTGTGGTCTTAAGATATGAACATGGTAACTTTTTAAAAGGAAGATGAATTAAGATAATCTAGTAGTTATATAGCTATCTAACTAAGATTAAATAGCTAGATTAGGTAAATTAAGCTATATAGTTGACCTTGCTTGGTTTAATCTTAAATAGCAGTAGCTATTGCTGAAGCATAGTCAAAATACACCTCAAAGCTTATTTTTTATAACATAATAACAAATTAAAAGCAGAGGTAAATTTTTTAACTGTTAAATCTTCACAATTATACAAAAACATTCTTTCACGTTACTGCAAATGAGAATGCAGGTAGGTTCATCTCTTTGTCCTCCTTAGTCTCCAGATTAAAAACCAGGGAGCATAACCAAGGAGAAAGGGTAGGAGAAATAGCTGTTGCACTGAAAACTTCATATTCCAGAATCTCACGACCTCAGTTTCTTCTTTTCCATCTCTGCTAGTGAAAGACTGGCAAGCTTGAAGCTAGAAAGACAGTTAACTGTGCTGCATTTATGAAACAGAACTTCTTCTTTCTCCTTTTTTCAGCACCAATAACTACTGATAGCACAAGACATATCGACTTGGGAAACATGGACACCAAGAACACAGGGAATTGCTGCAAAACAAGACAATAGTGGTTTTGGTTTTTTTTATAAGCAGCACAAGTGAATAGTACTATCAACTCACTTACTGACTAGCCTTCTGTAACATTAGAGGGACGGAGTATAGGGGTGGTACAGAAGAGATCTTTCTGCAGCTTTCCAAAGGCTGAAGGGCTGCTAAGGAGAAGCACAATCATTCCAGAAAGACCCTTCCAAAGATTACTGCATCACAGTAAAATGAGTGAACATGCAGAGGCTTCTACAGCTAAGCCATCTGACATCCCTAAACATATCACTTCCCAGGAGGTAACAAACAGGATGAAGTAGCGAGTTAGAAACTTCCAATGAAAAAAAACCATACTGATGCTACAGAATTATGAGCATCTCAATTTTAATATGAATTCTCTCCCTTCCCTAAACATAAATGGCTAAAGACATGCTAGGTACTTAGTGGGTGCTAAATCTCTGCTCTATCCCCAGGAGTGTTTATTACTGAAATTTGTCAGAAGGCAATGTTAGGAGCAATCTGACTTTATACATTCTGTTCAACAGAAGGCATTTGCTTTTTGATCTTCTAAATTATTGATTAGCAATTATTATATTTATTAGTATTACTTTAGTTGTAAACTATTAATTTAGTTAACTATTAGTTTTGATACTGTTCTTTTTCTAGAAACTTTTTTAATGCAGTGGCTTTTTCAGATTTTTTTTTTTTTGGTGGAAGGTTATTCCTTTGATAATATACTTGCATAAAGTGAGCACGATCTTGGATATCAAGAATGTTATTAAGAATTAACTCACTTTAATTTTCAATCCCTTTCTTAAGATTTTACAACAAACTAAGTTTTAATAAGCAATCCATCAGATATGTACACCTCATTGACTGTGTTTATTCTGTGTCATGGATCATTCTGTTAGTTATCACTATGTTCTTTAACTACTGTTTAGGCAAACATGCATTTATTGTTTAGTTGTTTAATACTTGCAATATATAACCCAAGTTTGGGGGGGTTATTTTAGGACTGAGATTAGTAACAATATAGAATTTATAGTTGGATAAGCAAGCAGCAGCTCCACAGTGAGAAGACTGGGGATCTGCAGAATGAGCTTCCATTCAGATGTGAGTTTAGTGATTTCACAGTTGAAAACTTAACAGTTAAACTACAAAATACCACAAACAGAAGAGGATGAGTATGTGTAAAGTATTTTTTGTTTGGCTTTGGTTTTTTGAAATAAATATCTTCTATCTTTAAAGTGAGATGATGCTGCTGTCCCTTGGAGGTTTATATATTTCATTCCCATCAGCAAAAATTGAAGATAATTCTGAACATAATTCTACCATGTCAGCCTCTGTATTTTCTTGGGAAATGAATAAAAGTACAATATGCTTATTTTTGAGGGGAAAAACTGACTTAGTTTTATATGAAAAATATGCTATAGAAAAAGTTTAAATTATTTTTTGTTTGTTGCTGGCTAAGATTTTTCTTGAAAATATGGTGAGGAAAAAATACAAAAGAAATCTTTTGGAAAACTCACACATCTAGAAATTTATAGATGGATGGTTACAGATGCACGAAACCCCAAATAGGAGTTAGGAGCCCAGGTCTCTAAGGCCACTTTGGAAATTCCAGGTTTCATCTTCATTAAAAATAGTTGAGGAAAGAAAAATAATTAAACATGACACATTTCAAAGAACAGAGATAATTCTAATAAGTTATCATTAATTCTAAATTTAAATCAATAATACTGAAACCTAAGTACAGTGTAAGAAGAAACACAGAAACTTAGGCCTGAATTTTGATTTATTTTATTTTATTTCAAAGTCATAAATAACAGTGATTTCAGTTTTACTATGTAATTAATTCTTTCCTAAACAAGATAAGATAGTATCCTGCTATCTGGCTCTGGAAGGACTTCAAGTAAAGCTCAAATTGATTATACTAATTAAATCTGTGGCTGTTAGAAGGATCCTCTTCACATTTTATGAAAAAGGAAATTGGTTTTCCCCAACTGCCCAATATAATTTTTCTAATCCTTAACGAAGTTTTGTCTGTATCTCCAAGGCCATGAAAAAGATTCGTAGCAGCATCAAAACAGGACTGACCTGTTAATCTTCTCTTTCCTGTACACAAGCTCAGCAGCTAATGAACTCTCATAAAATCACAGAAGGGGAAAAACAAAACAAACGCCCTCAATGACACTGCTTGCCCACAGAGATTTTTTACAGATTTACTAATGTCCATGTTTTCAGTTCTCTACAGAAAAAAAGTTTGCAAATACAACTGTAGCAGTCTACAAACATTTGAAATGCTTTTATACAAGAATTCAGTAAACAGTCAACATTAATAAATACTATTTCCTCCTTCAAAATTCCATTTTTGAAGAAAAGGTATTTGGCTTACACACAATTATAGTGCATTTTAAAAGGGTCAGGTTGAGTGATAAAACCTTGAAAATTGTCCATTTTTTAGTACCTACCCTTATCTATATGTATTGGATTTACGTAGCAAGGTTTTGGTAGCAGGGGGGGCTGCAGGGCTGGCTTCTGTGAGAAGACACCAGAAGCTGCCCCCATGTTGGACAGAACCAGTTCCAGACGGCTCCAAGATGGACCCGCCGCTGGCCAAAGCTAAGCCAATCAGCAACAGTGGTAGCGCCTCTGTGATAACATATTTAAGAAGGGGAAAAAACTGCTGCACAACAGCAGCTGGGAGAGAGAAGTAAGAAACAACTCTGCAGACACCGAGGTCAGTGAAGAAGGAGGGGGAGGAGATGCTCCAGGTGCTGGAGCAGAGATTCCTCTGCAGCCCATGAAGATGACCATGGTGACGCAGGTTGTCCCCCTGCAGCCCGTGGAGGACCCCAAACCAGAGCAGGTGGATGTGCCCTGAGGGGAACTGCAGCCCGTGGGAAGGATCCATGTTGGAGAAGTTCATGAAGGACTGTCTCCCATGGGTGGGACCCCACGGTGGAGCAGGGCAATGGTGTGAGGAGGAAGGAGCGGCAGAGACAACGTGTGATGAACTGACCACAACCTCCATTCCCCATCCCCCTGTGCCACTCAGGGGGAGAAGGTAGAAGAGTTGGGAGTGAAGTTGAGCCTAGGAAGAAGGGAGGGGTGGGGGGAAGGTGTTTTTAGATTTGTTCTTGTTTCTCATTACCTTACTCTGTTTGATTGAAAACAAATTAATTTCCCCAAGTCGAGTCTGTTTTGCCCATGACGGTAATGGCTGAGTGATCTCCCTGTCCTTATCTCGACCCACGAGCTTTTAGTTGTATTTTCTCCCCCCCATCCTGTTGAGGAGGGGGAGTGATAGAGCGGCTTGGTGGGCACCTGCTGGCTAGCCAAGGTCAACCCACCACATTTACCTAGTAAATACAAAACATCATGGGTTTTATTGAAATGCTCAACCTGTTTAAGAGCATATTAAAATTCATTGTTTCTTCAACTAGTGATGTAAAATAAAATAACCATTTCTCTTTAAACTTAAGTTGAAGATTGTTTATGCTGCTGTCCTGTGAATCCAGATGCTGTAGCCA
This sequence comes from Ciconia boyciana, assembly GCF_034638445.1. Classification (NCBI taxonomy): domain Eukaryota; kingdom Metazoa; phylum Chordata; class Aves; order Ciconiiformes; family Ciconiidae; genus Ciconia; species Ciconia boyciana. Next base: position 14,048,266 of record NC_132937.1, read on the forward strand.
AAACAAGCTTTTAAGTGAATGAAGGGCCTGCACTGCAATTTAACAGTGCTTCATATCCCTCATGATTCTTGTTGGGTCCTCTTCTGTAAGGTTTTTCCTTGAGTCATATACTTGGAAAGGCTGCCTAAGATGAGGGGGGAGCGGGAGTGAAGGAAGAGAAAGCATCACACTTCAAAGGTTTCAAAACCTACATAAAACAATTGAAACAAAAAATCAGGAGAAAATTACTGTCAAGTCCAACTATAATGAAAGCAAACACAGTTCAATTTCATATTATTATCTGCTGTTCAACAACAGGAATATAAAAATTAAGACTAGATTTTTTCAATGTAACACCTAATGACAAATCACTGTGTTTAAAATGCCCAAACTTAAGTCTTGAAAAAGCCTTGTAGTGAAAACAGAACATATCCTCCCCCCAAACCAAACTGAGAATCTAATTGGAGATACTTAATTGCAGTTTAGCTCTTAGAAGTTTGTGAAAACTCTTTTATTGAACTCCCCCTTCAGGTGCTGTATTGGGTGTACGTGACAAGTTTTGTTGGTGGTGGGGTGCTGCATGGGTGGTCCCTTTGGGAGAAGATCAGGGGCTGCCCTGTGCTGGACACAGGCAGTTCCAGATGACTCTGCAACAGCCCCATCACAGGCCACAGCTGAGCCAATCAGCTAAGTTTGTGGCACCTCTGTGAAAACATTTAAGAAATTGCAGCAAATGCCAGACAGGCAGAGGGGGAGGGAACAAAAAGAGTGAGAAACAACAGAATGAACACTAAGGTCAGAAGAGGAGAAGGTGCTCCACAGCAGAGCACATATTCCCTGCAGCCTGTGGCTGACCCACATGGGAGCAGAGGAAAGGTGTGAGAAGAAAGGAACAGCTGAAAGAAACCACTATGTACTGACCATAACCTCTGCCCACCCCCGCTTTGTGCTGCTCCTTGCCTTGCTGAAGGGACTGAGTGTAACCTGTTGTGCTGGTTTTGGCTGGGATAGAGTTAATTTTCTTTATAGTAGCTAGTATGGGGCTATGTTTTGGGTTTGTGCTGAAAACAGTGCTGATAATACAGGGATGTGTTAGTTACTGCTGAGCAGTGCTTACATACAGTCAAGGCCTTTTCTGCTTCTCACACCACCCTACCAGCGAGTAGGCTGGGGGTGCACAAGAAGTTGGGAGGGGACACAGCCAGCACAGCTGACCCCAATGGACCAAAGGGCTACTCCATACCATATGATGTCATGCTCAGCATATAAAGCTGGGGGAAGAAGAAGGAAAGGGGGGGGATGTTTGGAGTTATGGTGTTTGTCTTCCCAAGTAACTGTTACACCCTGCGTGATGGAGCCCTGCTTTCCTGGAGATGGCTGAACACCTGCCTGCTAATGGGCAGTAGCGAATGAATCCCTTGTTTTGCTTTGCTTGTGTGTGTGGCTTTTGCTTTCCCTATTAAACTGTCTTTATCTCAACCCACGAGTTTTCTCACTTTTACTCTTCTGATTCTCTCCCCCATCCCACTGTGGGGGGAGTGAGTGAGTGGCTGTGTGGTGCTTAGTTGCTGGCTGGGGTTAAACCATGACACCTGTGGTGATGATAAGTGGTGGGAGGAGAGGAGTCTGGAGTGAAAGAGTGAAGTTCAGCATGGGAAATTGGAGAGGAAAGGTGGTGGTTTAATACTTGCCTTTTTGTTTCCCACTACCTGAATCAGTAATTAAATATTTATTTTAATTGGTAATAAATTAAGTTACTTTTCCCCAAGTCAAGTCTGTTTTGCCTGTGACAGTAATTGGTAAGCAATTGCCTTGTCTTTATCTCAACCCATGAGATTTCTCATTCTTATTCTTCCTATTTTCTTCCCCTGTTCCACTGGGGGGGGAATTGAGCAACTGCTTGGGTGCTAGCCAAGGCTAACCCACCACAGCTGCCCCAGAAGAGATCTATATATCTTACGATTCTAGATGATTACTCTGAGGAAGCCTCACGAGAACGTGCTCCACATGTGAATCCTGAGTAACAAAAAACCCCATGTAGGTCAAAATATGAAGAAAAGAGAGATAGATAAAAACACCACATTTTTCTGCAAAATAAATCTATCAGGGTTAAATAAAGAACAAATGGCAGACAGAACTGACATGCTTTAAGTTTTGCTTCCAAAACAAAAAAAATTCAACACGCTTTTCCAGTAAAAATATGTCTTCACTTCAGCAGCCTGTCCAGCCTGCTTCTGTGATTGACAGATTAGGCAGAGTTCCCTTTTCTCCTCTGAGAGGCATTCAGTGGAGGAAACACAGAATGGCACTTTCACCACCTTCTTCTGTGTGGTAGTTACTCATTACAGTAACTCTTCAGTATCCTAAACATCCTTGGGTAACCAAAATGCTCCTATTGGTACTTCTCAAGAATATTGTTTTGTCTTTTTCTATGGTTAACCAACTATTTAGGAATATTACCCAGGACCCGCGGCAGTGTGGTTATGGGTGACAAGGCATGCAGGACAATATGGGCAGGTATCTAGAAAGGTTGCCACCTCCGATGGTCTGGGACTTCACTCCCAAACAAGTGTGGGATACTGATGAAGTGATAGAATGTTTGAAAAAAGGATGCCTTGGCTATTTCAAAGAGGCACAACTTATCGCACTGTGCTGGGGCCTGGCCTATGCCTACCGAGCACCTGTTCTGCAGCAGAGCAGTCACAAGAACAAGAGGGTGAAGAGACTGAAATCATAAACGAGTCAAAAGCCACCCTATCCCTGAGTGAGCTGCGAGATATGTGGTGCCTTTGAAACCATTTCCCACAGCATTCCCCTGGAGAAACTGGCTGCTCATGGCTTGGATGGGTAAAAAACTGGCTGGATGGCCGGGCCCAAAGAGTGGTGGTGAATGGAGTTTACTCCAGTTAGCAGCCAGTCACAAGTGGTGTTCCCCAGGGCTTAGTATTGGGGCCAGTTCTGTTTAATATCTTTATCAATGATCTGGATGAGGGGATCGAGTACACCCTCAGTAAGTTTGCAGATGACACCAAGTTGTGCGGGAGTGTTGATCTGCTTGAGGGGAGGAAGGCTCTACAGAGGGATCTGGGCAGGCTGGATCAATGGGCCGAGGCCAATTGTATGAGGTTTAACAAGCCTAAGTGCCGGGTCCTGCACTTGGGTCACAACAACCCCATGCAACGCTACAGGCTTGGGGAAGAGCAGTTGGAAAGCTGCCTGGCGGAAAAGGACCTGGGGGTGTTGGTCGAACGCCACCTGAACATGATCCAGCAGTGTGCCCAGGTGGCCAAGAAGGCCAACAGCATCCTGTCTTGTATCAGAAATAGTGTGGCCAGCAGGAGTAGGGAAGTGATCATGCCCCTGTACTCGGCACTGGTGAGGCCGCACCTCGAATACTGTGTTCACTTTTGGGCCCCTCACTACAAGAGAGACATTGAGGTGCTGGAGCATGTCCAGAGAAGGGCAGCGAACCTGGTGAAGGGTCTAGAGCAGAAGTCTTATGAGGAGCGGCTGAGGGAACTGGGGTGGTTTAGCCTGGAGAAAAGGAGGCTCAGGGGAGAGACCTTATTGCTCTCTACAACTACCTGAAAGGAGGTTGTAGCGAGGTGGAGTGTCGGTCTCTTCTCCCAAGTAACAAGCCATAGGACAAGAGGAAATGGCCTCAAGTTGCACCAGGGGAGGTTTAGACTGGATATTAGGAAAATTTTCTTAACCGAAAGGGTTGTCAAGCATTGGAACAGGCTGCCCAGGGAAGTGGTTGAGTCACCATCCCTGGAGGTATTTAAAAGACGTTTGGATGAGGTGCTTAGGGACATGGTTTAGTGGTGGACTTGGCAGTGCTAGGTTAACGGTTGGACTCAAAGATCTTAAGGGTCTTTTCCAACCTAAATGATTCTGTGATTCTATATGTGAAATGATTTCAGTTGTCATCCAGGCGAGCAAATTATCAGCTGGTTGCTCCAATGCTGGATACTGGGGCCAATAGTCAGGAATTAGAAGGCAAGGAAGCCCAGCAGCTGGGATCCCTTGCTGGGGATAAAGCTATTGACAAAGGGATTGGAACAGGGGAAGCAGTCCTCAGCCTGTGGAGACGACTCCTGTCAAGTGTGAAGGACAGGTATCCCTTCAAGGAAGTTCTTGTAAATTACTGAGGCAAGTGGACCTCCAGTCCATTTGGGAGGTATCAAGTATCTGAGGGAATTAGCCGTGGTGGAGGTGATCTACAGCAACCTGGACAACAACCAGGCATCCAAAGACCCAGATGAAATCTGGTATACGCAGTCCATGTGGCAAAAGTTTGTACGAAGTGCACATATGTCATATGCCAACACCCTGGCGATAATGAGCTGGACAAACATGGAGGCACCAACTGTGGGTGGATTGGCCAGCCAACTCCAAGAATTCAAAGAGAATCTCACTTTCTCCCTATGGACCTGCATCTTGGCTGTGGAGAAACTGTCCCAATAATTGTCCCAGCAATTCAAAAAGGATATGTCGTCTTCCTCGCCCATACCAACCAACATCTCAACTATTAAGAGTCAGCCTTTTTCTGCTCAAGAGAAAGGGTATCGGTGGCACACACCACATGCCACCCTGTGGTTCTATCTGCATGACCAGGGGGAGGACATGAGGAAGTGGGATGGTGAACCTACCTGGAGACTAGAAGCTCGAGTACAGGAACTGCAAGAAAAAAACAACAGCCAAAAGGCATCCATCCAGGAGAATTACTGCTCCACTTTCTATGGGGCAGACTAGAAGGGCTGATCTTACTTCTGACCCTGATGAAGGGACTTCTGGTTTGCAGTTGCCAAAAATCAAGTAATGAATACTCTGACCAGGAATAAAGGGGCCCTGCCTCTGGCCAGGCGGAGGAAAGGGACAACCAGGTTTACTGGACTGTGTGGATTTGATGGGCTGGCACATCAGCCACATAGGAGTATAAAGCTCTGGTGGATGCTGGTGCACAGTGTACTCTAATACCATCTGTACTGGGTCTGGCTGGGATGGAGTTAACTTTCCCCATAGCAGCCCTCATAGTGCTGTGCTTTGTATTTGTAGCTAGAAAGGTGTTGGTAACACGCCAGTGTTTTGGCTACTGCTGAGCAGCGCTCCCACAGCGTCAAGGCTGTCTCTCCAACATTACCCCTCCTCACCCCCAAAGCCAGTAGGCTGCGGGTGGGCAAGAGACTGGGAGAGGACATAGCCAGAACATCTGACCTAAACGGACCAAAGCGATATTCCATACCATATGATGTCATGCTCAGCAATAAAAGCTAAGAGAAAGGAGGAGGAGAGGGGGGCATTCGTTATTAAGGTGTTTGTCTTCCGGAGCAACCGCTATGCATACTGAGGCCCTACTTCCCAGGAAGTGGCTGGACGTGGCCTGCTGATGGGAAGTGGAGAATAAATCTTTTGTTTTCCTTTGCTTCTGTGCATGGCCTTTACTTTTTCTTTATTAAACTGCCTTTATCTTGACCCACGAGTTCTTTTTCATCTTATTTTCTTCTCCCTGTTCTGCTGAGGAGGGGAGTGATAGAGTGGCTTGGTGAGCATCTGGCGGCCAGCCAAGGTCAACCCACCACAGTCCTTTTTGGCATCCAACGTGGAGCACAAGACAACAGCAGTTTTGTACTAAGTGTGCTACAGTTATAGTAGTTATTAAGTGGCAAGCTTCTGTGAGGGTCATGGAGTTTGCTGGCTGCACTGCTTATCTCTTTATTTTGCTGAGCTTGGGAACATGTTAATACAAACAATGGTGTGCTGGTTTTGGCTGGGATAGAGTTAATTTTCTTTATAGTAGCTAGTATGGGGCTATGTTTTGGATTTGTGCTGAAAACAGTGTTGATAATACAGAGATGTTTTAGTTATGGCTGAGCAGTGCTTATACGAAATCAAGGACTTTTCAGCTTCCCATTCTCTGCCAGGTGCACAAGAAGTTGGGAGGGGGCACAGCTGGGACAGCTGACCCCAACCGACCAAAGAGATATTCCATACCATATTACATCACGCTCAGCAATAAAAGCTGGGGGAAGAAGAAGGAAGGGGGGGACATTCGGAGTGATGGCGTTTGTCTTCCCAAGTAACTGTTATGCATGATGGAGCCCTGCTTTCCTGGAGATGGCTGAACACCTGCCTGCCCGCCCGTGGGAAGTAGTGAATGAATTCCTTACTTTGCTTTGCTTGCATGTGCAGCTTTTGCTTTCCCTATTAAACTGTCTTTATCTCAACCCACGAGTTTTCTCACTTTTACTCTTCTGTTTCTCTCCCCATCCCACTGTGGGGGAGTGAGCGAGCGGCTGTGTGGTGCTTAGTTGCCGGTTGGGCTTAAACCATGACAAATGGCTATGCAATTTGCCCTGGCATTGATGGCCTTACTGTGCTGGGAGAGCTATCTTGTGGAGAGAATGAGGAATACATCTCCTCTTCCTAACCGGGACTGATGTGGGTGGTTTTATTATGCAGGCTCCTGAGGTCCTTGTTCACCCTTATGTGAGCTGTTTAATACTACTAATTAACACTGTTGGCATATTGTGGGGTTTGTGGAATCTGGTGTCGCCCTGGTGTAAGAGAAGACAACTTTTGGGTGAGGCAGTACTGAAATGTGCCCTGAGGTGGCCGGTCCCTGGGTGGCAGGGTGTGTGGAAGGATTTGGGCAGGTTCCTAGGGTGGTTATCACCTCCCATAGCCTGGGACTTTACACCTGAACAGACAAGTAACCCTGGCAAACTGATGCGCCACCTGATAGAAGGGTGCCTTGCCTATCCCAGTGAAAACCAGCAGCTTCTAGCACTGTACTGGGTCTTGGCCTGTGCCTATTGAGCCACAGTTCAGTACTATCAGAGGACTGTGGTTAAGGAAGGGACCCAAATCACCTCTGAGAATGCCTTGACTGAGACTGGGGTGCATACTACATCTGAGGACCGTAGAAACAGGGACCCAAACAACAACAACTACAGTTATTGCGGCAGTAGTGAAAAGAAACAGTGGACAAGGAGGTCAACGGGTCCATATCATCGATTAGTAAGGGAAGAGGAAGGCTTTAACCAAGAAGCTGGTCCTTCAGCAAAGAAATGGGAGGAAGGAGTGAGAGAAATCAGACAGGAAGCGGAAACTACACGGTCCCTGACCTCGTCAGAACTTCGAGACATGCAGAAAGATTACAGCTGCCAGCCAGGTGAGCGGATTGCTGCCTGGCTGATCCGCTGCTGAGATAACAGGGCCAACAGTCAGCAATTGGAAGGTAAGGAAGCCAACAGCTGGGATCCCTTGCTAGAAACTGGGAAATTGACAGAGGAATTGGAAAAGAGGCAGCAATTTGCAGTCTCTGGAGACAGCTCCTCTCAAGTGTGAGGGCAAGATATCCATTCAAGGAAGATCTTGCGAACTACCAAGGAAAGTGGACTACCGTGGACGAAGGCATCCAGTACCTGGGAGAATTAGTGGTGCTGGAAGTCATCTACAGTGATCTAGACAATGAGGAGGTCTCCAAAGATCCAGAGGATGTCCTGTGCACACGGGCCATGTGGAGGAAGGTGATTCAAAGTGCCCCAGCATCATATTCTAACAGCTTGGCAACAATGTATTGCCTGGATATGGATACACCAACTGTGGAGAGAATGTCTTCTTGGCTCCAAAACTTTGAAGAGAATCTCTGTCCCTCCTCATCCCCATGGGCCAGCGCCTTGGCTGTCAGGGGTGCCCCAAGGAGTCAGTCCCCTCCTGCCCTGGTCAGAGGGAAAGGGAGCCCCAGGCGCATGCTGCATGGGATTCTCTGGTTCTTCCTGCATGACCAGGGGGAGGACATGAGGAAGTGGGATGGTGAACCCACCTTTAAGCTGGAAGCCCGTGTACACGAACTGAGAGGGAAGACAGCTGTTAAGAAGGGGCCACCCAAGAAGGCTGTCAGCTTAGTTGCTGTAGAGACACAAGAAGGCAATCAGCAATCTCCCAGACATAGAAGAAGGACTGAGATCACTTCCCTTGATCCTGGTGAGGGGACTTCTGGTCTGGCACTGCAAGGGTCAGACAGTGAATGCTCTGACCAGGAAAAGGAATAGAGGGACCCTGCCTTTGGCCAGGAGGAGGAAAAGGATGACTGGGTATACTGGACTGTGTGGATTCAATGGCCTGGCACATCAGACCCACAGAAGTATAAGGCACTGGTGCACAGTGTACGCTGGTGCCATCAGGGTATAGAGGCACAGAACCCATCTGGACCTCTGGAGTGACAGGGGGATGCCAAGAATTGTCTGTATTGGAGGCTGAGGTGAGCTTAACAGGGGACAAGTGGCAAAAGCACCCCATTGTGACCAGCCTGGAGGCCCCTTGTATCCTTGGCATAGACTACCTCAGGAGAGGGTACTTCAAGGACCCAAAGGGGTACTGATGGGTTTTTGGTGTAGCCAAACAGCTATCATCTACCCTGCCTGGCCTCTTGGAAGATCCCTTCATTGTGGGATTCCTGCGAGTTGAAGAACAGCAGGTGCCAGTTGCTACCAGGATGGTGCACTGGCAACAATATCGCACGAATCGAGACTCCCTGGCTCCCATCCATGAGCTGATTCATCAATTGGAGAGCAATCAGCAAGACTCACTCACCCTTTAATAGTCCCATATGGCCAATGCAAAAGTCTGACGGAGGGTGGAGGTTAACAGTAGACTATTGTGGCCTGAACGAAGTCATGCCACCACTGAGTGCTGCTGTACCAGACATGCTAGAGCTCCAAGATGAACTGGAGTCAAAGGCAGCCAAGTGGTATGCTACAACTGACACTGCCAATGCGTTTTTTTCAATTCCTTTGGCAGCAGAATGCAGGCCACAGTTTGCTTTCACGTGGAGGCCCGTCCAATACACCTGGAATCGACTGCCCCAGGGGTGGAAGCACAGCCCTACCATTTGTCATGGACTAATCCAAACTGTGCTGGAACAGGGTGATGCCCCTGAACATCTACAATACATTGATGACATCATCGTGTGGGACAACAAGGCAGAAGAAGTGTTTGAGAAGGGAAAAAGAGTGATTCAGATTCTTCTGAAATCTGGTTTCACCATAAAAAGAAACAAGGTCAAGGGATCTGCACAGGAGATTCAGTTTTTAGGAATAAAATGGCAGGATGGACGTCATCATGTCCCTATGGATGTGATCAACAAGATAGCAACTATGTCTCCACCAGCTAACAAGTAGGAAACACAAGCTTTCCTAGGCCTTGTGGGATTCTGGAGAATGCATATTCCAGGTTACAGTCAGCTTGTGAGCCCTCTCTATCGAGTAACCTGAAAGAACTATTTTGAGTGGGGCCTTGAGCAACAGCAAGCCTTTGAGCAGATCAAACAGGAGATAGTTCGCGTGGTAGCTCTTGGGCCTGTCTGGACAGGACCAGCTGTGCAAAATGTGCTCTACACTGCAGCTGGGGAGCACGGTCTCACCTGGAGCCTCTGGCAGAAAACATCAGGAGAAACCCGAGGTCGACCACTAGGGTTTTGGAGCCGGGGGTATCAAGGATCAGAAGCCTACTACACCTTGTTGTAGTAGTCACTTTAGCACTAGTATGAAGGCTTGCTGAAGCCTTAGGCCACAAGAACTTTCACCTAGATCCACTGACCGTGCACTGAACTTTTACTTGGCCACATGAAGGAAGGCCCCCGAAACCAGTGCAAACCAGAAAGATAAGGAGGCTTCAACCTTAGCAGAAGCTGCAATCTTAGAGATAAGAGAAGAATCGGCCCGCCTAGAGACAATGAAAGGGCCCAATGAAGAATGGGCAGACCCCAGACCCAAATACTACTATTGGTCTGAACTGTCTCCTGAGGGGAGGGGAATTTAGATTGTAAGGGTATAATTACCCAGGGATTTCTTTGTTCTGGGTCCCTCTCCAGAGGCACCCAGCTCGAGCTGTTTTCACCACTGTACCAATAAATTCATCTGGCGTATGTCATATCAGAGACTCTGCTTCAGGAAACCTAGGGTCGAACCAGAGGGGAGAGGAAGCGCCCGAGAGTGAGTGCGTGTGTGAGCGAGGAGTCAAAAAGGGGCACCCGTCAGCTCAGTGGAGCTGCCCGCTGCGAAGGGACTCAGGTCCTAGCAGTTAAAGTCTCGGGTGGTGTGTGTGCGCGACTCCCTGAATGGTGTGTGAATGCTCGGGCAGAGGCTTCTCCTTTAACAGTTTGGCGACCCAGATGGGACCCTAGGCCTGCGCCCTTGGATCCTCCTGCCTCCAAACATCCAACTGCCGGCAGCGGGTGAATTCACCTGGGACCTTTGGAACGGGAGGCTCTGACAGGCGAGTGTTAAAATTCCCTGAGCAGACTTGAGACTAGTGATCGGGGTAGTGTGTGGCCTGATCAGCGTAAACCGCACAAGAAGAAAGAGAGGGTGCGTGGCCTGGTCAGCGTAAAGCACACAAGAAGCAAAAGTTGGTGCGTGGCCTGACCAGTGTAAAACGCACATAAGTGAGACCCTGATACTAGGAGAAAAAGAAAAAAAGAATAAATAGGAAATGTACCCGGCATGGAAAAGGGGACGCCCTAGGCCGAGGTCTTACAGAATTGGGAGAAAATGTATGGTACAGCAGAATTATCTAAAAAGCGCGCAATCAAATTATACCAAGGTGAATGGCCGTTTATTACAAGAATGGATCCACACAAATTAATGTATTTAAGTCATCGACTGGAGGATAGGTACCCATACCAAATGGATTACTGGTATGTATGGCATGCATGGTCTGGGGAAAGAAAACTCCCAGGACAAAAGTAAAAAAAAAAAAAAAAAGAGCTACCGGAAATTTTGGCATAGACTACCTCGGGTATTTCAAGGACCCAGAAGGGTACTGGTGGGCTTTTGGTATAGCTGCCTTGATTACAGAGAAGATTAAGCAGCTGTCTAGCTTGCCTGGCCTCTCAGAGGATCCTTCTGTCATGGGGTTGCTGCAGGTTGAAGGACAGCAAATGCCAACTGCTAGCAGGACAGTGCACCGGCAATAATATCGCACCAATTGAGACTCCCTGGCTCCCATCCATAAGCTGATTTGTCGACTGGAGAGCCAAGGAGTGATCAGCAAGACTCGCCTACTCTTTAAGACAGTCCCATATGGCCGGTGTGAAAATCTAAGGGAGAGTGGAGACTAACAGTAGACTATCATGGCCTGAATGAAGTCACACCACTGCTGAGTGCTGCTGTACCAGACATGCTAGAGCTCCAATATGAACTGAAGTCAAAGGCAGCCAAGTGGTATGCTACAACTCACATTGCCAATGCTTTTATTTCAATCCCTTTGGCAGCAGAGTGCAGGCCACAGTTTGCTTTCACTTGGAGTGGTATCCAGTACACCTGGAATCCACTGCCCCAGGGGTGGAAACACAGCCCTACCATTTGCCATGGACTGATCCAGACTGCACTGGAACAGAGTGAGGCTCTGGAACACCTGCAATACAGTGATGACATCATTGTGTTGGCCAAAATGGTGGAGGAAGTGTTTGAGAAAGGGAGAAGAATAATCCAAATTCTTCTGAAAGCTGGTTTTGCCATAAACCAAAGTAAGGTCAAGGGACCTGCACAGGAGATCCAGGTTTTAGGAATAAAATGGCAAGATGGGCATCGTCATATCCCAATGGATGTGATTAACAAAATAACAGCCATGTCTCCACCAACTAGCAAAAAGAAACACAAGCTTTCTTAGGCATTGTGGCTTTTTGGAGAATGCATAGTCCAGGTTACAGTCTGATAGTAAGCCGGTCACTATTGAGTGACCCGGAAGAAGAACGATTTCCAATGGGGCCCTGAGCAGCAACAAGCCTTTGAACAAATTAAACGGGAGATAGTTCACGCAGTAGCCCTTGGGCCACTCTGGACAGGACAAGATGTGAGAAACATGCTTTACACCACAGCCAGGGATAATGGCCCCACCTGGAGCCTCTGGCAGAAAGCACCTGGAAAGACTCGAGGTCAACCTCTAGGGTTTTGGAGCTGGGGATATAGAGGATCTTAAGCCCATTACACTCCAACTGAAAAAGAGATATTAGCAGCATATGAAGGAATTCGAGCCGCTTCAGAAGTGGTTGGTACTGAAACACAGCTTCACTTGGCACCTCGATGGCCGGTGCTGGGCTGGATGTTCAAAGGGAAGGTCCCCTCTACGCATCATGGAACTGATGCTACGTGGAGTAAGTGGGTTGCACTAATCATGCAACGGGCTCGAATGGAAAACCCTGACCGCCCAGGAATCTTGGAAGTGATCATAGACTGGCCAGAAGGCAGAAACTTCAGAGTGCTGCCAGAGGAGGTGACTCGTGCTGAAGAGGCCCCACTGTATAATAGATTACCAGAAAATGAAAAGCAATATGCTCTGTTTACAGATGGATCCTGTCGTATTGTGGGAAAACATCAAAGGTGGAAAGCTTCCGTGTGGAGTCCTACACAAGTCACAGAAACCTTTGAAGGAGAAGGTGAATCAAGTCAGTTTGCAGAAGTAAAAGCCATCCAGTTGGCTTTAGATATTGCTGAATGAGAAAAGTGGCCAGTGCTCTGTCTCTATACTGACTCATGGATGGTGGCAAATGCCCTGTGGGGGTGGTTACAGCAATGGAAGCAGAACAACTGGCAGCGCAGAGGCAAACCCATCTGGGCTGCTGCACTGTGGCAAGATATTGCTGCCTGGGTAGAGAACCTGCTTGTAAAAGTACGTCACGTAGATGCTCACGTACCCAAGAGTCAGGCCACTGAGGAACATCAAAACAACCAGCAGTTGGATCAGGCTGCTAAGACTGAAGTGGCTCAGGTGGATCTGGACTGGCAACATAAGGGTGAGCTATTTATACCTTTATGGGCCCGTGACACATCAGGACATCTAGGAAGGGATTGTCTTGGTTTTGGCTGGGATAGAGTTAATTTTCTTCCTAGTAGCTAATACAGTGCTGTGTTTTGGATTTAGTATGAGAATAATGTTGATAACTCACTGATGTTTTAGTTGTTGCTAAGTAGTGCTTATACTAGTCAAGGGCTTTTCAGCTTCCCATGCTCTGCCAGGTGCACAAGAAGCTGGGAGGGGGCACAACCAAACTGACCAAAGGGCTATTCCATACCATATGACGTCATGCCCAGTATATAAACTGGGGGGAGCTGGCCAAGGGGCAGCGATCGCTGCTCAGGGACTGGCTGGGCGTCAGTCAGCAGGCGGTGAGCGGTTGCATCACTTGTTTTTTCCCTTGGGTTTTGTTCCTCTCTCTCTCTCTCTTGTTGTTTTCCTTTTCATAACAATTATTTATTATTATTATTATTATTATTATTATTATTATTATTTTATTTCAATTATTAAACTGTTATCTCAACCCACAAGTTTTCTTACTTTTGCTCTTCCAATTCTCTTCCCCATCCCACCGCAGGGGGAGGGTGAGCGAGCGACTGTGTGGTGCTTGGTTGCCAACTGAGGCTAAACCATGACAGGGATGCAACATACAGATGGGCTTTTGATCAAGGGGTGAACTCGACCATTGACACCATCGCACAGGATATCCATGAATGTGAAACATACACCATAATCAAATAAGCTAAGCATCTAAATCCTCTCTGGTATGGAGGACAATGGCTGAAATATCAATATATGGGGAAGCCTGGCAATTGATTATATCACACTACCACGAACCCACCAAGGGAAGCACCATGTGCTTACAATAGTGGAAACAACTACTGGATGGCTGGAAACATATCCTGTGACCCATGCTGCTGCCCGAAACATTATCCTGGGCCTTGAAAAGCAAGTCTTATGGTGACACAGCACCCCTGAAAGAACTGAGTCAGACAACAGGACTCATTTCCGAAACAACCTCATAGACACCTGGGCCAAAGAGCATGGCATTGAGTGGGTATATCACATCCCCTATCATGCACCAGCCTCTGATGGAAATGGTTCAAAGCTGCATCAGGGGAGGTTTAGACTTGACATTAGGAAGCATTTCTTTACCAAGAGGGTGGTCAAACACTGGAACAGGCTTCCTAGAGAGGTGGTCGATACCCTGTGCCTGTCAGTGTTTAAGAGGCATTTGGACAGTGCCCTTAATACTATGCTTTAACTTTTGGTCAGCCCTGAAGTGGTCAGGCAGTTGGACTAGATGATCGTTGTAGGTCCCTTCCAACTGAAATAGTCAAGTCTATTCTAAATTTAGCAGAAGCCACTTGTCTAGTTAACACTAAAGGATCTGCCAGTCAACCTGGCCCTGCCTAATCAAAACCCCTGCGCACTGTGGAAGGAGATAAGGTCCCCGTAGTACATATAAGGAACTGGCTGGGAAAGAGAGCCAGGGTTACTCCTTCCCCGGGAAAAAGCAAACTGATTTGTGGGATTGCTTTTGCTCAAGGACCTCGGTGCACTTGGTGGGTAATGCAGAAGGATGAGGGAGCCCAATGTGTACCTCAAGGTGATCTAATCCTGGGTGAAAATAACCTGTGATTTGAGTTGTATGATGTCAGTGTTAAATGATGCTGTATATCACCACTTCTGTGGCTGACATAGGTCAAAGGTACTACAGCGGGAAACCCTTGATGCTAGCCAGGCTAGAGGCAAGAGGAGGAGTTCATTGCAATGTTAAACCCTATGGCCTGGTCCAAAGGGACCAAGGGTGGACATTGTAATGGATATACCTTTAAATTGTTGTAACCCATGATTTGAGTTGCATGTTATAGGAAGTACTACAGCAGAAACCACCCGAACCATCTGCCTGTTGATGTGAAGTAGTGAATGAATTCCTTATTTTGCTTTGCTTGTGCATGCAGCTTTTGCTTTACCTGTTAAACTGTCTTTATCTCAACCTACAATTTTTCTCACTTTTACCCTTCCGATTCTCTCCCCCATCTCACTGGGTGGGGGGGTGAGTGAGTGGCTGTGTGGGGCTTAGTTGCCAGCTGGGGTTAAACCACAACATGGGGAAAGCAAGTTAAGAAAACACAGCTTTTACACAGATTTTCTGAATTGAAATTAAGAGATACAAACCTGATTGGAGACTCAGAAACACTTTTCCTTTTTGTTTCTTTTTTTCTTCATGTATAAGCATTCCCTATAAACAACATATACACAGTGATGGATAAACAAAATTGAATTATGGCATTCCACAATCAAAAATAAAATTGTCTCCCTGAAAGCTTAATTAAAGCTATTTATATGGGCTTTAGAATATTTGAAGAAAAAAAAAAGACCCAGGAAAAGGGATATTTGGTGTTTACCTGATTTAATTTACCAGCATTTTTGGCAGCACTGGGTAAAGAAGGGGATCCACACAACAGTTCTGGTTCTGAATCACCTAAAAATGTCATCATATAACAAAGACTTACTAATTTGAAATTAGTTTCCCTCTCAGGTATCATAAGATATAAAAATACCAAAATACTTGCAGTCTACCTTCATAGCATCCATAAGGTAGGACACATTTTCCTCAATTTTATAATATGGAAAATGGGCACAATGAGGTGAGATATATCTCACCTGTAATTAAGCATCTAAGTTAGGAACCTACAATAAGTTAAACTCGGTATCTTTTTCCAGAATCAACAGAGGGAGACAGGCGCCTTCAGAGAATGACTGAAAATACAGAGATAAGCGAATTGTCCATAGTCCAACAAAATGTTTGTAGCACAGCAAGGAACAAAATTAGATCTCTCGGGTCCAGTTCTTTATAGTGCTCTACTCAACTAGAAAGAACATTTTGGACACTAAATAAGGAAAAACCCAACCCAACACATTTTCTTCATCAAATTCAAAGATTTTTTCCCAAAATACAATGAGCCAAAACCTCCCATTCCAGAATTCATTATTTTTAGACACATATACTGTACAGTCTCAGCACAGTTCCCAGATACTGAATGGGATAAAATACAGAAATGTCAATGACTTCAGAACAGTCAGACCTATTCCCTCATCTTAGCCAACTGTTATCGTGGCAAATGATAACTCAGAATTTAAAAACTCAGAAACTCAGAATTTAAATTTAGACTTGACATATACCTTCAAAAGGACAGAAGCTGAATACAATGTGGCTTGAATTTTTAAACATCTTTTTGCCCATCCAATACTTCTGGACTTGTTTATCAAAATAAGAATACTTTTAAATATGTTGAAGGTTCTAAATACATTTGCATCATTTTCCTCCCACTTCCAGTATCTTGGTAGCATAATCTTATGCCCTCTTACACCAAATACATCTGATACTTAAGAAGAGTCTCCTTATTTAAGCAGGACAAAACATTTTTGCTAGTAGAGGAGAGCTGGTTTCAGATTATGTTTATGCAAAGGATTCCTGTTTGTTACTTTAAGAGGTCAAATAATGAATAATCTGTAGAGCAAACTTTTCTAGCATGAATGTAAGTGTTTCTAGGGTTACCTAAAAGTAAACTATAATACTGTGTTCCTTTGGAAACTAACTAAAATTTCATTTTATAAATTTTCATTTCTATCTTATAGTGATTTTAATTTACAAAGCAGATGATGAGAGATCTTATCTGAAGGATGACTTAGCTACTGCTTATTAGTTCACTATTTCTTATAAGTCTGTCAGTCAGGACCTGGGTTTTGGGGCATTTTTTCCAGTTTTTGGATGTTTAAGCCAAAGTTGCAAATTGGCTAAGAGAAAAATAAGATAAGACTGCTGTACAGAGTATCCCTCTGACTGCTGAGTTGGGAGGAATGTTTTTTTTTCATTCACAATATTTTATCTGAGCAATTTATACACTGTCATAGTGACTTTAGAGTATTTATGAAAAAGTCTGTTTCATGTGATGTGAAGAGCTATAGGCTAGCTTTTATTGCTACTGTGATGCACTGAAATAGAATCTGTAATTTGAAATGTTAGCAAACTATTATATAATGACGACAATGGAAGCATTTTCAACATATTAGAAAGTTTCTTTCTTTACAAGCTTTACTTTCTTTCCTTTCTATACAAGCATCTTACCTGCTACAAGAAACCATGCCAAATCTCCCAGGATACACCAATGTTCTGAAAGGTAGGTGAAGATGAAGGGAAAACTGACCATATGTGACTACATTTTAAAAAATAAATTAGCATTTATGTCATGCCATTCATAGCAAGAACCTTATCCTTAAATCAACCCTGTTAAAAATAGCATAAAATGTAAGCTCTGTTTAAACTACTCAACTATACCAGTTTCATACCTACAGCTCCTTTATACTGCGGGCATTTTTTTTAATGTGACCTCCTCTTCCACAGATAAAGCAATGTTTTTCTCTTAAGCCCTTGTCTTCCAGGAGTTTCCACTTCTCTGCTGATTGCCTGGAATTCTTTTCTCTCCCAGTTTCCACTATTGCCCTTACTGCTAGTTTGCTCTTCTGAGCTGTACATAGTTGCAACTTTCCCTCCTTGATTGAGCTCTCTTTTTCTGTTGTTTTATTCCAAGTTTCTTTGTCCTCTTTGCTTCTTTTCTCTTTTTTTTCTGTGTACCTTTGTTTTTTGATACCTTCAAAATCACATCACCACCTCAGTCTACAGGAGAAAAATGATGCAGAGTTCATAGGCTTTACATCTATGCATAGAGGGAAAAAAAAAATAATCTGTGTATAGACAATATAATCCTAGTGTATTTCTTCAGTGGTTTAAATAAAGTGAATTAATGTACCTATTCCTTTGACTCTCCTAACAAACAGTGTTACACTAATGTAACATACATTTAATAATGTAATGTAACTTAACAATTAGATTACAATACAGCACTAAAATCTAATAATTACATCTAAACAAATATAATCATAATGTAGATCTAGATGCTAGAGCTGCAAAAGACAAGTGGAAGAGAAGAAACACCAAACAAAATGCTAACAAACCATAAAAGCTGAGGCTATATTTCTATTTCTCTTACTTGTACACTACCATCAGAAATCTAGCTTCTTTCCACTAGTCTGAAACTGTGTTATACTCGCAGTATTTCTAAAAAACTTTTTAATGGGAAATGCTTCTAACATTTTAAGTCACTTAAAGATCTAGCAGTGGAGACCCAGGTATCACTGCTGAACTGGTTTTATTTAACTTCATCCATGACTTGGAGGAGAGATCAGTGAAACCTCCACATCTGAAGATGATACTAAGCTATTTTGGTCAATCAAATGCAGCACTTAATGGCAAGCAACTTGAAAATACATCACAAAAATGAATGAATGGGCAAAAAGGTGGTGGATGAGCTTCAGTGGAGATAAATGTAAGGTAATGTATCCAGTGAAAAATAATCTAAACCATGTCCATATGATGTTGAACTGGGAGCTAGCAATTAAATCTAAGAAAGAGGAGAGACCAGGGGCTGCCCTGTGCTGGACAGAGCCAGTTCCAGACAGCTCCAAAACAGCCCCACCACTGGCCAAAGCTGAGCCAATCAGCAACATTGGTAGCGCCTCTGTGATAACATATTTAAGAAAGGGTAAAATACACTGCACAGCAACAGCTGAGAGAGAGAAGTGAGAAAATGTGAGAGAAGCAACTATGCAGACACCAACGTTGGTGAAGAAGGAGGGGGAGGAGGTGCTCCAGGCGCTGGAGCAGAGATTCCCCTGCAGCCCATGGTGAAGACCATGGTGATGCAGGTTGTTCCCCTGCAGCCCATGGAGGACCACGCTGGTGCACATATCCACACTGCAGTCCATGGAGGACCCCCCACAGGAGCAGGTGGATGTGCCCTGAAGGAAGCTGCAGCCCATGGAGAGCCCAGGCAGGAGCAGGCTCCTGACAGGAACTGCAGCCCATGGGGACCCTCGCTGGAGCAGTCTGTTCCTGAAGGACTGTACCCCATGGAAAGGACCCATGCTGGAGCAGTTTGTGAAAGACTGTATGCCGTGGGAGGGACCCCACGCTGGAGCAGGGTAAAAGTGTGAGGAGGAAGGAGTGGCAGAGAGGAACTGTTATGAACTGACCACAATCCCCATTCCCCATCCCCTGCGCTGCTTGGGGTGAGGGGAGGAGATAGAAGAGTCAGGAATGAAGGAGTGAAGTTGAATCTGGAAAGATGGGGGCTTGGGGGAAGGTATTTTTAGTTTTGTCTTTGTTTCTTACCATCTGTTCTGGATCTGGTTGGGATGGAGTTAATTTTCTTCATAGCAGCTCATATGGTGCTGCATTTTAGATTTGTGACCAAAACAATGCTGATAACAGACCAATGTTGTAGCTATTGCTGAGCAGTGTTTGCACAGCATCAAGGCCGCCTCCATTTCTCACTCTCCCCCCCAGTGAATAGCTTGGGGGGGTTTGGTGCACACATGGTTGGGAGGAGACACAACCAGGCAGATGACTGAAACTAACCAGAGAGATATTCCATGCCATATAATGTCATGCTCAGCAATAAAATGGAGAGAAGGAAGATGGTTTAGGTAGGTAAGCCATCTTTTTTCCTTGGGAACTTGCTGGGCATGTCTACCCATGGGAGGTGGTGGTAAACACACAGCCATTCAACTTTGCATTTAGATTCTCTTCAACTACTGCTTTCCTATATAAAGCGCAGAATCAGCATTATCTCCTTAAGCTAAACGGAGAGGATACTGGGTAAAATGTGTTTTGTAGTCTTCTATGAAAAGATTCTGTTAAAAAAACACTAGAGATGATGCTGGCAAAAGTTTAGTGGTGACTCAACACAGACAAAAAATTTAAAAACACCACCGCCTGCCACTCCGCTGCCAAAACTGATATTGATACATTTTCATTTCAACAGTAAAGAAATAATCTGTACAATGTGCAATTTTTGCTTTAGCATTATTATTCTAATCTTCCTTTCAAACAAAGCTAAGGAAATGTTCCACATAGATCCCAAAACTATACTCACTTTCTTCTCATGGGACAATCTTTCATGAAATGGCCAATTTTACCACAAGTTCTGCAGCTTCTATCATTCAGTGCCAATTCTCCTTCTGTAAGTACCTCTGAATCAAAGAAGTACTCCTCAAAAAGAAATCATGCATTTAAAAAAGCAAATCAACACAATTTGGAATCCAGACAGATAAAGAAAATAATAAATCTTGTGTGTGTAGCTGAACTCCTGAAAGACCTGATGAGATAACTGGCCACTGCTACCTCTTCTTTAAGGGCAGCCTGCTAACCACAAGTTCTGCAAGCTATTTTTTTAAACTGCACTTTTTAAAAAAAAAAGGTAAGCTATTTTGATAGGGACTAAAATATATATGATAAGCCTGTACAATGAAGCCCTGACTTGATTAGTATTCTGGGTGGAGGAATTCTAGAAAAAATTGATCCTATTATGTGTTTTGAAAAAGTAAGAAGCTTGCATACCTTGCTGTCTAGGGTTGAATGTGTATGGAGTCTTGTTTAAAAAACACCACCACCACCACCCCCCAAACAACACAAAAACCCCAAACCAATGAAACAAAAATAATCCATGGAATGGGGAATAATTGGATAATTTGTTGATATATGGGCCGGATGAGCAGACAGTGAGGTGGATTGAAAAGTGGCTGAATGGCTGGGCCCAGAGGGTGGTGATCATTGGCATAAAGTCTAGTTGGAGGCCAGTAACTAGTGGTGGTAACACAGGGGTCAATACTGGGTCCAGTCCTGTTCAACACCTTCATTAATGATCTGGATGATGGGGCAGAGTGTACCCCCAGCCAGGTAGCTGATGACTCAAAACCGGGAGGAGTGGCTGATACACCAGAGAGTTGTGCTGCCATACAGAGGGACCTCAACAGGCTGGAGAAATGGCTGCAGTTCAACAAGGGGAAGTGCAAAGTCCAGCACCTGGGGAGGAACAATTCCATGCACCAATACACATGCTGGGGGCCACCCAGCTGGAAAGCAGCTTTGCAGAAAATGACCTGGGGACCTGGTGGACACCGGGTTGAACATGAGTCAGCAATGTGGCCTTATGGCAAAAAAGGTTAATGGTATCCTGGGGGCTGCATTAGGCAAAGCATTGCCAGCAGGTCGAGGGAGGTGATCCTTCCCCTCTACTCAGCACTGGTGAGGCCACACCAGGAGTACTACGTCCAGTTCTGGGCTCCCCAGTACAAGAGAGACCTGGACAAGAGAGACCTGAAGGAAGCTGTGACCTCGTGGAGAGCCCATGCTGGAGCAGGCTCCTGGCAGGAACTGCAGCCCGTGGAGAGTAGTCCATGCAGGAGCAGGTTTTCTGGCAGGACCTGTGGCCCTGTGGGGGACCCACGCTGGAGCAGTCTGTTCCTGAAGGACTGCAACCCATGAAAAGGACCCATGCTGGAGCAGTTAATGAAGAACTGCAGCCTGTGGGAAGGAGTCACGTTGGAGCAGTTCGTGGAGGACTGTCTCCTGTGGGTGGGACCCCACGCTGGAGCAGGGGAAGAGTGTGAGGAGGAAGGAGTCGCAGAGACAAAGCATTATGAACAGACTGCAACCCCCATTCCCCCATCCCCCTGAGCTGCTCGGAGGGGATGAGGTAGAAGGCTCATGAGTGAAGTTGAACTTGGGAAGAAAGGCAGTTGGGAGGAAGTTGTTTTTAGATTTGTTCTTATTTCTCATTATCCTACTTTGATTAATTGTCAATAAGTTTAATTTCCCCAAGTCAAGTCTGTTTTGCCCGTGACGGTAATGGCTGAGTGATCTCCTGTCCTTATCTCGACACACAAGCTTTTTCATTGTATTTTCTCCCCCTCTCCAGTTGAGAAGGGGGAGTGATAGAGCGGCTTGGTGGGCACTTGGCCACTATAGAATGTGAGGCTGCTCTTATCTTTCTGTAGAAGTCCTCAACCACTTGTTCTTCCTGTTCAGGTGGCCTGTAGCAGACTCCCACTATAACGTCACTGGTACCTGTTCTGTCTTTAATCCTAACCCGTAAGCTCTCACTTGGTTCCTTTTCCATTCCCATGCAGACCTCCGTGTACTCCAACTGCTCTCTCACATAAAGGGCAACTCAGAATCACAGAATCACAGAATCGTATAGGTTGGAAAAGACCTTTAAGATCATAAAGTCCAACCGTAAACCTAACACTACCAAGACCACCACTACACCATGTCCCTAAGCACCTCATCCAAGCCTCTTTTAAATACCTCCAGGGATGGCGACTCAACCACTTCCCTGGGCAGCCTGTTCCAATGCTTGATAACCCTTTCAGTGAAGTAAAATTTCCTCATATCCAGGCTAAACCTCCCCTGGCGCAATTTGAGGTCATTTCCTCTCATCCTATCACTAGTTACCTGGGAGAAGAGACCGACCCCCACCTCTCTACAACCTCCTTTCAGGTAGTTGTAGAGAGCGATAAGGTCTCCCCTGAGCCTCCTTTTCTCCAGGCTCAACAACCCCAGTTCCCTCAGCCTCTCCTCATAAGACACGTGCTCTAGACCCTTCACCAGCTTCGTTGCCCTTCTCTGGACACACTCCAGCACCTCAGTGTCTCTCTTGTAGTGAGGGGCCCAAAAGTGAACACAGTATTCGAGGTGCGGCCTCACCAGTGCTGAGTACAAGGGGACAACTCCACTTCCTCATCAGCTTCTCCTTCCTAAAGAGCCTGTATCCCTCCATTGCAACACTCCAGTCATGGGAGCTATCCCACCACATCCCCGTGATCCCAACAAGATCATAGCCCTACAACTGCACACAGATCTCTAACTCATCATGGTTTTTCCCCATGCTGTGTGCATTATTGTACAGGCACTTCAGAGAGGCACCTGAGCATGCTGATTTCCTAGAAAGGGTTTGGGGGATTTCTCCATAATGGTGCCTTGTAGGCACTTCCTTGCTTACATGCAAGTGCTGGAGGTGACCCTGCTTAAGCCCCACTTTTTCTTGATTTTGTGTTCTGTTCCTGTCATATCACCCCATGCCCTTTGCTCATCGATCCTGTCTGTCACTCCCTCACAGGACTGCTGGTTACTCTTTCCCTCCCCCATCATTCTTAGTTTAAAGCCCTCCTTATGAAGTCAGACATCCTATTGTCAAAAATAGCTTTGCCCTGCTTAGTGAAGGGGATTCCATCTCTCCCAAGCAGTTGCTGATCTGCAAACAGGGTCCCATGGTCATAGAACCCAAAACCCTGTTGCCAACACCAGTTCCACAGCCAATTATTGACTTGTCCTATTAGTGCTCTCCTCCTCACACCCTTTCCTCTCACCAGTAGGATTGAGGAGAACACCACCTGGGCCCCCATGCCCTTCACTACTGCCCCCAGAACTCTGTAGTCACTTTTGATCCTGTCCAGGTTTTTCCTTGCAGTATCATTTGTGCCCACATGGAAGAAGAGCACGGGGTAGTAGTCAGAGGGTCAGATGAGCTTCAACAGTCCCTCCACAATATCCTGGATCTGGGCCCCTGGTAGGCATCAAACCTCTCTAGGTGATAGGTCGAGTCGACAGATGGGTGCCTCTGTCCCCTGCAGCAGGAAGTCACCCATTACGATGACTCACTGTTTCTTCCTGGTAGTCTTGCATGATTTAGGGTCAGGCGGACCAGATCCTATGCTTGAAGGCACATCTCCTCTTCAGCCTTGAGGGCAGTGAACTTATTTTGTAGTTGTAAATCCTTAGGTGGAGCAGGAGCCTTCCTCTTGGTGCCGGAAGTCACCAGTTTCCATCCTTCCCCTTCTCCAGAGGTTGCACTTACCTTAATATTGGGGGTAGACACTGCCTGCTTCTCTACTGCAGATGGGGTCAGGGGCTTTTCAAGCTGTTTTGTCTCAGAGAAGATCCTGTCTATCTCCCTTTCATCTTCTCTGATGCCTGCTCGCTTCCTCCTATAACTCTTCTGCTTGGCAGCACAACTCCTCCAAGAGAGCACATCTCCTGCATGAGAGGGCCATCTCTCCTGGCATCAGGAATACTTTGATTTCATGAATGACTATACTGAAAAAAATATACTTGATTTCTCATCTGTCTTGCAAATTCTCAAGAAATTAAAATGGCGTGGGTTTGTATTTTGACCTATTTCTTTGTTATGATGGGTGCCTTTCATTATGGAGAACCTGGAGTGTTTTTATGATTTAGACTGGTAGGCTAGAAAGAAAAATATTCCTATAAGCATAATCACAGTATTGAAACATTTGGAAACCCATAGAGAGGTCTCTGAATGCCTTTGCTATATCAGGTCAAAGTAACTGAATCCTTTCCTTTCATTATACCCACCAGAAAGACTGAATAGAAACCATGTGAATTTCTATCCTCTGTCTTAGCCTTTCTGTGGATTTTTTCATATTATTGGGGAATTATTGACTGGTTGTCAGTACCCCAACTGAATATTTAATCAGAAATTTTAAAATCAAAGAAACATCAAATATAAAAAAATCTTTATCAGAAACAATAAAGATTAATTGTGTGTCATCTTCAACAAGCCCTAGCTAATTTCTGAGTAAAGCCCTTGAACGTCCCTTACACTTATTTTAAAAGCCCAGTATTTACTTCTGCATAGCTTATGAATCTTTCTCATTTAATAGGCCCAGCTCATGAACAAGTCTGATTCCTTTGACTTGTCATCAGTATGTATTATATAGAACTTTCAAAATTACTTTCCAAAATTTTGAGACTTGAAGTATTACATTTCACCAAGCATTGGCAACCTTGGGAACTTTCTCCATAAATTTCCAACATTTTTGCACTAGATTCTCAGTATAATTTTGGTGTTTTAATTCTGGTGGTCTTCTTTCAACAGCATCAACAGCATTGTTGGGAAAGAGTGTATAAGTGAAGGATGAGTGAAAGATCATCATTTAAAGCAAATTCTGTTTATCAATCCTATAATGTTTTCATAACACTTACCAATAAGAAAACATATCTGATAGACAGCTAGAAAGAAATCGATAGAAAGTGCCAGCGATTTTATTTTCCTTGACTAAATCACATGAAAGTAAACGATGCTATAATGCTATAAATTAAAGGAAAGACACACTATAATCCAAAGAGATCTCTGAGTATCAGACCAGCAGGATGAAAAGTTTCAGACTGGGAGGATATATGAAAGCTTTCCTGCTGTTCAAATGAGCCCAACCCCATCCAGAAGAGAGTGCAACCCCAGTAGAGGTCTTGCAGCTACCCTATACACCAAAATGATCATGCTAGAAAGGTGTAACCTTAGCAGCTGGAAGACTTCCAGTAGTGGCCAATCCCTTCTTGCCTTCCCCTGCCATGAATGATAAAAAATTCTCCACTCTCCACTTCCAGTACTGCCAGAAAAAATGTTGTTAGTCACAAGATGCCACTCTGATGGCAACAAGTCACTGCCACTAGTGTGACCCCCACTTCTCCATGGTCATCTCACTAGGACACAGTTCCAAGCGGCAATTTTAATTTTAAGCAAATCAGACAAATGTGGTTGAGGTCAGTAGTTTTACCATTCCTGGCTGGGAGGGATGTGTGTTTGTAATGTTTCCCAGGCATGACTAGGAAAAGTAAATGTGTTGGCAGTAAGCTTAAGTTCCCTATAAAGAATCCTTCTCACTGAAGAAATTTTAGAGTTCCAGTAGCTGAAAAAGGTCATAACTCCCATTAATCTAGTGTTTCCTCACAATGGGCAGAACTGGTTACAAAATTGTATATTGAAGAGAACTTAGCAGGGATTCACTATCACATTGGGAGAACATGAATTGTGAGGTAGACGCTTTTGAGGTTAGAACCATAGAGCTGGAGGCATGGTCAGAAATGAAGAAAATTCAGTATGGTAAAGAAAAAAAGTACTATGCAAGGAAGGACGAAATGGGGGTGATATTAAGAATACCATATGTAAGCTCAAGGTAATAGGAGTCCACAGCACCTTTCATTTTCTTTCTTGGCCTTCATTCAAATTCCTGCATACTCAATGAGTTTTCTTCTCATTTCTTGCAAAAGGGAATCCTCTGAGTTGTTTGTAACTGGCAAGCCTCCTTGGATACTTTTGTTATTAGACCGAAAATGCATAAATTTACATGTTACTTAATTTCCCATTATTTCAGTGTATGGTCAGCCCCTGTGTGAGGTTCCAGTCCTCCTCTACTTACACTGATGATTTTCTAGGCACCACAATATCAAACTCTGTACTGAAACTCTATTCAATATTCAGTCTTTTGTACTACTTTTATTTACATTAAAAATCAGTTATCATAGAAGAACATCAAGCTATTCTGTCATAGCTTGCATTTGATGCATACAAGTTGCATTTATCCCATTTTATGCTTATATTTGTTATTTTTCCTTCAGGATTTCTTGTCCTTCAAAATAAACTCAGTCTAATACAGTATTTTTTCCTCATATTTCCCCTTTTCCATTTCTTTCTGGAGGTTTGCAGATGAGATACGCTGATGAAACAGAGGTGGGGCCATTTTCAAAGCAGAGAACACAATGAATATAAAATCTAGAGCAATATTCCTTTTGACCCCCAATTCCAATCTATTTTTTCAACCTAGTAGTACATTTGGTTTTTTTCTTTGCAGCACTGGAGTCAGTGAGTGAATTGGGACACAAATTCTGGAATTTTAAAAAAGGTTCGTAAACAGGTTGTATTTAAAGATGCCAGAGGCTCACTGAGGACCTCAGTACATTCACTTGCCATCTGTTTAGCAGGTGTAACTTCATTTTGAAGATGTATCATATTCACCACTTTTTGGTTTTGTCTTTATCTTTGCTGTAAATACTTGAAGAAGGAGCAATTAAAACAATTCCCTTTCTAGGCCTGATCTTGTAACCCTTATTCAGGTTAAAAAAATATTGTGTTCTGTGATAATCACCAGCCATGTTGTCACCGAAATCAGAAATCAAACTCCTTAACACCAATGTAGCATTAAGAAGCAGGCATTCTTTATTATGGCGCCGGATGCACGGGGGATCGTTCCACCTAGCGTGCATACCGCAGGTTACATCAGCCGAAACTTATATTGTCCGATTACATACATATGCATCAAATTTCCCGGAATGATCATGCATATTCATTCTATTTCCCAGAACTAATTATCATATTTACATGGTCCTTATGCATGCGTCCTTGAGCTCCAAGGGGCTTCCGTGGGGGTCTCTGGTGGTCCTTGGTGGTCGTACAGGTGTGTCCTTTAGTTGACCCCTTCTCATGGGCATGTGCAATATCACCTTGCTTATGTAACTTGCTTCCCTTCTTCATGGTGCATGGTCCCTAACAATTATTTGGCACCCTTATTCCTATTCTAACACAAACCAATTATTCTAACTACTTCTCGACTCATTGTCAAGATGGGCTGGGGCTGTACTGGGAGCATAGCAGCATGTCCGTACTACTCCTTGTCCAATTGTCTTTGGGCATAGCAGCATATCCATAGCCATAGGTGTACAAACACAATATTAAAGCATTGTCTACCCCGCTCCTATCTCTATGTTGCTTAGTTACAAAAGAACGAACTAATCATTTTGGTTACATCTGGTTGCATTTCCCCCCTTTGGAAGTTTTGAAATAATCATATTTTCAATACTTCCACTCTTAATCTTTCATATCTCAACATAAGCAGGTGGCTTCTCTCCTGCCATCGGTGTATGATGCTTCATCACTGATTTAAAAATTGCTATAGAGTTCCTAGACATTGTCTGTGTCAACATTTTCTTTAAACATTGATAAACCAAACAAATCATCAAAACAACTATAATCAAAATAATTAGTGTCTAACAACTGTTATCCATCCTTTAAGAGAAAATCCAAAATGTCCCAAAATTTGGCCTAACCAATTTGTTTGCATTTCACTCCTTAAACCTTGAGTCTGCTGTGCCACCCTCTTCATATCATCTATGTGTTCATTCAAAGCAGCTGTAACATTTGGGATGTGCACACAGCAATCTTGATTTGTGTAGATCCACAACCATCGCTTCAATTCCCCATGTGTTTCTCTCTGTTTTTCCTCTGCTATTTTTATCATTATTTGTGGGGTAACTATGACTTGTCGGGTGGGTGTTACCCACCATCCATCCTCAATTTCTACTGCTTTCAACTGTTCTGCCAATAATCTATCCAATTTACCATAATTTGGTTTTGGGGTTGGAAGTTTTATCTGTTTTACTGGTACCAGGGCAAGGATGCTTTGCTCCACTGCCTCTCTAGCAGTTTTGTCAGCCAATTGGTTGCCCACATTTACCACGGTTTGTCCAAATTGATGTGCTTTACAATGCATTACCGCTACTTCCTTGGGCTGCTGGATGTCCTGGAGGAGTTGAAGAATTTCTTCTTTGTATTTAATGGGCGATCCTTGAGCTGACAACAGTCCTCTTTCCTTCCAGATAGCTCCATGTGCGTAAACCATGCCAAATGCATATTTTGAATCAGTCTAAATGTTCACCTGTTTTCCTTTAGCGATTCTCAGAGCTTGTCCTAGAGCCACTAAGTCTGCTTTCTGTGCTGATGTATTCACAGGGAGCGCTTCAGCTTTCATCACCCGGGTGGTGGTAACCACTGCATACCCCGCCATTCGTTTTCCATCTCGGACAAAACTGCTTCCATCCGTAAACAGCTCCAAATCAGGATTAGGCAATGGTTCGTCCTTCAGGTCCTGTCTGCTAGAATACACCTGTTCAATAGTTTGCAAACAATCATGGTGTAAAGACTCAGAGTTTTTCATTTCCGAGCTCACAAATATTGCTGGATTCACTGCTGTTGTAGTTTTAAGTTCCACATCGTCCTGTTCCAAGAGAGTGACCTGGCATTTAAGCATGCAGCTCGGGGACAGCCAATGCCCCCCTTTTTGCTCCAAGACAGAAATGACCATATGTGGGACATAAACCATAATTTTCTGCCCCATGGTTAATTTCCTTGCTTCTTGGATTAAGAGTACAGTTGCTGCCACAGCTCGCAAACATTCAGGCCATCCCTTGCTGACATTATCCAATTGCTTAGAAAAATAGCCAACGGCCCGTTTCCAGGTTCCTAATTTTTGAGTCAACACACCCAAAGCAAGATGTTATTGCTCATGTACAAACAATTCAAAAGGCTTTGCTAAATCTGGGAGTCCTAGCACAGGTGCAGACATCAAAGCCTTCTTCAGATTTTTAAAAGCTGTCCGACACTCAGGTGTCCACAACAGGTGATTCTCCTGGGATCCTTTCAAAGCTTCATAAAGAGGTTTTACTAACAGTCCATAATTGAGGATCCACAATCAACACCACCCGACCATACCCAAAAATGTCTGCAATTCCCGTATTGTTCTGGGTTCTGCAATTTGACAAATTGCTTCCTCTCTGCCTGCTCCCAATCTTCTTTGTCCTTGCGAAATTTCAAAGCCTAAATATATCACAGTCTCTTTCCCAATCTGGGCCTTGCTTTTTGATACTCGGTATCCTGATTGTCCCAAAAATTCAACAAGCTGATGGTCGCTTGTAAACAGTCTTCCTGAGTCTCTGCTGCTATCAAGATGTCATCTACATACTGCAATATTATTCCTTCTGAATTTTCTTTCTTCCACACTTCCAATTCCTTTGCCAACTGATTACCAAATATTGTAGGACTATTTTTGAACCCTTGAGGTAGCACCGTCCAGGTGAGTTGTGTCTTGCGTCCAGTGGTTGGGCTTTCCCATTCAAAGGCAAATATTGCCTGGCTATCTTTGTCTAGAGGTATGCAGAAGAAAGCATCCTTGAGATCAAGTACAGTAAACCACTTATGTTTTTCTTTTAAGGATGTCAGCAAGGTATATGGGTTAGCTACTACTGGGTGAATGTCTTGAACAATCTGATTCACAGCTCTTAAATCTTGAACTGACCTATATTCCTTGCCATTCTGCTTTTTCACTAGCAATATCGGGGTATTATATTCTCTATACACTCTATCAATAATCCATAATTCAAAAATTTCGTTATTAATTCTTCCAACCCCTTTCTAGCTTCCCACTTAATAGGATACTGGTTTTGTCTTACTGGTTTACTTCCAGATTTTAGAACAACCTTTACAGGTTCTGGCAATTTAGACCGACCTGGAATTCCACTAGCCCATACCAAGGGTGTTACTGCATCCTCCACTTCTGCAGGAATTTCTTCCTTCGGTCTTGGTGTGTTCTGTAACATAAAAATTCTCGCTTCCGCAGCTTTTGATTCAGGTATTAGTAGTTGTGTCTCTCCATTCTTAAAGGTTATCTGCGCATCTAATTTGCTCAATAAATCCCTTCCCATCAAGGGTATCGGGCATTCAGACATATACAAAAATTGATGAGTTACCCATGGCTTTCCCAATTTAAATTTCAAAGGTTGTAAAAACGGCCGATTTTCCTTCCACCCTGTCGCCCCAACAACACTTATAGTTTTGTGACTAAACCCCCCTTTGCATATATTTAATACCGAATATGTTGCCCCTGTATCAACTAAAAATTCTACTTCATCGTTCCCCAGCTTTAATGTAACCAGAGGTTCAGCTAGGGTTGACTCCCCTGGTCTCCTTCAGTCCTCATCATTTAGAGTCATCAACTTAATTGCCTGTAGCGAAGGATCCAGTTCCCTCACTTTGGGACATTCTCTTTTCCAATGCCCCCTCTCCTTACAGACAGCACACTGATCTTCTGCCAGCCGGGGAGGTCTAAACGGAGGTGCTGCTCCTCCTGGTGGTCCTCCTCTTCCCCTTCCCCTACCTATTCCTGCTTTCCCTCCTCCTCCTTTCCACATTTCAAACACCTTTTCCCAATGCTACAGGCAGAGCAACATCATACTCTTCTTCCTTCCCTATTTTTTCCAAAGTCAATACCATAGAATCTTGTGGGATAATCCCACACTGGTTTTGCCACTCCGGATGATTTCTCAAAGCCAAAAATAAATACCTCATAAGGTATTTCATCCCATTTACCCTCCCGCCTACAAAACAGCATTAATTGCAAGATGGTATTATACCTCAATGTACTGTTCTTTGGACATTTTTCCCCACTATCCAAAGTATACAATGGCCACCAACGATTACAATATTAAATCAATTGTTTCTGAGTTAGTGGATCTCCTCCTAGATTTTTCCAATGCCTTAACATACAGCCTAGAGGGGATGTTCTCGGGATCCCCCTTTCCAGCGATTGCTGACTTCCCATTATAAAATAATACAACAACACAAAAATATAGAAACTATATCCGAACACACAACAAATCTGTAGTTCCAATATCCAGACCAAAATTCAAAGACCAATATGACAACACAAAACCATAAAAACTATATCCCTGCCTCAGGGATACCTGCACAGCCTCATGATTTGTCATGGGATTGTGGCTCAGCACTTGGAGGAATGCAGCCTGTCCCCAAAGTGTAACTGTTCTATTACATTGATGACATCCTGCTGACTGGACTTACAGAGCAGGATTTCGGGGAGGCACTGAGCAGTGTCATGGACACCATGAGAGGGCATGGTTGGGAAATTAATCCACAAAAAGCACAAGTGCCAGCAACTGAAGTAAAATATTTAGGCATTGTCTGGCAAGGACTCTGCTGGATTATGCCTGAAGCTGCAAAACAAGCAATGCTTGATATAGCTGAGCCTCAAAACAAGGTTAATGTGCAACGCTTTGTAGGATTACTGTGGTACTGGTGCCAGTTTATCCCACACTGAGCACATATTTTAAGAGTCCTGTATAATGAAAGAGGAATGGGTTTCTATGGGCAGAACATGAAAAAGAGCTTTTAAGCAAGCTACGCACGCTGTCTCCTATGCTCTTGCATTGGGTCCTAAGCAACCTCACAAACCTTTTGAACTGGAAGTCCTAGTTTCAGGAGACGATATAGCACATTGGAGCTTGTGTCAAAAAGAGGAAAGGGATATACTTATTTGAAGATATTTGGCATTCCATGGGATTTTGATTTAGCAGAGTGATTGTTGTGGGTTAACCATGGCCGTCTGCCAGGTGCCCACCAAGTGACTCTATCACTCCCCCTCCATCAACAACACAGGGGGAGAAAATATGAAAAAAAGCTCATGGGTCAAATTAAGGACAGAGAGATCACTCAGCAGGTACCATCATGGGCAAAACAGACTTGACGTGGGGAAATTTATTTAATTTTTTGCCCATCAAACAGATTAAGATAATGAGAAATAAGAACAAATCTAAAAACACCTTCCCCCCACCCCTCCCTTCTTCCTAGGCTCAACTTCACTCCCAACTCTTCTACCTCCTCCCCCTGAGTGGGGCAGGGGGATGGGGAATGAAGGTTGCGGTCAGTTCATCACATGTTGTCTCTGCCACTCCTTCCTCCTCATGCTCTTCCCCTGCTCCAGCGTGGGTCCCACCCACGGGAGACAGTCCTCCACGAACTGCTCCAATGTGGGTCCTTCCCACAGGGTGCGGTCCTTCAGGAATGGACTTGTCACCTTAAACCATATATATATGTGTATATATTTTGGAATAAAATAGAAATAGTATAGGAGTTATTTAGTAGCTAAGAAGGGATCACAGTTAGGAGTAGAAACTAGCATACGAGAAGATGAGAATTGTAGAATCTTCAAGGTAATAGATAATGCTCAAGCCAGATAAGAGGGTACGGGCACTGCATACTTCACTAACAAGCATATGTTTCTTCTCAAAGAATGCGAAGCTGTAACACTTCAAGGACCAATAACAGGAACGTCCTCTTACAGGGAAAGTCGTAAAGATAAAGGGATGCCACAACAACCATGAAAACAACAGGAATCACAGTAACTAGGGGAAAAGTAAAGACGGCCGGGAGATCGCGACCACCGACCCAATTGGGGGATGAAAGGACTCCCCCCCGACTCCTTGTGAGCATGCGCAGTGAATTAAAATCACACTGTAGCTTTAAATCGAAGCGGAGAAAATACGGATCAATGGAAGAAGAGGATGCTTAGTCAGTCTAATGATTATGTATTAGATAGGCGTGGTGTGTTAACTTTCATGTATAAATACTGAAGAGAATTACAGTAGGTGTGCTTGATTTGTGGAAATATTCCACCTTGCACCCTGCGCAGATTAAAACAATGTCTCCTCTCTAAACATACTTCATGTGTTTTGGGAGTTATTTTATAAAACAGGCAACAGACTGATCCAGCATGGGTCCCCCACAGGGCCACAGGTCCTGCCAGAAAACCTGCTCCAGCATGGACTCCTCTCCATGGGGTCACAGGTCCTGCCAGGAGCCTGCTCCAGTGTGGGCTTTCCACGGGGTCACAGCTTCCTTCAGGGCACATCCACCTGATCCAGTGTGGGGTCCTCCATGGGCTGCAGGGTGGATATCTGCTCCACCGTGGACCTCCATGGGCTACAGGGGGACAATCTGCGTCACCATGGTCTTCACTATGGGCTGCAGGGGAATCTCTGCTCTGGCGCCTGGAGCACCTCCTCCCCCTCCTTCTTCACTGACCTTGGTGTCTGCATAGTTATTTCTCTCACATTTTCTCATTCCTCTCTTCCGGCTGCTGTTGCATGGCAGATTTTTTTCCCTTCTTAAATGTGTTATCACAGAGGCGCTACCAACATCACTGGTTGGCTCAGCTTTGGCCAGCGGCAGGTCCATCTTGGAGCCGGCTGGAACTGGCTGTGTCCGACATGGGGAAAGATTCTGGCATCTTCTCACGGAAGCCACCCCTGCAGCCCCCCTGCTTACCAAAACCTTGCCACGTAAACCCAATACAGTAATACAGCAATATACTGAAATCACAACACAAGCACAATATAGCAATTGCAATATACAGTTGGATCACAACAGAAATGTGATTCTCATTACTGGTCTCTCTATGCTCACTGTCATGATGCTGGATGTCCCCATTCACCTGGAAGGAATATGTGGGTTGAAACTGATGTAAGGGCCATTGAGGCCTTGTGAAACAAGACACGTTTTGTATAAACAGCGCATGCCTTGCTAACAACTGTGCCCTTGAAGAAAATCTAAGAGACTGATAAAAGGGGAATATGCAGGCCTCACTGATCACTAATCTTTGAAAAAGAAACTAAGACGAGGAACTTCAAGGACTGATAAAGGAAACATCTTGTTATAAGGGAGATTGACGGGCTGTGAGGATACAGCACTACATGAAGTCAACAAGATTTACAGAAACTAGGGGAAAGGTAAAGACAGCAGCGGGCGATCATGACCACCGACTCAATTAAAGACCAAAGAAAGCTACCCCCCCCCACTTCCTGCAAGCATGTGCAGAATATTAAAGTGGCACTGTAGCTTTAAGTTGAAATAAAAGAAATGTAGACCAATAGAAAACTGCTTTGTGTAATTACTTATGCATATGCATAACTAGACTGTATAAATACTGTACCTGCATGACCGAACTTTGTGCTAGCTTTGTGGAGCTACCACCTAGCGCTCATCTCTGCGCAGACATGAAATAAAAGACCTCTGCCCTGTGTGTATATTGGCGTCTTGCACACCGGGTAAACGACCTCACACTTGTGGGATAACAAAGCCAGCTCAAGCCCCTTGCTCTCTTCAAAGTTCATGTTGTTGGGTAAGATTTTATATGTGGCTGAGCCACATATAAACTCCTCCTCCCCCCCCCCCCCCCGCTGGTCTGGCTAGATCAGGAAGACATTATTAATTATCTCAGGGAAGTCTGTTTATACAGCCTGATCAACCAGTGGTACAGCCATCTATCTAAAACAATGGTTTATCCTCCAGCCCCCCTTGTGGTGAGATAAGTTCAGCTTTCTTTATGATAACTGGTGGTCATTCCTTACATTCTTTCCTGAGCTCATCATCCTTGCCCATCTCCTTTGAGCAGGTGTTTTTAGATTTGTTCTTATTTCTCTCCCTTGCCCTCTCAAAAAAAACCAAACCCAATCCTGTAACCAGATGTAACCAAAATGATTAGTTCTTTCTTTTGTAACTAAGCAACACAGAGATAGGAGTGGGATAGACAATACTTTAATATTGTGTTTGTATATCTATGGCTATGGATATGCTGCTATGCCCAAAGACAATTGGACAAGGAGTAGTACGGACATGCTGCTATACTCCCAGCACAGTCCCAGTCCATCTTGACAACGAGTCGAGGGTAGTTAGAATAATTGGTTTCTGTTAAGGGTGCCAAATCATTGTTAGGGACCATGCACCATGAAGAAGGGAAGCAAGTTACATAAGCAAGGTGATGTTGCGCATGCCCATAAGAAGGGGTCAACTAAAGGACACACCTGTACGACCACCAAGGACCACCAGAGACCCCCACGGAAGCCCCTTGGAGCTCAAGGACGCATGCATAAGGACCATGTAAATATGATAATTAGTTCTGGGAAATATAATGAATATGCATGATCACTCCGGGAAATGTGATGCATATGTATGTAATCGGACAATATAAGTTTCGGCTGATGTAACCTGCGGTATGCACGCTAGGTGGAACG
This sequence comes from Ciconia boyciana, assembly GCF_034638445.1. Lineage (NCBI taxonomy): Eukaryota > Metazoa > Chordata > Aves > Ciconiiformes > Ciconiidae > Ciconia > Ciconia boyciana. Next base: position 14,083,445 of record NC_132937.1, read on the forward strand.
ATCCCCCATGCATCCGGTGCTGTAATAAAGAATGCCTGCTTCTTAATACTACATTGGTGTTAAGGAGTTTGATTTCTGATTTCGGTGACAATCCCACACACCCTGCTTCTGAAAGCTAGCATTTAAGTACTTTCAACTGGGCTCTGAAGAGGCATTTAGATCCTCTGACAGTGAATTGAGATAATAGTGAGTTAACAACTGCTGCTGTTTGGCTGAAAACAATTTTCTGCAATATTGGATTCAGAGGACAGCTTCATGTCCGGAGTAAAAAACAGGAAAGAAAAGTTACATCAGTGGGGGGAGGGACTAAATGCACAATTGGATGGTTTTGGAGCACAGCAATGTGTACATTTTCAGAAAAGCTTCCCATTAGCTGTCCCCAAATATGAAGCAGCAGTGCTTTAGGCTGTCAGAAAAAACCTCTGTAACATAAGATCTTAAAGAGATCTTCTTTAGAGAGATAGATCTTCTTTAATTTTCACTTTCAATTATCTGGATGGCTCATGAACACATGCAAAAAAGAATGCCTCATTCATATTAATGATTTATATATGTTTACTTTTTTTTTTTCCTATCCTGCCACTGTTTCAAGCAAAATGTAATAGTTTTGGTTATCTGCAAAGCCCTATTCAGTCAAATATCAGTACTGACTGATGCAGCAGGCTAGTGGCTACCAGGCTTTCCCTTCCTGAAGGATGAGATCTTTCTTTTTGTGTTTACAAAAGTACATTTAGTCTGGTGTTATGAAGCACTTTTTCTGCTTCACTTAGCCTAAAGAACCCTTGAGCGATTCTAAATTCTAATGGTGCAGTCAAAACTGTAGAAAAAAAGAAACAAAATCTCAAACCACGCTCTTTCTCCTCAGTCCTCTTCCTCCACCACATGCCTCAGTTTTTACATGCACTTCTTTTACCAGCAAGGTACAGTTCCACATTTTGTTGCTGGCTCTTAGATGTTTAGTTAGGTTCTCAGCAACACTATTTATACACTGAAATTTTTCAGAGCTGCTTGCTCTACATAGCTAATGAAAAAGGTGGCATAACCATAGAAAATAATTTAATATTATTCATGGGATGTTGAAACAGAAAAAATGGAACAGTGCATCACATCAATTCCACCACATGCTATTATTTTAAACTTGTTTAAATGTAAGTCAAACTTACTGAGCATATCATCCTGCAACTAACATTTATCTTTTTGCTATAATCAGAGCAAACAAAAGTCAGTTAGGAAATTACTCAAAGGTTGGCATTCACAATTTGCAGGAATAGGCCATTAGCGCAACTGTCTCTGACAAAATCTAGTGATACAGTTGGGGAGGGGCAATTTACCTTCATGTTTTATTTAACTGGAACAATGCTTAATTGCATGCATTTCCATCTGTACAGTGGGTCATATGGTCACTGTCACTTCAGAAATACGTTCTGGATCTGCAAAAAACTAGTCAATGATATCTTGAAGTCCATTTTTCCAATATCATATACTTGCTGAAACAGTAAAGCAGTCTACCAGTTTTGCTACCTATGTCTTCCCTTGATAACTGAAAACATAATTATGATACCTCTAATGATAATTTAATGCATTGTTGTGTTCCTCTGACACCCATTCCAATTTCAAGTTAAACACTGTGGACAATCTATTCCTCCCTACACTAAATATTTAGACACATGAAAATAATGATTACATAGGCTTTGTATGGCTATTTAGCATACTCCACTGAGGGGAGAATAGGCAGGCACATTTTTATAACACAGGACAACTGGATTCTATACCACTATGACATAGTGGGTGAATCATTTGACCCTTCTATAACTTTATTTTCTTGTCCATGAAACTGAAAGCAATCATGTTTTTAGATGGAGATGTCTAAGCTAGTAAGCTCATTCTTTCATATTTCTTTTTCTTAACAGTTCAATTTAATGTTTTAAATAATATACACTGATATCACTATACTGAGATTCTGGAACTCAGCCAAGATAATGAAATACAATGTATAAATGACCTTTGTCTCTAAAGAAGAAAAATATTTTTCATGTATTAGTCTGTGGAATACGGCCCAAGCTCTCATCCACTGCTTATGTTCAACAAGAACTGCTGCTAATTTAATTGTCATGACAACCATATCTCAACTTCCATATTTTCTTCCTCAAGCCCAATTTCTTTAGGAACATGAAACAGTTTAGAGGTTTATGTGATAATCTCAAATAGAAATAAGTTAAAAGAGGTGAAGTGCAAAGGGGAACAAGAGGAATGGTTCCACAAGGGGAAGTGCAAAGTCCAGCACCTGGGGAGGAACAATTCCATGCACCAATACACATGCTGGGGGCCACCCAGCTGGAAAGCAGCTTTGCAGAAAATGACCTGGGGACCTGGTGGACACCGGGTTGAACATGAGTCAGCAATGTGGCCTTATGGCAAAAAAGGTTAATGGTATCCTGGGGGCTGCATTAGGCAAAGCATTGCCAGCAGGTCGAGGGAGGTGATCCTTCCCCTCTACTCAGCACTGGTGAGGCCACACCAGGAGTACTACGTCCAGTTCTGGGCTCCCCAGTACAAGAGAGACCTGGACATACTGGAGAGAGCCCAATGAAGGGCCATGAAGATGATGAAGGGGACTGGAGCATCTCTCCTATGAGGAAAGGCTGAGAGAGCTGAGACTGTTTAGCCTGAAGAAGAGAGGGCTCGGGGGGCGGATCTCATCATTGTCTATAAATACCTGAAGGGAGGGTGCAAAGAGGATGGAGCCAGGCTCTTTTCAGTGGTGCCCAGTGATAGGACCAGAGGCAATGGGCACAAAGTGAAACACAGGAGGTTCCGTCTGAACATAAGGAAAGATTTTTTTTTTTTTTTTTTTTTTTTTTTTTTTACTGTGAGGGTGGTCAAACACTGGAGCAGGTTGCCCAGAGAGGTTGTGGAGTCTCCATCTGTGGAGATATTCAAAAGCCATCTGGATGTAGTCCTGGGCAACCGGCTCTAGGTGGCCCTGCTTGAGCAGGAGGGTTGGACCGATGACCTCCAGAGGTCCCTTCCAACCTTAACCATTCTGTGATTTCAGCCATCCATGTTCTTCAAAAAGAGAGATGCAAATGCCCTAAAAGATGCCCCTTATCATTAGCTCTTTGAGTAAAAACTTGCATTGAGTGAGGATGTGTGCATTATGAATAAGTTTTGCTCTGTAACGGCTGTGTACTGTTTCTACTATAGGTATCTATCAGAGTTTCTCTATGCCTGGTTGATGTCAACACTGAGCCGTGCTGACAGCTCTCAAATGGCAGAAGAAGGAATAATGGAGGAACAACAGAAAGGCCATAGTAGTAAGAAAGCAAAGAAAAAGAAAAAGGTATCTGAGGTGTGGAGTGTAACTCCCATGCAGCTGTGCAGAATTAAGAACTAATTTTTCAAAGTAAATGGAGTCAACACTGGTGTGGGTAGGAAAAATGTCCTAAAGTTTACATAGACTGAAAGTAAAACATTTCAACTAAAGAAGTCTTAGTCTCTGCATAAGAATTTCCCCTCTTTTTGTGTGTGCGTGTTGGGGTTTTTTTTTGTTTTAAAATAGGTCTTTGAAAAAAAAACCAAACCCAAACTCATTTATGTTCACAGCTCCACCAGTTGTATTGTTGGATGCTGTGAGATGTAATTAACAGGCCCAGAGCAATTGCCTCTGAAAAATACTGCTATTTACAGTCTAGAATTCCTGCGGAAGCATGGTTTGTCTGACTGTAGTTAGATCCAAAGATTAAACTTTCAGCATATTTCTGTAATTTCTCTTTGGCTCCAGAAGGTGTTTAAGTATGTTTCTTAACCTTACAATGGTGAATTGCTTCCTTTAAATTCAGTGGTAGTACTATTGTGCAAAAGCCTCCTTTTAGGTATCTCACACCTTCTTTCACAGAATCACAGAATCACAGAATCGTATAGGTTGGAAAAGACCTTTAAGATCATCGAGTCCAACCGTTAACCTAACACTACCAAGACCACCACTATACCATGTCCCTAAGCACCTCATCCAAACGTCTTTTAAATACCTCCAGGGATGGCGACTCAACCACTTCCCTGGGCAGCCTGTTCCAATGCTTGATAACCCTTTCAGTGAAGTAAAATTTCCTCATATCCAGGCTAAACCTCCCCTGGCACAACTTGAGGCCATTTCTTCTTGTCCTATGGCTTGTTACCTGGGAGAAGAGACTGACCCCCACCTCTCTACAACCTCCTTTCAGGTAGTTGTAGAGAGCAATAAGGTCTCTCCCCTGAGCCTCCTTTTCTCCAGGCTCAACAACCCCAGTTCCCTCAGCCGCTCCTCATAAGACTTCTGCTCTAGACCCTTTGGTGTATATGTATGAGACAAAATGAGAATTTCCCTTCCTGCATCATAGCAGATCAGCTTTGTGGTCAGAGCTGTAAAGCTGCGACCAAAAAGACTGCCAAAACCAATGCTTAAATTGCATTTGATACAAATTTGCCATGCCGAAGAGGCTGCTAAGACTGTGATACGTCAATGTTACCTTAGCATTAACATTGCAAACAAATGAACCGCATGCAGAAGCTGTACTACTTTGCTATTCATTCTTTTTTGTGTGTGTTTATCTTTGTCGTCTCTTCAAGGGGAACAAACAATTAGATATGTACAGCTCTAGATCATTTCAACTAAATTCTCTCTAAAAATTCAGAAAATTACTACCATATTCTATACTATCTTAAAAAGGTGCCAAATGTGGGGGTATTTTGGCACTAATTAAACACTGGAAGATAAAGGGGAGCTTAAAGGAATATTAGGATAAAAATCTTCCTTGTTATAATGCTTTAACCTTCTAGTCTTAAGTGTTTGGGTTTTTAAAAAACAAACAAACAACCAACCCCCCCAAAACCCCAAACAAACAAACAACCCCCCCCAAACCCCAAACAAACAAAAAAACCCAAACCCAAACATGCTGAATTAGGCAAACAGGCCTCTCAACTGAAAGTTCTAAACTTAAGATTATTGCTTAGTGTTGTATAGTGACAAGACATGTTAATACTCTTGACTGTCTGGACCAGTCTATTTCATTGAAGATTGTGGTGTTCATGTAATTGTTATTATGTTTTGAGATATTGTGCTTAATAGGGAGTTGGGCGAGCAGGCATGCATGTCCATGCTTTTTTATGCTTCAGTTTTCTTTCCCGAATTCTGGTGATATTTTATAACTAAATCACTTTCTGGAAAAAAAAAAAAAAAAAAAAAAAAAGAAGAAATGTTTTTATCTGTAGTTATGTGCATTTACGTTGAATAAAACAAAAAAATCTTTTTATGTGAAATTTGCAGTTTGCCCTCTCAGTAGGGAGATCACCATGAGCCAAGCATACCAAAATATATGTGCCGGGATGTACAAGGTAATTTGTTTGTGCTTGCTGAACTCAACAATTACTTCAATTTTTTTAATGGGAATCAAGTGTACATTGCATGCCCTCTTGTTTTTATTCAGGGTGGAAACGAAGTTTAAGTTTGTGGTAAACTCTCTACTCCCCGTTATAGCTAAATCATGACTTTCATCTTGCACACAGAAAAATATGACATAAAGCTAAGATTTTTCATTATATTATCTTTTCCTCTCTTCTCCTCTTTAGACAATGATCGCATTTGACATGGATGGCAAAGTAAGAAAACCTAAGTTTGAACTGGATAGTGAACAAGTTCGATACGAGCACAGGTTTGCTCTGTTTAACAGTGTTATCGCGCCACCCCCAGTGCACTACTTGCAGTTTAAAGTGAGTAGTCTTAAAACATGATGCCACTCATGCTTTTATAAAAAGAAAAAATCATATTCCACCTGTTTTAGACATTGTTGTCATTGTAAAAAGGGCCTTTTAATATTTCCAAGTTCATATTAAGGCATAAGTCATCATGGCAAGGACTTCTAGCTTTAGTTGCATGTTTGTATATCATCAGGAAAATATATTGCTTTGTATTCTTATGAAAATTAGACTCTTATGTTTAAAAGTTGGACTGCTGTGGCAGTATGAGATACTTGTGTTGGTTTGCATGAAAATAAAGTCCATTGACAGACTCTTTGGTTGTGGCGTACGTAGCAGAATGTTTTTATTAGTGCAGCAAGCAAACAGGAAAATGAAATAAATACGAAAGTAACTTTGAGTGTTAAATCACAGAAATGTTGGTTGGAAGGGACCTGTGGAGGGTTATCTCATCCAGTCTCTTCCTTGAAGTAGCGTTACAGATCAGGTCAGCTGTGGCTTTGTCTAGCCATGTCTGAAAATCTCCAAGGATGGAGGTTCTCCAACCTCTTTGGATAACCTTATCCATTTGCTTTTTTTGATCTGGTTACTCTTTGAATAACCTCGTTCAGTGCTGCACTATTCTCCTTTTCTCCTAGTGCCCAGTCTGAATCTCCCAATCCACAATTTGTGGCCATTTCCCACTAGTTATATTGTCTGCCACCATCAAGAAGTTTTTGTCTTCTGACAACTTTGTAACTGCCTTTCAAGTAGTTATAGGCTGCTATTAGATTACCTGTTAGCATCCTTCTCAAACTAACCAAGTCCAGGTCTGCTAACCTCTCCTCATGGGTCATGTGCTCTAGGCCTCTAGCCATCTCCATAGCTCTCCAATTTCTCAACATCCTTCTTGAACTGAGGGGACCCAAAACTGGATGCAGTATTTCAGTTACAGCACAAGTACCAAGTACAGGGGAACAATAACCTGTCTCGATCTGCTGGCAATACTCATGCTCATGTAGTCCTGTATGAGGTCTGTCTGATTTGTAATAAGAGCACTCTGTTGGCTTGTGTTCAACTTAGTGTTCACTGTTAACTCTACTGCTCAGTCAGTCAGTTACCAACCTCTATTGATATGTGAGGTTTATTCTGCCTCAGGTGCAGAAATTTGGACATTTCCTTGTTGAACTTGGATTTCTGGTGGCCGATCTTTAAGATTCTGAAGGTCTCTCTGGACTGAAGCTGTACTATTTTGTATGTCAACTCCTCCCTAATTTAGTGTCATGAACAGTTATAGTAGAAATTAGACTATCCTTGCTTCTTCCCTGTCACTGAAGTTATTTCATCTCTGATATTATTTAAAAACCAACCAAACAAAAAACCCCACCAAAAAAAATCCAAACCCCTCAAGTATCAAATTTATATAAAATGAAGTTTAGAAAAGTGTTCAGCATATTGCTTGCTATAAACATGCATTGAGTAATTATACAATATCATCTTTTTTTTTTTTTAACTCAGCACTGCTGAGGCCACACCTGGAGTCCTGTGTCCAATTCTGGGCTCTCCAGTACAAGAGAGACCTGGACATACTGGAGAGAGTCCAGTGAAGGGCCACGAAGATGATGAAGGGGCTGGAGCATCTCTCCTATGAGGAAAGGCTGAGAGATGTGGGACTGTTTAGCCTGGAGAAGAGAAGGCTCAGGGGGGAATCTTATCAATGTATATAAATATCTGAAAGGAAGGTGCAAAGTGGACGGAGCCAGGCTCTTTTCAGTGGTGCTCAGTGACAGGACCAGAGGCAATGGGCACAAAGTGAAACACAGGTGGTTCCATCTGAACATCAGGAAACACTTTTATACTGTGAGGGTGGTCAAACGCTGGAGCAGGTTGCCCGGAGAGGTTGTGGAGTCTCCATCCTTGGAGATATTCAAAAGCCATCTGGACATGGTCCTGGGCAACCATCTCTAGGTGACTCTGTTTGTGCATGGGGGTTGGACAAGATGACCTCCAGAGGTCCCCTCCAACCGCAACCATTCTGTGATTCCATGAAGTAAACATTTCTGGCCACAAAAAACCCCCCCCAAAAACAAAAACCAAAAAGGAAAATAGTAGCTGGTAACTTATATTAGAAAATATTTTGATTGTACTATTTTAATAGTAGCAAAAAGATTACTATTTAATTTTTATAAGTAACTTATACTCTAATTATTGTATACAGCAGCATATCACTTCAAATGGCTGTCATGAACTTAAAAGAAATCTAAAATGCAAAGCAAGAAGGATGTAGGGTCACAGCCCAGGTTTCTCTTCTACTAATACGCATATCTGTTTTGTAAGGGTTGCTCCCATTGGTTCATAAGTACAGTTCATCAAATCCGGTATCCTATCTCCAACATGGTTTAATACCAGATGCTACAAGGCTCAACTGAGCAAAATCCAGAATTTCTATTCTTTAGGGAAAAAAAAAAGTCTAATGTTAATTTTTCTCTGAAAATGGGATCCGAAGAGGATATATTTTAAAATTTATTGCTGAACAGAAAGCTTTGATTTGAAAAAACAAAATTGGATGTTTTTCCACTAAATCAAAATATTTACCCCTTTTTATATAACTGAATACAAGTCCTTCATTCCGCCCCCCACACACAGTTCAATACTAAATTTCATTCCTGTAGGGTGGCATATTGTTCAGTGAAAGTTAAAAGTTGATGCTCCATTCCCCCCATTTAAAAAACAAACAAAAAACCAGCCCCCCACCCCCCCGCACTCTTTAGTTGACTAGCCCAATGCAGGAGTCATAGCTTGGAGATGGGAACAGTGAATTCTTGTTACTGGGACTAGCAATATTTTTCAGATGTGAATGAGACTGAGGATATTTTTTTCCTCTTATTAATTTCTAAACCAGAGAGTTCTAATAGTTAACTCCTTCATGTTGAAACTTTTCCATATCTGAAGCTATTACATTTTTTTCATGTCTTTCAATATTCTTTCTAGGCAGAATGTGAAAATTCCATGCAGCGTTCAAGGAATGACATACCACTTATGTACACAATGACACCAATATTTGCAGTTATGTTTTCCATCCCTTTCTTCAGCAGAGGTTAACATCCTCCTTACCTTTTTGATTACTGCTGTACACTGAGCAGATGTTTTCATTCAACTGTCCACAATGACATCTTCTGCTCAAGTGAATTAGTTCAGAATACAATTAGTTTGGAATATATCACTTTGTATGAGAATTTTAAATTGCCCCATTATTACTTTGCAGTTGTCAATACTGCATGTTGTTCATCTGCTATCATGTTGCTCAAGAATTGGCTGCCTCTGTGTACATTTCTGAGAGTATAATATAAACACATAGTTCAAATATATTTGGAGTGTGAATCTCTTTGGAAACAAAGTGGAACTCTTTTGACACAAAATAGAATTCACAACAGTGGGAAATTATAACAAGAAAACTGTGTGTGTGGGGGGAGAACAAACAAACAAAACCCACAGGGACCATAAAGGATTTTCCTTATAACTAGCATCTAGCAAGCAAAAAATCTTATTTTCACGGATGTAACTATTATTTCCCAGATGTCCTTTAACCATTGTCTTGTTTGCCTTGAACAATTTTAATGATAGAGAGGCACTGCTTACATAGTGCTTTTTGCCTGTAATATCAAGCCAATGAGTGTTTTATTTTTCTACCTCTTGATTAGTTTACCAATTGATATACCTTTTAATAAGTTAAGGTGCCCTAAAGGGAACCCAGAAGGCTATTTAAAAAATATTTTTATTGGGTATATATTAAAAATATTGAATAGCTGACTGTGATGGAACATACTCTTATGTTTTATGCAACCTAATTCCACAACTCCTAGTTTTTAAATCAATTTGATCCCACTTACTGCTAATTAATATCAATTTGTTCTTACATATGTATATTGGCATCTTCATCTCTGGAATCACTCTTTAGGTATTTCCATGTTGCTATCCATAGTGAAAACTTGTTTAGAGAAGTCATTCCTGGATGAGATTCTGGCTCCTTTAAGGTCAACAAAAGCTTAGTATTTAATAGGGTACCAAATTCACCTAACACATCCCCTAACTTCTTGTGGAAGATGACAGGGTGGGGATAGTTAGGCTGTTGAGCTAGGTTAGTTCCATTAACTTGAAATAAATGGAAGACTTGACTGCTCAGAACCTAAGTCAGGCACTATCATTTCAAACAACTGGATATTTTTTTTAAAAAAAAAGGTTTATTTTTCTCCAGACTATGTTCCTTAATTGCTTCCTGAGCCCAGCACAGGGTTTCCACCAAAGAGCATTTGGCCTGCCCTAATATTTTGCTGCTATGGACAGATTTTGAACCCTGTGGAGCTAGGAATGTGTTATAGAAGGAGTTTGATTAACTGTATTCTTCTCTCTGAATAGTCTCGTTTAGCATTAGTAGCTTAGCACTAGTAGCTAAAGTAGTCGAAGCCTTAGGCCGCAAGAGCTGACCGAGAGTAAACTTTTTGATAAAACTAATGCTGCTAACACAGAGCTAGCTGAATCCGGCAGATGTGAGTGGAATGAAGACGATAAGGACCAAGGAAACAATTCCAAGAGAATGAGGTAACTTCAGAAGAAGGCCAGCCCAGCGACAGTGAAAACCAATAAGAAATCAAGAGACCACTAACCAGAATTAAGTGATTGGACTTGGGGATCGGGTGCTGGGTGGTACGGGTATAATTGGGGGCACGATCTGGGGTAGGGGTCCCTCTCTGGAGGCACCCAGCTCGAGCTGTAACCTGAGAACTAATAAAAGAGGAACTGGAAACCTTCACTCGGACCTTACATTAATCAGTGGGATCCTAGGCTCAGACCCTGTTATGGTGGCTGGCGTGCATAAATCCATAACAGTTTGGTGACCCAGATGGGACCCTAGGCGACCACCATCGGAACCTCTCATCTCCAAATGTCCGGTCGGCGCCAACGGGTGAGTTCACCTGGGATCTTTGGTGGCGGGAGGCACCGAACCTGGTGAGTCTTAAAGTCCCACTTCAAAATTTTAAATTCTGGTAAATTAGTGCACTAAAGGAGGATTGCGCGGCCTGATCAGCATAAGATGCAAAGCTGGGAGAATCGTGCAGCCTGATCAGCATAAGACGCAAAGCTGGGAGAATTGTGTGGCCTGATCAGCATAAGACACAAAGCTGGGAGAATTACGTGGCCTGATTAGTGTAAGACGTAAAATTTTAGAATGAGAAATAAACCTGGTGTAGAGAAGGGGACGCCCTTAGCCGAGGTTTTAGAAAACTGGAAGAAAATGATGGTATTAAAGGTCTAGCTAAAAAAAAAAAGGATGGTAACGCTATGTAAGGAAGACTGGCCAGCACTTACCGGAGCAGGGGTACGGCCCTGTGAAGGATCCTTTGAATTAAAGAAATTGGCTACGCTCCGGAAAATTTTTAAAAATTAAAAACCTCAGCAAATGGATTATTGGTATGTATGGGATAATTGGGCATATGACTGCCATAAAGAGGATGGTTGAAAACGAGTACGAAAACCTCGAGGAGGAACTTTAGCTGCAGCAGTTGTAGTTTAACCCAGGTGCCTGCAGAGCCAGTCTCTGCACCACCCTATACTCCTCCCTCTGTATCACTTGTTGATTCCCCTCCAATTGCCTCTGCTGTCCCCACTGCTTCTGCTGGGCTTTACCCTGTGGTTTCTAATGTTATCCCTAACCCTTTTGCAATGCAGCCAGCGGGGGTGTGTGTGTGGGGCGGGGGTGGGGTGGGTGCGGGTGTGTGTGAAATGTTCCTCCCCACCTCCAGTGTTACATGTATACACCCATCACCCCTGGAACCCCAGGGATTTGGTTATGTGGGGAAATCAAATGTCCAGGTTAAGGGAAGATGTGGGTCGATGTGCATCATTATTTTGTAATATTTGTTCAGGACATAATCCATCCTGGGCCGATGTTAACCTGTTGTTGAGGGAGTTGTTCCGTCCAGACGAGAAAGATAAGATAATTAAAAAGAATATGGTATTAACCCTACAGGCGGGAGGAAATTGGACTGCCTGACCTCAGGTTGATCCTAACTGGGTTTATAATAATCAAACAGATAGAGATAATTGCCGAGCAGTGGTTAGAAATCTGATAAATGCAATTAGAGCTTGTGAGGAGATCACAGAATCACAGAATCGTATAGGTTGGAAAAGACCTTTAAGATCATCGAGGCCAACCGTTAACCTAACACTACCAAGACCACCACTACACCATGTCCCTAAGCACCTCATCCAAACGTCTTTTAAATACCTCCAGGGAAGGCGATTCAACCACTTCCCTGGGCAGCCTGTTCCAATGCTTGATAACCCTTTCGGTGAAGTAAAATTTCCTAATACCCAATCTAAACCTCCCCTGGCACAACTTGAGGCCATTTCCTCTCATCCTATCATTTGTTATTTGGCAGAAGAGACCGACCCCACCTCGCTACAACCTCCTTTCAGGTAGTTGTAGAGAGCAATAAGGTCTCCCCTCAGCCTCCTTTTCTCCAGACTAAACAACTCCAGTTCCCTCAGCCACTCCTCATAAGACTTCTGCTCTAGACCCTTCACCAGCTTCGTTGCCCTTCTTTGGACATAGCTCCAGCACCTCAGTGTCTCTCTTGTAGTGAGGGGCCCAAAAGTGAACACAGTATTCGAGGTGCGGCCTCACTAGTGCCGAGTACAGGGGCACGATCACTTCCCTACTCCTGCTGGCCACACTATTTCTGATACAAGCCAGGATGCCATTGGCCTTCTTGGCCACCTGGGCACACTGCTGGCTTATATTCAGGCGGCTGTCAACCAACACCCCCAGGTCCTTTTCCGCCAGGCAGCTTTCCAGTCACTCTTCCCCAAGCCTGTAGTGTTACATGGGGTTGCTGTGGCCCAAGTGCAGGACCTTGCACTTAGCCTTGTTGAACCTCATACAATTGGCCTCGGCCCATCGATCCAGCCTGCCCAGGTCCCTCTGTAGAACCTTCCTCCCCTCAAGCAGATCAACACTCCCGCACAACTTGGTGTCATCTGCAAACTTACTGAGGGTGCACTCGATCCCTTCATCCAGATCATTGATAAAGATATTAAACAGAACTGGCCCCAACACAGAGCCCTGGGGAACACCGCTTGTGACCGGCCGCCAACTGGAGTAAACTCCATTCACCACCACTCTTTGGGCCCGGCCATCCAGCCAGTTCTTTACCCAGCAAAGAGTACACCCATCCAAGCCATGAGCAGCCAGTTTCTCCAGGAGAATGCTGTGGGAAACCGTGTCAAAGGCTTTACTACAGTCTAGGTAGACAACATCCACAGCCTTCCCCTCATCCACTAGGCGGGTCACCTTGTCATAGAAGGAGATCAGGTTGGTCAAGCAGGACCTGCCTTTCCTGAACCCATGCTGGCTGGGCTTGATCCCTTGGTTATCCTCTACATGCCGTGTGATGGCACTCAGGATGATCTGCTCCATCAGCTTCCCCGGTACCGAGGTCATGCTGACAGGCCTGTAGTTCCCCGGGTCCTCCTTCCGGCCCTTCTTGTAGATGGGTGTCACATTTGCTAATCTCCAGTCAACTGGGACCTCCCCAGTTAGCCAGGACTGCTGGTAAATGATGGAAAGGGGCTTGGTGAGCACTTCTGCCAGTTCCTTCAGTACTCTCGGGTGGATCTCATCAGGCCCCATAGACTTGTGAGTGTCTAAGTGGTGCAGCAGGTCACTAACCATTTCCCCCTGGATTATGGGGGCTCCATTCTGGTCCCCGTCCCTATCTTCCGACTCAGGGGGCTGGGTACCCAGAGAACAGTTGGCCCTGCTATTAAAGACTGAGGCAAAGAAGGCATTAAGTACCTCAGCCTTTTCCTCATCCTTGGTCACTGTGTTCCCTCCCCTGTCTACTAGAGGCTGGAGATTCTCCTTAGCTCTCCTTTTGCTGCTAATGTATATGAAGAAGTATTTTTTGTTGTCTTTTACGGCAGTAGCCAGATTGAGCTCTAGCTCAGCTTTGGCCCTTCTAATTTTCTCCCTGCACAGCCTTGCTACACCTTTGTAGTCCTCCTGAGTTGCCTGCCCCTTCTTCCAAAGGTCATAAACTCTTTTTTTTTTTTCCTGAGTTCCAGCCAAAGCCCTCTGTTCAGCCAGGCCGGTCTTCTTCCCCGCCGGCTTGTCTTTTGGCACATGGGGATGGCCTGCTCCTGCGCCTTTAAGATTTCCTTTTTAAAGAATGTCCAGCCTTCCTGGACTCCTTTGCCCTTCAGGACTGCTTCCCAAGGGACTCTCTCAACCAGTCTCCTAAACAGGCCAAAGTCTGCCCTTCGGAAGTCCAAAGTAGCAGTTCTGCTGACCACCCTCCTTACTTCTAAGGAGTATCAAAAAGTATCAAGAACTCTATCATTTCGTGATCACTATGTCCAAGACAGCCTCCAACCATCACATCACCCACAAGTCCTTCTCTGTTCACAAACAACAGGTCCAGTGGGGCACCTTCCCTAGTTGGCTCACTCACCAGCTGTGTCAGGAAGTTATCATCTGCCACACACTCCAGGAACCTCCTAGACTGTTTCCTCTCTGCTGAATTGTATTTCCAGCAGATATCCGGTAGGTTGAAGTCCCCCACAAGAACAAGGGCTAGCGATCGTGAGGCTTCTCCCAGCTGCTTATAGAATAGTTCATCTGTCTCCTCATCCTGGTTGGGTGGTCTGTAACAGACTCCCACCACAATATCTGCCTTGTTGGCCTTCCCCCTGGTTCTTATCCATACACACTCCACCCTATCATCACCATCATCGAGCTCTAAACTATCCAGACACTCCCTAACGTGTAGGGCTACCCCACCGCCTCTCCTGCCTCGCCTATCCCTCCTGAAGAGTTTATAGCCATCCATCGCCGCACTCCAGTTGTGCGAGCCATCCCACCATGTTTCCGTGATGGCAACCATATCACAGTTTTCCTGGTGTACAATGGCTTCCAACTCCTCCTGCTTGTTGCCCATGCTGCGTGCATTGGTGTAGAGGCACTTCAGCTGGGCTGTCGTCCATGTCTCCTTCATAGAGGAACACCCCTTATGTGCTTTGAGGTGTTTCACTGGCATTTCCCTCTTGGCTCCTATTGCCTCAGTATCCCCTAGCTCAACTCTGTACAACTTCAGCTGTGCCCCAGTGTACCCTGCACATCTCAGAGACACAGGCTGAGTGCCCTCGCTGGCACCTGCTCCCTCTAACCGTGGCACGTCGTCCCTCAGCTTCCCTCGGGCAAGCCTGATATTATCCCCCTCCCCCTTCAAGTCTAGTTTAAAGCTCTGTCGATGAGCCCTGCAAAAAAATTAATATTTTTTATTTAGAAAAGAATATTTCTAATGGAACTGAAATCCAAATGCTGTTGGAAACTATTAAGCTTGCAAGGGAAATCGCTGCAGTACGCTGTCCAGCTCATACCAAAGGCTCCAGCGAAACTGAAAGAAATAATGAATTGGCAGATAAAGCAGCTAAAGCTGCTGCCCGCCAACCTATATGTGAGTGTAGGGCCATAATAACTCCCTCTGCTGATGACTGGCCAGATATCAATAATCCAGCCCAAAAATATGCAGAGGTTATTCAGGAAGAATGGACTCGATGGGAAAGTTGGGAGGCTGTAAAAGATGAAACTGGAATTTGGACTATTGGAGGAAAACCCAAGAAAATATTTAATGACTTTGTCTAGGTGGTTTCATGATAAAACACATGGAGAGATGACAGCAGTTTTAACAACTTTAACCAGATTGAGAGAATGTGGGCAGCCCTCAGAATACATATGGCAGTAAAAAGGATTGTGAGTTCTTGTCCCACGTGTTGGAAGTTTTCTGATGCAAAACCCAAACAGGAGGTTGGAGGATGACCACGGGCATATTTCCCATTCCAAAGACTGCAAATTGATTATGCTGACATAAATCCGCTCACGGGAGGTAAGCACCTGCTGATAATTGTGGAACAACTCTCAGGATGGGTAGAAGCTTTTCCCACCAGGAAAGCGGATACTGCGGGAGTGGTCAAAGCACTCTTGCAGGAAATCATTCCCAGATATGGAATACCTGAAACCATAGAATCCGATAGGGGTTCTCATTTTTCAGCAGGAATACTAAACAATATCTATAAAAGTTTAGGAATACAGCAACAGCTACATGTTCCATATCATGAGAATGTGGGCCGAGGTGAGCAGCTCCGGTGCCGGCACGATCCGCAGCAGAGCGCTCTAGCACGGTGCACAGGGGGGGGGTTCCTGAACCGGGAAACATGAAGTTTTGAACAGTGTTCGGCATATTACTTGCTATGAATGTGCATTAAGTAATTATACAATATCGTCTTTTTTTTTCCTGCTTTATTCTTACCTATAGTTTACTCCTTACTGCATGACATTATGTGCTGGTTTCAGCTGGGATAGAGTTAATTTTGTTCCTGGTATAGCTGGTATAGCGCTGTGTTTTGGATTTTAGTATGGAATAATATTGATAACACACTGATGGTTTAGTTGTTGCTCAGTAATGTTTACACTGGGCAAGGACTTTTCAGCTTCCCATGCTCTGCCAGGTGCACAAGAAGCTGGCAGGGGGCACAGCCAGGATAGTTGATCCAAACTGGCCAAAGGGCTATTCCATACCATATGACATCATGCCCAGTATATAAACTGGGGGGAGCTGGCCGGGGGGCAGCGATTGCTGCTCGGGGACTGGCTGGGCGTCGGTCGACAGGTGGTGAGTGGCTGTATCACTTGTTTTTTCCTGGGTTTTGTTCCTCTCTCCCTCTCTTGTTGTTTTCCTTTTCATTACTTTTTTCTTTTTTTTTGGTGTTCCAATTATTAAACTGTTCTTATCTCAGCCCACGAGTTTTCTTAATTTTGTTCTTCCGATTCCCTCCCCCATCCCACCGGGGAGGAGGGTGAGCAAGCGGCTGTGTGGTGCTTAGCTGCCAGCTGGGGCTAAACCACAACAGTCCTTTTTGGCGCCCAACGTGGGGCACGAAGGGTTTGACATAATGACAGATTAACCAGAGCGTACTAAGGAATTTAGATCTGTTAATAGTTGCGGGCCATGATACTGATTCATCTGTTCTCGATATTGGTTTACCTGATCCGCACCATGCTAATTTTTTTGCTGTACATGTTAAAGATCGGTGTTGGTTTTTGCAGTTTGCTGTGCTCTGCTATGATTAGTGATGTTTTGCCTGGGAGATTTGTTATTAAAACAGTGACCTTGGGTTTACTTTGGTATCTGAGCTTCGTACTGAAGCCATTACTGTACATCGGGTACCACCTCGTGGAGACAATTAGCAATTATACTTCTTCCTCTGAGAGGTTTTTTATGGAGGAAATACAGAATGGCACCTTCGCTACCTTCTTCTACAATGTTTCCTCCTTCGTTACAATAACTTTTCAGTATCTTGAACATCCTTGGGTAGTTAAGATACATCTATTGATATTGCTTGGGAATATTGCTTTGGTTTTGTCTAAGGTTAGTAAGCAATTTAAGAATATCACCCAGAGATCTGCCCCAAGGCCGGATAGTTATGAGTGGCAGGGTGTGTGGGATAGCATGGGCAAATGCCTAGAATGGTGGGCACCTCCAGTGTTTTGGAACTTCACCCCTGAACAAGTGCAGAATCCTGAAAAACTAGTAGACTATTTGGAAAAAGTATGTTGTCACCCTGGCAATTCTAAGGAGATACAAACCACTGCAATGTGCTGGGGCCTGGCCCATGCCTACCGAGCCCTGTTCAACACTATTCAGAACCCTCAAGGATCTGGTGACAAAACGACAGACACTGCGGCTACTCCAGCCCCCCCTGCGACAAGCACCATGGCTACTCCAGCCACCCATGACAGGCACTGCGGCTACTCCAGCCCCCGCTGTGACAGGCACTGCAGTTCAACCAGGGAACCAACCCGTGTCAGTATCAGTCACCCCTATTCACAAGAAGAAATCTTGGAAGCAAAGGTCAGCTCTTTTAGAAAGGGAAGACGAAAGAGCAGGGCCATCACAAGGAGAGGACGAGGAAGAACTTGGGGATGAGATGGAAATCACCCGATCCCTGTCCTTGAGTGAGCTGTGAGATATGCGAAAAGATTTCAGCCATCGTCCAGGCAAGCACATTGTCACCTGGCTGCTCCGATGCTGGGATAATGGGGCCAGTAGCCTGGAATTAGAGGGTAAGGAAGCCAAGCAGCTGGGATCCCTTTCTAGGGAAGGGGGCATTGACAAAGCGATTGGAAAAGGGGCACAAGTCCTCAGCCTCTGGAGGCGACTCCTGTCAGCTATGAAGGAAAGATATCCCTTCAAGGAAGATGTTGTCTATCGCCCCGGGAAATGGACCACCATGGAGAAAGGGATCCAGTACCTGAGGGAATTAGCCGTGCTGGAGGTGATTTATAGTGACCTGGACAACAAGCGGTTATCCAAAGATCCAGATGAAGTCCAGTGCACACGACCTACGTGGCGGAAGTTGGTGCGGAACGCACCATCGTCGTGTGCCAAATCATTGGCAATACTGAACTGGAAAGATTGAGACTGTCCAACAGTGAATGAAGCAGCTAGCCAGCTCCAGGAATACAAAGAAAGTATCTCTTCCTCCCTTGTCTTGGCTGTGGAGAAACTGTCCCGGAAGGTCCAACAACTCAAAGAGGATAGGTCCTACTCCCCACCTATATGGACCAGTATCTCAGCTATTAGGAGTCAGCGTTCTTCTGCTCAAGAGAGAGGATATAGAGGGTACACACCACAGGGCACCCTATGGTTTTACTTGCGTGACCACGGAGAGGACATGAGGAAGTGGGATGGAAAACCTACCTCGACCCTAGAGGCGCGGGTACGTGAGTTGCAAGGAAAAACAATCACCAAAGGGGGTTCTTCCAGGAAAATTGCTGCTCCAAATTCCAGTGGACAAGTTCCCCAGACAGAGTAAAAGGGCTGATCTTACTCCTGAATTTAATGAAGGAGCTGCTGGCTCATATGTACAAGAAATGGGTAATGAATATAATAACCAGGACTAGAGGGGCCCTGCCTCCAGCCAGGTGGAGGAAAGGGACAACCGGGTTTACTGGACTGTGTGGATTCGATGGCCTGGCACATCAGACCCACAGGAGTATAAGGCTCTGGTAGACACTGGTGCACAGTGTCCCCTAATGCCATCAAGCTATACAGGGGCAGAACCCATCTGTATTTCTGGAGTGACAGGGGGATCCCAACAGCTAACTGTATTGGAGGCCAAAGTGAGCCTAACTGGGAATGAGTGGCAAAAGCACCCCATTGTGACTGGCCCAGAGGCTCCGTGCATCCTTGGCATAGACTACCTCAGGAGAGGGTATTCCAAGGACCCAAAAGGGTACCGGTGGGCTTTTGGTATAGCTGCCTTGGAGAAGGAGGAAATTAAACAGCTGTCCACCTTGCCTGGTCTCTCAGAGGACCCTTCTGTTGTGGGGTTGCTGAGGGTCGAAGAACAACAGGTGCCAATCGCTACCACAACAGTGCACCGGAGGCAATATCGTACCAACCGAGACTCCCTGATTCCCATCCATAAGCTGATTTGTCGACTGGAGAGCCAAGGAGTGATCAGTAAGACTCGCTCACCTTTTAACAGTCCTATATGGCCAGTGAGAAAGTCTAATGGAGAGTGGAGACTGACAGTAGACTATCGTGGCCTGAATGAAGTCATGCCGCCGCTGAGTGCTGCCGTGCCGGACATGCTGGAACTGCAATACGAACTGGAGTCAAAAGCAGCCAAATGGTATGCTACAAGTGGTATCACTAATGCGTTCTTCTCAGTCCCTTTGGCAGCAGAGTGCAGGCCACAGTTTGCTTTCACTTGGAGGGGCGTTCAGTACACTTGGAATCAATTGCCCCAGGGGTGGAAACACAGCCCTACCATTTGCCATGGACTGATTCAGACTGCACTGGAACAGGGCGAAGCTCCAGAACATCTGCAATACATTGATGCCATTATTGTGTGGGGCAATGCAGCAGAGGAAGTTTTTGAGAAAGGGAAGAAAATAGTCCAGATCCTCCTGAAAGCAGGTTTTGCCATAAAACAAAGGAAGGTCAAGGGACAGGAGATCCAGTTTTTAGGAATAAAATGGCAAGATGGACGTCGTCAGACCCCAATGGATGTGATTAACAAAATAACAGCCATGTCTCCACCAACTAGCAAAAAGGAAACACAAGCTTTCTTAGGCGTTGTGGGATTTCGGAGAATGCATATTCCAAATTACAGTCTGATCGTAAGCCCTCTCTATCAAGTGACCCGGAAGAAGAACAATTTCCAATGGGGCCCTGAGCAACGACAAGCCTTTGAACAAATTAAACGGGAGATAGTTCATGCAGTAGCCCTTGGGCCAGTCCGGGCAGGGCCAGATGTAAAAAATGTGCTCTACACCGCAGCCGGGGAGAATGGCCCTACCTGGAGCCTCTGGCAGAAAGCACCAGGGGAGACTTGAGGTCAACCCCTAGGGTTTTGGAGTCGGGGATACAGAGGATCCGAGGCTCGCTATACTCCAACTGAAAAAGAGATATTGGCAGCATATGAAGGGGTTCGAGCTGCTTCAGAAGTGGTTGGTACTGAAGCACAACTCCTCTTGGCACCTCGACTGCTGGTGCTGGGCTGGATGTTCAAAGGGAGGGTCCCTCTACACATCATGCAACTGATGCTATGTATAGTAAGTGGGTCGCACTGATCACACAACGGGCTCAAATAGGAAACCCCAATCGCCCAGGAATCTTGGAAGTAATTATGGACTGGCCAGAAGGCAAAGATTGCGGAATATCGCCAGAGGAGGAGGTGACGCGTGCTGAGGAGGCCCCACTGTACAATCAACTACCAGAAAATGAGAAGCAATATGCCCTGTTCACTGATGGGTCCTGTCGTATTGTAGGAAAGCATCGGAGGTGGAAGGCTGCTGTATGGAGTCCTACACGACAAGTGGTAGAAACTGCTGAAGGAGATGGTGAATCGAGCCAATTTGCAGAAGTAAAAGCCATCCAGCTGGCTTTAGACATTGCTGAATGAGAAAAGTGGCCAGTGCTCTATCTCTATACTGACTCATGGATGGTGGCAAATGCCCTGTGGGGGTGGTTACAGCAATGGAAGTACACTCTGAAATAATTTCCAAATAGTAGAAACCTGAATAGCTGGGACATGAAAAAAAGAGGCTCAAAAGCAAGCAAACATTCTGCTACATGTATTTATGCCAAATATTTTTTTCTATAAAAGCCTGTAACATATATTGAAAAGGTAAACAAAATCATGATAGACACTTGGGAACTTGCTCAGATTCATGGTGGTTTATGTTTGGCCCTTATGCACAGGGGCAGTTAATTATTCTAAGCTTGTTAGTTGCTCCTGACATTGAGTTCAGTGGGAATCTTGGCTTGGATTTCAGTGGGAGTTGGATCAATGAAATCAATTTTCTCCTCATTTAAACAAAGGAATGGATTCTCAAATCAATAGTGCTTGAATGACACCTTGTTTTTTTTTTTAACTCTACATTGGCCCTGAAGTAGATTAACAGGCTTTTTATGGATCTGCTACAGCTGATGGCTTGCATACACTGTAACCATTCTGCTTGGAGAGTGTACCACACCAGAGCATCTTTGCTCCCACTTGAACAGCAGAGTGGAGAATCTGTGTCAAAGCTACACTAACCGTATTCCTCCCCTACTCCCCATCCCCATGACTTCAAAGTACTTTTGGCTTCGTAGCTCTTTTTCATATCTTACTCTTGCTCTGAGTGTATGCGTCTAAGAAAAATGCCAGTTTAATAGCAGTGAGTGGCCTTCCTGCATAACTTGGAAAAAGTTAAAGCCATCTTTATAGCTTCTGGATTCTCAGATGTAACCTCAAATCTCCAAGGAACAACTTGGAGGAGATACAGCATGGTTTCTACTGTTACGGTACTTTTAGGTAGGTTACTTTGCATCTGAGGACTGCCATAGCATCCACTTCCTTATGATCCTCAAGAAGCAGGCAACCATTTAGGCATCTGGTTTCAATCGGTTCTCATGCTTTCTCTGTCAAGATGTTCCCTGGAGGCCAACAGCAATAAAATCCATGCCTAGATGACCAAGGAGGCTTTAACATGGGAATAGGATGAAACAAGCTGAACTGAGATAAGGTCTGTTTTTTACTTCAAATAACAGATGCAACATAGGCAGCATCAGTACAAACCTGTCTTTGCTGATCTGCCAGCATCCCACATCTGCAAGAGCGTGCAGTCATTAAGTGTTGAGGCTAGTAATTTTTTGGCCTAGTAACTGAGATTGGAGACATGGGTACCAAACAGTGATGATATGTGAATTATTTTTCCTCCTGACTTTGTAATCAGTAAGAATTTCTCCACCCACTTCATTGGAAGCAGAGCTAGGCCTATGTTTTTTATAAAAAAACAAAAGCAACAAATAAAAACCCATCAATATAAAACAATGTAGGCATTTATCTCTTTGCATACCTCACTACAGAGTTAGGTCCTGAACTTCAATTTAGTTTCTAGCATGCAAAGTTCAGTGTTCTGCCTTGTTACAGTATACTCCTACTTCTTTTTGAGAAACAGTAGTATTACATATATGCTAACATAATACGTACCTTATTGCCAGTGTTAGAAATAATATATGTGATCTTCCACAATCTGAGGGGACTACAATGGAAATTGTATAAATGAAAAGGAAGGAGCCTTTTCAAAGTTTTTGGAAAAGCAAACGACAGACCTTTCAAGATACTAGAGGGAACACCTAAGAAGACACACTACATCCTCCCTTTGAGTTTTAAGGATTCAACAATTGTCTGTTTATCCTGCATATGCTGTTTTATGTCATGGATGTAAATGGGAATGACTGCAGATCAACAGAGAAAGCAAATAAAAATTTAAGTGCCTTAGACAAGAAGTTATCATTATTTTTTGTTATTCTTTGGGCTGTGGTAGTAGCTTGAAATTGAGCCTGGAGCATAACCTCTTCATGCTGTACAAACACAGTAGTAAAAAATTACTCTCTTTTCCAAAGATTTCACTGTTCCTCAGATGTGAAATAGCTTGAGGGAGGGAAATCTAAGCCTTCAGACAAAGAACATGTATTTCTTTGTCTCTCCAAGAAAGTAATATGTCAGTGCTTATATAACAAATATTATGTCTTTTACTGTTGAACATAATTCCCAGTCTAGGGAGCTTGGCTCAGTTAACTGCTGTCTGAGATGTCCCTGGGTCAGATGTGATCTTGAGCTCGGGCATGTTCTAGGTTAGTCAACCCACTTACCTAAACAGGTTGTGCCCTGTGCTATGGAATCATTGCCTAGACTAAGGAACTCAAGTCTGTCCTTCCTCCTCTGTCATCCTTTCATTTCTCTCTCCTTATTTTTTTTAATCCCTCACTTCTCTATTTCTCCATTGTCTTCTACCTTCTTCCCAAACAATGCCTTGTGTTTTTTTAATCACCTTTTCTCTCAATGTCTCTCCCTGTCAGTCATGAAGCAGTCTTTGCTTGCAAATGCCCAAGGGACAACCCTCTTTCAGCTTGTCTTGCTTCAGGGGTGAATTTCCCAGGTGTATTCCTCCCTCCTCTTGCTATCAATTCTCATTTGACCCATCAGGCTCTCCTGTTTTATAACAGGATTCCCTCAGTCCTGATTACAGAGGAGATCTCCTCTCTGCCAGACCCAAAGCCCAGTCCATAAATGTTTAGCAACATCTCTGGCTTGCCTGGTTGTCATTTCTAATCAGTTAGCCCAGCAGTGTTACCTCTCCACAAAGATGCCCCTCTTTCCAGGTGCTACAACTGTTTTCTCTAAGCTGCTCAGAGGTCTCCACTGCTAGTAGTTGCCTAACTGTGCTCTTTTTCGGTCTTCATCATGCAAGTAAGTGATTCCCTGGAGATACATGTGACTGTTAAACACAGCAGATGAGGAGAGTCATTTCTGCACAGATGAGATACCAAGCATGGATGCAGCCCTGCTGCATCAGATGGTGTTTATGAAGATATGTGAGGAAAGAGGGCTAAAGCTCCCTTAGCTACCCACCTCTAGTCATTCTCACAGAAATTCAACAGGATGAGAGCTATGTAAGGATTTCAGATTTACTTTAAAGCTGTAAAGGATTCTTCTCAGATGCATAAGGGGGTGTGTGGAAAAGAGCTGAGTGAAAACCTCAGCTGGGTTGTGCTTTGCACAGCTTTTATTGTATCCCCACCCAGAGGTTGGCAGCTAGGTGGTGGTGTATTATTTTGTGTTTTGTTTTTTTTTAAAGACCTGATTTGAAACCCATCAAAGGCAATGAAAAAACACAGGCTTTGGTGAATTTTGAATTAGGACTATAAAGCATGAAATGGATTTATTCTGACTTAAGAAAAATAATTATTCACTGAGTTTCCTGGCTATTTTCTGATAATAGCTGTCCCTGCTTCAGAATTTTGATTTCAAAGACACGTAGCTTGATTCCCCAGACATGTACTGCTGGGAGAAAGCACTGCCTCTGAAAAAGGGTGCAAAAGGGTACTAGCTGAAGGCAGATAATAGAAATTTTCTATAGAAATTATTCCTTTTAAAAGGAGTTGTTTTAATGTGGTCCAAAGGCAAGACTGTGCCTTAGATTCTAACAGCTCCTGGAGATTGCGTCATAAGCCTGATGGTGGTGCTACACTGGAGATATGTCATTCCCCCACAGAGTGATCTACAGAAAGATAAAGCAGACTCTATACCTCTCATTCCTCCTGCATATAGTAATAAATGCACAATGTAAATCTTATTTCTATTTAGACCACTTCATATTGCCAGTGTAGGATTTGTAACACAAATTAAAGCTTATGTAGACCTTAAAACAAGTGCCTATAAACCAAAAGAAAACAGCACTTTTAGTGCTTGCATTTCAGTGGTAGCACTATCATAATGGTTCACTGTCTGTAATTTGCAGGAAAGACCAGCTTTCTTGAAGTGTTTGAAGATTTCCTAGTACGAAACAAAAATCGCTTAATGTCAAGGAGGTCAGCTTATGCTGTCTTTATTTCTGGTGCTTAACATTCATGGATGAGCTAAAACATGTTAAATTACTGTAAAAGTCTTTTGAGAAGTCAATGGAGGGAAAGAAAATGAGAAGGAGGAAGGCATTCTTACTTATATTTTGCATCAATGCTTTTATTGATGTAGAAGTTTTTATGGCGAGGAATTTAATAAAAAGTATTATAGCATTGTTGCTGAAACTGAGTAACCAAAAACTATATGGCAGAAATACAGTCTATTTCTAAAAGTTTCCAATATCTGCTGCTCCTTTTGAGGAGTAATAGGAGCTTTAGTTACCTTTATTAAAAAATGTGTGTAACTTTCAGTGATTGTTGTGATGTTGGATGTATAATTCTGAAGTGCTTTATTCCACTCAGGGTGCTGGAACTTGCTCACCTCATTCTGTGCACTGAATAAGGAGCCTCACTGTTTAATGTGGATCTTTGAATTCAGCTATGCAGCAAGGTGATTAAAAGTTAGATCTTTAAAGCTGATCTTAAACCTCTCCCTTCTCTTCCTCCTTTCTCCCCTAGTCACTCTAGTCAAGTATTTTTAGCTTCTCATGCAACAAATTGAATATATAAAACAAAAAGGGTTTTTTTTGTCCTTTTCAGACTGCCTCTGTCTCTGATCTAACAGTGCAGCAATACCAGTTTTCTTTGCTCCAGGATTGGTACTGTGCCAGCTTGCTTAGTTAGGAATGGCTGTGTCACGGTGGGTTGTTTTTTCTCACATCAGAAGCACAGCTTCACCATAAATTTATACCATAGAGGGAACAGAAGACCAGGCTCTTTTGTGAATGATATGTAAAAAAGAACCAGGCACATTTCTTGCCTTGGTAAAAAAGGGTCCATCCCCGCTAGAACTTTATAATCCTCACTAAAATCTTGCTTTATCATACTGTTTCAAGAGTAACATGTAGTGGTGGCATGATGCAGCAGAAGTTTCCTTCTGTTATATAGCAGAGTAACTATTTACCTTGTACAGATTTGTTATAATATGTAACAAATTGTTATAACATGTAACAACTTGTTAAAACATGTAACAAGCTTTCATAGTGTCGTGGTTTAACCCCAGTCGGCAACTAAGCACCACGCAGCCGCTCACTCACCCTCCCCCCTCCCACTGGGAGGGGGGAGAGAATCAGAAAAGCACAAGTAAGAAAACTCATGGGTTGAGATAAGAACAGTTTAATAACTGAAATATAATGTAGTAATAATAATAATAATAATAAATGAAAAGGAAAATAACAAGAGAGGGAGAGAGAGAGGAACAAAACCCAGGGAAAAACAATATTTTGCCACAATGCGGCAGCCCAGATGGGTTTGCCTCTGCGCTGCCAGTTGCTCTGCTTCCATTGCTGTAACCACCCCCACAGGGCATTTGCCACCATCCATGAGTCAGTATAGAGATAGAGCACTGGCCACTTTTCTCATTCAGCAATGTCTAAAGCCAGCTGGATGGCTTTTACTTCTGCAAATTGGCTCGATTCACCATCTCCTTCAGCAGTTTCTACCACTTGTCGTGTAGGACTCCATACAGCAGCCTTCCACCTCCGATGCTTTCCTACAATACGACAGGACCCATCAGTGAACAGGGCATACTGCTTCTCATTTTCTGGTAGTTTATTGTACAGTGGGGCCTCCTCAGCACGCGTCACCTCCTCCTCTGGCGATATTCCGCAATCTTTGCCTTCTGGCCAGTCCATAATTACTTCCAAGATTCCTGGGCGATTGGGGTTTCCTATCCGAGCCCGTTGTGTGATCAGTGCAACCCACTTACTCCACGTAGCATCAGTTGCATGATGTGTAGAGGGGACCCTCCCTTTGAACATCCAGCCCAGCCCCAGCAGCCGGGGTGCCAGGAGGAGCTGTGCTTCAGTACCAACCACTTCTGAAGCAGCTCGAACCCCTTCATATGCTGCCAATATCTCTTTTTCAGTTGGAGTATAGTGGGCCTCAGATCCTCTGTATCCCCGACTCCAAAACCCTAGGGGTCAACCTCGAGTCTCCCCTGGTGCAGGGTGCCAGGAGAGAGGAGATCAGGTTGGTCAAGCAGGACCTGCCTTTCATGAACCCATGCTGGCTGGGCCTGATCCCCTGGTTGGCCTGCACGTGCCTGTTGAACACACTCAAGATGAACCGCTCCATAATTTTCCCTGGTACCGAGGTCAGGCTGACAGGCCTATAGTTCCCCGGATCCTCCTTCTGGCCCTTCTTGTAGATGGGTGTCACATTGGCAAGCCTCCAGTCGAAGGACTGAAAAACGGGATGAAAACCCGGTTTTTGGAGAATGCATATTCCAAATTACAGTCTGATTGTAAGCCCTCTCTATCAAGTGACCCGGAAGAAGAACGATTTCCAATGGGGCCCTGAGCAACAACAAGCCTTTGAACAAATTAAACGGGAGATAGTTCATGCAGTAGCCCTTGGGCCAGTCCGGGCAGGGCCAGATGTAAAAAATGTGCTCTACACTGCAGCCGGGGAGAATGGCCCTACCTGGAGCCTCTGGCAGAAAGCACCAGGGGAGACTTGAGGTCGACCCCTAGGGTTTTGGAGTCGAGGATACAGAGGATCCGAGGCCTGCTATACTCCAACTGAAAAAGAGATATTGGCAGCATATTTGAAGCCACCGAGGCGAAGGGCTTCGCAGCGGAGGATCGCGCCGGGGTACCCTTCCTAAGCGGCAAAACCGCGGCAAAACCGTGAGGGCAAGAAGCGCAGGGAGAGAGAGGGTACCCCAGCCCCCCCCACCAGAGCGGGAAAGAGTGAGCTCCTGACGAGCGGCAGCTCTGACTCAGCGTGGGCAGGGACAAGAGTGACGGCGGCCAAACCCCCTCACATACAAGAGCTGCCCCCAGGGAGCGAGAGCGACCAGGAGCGCCGCAATCAGGGCGTGGCGCGGCGGTTTGCGCGGCAGTTTGCGCGGCAGTTCGCACAGGCAGGGCGACTGGGCAGGGCGCAGTCCCCTTCCTGGCTCTAAAGGTTAACCTAACTAGTTGTCATCGCCCTCCCAGGAGAGGACCTAGCTATGGTTTCCACTCGCCCGAAAGCCATCGCCAGAAAGAATGTACCTTGGTGGGCATCTGGCAACCAGACAAGGTTAACCCACCACACAGAATAAAAGGTAGGGCTCAAGTTAAACAGTACCTATTATGCCTAAATCCACAAACAGTTAATAACTGACAGACTTGTCAAGTGTAACTTTAATTGTTCTAAGAAAAGCATCAACCTCTGTTACCAAGTTAATCTTGGTTACTGTGTTTTTTCTACCTTTTAAGTCCAATTTAACTGTGCTGGGCTATTATAGTCAATATAGCAGGGAAAACAAATTTTTGTAAACAAGAGAGAAAAGGAAGAGATATGAACATCTCTTAAAAGACAAGCATTCAGAAAATTTGTTTTACTGGTCCTTTTAAGTTATTTTTCTGCAACCCAAGGTATGTTTTAACATCAAATTATTTACACATATTCAGAGTAAAATGGGCATCAACTTAGGACAATCTGTAAACTATTAGCTGAGGTAAAGTTAATTTCAAGTTTGATAGTGATTGTTAAAAGAGCATACATTCTAACAATACAAAATGTACAGTGAAGCAGTGTATTCAAGTTGAATTAATGGGCTTTAACTTTAAACTGGTAAAATCCCACGCAAAAAGAACATCCTTAAAGTAACTAATATATTGTCATAGAATTCTTTTAAAACAAATCTTTCTGGCTGTACTTCTGTACAGTACCCAAACCTGACTGGGATCCTCTCTAGCCAGTTAGATGGTGTCATCTTCGTAAGATCTCCTTTATACACAGCACAGTTGTTATACCTGACACTAGGTGTCTGAAAGCCTATGTAAAAGCAATGTTCAAAAGCATAAAGGAATACAACCTTGATTTCAATGGCTTCAAGTGCTACAGGAATATAACTAGGGTGGTGGATTTCTAGTAGACAAGGGGCCTATAACTCTACTATATACAATTTTAAAATTAAAGGACTTTTAGTTGAACAAAACAGGAGACTCGCTTGGAACTGTGGCTTACATAGCACTGTTTATCGCTAAAACTTTTACTTGCATGAGAGAAAGCTTCTTGATTGTAATAATCTCAGGGTTAAATTAACACTTGTTCTTGACGTTTTTAAAACAAAGCCTGATATTGATTAGATAAGCATTTTAAAAATAAAAATCATCTTCTCTACTGTGTATTACCTTGTTTTGTACAGTTGATCCACTTTCACTGTTAATCAAAATGGAAATATGTCTTTTCTATGTTTTTAGTTCTATAAATGTGGTATGATGTAGAACTTGGCTTCTCTTTTACTTGCTGCTTCCTTTGGAGAAATACAGAAGGCTGTCCTTGAGCCACTGTCATGTAGTTCAAGATTTTGAAGAGATGAAAGATTTTTGTGATAGCTTACAAGAAAGTGGTAAGGCAGATGAATTCTCAGTACCCTGCACTAATACCAGTTTGCTATCTTTAAAACTACATTTCCAGCATTTCCACTCCTATGGAATTGATATAGAAGCACTCAAGTGTATGAATCAAGATGATAAACAAACTTGTAAAATGCTATGCAACCTCCTTAACAGAAAAATCAGAAAAAGCATGTCTTGAGGGCAGTAGTAATGCTTATTCTAAGAAGCTACAAGTCGTTAATAGTCAAGCAAAGTGTTCCACTTCAGGGTTTCTTTATTGTTTTCCTGCTCTAGCATGCCCGTGCTGCTGCTGAGGTGAAGGAGTTAAACCAGTATTACTCTATGCTACAAATATGTTTGGAGAAAGATGAACCAATGTCCTGCATGGCCAAAAGGAAGTTACAAGCTCATCACTATGGAGGAAACTATTTTGCACTGGAAGGAAGAATTGTCCTTTTCAACACAGTCAAACCTGGAGGCCTTGCTTTTAGGTCCCAGGTAAGACTAGGCAGTACGGCTCATCAAGGAACAAATAATTTTTTTAAACGTTTTTGTCCACAAAAACGTTTAAACACAAGAGCCTACCTCACAAACACAAGAGCCTACCTCTGTTATTTCAGATCCAGAAGAGGACAGGAGCAAGAACTTTCTTCTGAGAAGGAAAGGGTAGATTTAGGGGCTCCTCCTGTTTGGTACTTCTACCTATATAAACCATTGCAGAAAATAAGTTAGTAGGATCCCAGCAGCAGCACTGCAGTCAAATCTAGAGAGTGATGGTCATACAACAGCTTACTGAGCAATGGAGCATATGAGCAATCCCTCCTTTGTAATGGCAAAGTTGCAACAGGATTGAAATAAAGTTGCAGAGTAGTTAAAATACATTGCTAAGTGTCTTATGTTCCTGTGTTGCTCAAGACTATTCTAGTGTTAGCTATGCAGATTCTCCAGTACCATGAAGAATTAAGATAAAGGAATGAATTGCAAACAGAAATAACTGACTCCATTTCCTCCTGTCTTCAAGGATGTCTCTATTCAAGACAGAAATACCTCCTAGACAACTGACTTGAGGAGGAGGAGGAAAAAAAAAAAGAAAAAAACACCACGCACACCAAAAACACACACAGAAGAACAAAAAAACCCCCAGCAACACTGAATTCAGTGCAATAGGAGCTAAATGAAAGAGTCTAGTTGTCATCTGGCCTTAATTTCTGTAAAGATTGTTTTAGCTTGGAGGACTTCCCAAGAAAACCCAAATCTTTCTACTTGCAAAATGAGCAAGTTTGAGGCAATTAATGCATGGAAATTAACACTTTTTCCAAGTGGCTTTGTTCAAAGCAGGATTTCAGTAACTAACTCAGATGTGCCTATCAGGCATAAGGTGCTATTACATCTTTTATTCAGTCAAGAGTGTTATTAAATCCTTAAAACACTATTTTCAGTCAGACTTCATTCATAACAGTGATTTATGATTAAATTTGTAATAAAAATCAAATAAGGTACAACATTCTTCAACAACACAGTTGATTAAGATCACTTTCACCCATAGAACATTATACAAACCACTTTAAAACAGCAGTTGTCATTCAGGTTGTATAAAGGCAGAAGACTAGAGAGATTCCATGTAACTACTTTTATCCCAGAGATGCCTTTCAGTCTGAGTACAGCACTAGATATTCCATCCCACAGCTGATATCTGATGTACAGATTATGCTTCAGGTACCCTACCAATAATCTCTTCTTTCAAACAAGCCTCACAACTGGAAAATATTTGTGAGGGGAGAAGTCAAATTCTGGAGAAACCTAGAAGAAGGTTTAAAACATTACACTGAAGTACTACTTAATTTAACACCTGAATTGAGGGATACCCTACAGATGGGAGAAATGCTTTTAAACAGCAATAAATTGAAAAAATAAAATAATCCCAGCTCTTTAAATCATATCCAAAAATATTCCAACCCAGTTCTGGATCTGCCCGTCATTCTCCATTAGTGATGGGCACAAAGTTTGAGAGCACCAGTGTGTCTTATTTCAGGGTGCTCCTTCCTTCTTCTGTGCCTACCCTCCCTTAAGCTTGAAGCACACAATGCCCTTTCCTCCCCTGACCCACGTGGCACCTGCTGATCCTCCAAGCCAGCATTCTCCCTGTTGTGTTGACACAAGCTGCTGATACACTCCTTCCCGCTCTTGAAGACTACCCATGTTTGTACACGTCATCCCACACAAGCTTCCCAATTAATTTATTTTTTTCCAAGACACTTAAAGAAGGAAAGCTTTCCTTATTTAAATAACTGCAACAGACTATTTCCAATTTTTTTAATTCTACATTTAAAAAAGCAAAATAGGAAAAAATTGATTATGCCACTTCCTCAATTCTTATAAGAGCTGGAATAATTATGGCCTGAATCTATTAATTCAGCTATAAGATTTGTGATAACACTGCACATAATACTATATTTTATATTCAATTCAATTGTAATTTTCTTACCTTAGAGTCTTTTTTGTGACCTCCTGCCAGCAGTTTCATGACCACAATATTGGGTTTAGCAACTTTTAGAATTCGACTGACCTAAACAGGAAACAGCAGTCCTCTCAGTTTATTTTGACAGAGGTGAAGGCATTTTGGATTCACTTTTAGGTCTATCAGTTGGATTAGTGAAGTTTAATGAAGGGGACGTGTATTTCAGTAGTTGCTTTTTTATTCAACAGACCATAGAAACCACTGCTTTCCATGGTTATGTTCAAAGACTGATAAAATATGGCAGGTTCTGAGGCACTTGTTCAATTAAGGTTTAGACAGACTCTAAACATCTACCCCATCTAGACACCTACCCCCAATACTCATGCAAACCCTATGAGAAGGGGCAACTCAAGTACCAAAAAGATGGCCTTTTGCTTGGAAGTGCTCTGGACACACTCAAACTACCCCTAATTACCCTGTTAGACTCAACCACTGTATTGGATGTATGTGGCAAGGTTTTTGTAGCGGGGGTCTCCAGGGGTGGCCTCTGAGAAGAGGTCGGGGCTGCCTTGTGCCTGACAGAGCCGGTTTCAGCCGGCTCCAAAACAGACCCACCACAAGCCAAAGCTGAGCCAATCAGCAAAGCTGGTGGTGCCTCTATGATAACATATTTAAGAAAGGGCAAAAATGGGGGGGGGGAAGTGTGAGAAACAACCCTGCAAACACCAAGGTCAGAGAAGGAGGGGGAGGAGGTGCTCCAGGTGCCAGAGGAGATATTCTCCTGTAGCCCCTGGAAGAGACCACAGTGGAGCAGGTGGATATTCCCTGAAGGAACTGAAGCCTGTAGAGAGCCTATGCTGGAGCAGGTTCTCCTGACAGGACCTACAGCCTGTAGAGAATCCAACCTGGAGCAGGAGAAAAGCGTGAGGAGAAAGGAGTGACAGAGAGGAACTGTTATGAGCTGAATGTGATGCCTCCATCTCTCCTGTGCTGCTGGGGGGAAGGGGAAGTAGAGGAGTCAGGACTGGAGGAGTGAAGTTGAGCCTAGGGGGAAAAAAAAAAAAGGGAGGTCAGGGTGAGGGGAAGGTGTTTTAGTGTTTGTCTTTGTTTCTCACCATCCAATTCTATTTTAACTGGCAATAAATTAAATTCATTTCCCCAAGCTGAGTCTGTTTTGCCCGTGACAGTAATTAAGTGATCTCCCTGTCTTTATCTCAACCCACAAGCTTTTTCATCCTATTTTCTCCCCCTATCCTGTTGAGGAGGGGGAGTGAGAGAGCAGCTGAGTGGGCATCTGGCAGCCAGCCAAGGTCAACCCACTACAACTACCTAGTGCTTGCCTAATTACCACTAGGATCCAGAGAACAGAGATTCCTTCATTCTCAGTAGGACCTAATCCTATAACTGTTGTTAACCTGCTCAGATGCAACAGAATCAGCGTCCTCCTCTTTGCTCAAAAAAACCCAGTCAGAGATGCTTTGTTTTTAGGCTATGGACAAAGAAGGAGAAATTCCTACCCATGTTTACAGCCTAGTGCAGAGAAAATTGCTCCAGAAAACAAGGCCAAATTCAAATGCTCTTTTCAGCCTGGTGACATTCAAACCTATTTTTCCCCATCTCTCAGGAGAATGTGTGAATTACCAGGTTACAGGTAACTAGGACAGGCATATGTCACCTTCTTGAAATTATAACTCTTTCTGTAAGGGGCATATGACTGTAGAATGGGGACAGAAAGCAGCACACAAGAAGGAACTAAGTTGCCATCTAACACTTAAGATACTCACCAGGAAAAGACTCTGGAACAGTGAGCACAACCCAGATTTAGTTATCAAACATTAGAACAAACCACTGTATAAGGTGCCACCACCCATCTCTTTCCACACCTTACTTGAAACACTCAGCTTTGCTCAGCATTTTGACAGAGTACAGACATTTTGTATCTCAAGCAAATCCAGCCAAGAACAAATACACTTATATTACATTATTAGCATCTACTCCTTTTTCCAGTATTTCAGTCTTACCTCATGATCTGGATTAGGAATATTCTCAAGAATCATTTTAGCTTTGCTGGAAGTGTTTGCTAGCTGCCATGTAGAGATCTGATGACTGAGGAGGGGGGCTGTACTTATTTAAACCAGACATTTCCTAGCATGTTACAAAAATATAAAAAGTCTTTATTAAAATCAATTGCCAACAAATTGTATTTTTATAACCTTAAATTAAAAACAAATTACGGTATTCAAGAAAAAAAAGTTATGTCAACTAATTTAAGAATAAGTAGTAAAGTTAAAAAAGTTTATTGAAAATTGTAAATATCAAGCTACAATATACCATTTAATGAAAATTTTATAGCTCAACAAAATGCAATGAACTTCTCATACTCCGGATACTGTTCTGAACAACTTGCCATTTATTTGCTCTAATAATGTGTTGTGGTTTAGCCCCAGTTGGCAATTAGGTACCACACAGCCGCTCGCTCACCCTCCCCCCCGGTGGGATGGGGGAGAGAATCGGAAGAGCAAAAGTAAGAAAACTCGTGGGTTGAGATAAGAACAGTTTAATAATTGGAACATTAATAATAATAATAATAATATTGTAATGAGAAGGAAAACGACAAGAGAGCGTGAGAGAGGAACAAAACCCAGAAAAAAACCAAGTGATACAACTGCTCACCACCTGTCGATCGATGTCCAGACAGTCCCCGAGCAGTGATCGCTACCCCCTGGCCAACTCCCCCCAGTTTATATACTGAGCATGACGTCATATGGTATGGAATAGCCCTTTGGCCAGTTTGGATCAACTGTCTTGGCTGTGCCCCCTCCCAGTGTCTTGTGCGCCCGGAAGAGCATGGGAAGCTGAAAAGTCCTTGACCAGTGTAAACATTACTTAGCAACAGCCAAAACATCAGTGTGTTATCAACATTATTCTCATACTAAAACCCAAAGCACAGCACTATACCAGCTACTAGGAAGAAAATTAACTCTATCCCAGCCGAAACCAGGACAGTATCCACCCCTTATTCTATACCATCTACGTCATGCCCAGGTCCTACCCTTTCCAATACATTCCAATTAATCACCACCACTTTCCCTGTCTTTTGATATATACACACAGCTATCATTCCCTTGGTCCATGGGCCATCCCTCTAAAATGTCCGTTGAGTTCATTTAGTCCATGACTTTGGGCTCCATCTGTCATAACAGTCCTTCAGGGCAGGAGAGAGGGTGTGTGGTGTTGGATTGTTGCATGCTGAAGCCCGTTCTGGTTCCATCACCACTGCACTTTGCTTGGTTTCAGCAAAGTTCATTCTTTATTAATCTGGGTGATTTTCACTGAAATACTGTTGATATGGCATATAGCAACCATAAAAGTGATGACATACAGTATTATATAGCAATTACAATCACACCATTTAGTTCATTGGCTATTCTCACCCAAAATCAAATCCCCTTGAGGTACACAGCGGACTTCCCCATCCTTTCGCATTACCCACCAAGTGCTTCAAGGTCCTTGAACAAAAGAAATCCCACAAAAGGGTTTGCCTTTGCCCAAGGCAGGAGTAACTTGTAGTGAGTTGTCTGACTCAATGCACTCCAACACAGGAGTGACTTGTCTGACTCAATTCTTTCTGGGGTTCCATGTTGCCATAGGACTTGCTTTTCAAGGCCCAGGAGAGTGTTCCGGGCGGTGGCATGGGGCACAGGATATGTTTCCAGCCATCCAGTGGTTGCTTCCAGCACTGTAAGCACATAGCGCTTGCCTTGGCGGGTTTGTGGGAGTGTGATATAATCGATCTGCCAGGCCTCCCCATATTTATATTTCAGACATTGTCCTCCACACAAGAGAGGCTTTAACCGCTTGGTTTGTTTGATTGCAGCGCATGTCTCACATTCATGGATAACCTGTGCAATATGGCTGGGGTACCCTCTCTCTCCCTGCGTTTCTTGCCCTCACGGTTTTGCCGCGATTTTGCTGCCTTAGGAAGGGTCCCCCGGCGCGATCCTCCACTGCGGAGCCCTTCGCCTTGGTGGCTTCAAATATGCTGCCAATATCTCTTTATAGCGGGCCTCGGATCCTCTGTATCCCTGACTCCAAAACCCTAGGGGTCGACCTCGAGTCTCCCCTGGTACTTTCTGCCAGAGTCTCCAGGTAGGGCCATTCTCCCTGGCTGCAGTGCAGAGCACATTTTTTACATCTGGCCCTGCCCGGACTGGCCCAAGGGCTACTGCATGAACTATCTCCCGTTTAATTTGTTCAAAGGCTTGTTGTTGCTCAGGGCCCCATTGGAAATTCCGTCATCACTGTTTGGTACCCATGTCTCCAATCTCAGTTACTAGGCCAAAAAATTACTAGCCTCAACACTTAATGACTGCACGCTCTTGCAGATGTGGGATGCTGGCAGATCAGCAAAGACAGGTTTGTACTGATGCTGCCTATGTTGCATCTGTTATTTGAAGTAAAAAACAGACCTTATCTCAGTTCAGCTTGTTTCATCCTATTCCCATGTTAAAGCCTCCTTGGTCATCTAGGCATGGATTTTATTGCTGTTGGCCTCCAGGGAACATCTTGACAGAGAAAGCATGAGAACCGATTGAAACCAGATGCCTAAATGGTTGCCTGCTTCTTGAGGATCATAAGGAAGTGGATGCTATGGCAGTCCTCAGATGCAAAGTAACCTACCTAAAAGTACCGTAACAGTAGAAACCATGCTGTATCTCCTCCAAGTTGTTCCTTGGAGATTTGAGGTTACATCTGAGAATCCAGAAGCTATAAAGATGGCTTTAACTTTTTCCAAGTTATGCAGGAAGGCCACTCACTGCTATTAAACTGGCATTTTTCTTAGACGCATACACTCAGAGCAAGAGTAAGATATGAAAAAGAGCTACGAAGCCAAAAGTACTTTGAAGTCATGGGGATGGGGAGTAGGGGAGGAATACGGTTAGTGTAGCTTTGACACAGATTCTCCACTCTGCTGTTCAAGTGGGAGCAAAGATGCTCTGGTGTGGTACACTCTCCAAGCAGAATGGTTACAGTGTATGCAAGCCATCAGCTGTAGCAGATCCATAAAAAGCCTGTTAATCTACTTCAGGGCCAATGTAGAGTTAAAAAACAAGGTGTCATTCAAGCACTATTGATTTGAGAATCCATTCCTTTGTTTAAATGAGGAGAAAATTGATTTCATTGATCCAACTCCCACTGAAATCCAAGCCAAGATTCCCACTGAACTCAATGTCAGGAGCAACTAACAAGCTTAGAATAATTAACTGCCCCTGTGCATAAGGGCCAAACATAAACCACCATGAATCTGAGCAAGTTCCCAAGTGTCTATCATGATTTTGTTTACCTTTTCAATATATGTTACAGGCTTTTATAGAAAAAAAAATATTTGGCATAAATACATGTAGCAGAATGTTTGCTTGCTTTTGAGCCTCTTTTTTTCATGTCCCAGCTATTCAGGTTTCTACTATTTGGAAATTATTTCAGAGTGTACTTCCATTGCTGTAACCACCCCCACAGGGCATTTGCCACCATCCATGAGTCAGTATAGAGATAGAGCACTGGCCACTTTTCTCATTCAGCAATGTCTAAAGCCAGCTGGATGGCTTTTACTTCTGCAAATTGGCTCGATTCACCATCTCCTTCAGCAGTTTCTACCACTTGTCGTGTAGGACTCCATACAGCAGCCTTCCACCTCCGATGCTTTCCTACAATACGACAGGACCCACCAGTGAACAGGGCATATTGCTTCTCATTTTCTGGTAGTTGATTGTACAGTGGGGCCTCCTCAGCACGCGTCACCTCCTCCTCTGGCGATATTCCGCAATCTTTGCCTTCTGGCCAGTCCATAATTACTTCCAAGATTCCTGGGCGATTGGGGTTTCCTATTTGAGCCCGTTGTGTGATCAGTGCGACCCACTTACTATACATAGCATCAGTTGCATGATGTGTAGAGGGGACCCTCCCTTTGAACATCCAGCCCAGCACCAGCAGTCGAGGTGCCAAGAGGAGTTGTGCTTCAGTACCAACCACTTCTGAAGCAGCTCGAACCCCTTCATATGCTGCCAATATCTCTTTTTCAGTTGGAGTATAGCGAGCCTCGGATCCTCTGTATCCCCGACTCCAAAACCCTAGGGGTTGACCTCAAGTCTCCCCTGGTGCTTTCTGCCAGAGGCTCCAGGTAGGGCCATTCTCCCCGGCTGCGGTGTAGAGCACATTTTTTACATCTGGCCCTGCCCGGACTGGCCCAAGGGCTACTGCATGAACTATCTCCCGTTTAATTTGTTCAAAGGCTTGTCGTTGCTCAGGGCCCCATTGGAAATTGTTCTTCTTCCGGGTCACTTGATAGAGAGGGCTTACGATCAGACTGTAATTTGGAATATGCATTCTCCGAAATCCCACAACGCCTAAGAAAGCTTGTGTTTCCTTTTTGCTAGTTGGTGGAGACATGGCTGTTATTTTGTTAATCACATCCATTGGGTCTGACGACGTCCATCTTGCCATTTTATTCCTAAAAACTGGATCTCCTGTCCCTTGACCTTCCTTTGTTTTATGGCAAAACCTGCTTTCAGGAGGATCTGGACTATTTTCTTCCCTTTCTCAAAAACTTCCTCTGCTGCATTGCCCCACACAATAATGGCATCAATGTATTGCAGATGTTCTGGAGCTTCGCCCTGTTCCAGTGCAGTCTGAATCAGTCCATGGCAAATGGTAGGGCTGTGTTTCCACCCCTGGGGCAATTGATTCCAAGTGTACTGAACGCCCCTCCAAGTGAAAGCAAACTGTGGCCTGCACTCTGCTGCCAAAGGGACTGAGAAGAACGCATTAGTGATACCACTTGTAGCATACCATTTGGCTGCTTTTGACTCCAGTTCGTATTGCAGTTCCAGCATGTCCGGCACGGCAGCACTCAGCGGCGGCATGACTTCATTCAGGCCACGATAGTCTACTGTCAGTCTCCACTCTCCATTAGACTTTCTCACTGGCCATATAGGACTGTTAAAAGGTGAGCGAGTCTTACTGATCACTCCTTGGCTCTCCAGTCGACAAATCAGCTTATGGATGGGAATCAGGGAATCTCGGTTGGTACGATATTGCCTCCGGTGCACCACTGTGGTAGCGATTGGCACCTGTTGTTCTTCGACCCTCAGCAACCCCACAACAGAAGGGTCCTCTGAGAGACCAGGCAAGGTGGACAGCTGTTTAATTTCCTCCTTCTCCAAGGCAGCTATACCAAAAGCCCACCGGTACCCTTTTGGGTCCTTGGAATACCCTCTCCTGAGGTAGTCTATGCCAAGGATGCACGGAGCCTCTGGGCCAGTCCCAATGGGGTGCTTTTGCCACTCATTCCCAGTTAGGCTCACTTTGGCCTCCAATACAGTTAGCTGTTGGGATCCCCCTGTCACTCCAGAAATACAGATGGGTTCTGTCCCTGTATAGCTTGATGGCATTAGGGGACACTGTGCACCGGTGTCTACCAGAGCCTTATACTCCTGTGGGTCTGATGTGCCAGGCCATCGAATCCACACAGTCCAGTAAACCCGGTTGTCCCTTTCCTCCACCTGGCTGGAGGCAGGGCCCCTCTAGTCCTGGTTATTATATTCATTACCCATTTCTTGTACATATGAGCCAGCAGCTCCTTCATTAAATTCAGGAGTAAGATCAGCCCTTTTACTCTGTCTGGGGAACTTGTCCACTGGAATTTGGAGCAGCAATTTTCCTGGAAGAACCCCCTTTGGTGATTGTTTTTCCTTGCAACTCACGTACCCGCGCCTCTAGGGTCGAGGTAGGTTTTCCATCCCACTTCCTCATGTCCTCTCCGTGGTCACGCAAGTAAAACCATAGGGTGCCCTGTGGTGTGTACCCTCTATATCCTCTCTCTTGAGCAGAAGAACGCTGACTCCTAATAGCTGAGATACTGGTCCATATAGGTGGGGAGTAGGACCTATCCTCTTTGAGTTGTTGGACCTTCCGGGACAG
The DNA here is from genome assembly GCF_034638445.1 of Ciconia boyciana. NCBI lineage: Eukaryota > Metazoa > Chordata > Aves > Ciconiiformes > Ciconiidae > Ciconia > Ciconia boyciana. Next base: position 14,122,999 of record NC_132937.1, read on the forward strand.
TTTCTCCACAGCCAAGACAAGGGAGGAAGAGATACTTTCTTTGTATTCCTGGAGCTGGCTAGCTGCTTCATTCACTGTTGGACAGTCTCAATCTTTCCAGTTCAGTATTGCCAATGATTTGGCACACGACGATGGTGCATTCCGCACCAACTTCCGCCACGTAGGTCGTGTGCACTGGACTTCATCTGGATCTTTGGATAACCGCTTGTTGTCCAGGTCACTATAAATCACCTCCAGCACGGCTAATTCCCTCAGGTACTGGATCCCTTTCTCCATGGTGGTCCATTTCCCGGGCGATAGACAACATCTTCCTTGAAGGGATATCTTTCCTTCATAGCTGACAGGAGTCGCCTCCAGAGGCTGAGGACTTGTGCCCCTTTTCCAATCGCTTTGTCAATGCCCCCTTCCCTAGAAAGGGATCCCAGCTGCTTGGCTTCCTTACCCTCTAATTCCAGGCTACTGGCCCCATTATCCCAGCATCGGAGCAGCCAGGTGACAATGTGCTTGCCTGGACGATGGCTGAAATCTTTTCGCATATCTCACAGCTCACTCAAGGACAGGGATCGGGTGATTTCCATCTCATCCCCAAGTTCTTCCTCGTCCTCTCCTTGTGATGGCCCTGCTCTTTCGTCTTCCCTTTCTAAAAGAGCTGACCTTTGCTTCCAAGATTTCTTCTTGTGAATAGGGGTGACTGATACTGACACGGGTTGGTTCCCTGGTTGAACTGCAGTGCCTGTCACAGCGGGGGCTGGAGTAGCCGCAGTGCCTGTCATGGGTGGCTGGAGTAGCCATGGTGCTTGTCGCAGGGGGGGCTGGAGTAGCCGCAGTGTCTGTCGTTTTGTCACCAGATCCTTGAGGGTTCTGAATAGTGTTGAACAGGGCTCGGTAGGCATGGGCCAGGCCCCAGCACATTGCAGTGGTTTGTATCTCCTTAGAATTGCCAGGGTGACAACATACTTTTTCCAAATAGTCTACTAGTTTTTCAGGATTCTGCACTTGTTCAGGGGTGAAGTTCCAAAACACTGGAGGTGCCCACCATTCTAGGCATTTGCCCATGCTATCCCACACACCCTGCCACTCATAACTATCCGGCCTTGGGGCAGATCTCTGGGTGATATTCTTAAATTGCTTACTAACCTTAGACAAAACCAAAGCAATATTCCCAAGCAATATCAATAGATGTATCTTAACTACCCAAGGATATTCAAGATACTGAAAAGTTATTGTAACGAAGGAGGAAACATTGTAGAAGAAGGTAGCGAAGGTGCCATTCTGTATTTCCTCCATAAAAAACCTCTCAGAGGAAGAAGTATAATTGCTAATTGTCTCCACGAGGTGGTACCCGATGTACAGTAATGGCTTCAGTACGAAGCTCGGATACCAAAGTAAACCCAAGGTCACTGTTTTAATAACAAATCTCCCAGGCAAAACATCACTAATCATAGCAGAGCACAGCAAACTGCAAAAACCAACACCGATCTTTAACATGTACAGCAAAAAAATTAGCATGGTGCGGATCAGGTAAACCAATATCGAGAACAGATGAATCAGTATCATGGCCCGCAACTATTAACAGATCTAAATTCCTTAGTACGCTCTGGTTAATCTGTCATTATCTCAAACCCTTCGTGCCCCACGTTGGGCGCCAAAAAGGACTGTTGTGGTTTAGCCCCAGCTGGCAGCTAAGCACCACGCAGCCGCTTGCTCACCCTCCCCCCCCGGTGGGATGGGGGAGGGAATCGGAAGAACAAAATTAAGAAAACTCGTGGGCTGAGATAAGAACAGTTTAATAATTGGAACACCAAAAAAAGAAAAAGTAATGAAAAGGAAAACAACAAGAGAGGGAGAGAGGAACAAAACCCAGGAAAAAACAAGTGATACAGCCACTCACCACCTGTCGACCGACGCCCAGCCAGTCCCCGAGCAGCAATCGCTGCCCCCCGGCCAGCTCCCCCCAGTTTATATACTGGGCATGATGTCATATGGTATGGAATAGCCCTTTGGCCAGTTTGGATCAACTATCCTGGCTGTGCCCCCTGCCAGCTTCTTGTGCACCTGGCAGAGCATGGGAAGCTGAAAAGTCCTTGCCCAGTGTAAACATTACTGAGCAACAACTAAACCATCAGTGTGTTATCAATATTATTCCATACTAAAATCCAAAACACAGCGCTATACCAGCTATACCAGGAACAAAATTAACTCTATCCCAGCTGAAACCAGCACATAATGTCATGCAGTAAGGAGTAAACTATAGGTAAGAATAAAGCAGGAAAAAAAGACGATATTGTATAATTACTTAATGCACATTCATAGCAAGTAATATGCCGAACACTGTTCAAAACTTCATGTTTCCCGGTTCAGGAACCCCCCCCCTGTGCACCGTGCTAGAGCGCTCTGCTGCGGATCGTGCCGGCACCGGAGCTGCTCACCTCGGCCCACATTCTCATGATATGGAACATGTAGCTGTTGCTGTATTCCTAAACTTTTATAGATATTGTTTAGTATTCCTGCTGAAAAATGAGAACCCCTATCGGATTCTATGGTTTCAGGTATTCCATATCTGGGAATGATTTCCTGCAAGAGTGCTTTGACCACTCCCGCAGTATCCGCTTTCCTGGTGGGAAAAGCTTCTACCCATCCTGAGAGTTGTTCCACAATTATCAGCAGGTGCTTACCTCCCGTGAGCGGATTTATGTCAGCATAATCAATTTGCAGTCTTTGGAATGGGAAATATGCCCGTGGTCATCCTCCAACCTCCTGTTTGGGTTTTGCATCAGAAAACTTCCAACACGTGGGACAAGAACTCACAATCCTTTTTACTGCCATATGTATTCTGAGGGCTGCCCACATTCTCTCAATCTGGTTAAAGTTGTTAAAACTGCTGTCATCTCTCCATGTGTTTTATCATGAAACCACCTAGACAAAGTCATTAAATATTTTCTTGGGTTTTCCTCCAATAGTCCAAATTCCAGTTTCATCTTTTACAGCCTCCCAACTTTCCCATCGAGTCCATTCTTCCTGAATAACCTCTGCATATTTTTGGGCTGGATTATTGATATCTGGCCAGTCATCAGCAGAGGGAGTTATTATGGCCCTACACTCACATATAGGTTGGCGGGCAGCAGCTTTAGCTGCTTTATCTGCCAATTCATTATTTCTTTCAGTTTCGCTGGAGCCTTTGGTATGAGCTGGACAGCGTACTGCAGCGATTTCCCTTGCAAGCTTAATAGTTTCCAACAGCATTTGGATTTCAGTTCCATTAGAAATATTCTTTTCTAAATAAAAAATATTAATTTTTTTGCAGGGCTCATCGACAGAGCTTTAAACTAGACTTGAAGGGGGAGGGGGATAATATCAGGCTTGCCCGAGGGAAGCTGAGGGACGACGTGCCACGGTTAGAGGGAGCAGGTGCCAGCGAGGGCACTCAGCCTGTGTCTCTGAGATGTGCAGGGTACACTGGGGCACAGCTGAAGTTGTACAGAGTTGAGCTAGGGGATACTGAGGCAATAGGAGCCAAGAGGGAAATGCCAGTGAAACACCTCAAAGCACATAAGGGGTGTTCCTCTATGAAGGAGACATGGACGACAGCCCAGCTGAAGTGCCTCTACACCAATGCACGCAGCATGGGCAACAAGCAGGAGGAGTTGGAAGCCATTGTACACCAGGAAAACTGTGATATGGTTGCCATCACGGAAACATGGTGGGATGACTCGCACAACTGGAGTGCGGCGATGGATGGCTATAAACTCTTCAGGAGGGATAGGCGAGGCAGGAGAGGCGGTGGGGTAGCCCTACACGTTAGGGAGTGTCTGGATAGTTTAGAGCTCGATGATGGTGATGATAGGGTGGAGTGTCTATGGGTAAGAATCAGGGGGAAGGCCAGCAAGGCAGATATTGTGGTGGGAGTCTGTTACAGACCACCCAACCAGGATGAGGAGACAGATGAACTATTCTATAAGCAGCTGGGAGAAGCCTCACGATCGCTAGCCCTTGTTCTTGTGGGGGACTTCAACCTACCGGATATCTGCTGGAAATACAATTCAGCAGAGAGGAAACAGTCTAGGAGGTTCCTGGAGTGTGTGGCAGATGATAACTTCCTGACACAGCTGGTGAGTGAGCCAACTAGGGAAGGTGCCCCACTGGACCTGTTGTTTGTGAACAGAGAAGGACTTGTGGGTGATGTGATGGTTGGAGGCTGTCTTGGACATAGTGATCACGAAATGATAGAGTTCTTGATACTTTTTGATACTCCTTAGAAGTAAGGAGGGTGGTCAGCAGAACTGCTACTTTGGACTTCCGAAGGGCAGACTTTGGCCTGTTTAGGAGACTGGTTGAGAGAGTCCCTTGGGAAGCAGTCCTGAAGGGCAAAGGAGTCCAGGAAGGCTGGACATTCTTTAAAAAGGAAATCTTAAAGGCGCAGGAGCAGGCCATCCCCATGTGCCAAAAGACAAGCCGGCGGGGAAGAAGACCGGCCTGGCTGAACAGAGGGCTTTGGCTGGAACTCAGGAAAAAAAAAAAGAGTTTATGACCTTTGGAAGAAGGGGCAGGCAACTCAGGAGGACTACAAAGGTGTAGCAAGGCTGTGCAGGGAGAAAATTAGAAGGGCCAAAGCTGAGCTAGAGCTCAATCTGGCTACTGCCATAAAAGACAACAAAAAATACTTCTTCATATACATTAGCAGCAAAAGGAGAGCTAAGGAGAATCTCCAGCCTCTAGTAGACAGGGGAGGGAACACAGTGACCAAGGATGAGGAAAAGGCTGAGGTACTTAATGCCTTCTTTGCCTCAGTCTTTAATAGCAGGGCCAACTGTTCTCTGGGTACCCAGCCCCCTGAGTCGGAAGATAGGGACGGGGACCAGAATGGAGCCCCCATAATCCAGGGGGAAATGGTTAGTGACCTGCTGCACCACTTAGACACTCACAAGTCTATGGGGCCTGATGAGATCCACCCGAGAGTACTGAAGGAACTGGCAGAAGTGCTCACCAAGCCCCTTTCCATCATTTACCAGCAGTCCTGGCTAACTGGGGAGGTCCCAGTTGACTGGAGATTAGCAAATGTGACACCCATCTACAAGAAGGGCCGGAAGGAGGACCCGGGGAACTACAGGCCTGTCAGCATGACCTCGGTACCGGGGAAGCTGATGGAGCAGATCATCCTGAGTGCCATCACACGGCATGTAGAGGATAACCAAGGGATCAAGCCCAGCCAGCATGGGTTCAGGAAAGGCAGGTCCTGCTTGACCAACCTGATCTCCTTCTATGACAAGGTGACCCGCCTAGTGGATGAGGGGAAGGCTGTGGATGTTGTCTACCTAGACTGTAGTAAAGCCTTTGACACGGTTTCCCACAGCATTCTCCTGGAGAAACTGGCTGCTCATGGCTTGGATGGGTGTACTCTTTGCTGGGTAAAGAACTGGCTGGATGGCCGGGCCCAAAGAGTGGTGGTGAATGGAGTTTACTCCAGTTGGCGGCCGGTCACAAGCGGTGTTCCCCAGGGCTCTGTGTTGGGGCCAGTTCTGTTTAATATCTTTATCAATGATCTGGATGAAGGGATCGAGTGCACCCTCAGTAAGTTTGCAGATGACACCAAGTTGTGCGGGAGTGTTGATCTGCTTGAGGGGAGGAAGGTTCTACAGAGGGACCTGGGCAGGCTGGATCGATGGGCCGAGGCCAATTGTATGAGGTTCAACAAGGCTAAGTGCAAGGTCCTGCACTTGGGCCACAGCAACCCCATGTAACACTACAGGCTTGGGGAAGAGTGACTGGAAAGCTGCCTGGCGGAAAAGGACCTGGGGTGTGTTGGTTGACAGCCGCCTGAATATAAGCCAGCAGTGTGCCCAGGTGGCCAAGAAGGCCAATGGCATCCTGGCTTGTATCAGAAATAGTGTGGCCAGCAGGAGTAGGGAAGTGATCGTGCCCCTGTACTCGGCACTAGTGAGGCCGCACCTCGAATACTGTGTTCACTTTTGGGCCCCTCACTACAAGAGAGACACTGAGGTGCTGGAGCTATGTCCAAAGAAGGGCAACGAAGCTGGTGAAGGGTCTAGAGCAGAAGTCTTATGAGGAGTGGCTGAGGGAACTGGAGTTGTTTAGTCTGGAGAAAAGGAGGCTGAGGGAGACCTTATTGCTCTCTACAACTACCTGAAAGGAGGTTGTAGCGAGGTGGGGGTCGGTCTCTTCTGCCAAATAACAAATGATAGGATGAGAGGAAATGGCCTCAAGTTGTGCCAGGGGAGGTTTAGATTGGGTATTAGGAAATTTTACTTCACCGAAAGGGTTATCAAGCATTGGAACAGGCTGCCCAGGGAAGTGGTTGAATCGCCTTCCCTGGAGGTATTTAAAAGACGTTTGGATGAGGTGCTTAGGGACATGGTGTAGTGGTGGTCTTGGTAGTGTTAGGTTAACGGTTGGCCTCGATGATCTTAAAGGTCTTTTCCAACCTATACGATTCTGTGATTCTGTGATCTCCTCACAAGCTCTAATTGCATTTATCAGATTTCTAACCACTGCTCGGCAATTATCTCTATCTGTTTGATTATTATAAACCCAGTTAGGATCAACCTGAGGTCAGGCAGTCCAATTTCCTCCCGCCTGTAGGGTTAATACCATATTCTTTTTAATTATCTTATCTTTCTCGTCTGGACGGAACAACTCCCTCAACAACAGGTTAACATCGGCCCAGGATGGATTATGTCCTGAACAAATATTACAAAATAATGATGCACATCGACCCACATCTTCCCTTAACCTGGACATTTGATTTCCCCACATAACCAAATCCCTGGGGTTCCAGGGGTGATGGGTGTATACATGTAACACTGGAGGTGGGGGAGGAACATTTCACACACACCCGCACCCACCCCACCGCCCGCCCCACACACACACACCCCCCCTGGCTGCATTGCAAAAGGGTTAGGGATAACATTAGAAACCACAGGGTAAAGCCCAGCAGAAGCAGTGGGGACAGCAGAGGCAATTGGAGGGGAATCAACAAGTGATACAGAGGGAGGAGTATAGGGTGGTGCAGAGACTGGCTCTGCAGGCACCTGGGTTAAACTACAACTGCTGCAGCTAAAGTTCCTCCTCGAGGTTTTCGTACTCGTTTTCAACCATCCTCTTTATGGCAGTCATATGCCCAATTATCCCATACATACCAATAATCCATTTGCTGAGGTTTTTAATTTTTAAAAATTTTCCGGAGCGTAGCCAATTTCTTTAATTCAAAGGATCCTTCACAGGGCCGTACCCCTGCTCCGGTAAGTGCTGGCCAGTCTTCCTTACATAGCGTTACCATCCTTTTTTTTTTTTAGCTAGACCTTTAATACCATCATTTTCTTCCAGTTTTCTAAAACCTCGGCTAAGGGCGTCCCCTTCTCTACACCAGGTTTATTTCTCATTCTAAAATTTTACGTCTTACACTAATCAGGCCACGTAATTCTCCCAGCTTTGTGTCTTATGCTGATCAGGCCACACAATTCTCCCAGCTTTGCGTCTTATGCTGATCAGGCTGCACGATTCTCCCAGCTTTGCATCTTATGCTGATCAGGCCGCGCAATCCTCCTTTAGTGCACTAATTTACCAGAATTTAAAATTTTGAAGTGGGACTTTAAGACTCACCAGGTTCGGTGCCTCCCGCCACCAAAGATCCCAGGTGAACTCACCCGTTGGCGCCGACCGGACATTTGGAGATGAGAGGTTCCGATGGTGGTCGCCTAGGGTCCCATCTGGGTCACCAAACTGTTATGGATTTATGCACGCCAGCCACCATAACAGGGTCTGAGCCTAGGATCCCACTGATTAATGTAAGGTCCGAGTGAAGGTTTCCAGTTCCTCTTTTATTAGTTCTCAGGTTACAGCTCGAGCTGGGTGCCTCCAGAGAGGGACCCCTACCCCAGATCGTGCCCCCCAATTATACCCGTACCACCCAGCACCCGATCCCCAAGTCCAATCACTTAATTCTGGTTAGTGGTCTCTTGATTTCTTATTGGTTTTCACTGTCGCTGGGCTGGCCTTCTTCTGAAGTTACCTCATTCTCTTGGAATTGTTTCCTTGGTCCTTATCGTCTTCATTCCACTCACATCTGCCGGATTCAGCTAGCTCTGTGTTAGCAGCATTAGTTTTATCAAAAAGTTTACTCTCGGTCAGCTCTTGCGGCCTAAGGCTTCGACTACTTTAGCTACTAGTGCTAAGCTACTAATGCTAAACGAGACTATTCAGAGAGAAGAATACAGTTAATCAAACTCCTTCTATAACACATTCCTAGCTCCACAGGGTTCAAAATCTGTCCATAGCAGCAAAATATTAGGGCAGGCCAAATGCTCTTTGGTGGAAACCCTGTGCTGGGCTCAGGAAGCAATTAAGGAACATAGTCTGGAGAAAAATAAACCTTTTTTTTTTAAAAAAAAAATATCCAGTTGTTTGAAATGATAGTGCCTGACTTAGGTTCTGAGCAGTCAAGTCTTCCATTTATTTCAAGTTAATGGAACTAACCTAGCTCAACAGCCTAACTATCCCCACCCTGTCATCTTCCACAAGAAGTTAGGGGATGTGTTAGGTGAATTTGGTACCCTATTAAATACTAAGCTTTTGTTGACCTTAAAGGAGCCAGAATCTCATCCAGGAATGACTTCTCTAAACAAGTTTTCACTATGGATAGCAACATGGAAATACCTAAAGAGTGATTCCAGAGATGAAGATGCCAATATACATATGTAAGAACAAATTGATATTAATTAGCAGTAAGTGGGATCAAATTGATTTAAAAACTAGGAGTTGTGGAATTAGGTTGCATAAAACATAAGAGTATGTTCCATCACAGTCAGCTATTCAATATTTTTAATATATACCCAATAAAAATATTTTTTAAATAGCCTTCTGGGTTCCCTTTAGGGCACCTTAACTTATTAAAAGGTATATCAATTGGTAAACTAATCAAGAGGTAGAAAAATAAAACACTCATTGGCTTGATATTACAGGCAAAAAGCACTATGTAAGCAGTGCCTCTCTATCATTAAAATTGTTCAAGGCAAACAAGACAATGGTTAAAGGACATCTGGGAAATAATAGTTACATCCGTGAAAATAAGATTTTTTGCTTGCTAGATGCTAGTTATAAGGAAAATCCTTTATGGTCCCTGTGGGTTTTGTTTGTTTGTTCTCCCCCCCCACACACACAGTTTTCTTGTTATAATTTCCCACTGTTGTGAATTCTATTTTGTGTCAAAAGAGTTCCACTTTGTTTCCAAAGAGATTCACACTCCAAATATATTTGAACTATGTGTTTATATTATACTCTCAGAAATGTACACAGAGGCAGCCAATTCTTGAGCAACATGATAGCAGATGAACAACATGCAGTATTGACAACTGCAAAGTAATAATGGGGCAATTTAAAATTCTCATACAAAGTGATATATTCCAAACTAATTGTATTCTGAACTAATTCACTTGAGCAGAAGATGTCATTGTGGACAGTTGAATGAAAACATCTGCTCAGTGTACAGCAGTAATCAAAAAGGTAAGGAGGATGTTAACCTCTGCTGAAGAAAGGGATGGAAAACATAACTGCAAATATTGGTGTCATTGTGTACATAAGTGGTATGTCATTCCTTGAACGCTGCATGGAATTTTCACATTCTGCCTAGAAAGAATATTGAAAGACATGAAAAAAATGTAATAGCTTCAGATATGGAAAAGTTTCAACATGAAGGAGTTAACTATTAGAACTCTCTGGTTTAGAAATTAATAAGAGGAAAAAAATATCCTCAGTCTCATTCACATCTGAAAAATATTGCTAGTCCCAGTAACAAGAATTCACTGTTCCCATCTCCAAGCTATGACTCCTGCATTGGGCTAGTCAACTAAAGAGTGCGGGGGGGTGGGGGGCTGGTTTTTTGTTTGTTTTTTAAATGGGGGGAATGGAGCATCAACTTTTAACTTTCACTGAACAATATGCCACCCTACAGGAATGAAATTTAGTATTGAACTGTGTGTGGGGGGCGGAATGAAGGACTTGTATTCAGTTATATAAAAGGGGTAAATATTTTGATTTAGTGGAAAAACATCCAATTTTGTTTTTTCAAATCAAAGCTTTCTGTTCAGCAATAAATTTTAAAATATATCCTCTTCGGATCCCATTTTCAGAGAAAAATTAACATTAGACTTTTTTTTTTTCCCTAAAGAATAGAAATTCTGGATTTTGCTCAGTTGAGCCTTGTAGCATCTGGTATTAAACCATGTTGGAGATAGGATACCGGATTTGATGAACTGTACTTATGAACCAATGGGAGCAACCCTTACAAAACAGATATGCGTATTAGTAGAAGAGAAACCTGGGCTGTGACCCTACATCCTTCTTGCTTTGCATTTTAGATTTCTTTTAAGTTCATGACAGCCATTTGAAGTGATATGCTGCTGTATACAATAATTAGAGTATAAGTTACTTATAAAAATTAAATAGTAATCTTTTTGCTACTATTAAAATAGTACAATCAAAATATTTTCTAATATAAGTTACCAGCTACTATTTTCCTTTTTGGTTTTTGTTTTTGGGGGGGGTTTTTTGTGGCCAGAAATGTTTACTTCATGGAATCACAGAATGGTTGAGGTTGGAGGGGACCTCTGGAGGTCATCTTGTCCAACCCCCATGCACAAACAGAGTCACCTAGAGATGGTTGCCCAGGACCATGTCCAGATGGCTTTTGAATATCTCCAAGGATGGAGACCCCACAACCTCTCCGGGCAACCTGCTCCAGCGTTTGACCACCCTCACAGTATAAAAGTGTTTCCTGATGTTCAGATGGAACCACCTGTGTTTCACTTTGTGCCCATTGCCTCTGGTCCTATCACTGGGCACCACTGAAAAGAGCCTGGCTCCGTCCACTTTGCACCTTCCTTTCAGATATTTATATACATTGATAAGATTCCCCCCTGAGCCTTCTCTTCTCCAGGCTAAACAGTCCCACATCTCTCAGCCTTTCCTCATAGGAGAGATGCTCCAGCCCCTTCATCATCTTCGTGGCCCTTCACTGGACTCTCTCCAGTATGTCCAGGTCTCTCTTGTACTGGAGAGCCCAGAATTGGACACAGGACTCCAGGTGTGGCCTCAGCAGTGCTGAGTTAAAAAAAAAAAAAGATGATATTGTATAATTACTCAATGCATGTTTATAGCAAGCAATATGCCGAACACTTTTCTAAACTTCATTTTATATAAATTTGATACTTGAGGGGTTTGGATTTTTTTTGGTGGGGTTTTTTGTTTGGTTGGTTTTTAAATAATATCAGAGATGAAATAACTTCAGTGACAGGGAAGAAGCAAGGATAGTCTAATTTCTACTATAACTGTTCATGACACTAAATTAGGGGGAGGAGTTGACATACAAAATAGTACAGCTTCAGTCCAGAGAGACCTTCAGAATCTTAAAGATCGGCCACCAGAAATCCAAGTTCAACAAGGAAATGTCCAAATTTCTGCACCTGAGGCAGAATAAACCTCACATATCAATAGAGGTTGGTAACTGACTGACTGAGCAGTAGAGTTAACAGTGAACACTAAGTTGAACACAAGCCAACAGAGTGCTCTTATTACAAATCAGACAGACCTCATACAGGACTACATGAGCATGAGTATTGCCAGCAGATCGAGACAGGTTATTGTTCCCCTGTACTTGGTACTTGTGCTGTAACTGAAATACTGCATCCAGTTTTGGGTCCCCTCAGTTCAAGAAGGATGTTGAGAAATTGGAGAGCTATGGAGATGGCTAGAGGCCTAGAGCACATGACCCATGAGGAGAGGTTAGCAGACCTGGACTTGGTTAGTTTGAGAAGGATGCTAACAGGTAATCTAATAGCAGCCTATAACTACTTGAAAGGCAGTTACAAAGTTGTCAGAAGACAAAAACTTCTTGATGGTGGCAGACAATATAACTAGTGGGAAATGGCCACAAATTGTGGATTGGGAGATTCAGACTGGGCACTAGGAGAAAAGGAGAATAGTGCAGCACTGAACGAGGTTATTCAAAGAGTAACCAGATCAAAAAAAGCAAATGGATAAGGTTATCCAAAGAGGTTGGAGAACCTCCATCCTTGGAGATTTTCAGACATGGCTAGACAAAGCCACAGCTGACCTGATCTGTAACGCTACTTCAAGGAAGAGACTGGATGAGATAACCCTCCACAGGTCCCTTCCAACCAACATTTCTGTGATTTAACACTCAAAGTTACTTTCGTATTTATTTCATTTTCCTGTTTGCTTGCTGCACTAATAAAAACATTCTGCTTACGTACGCCACAACCAAAGAGTCTGTCAATGGACTTTATTTTCATGCAAACCAACACAAGTATCTCATACTGCCACAGCAGTCCAACTTTTAAACATAAGAGTCTAATTTTCATAAGAATACAAAGCAATATATTTTCCTGATGATATACAAACATGCAACTAAAGCTAGAAGTCCTTGCCATGATGACTTATGCCTTAATATGAACTTGGAAATATTAAAAGGCCCTTTTTACAATGACAACAATGTCTAAAACAGGTGGAATATGATTTTTTCTTTTTATAAAAGCATGAGTGGCATCATGTTTTAAGACTACTCACTTTAAACTGCAAGTAGTGCACTGGGGGTGGCGCGATAACACTGTTAAACAGAGCAAACCTGTGCTCGTATCGAACTTGTTCACTATCCAGTTCAAACTTAGGTTTTCTTACTTTGCCATCCATGTCAAATGCGATCATTGTCTAAAGAGGAGAAGAGAGGAAAAGATAATATAATGAAAAATCTTAGCTTTATGTCATATTTTTCTGTGTGCAAGATGAAAGTCATGATTTAGCTATAACGGGGGAGTAGAGAGTTTACCACAAACTTAAACTTCGTTTCCACCCTGAATAAAAACAAGAGGGCATGCAATGTACACTTGATTCCCATTAAAAAATTGAAGTAATTGTTGAGTTCAGCAAGCACAAACAAATTACCTTGTACATCCCGGCACATATATTTTGGTATGCTTGGCTCATGGTGATCTCCCTACTGAGAGGGCAAACTGCAAATTTCACATAAAAAGATTTTTTGTTTTATTCAACGTAAATGCACATAACTACAGATAAAAACATTTCTTCTTTTTTTTTTTTTTTTTTTTTTCCAGAAAGTGATTTAGTTATAAAATATCACCAGAATTCGGGAAAGAAAACTGAAGCATAAAAAAGCATGGACATGCATGCCTGCTCGCCCAACTCCCTATTAAGCACAATATCTCAAAACATAATAACAATTACATGAACACCACAATCTTCAATGAAATAGACTGGTCCAGACAGTCAAGAGTATTAACATGTCTTGTCACTATACAACACTAAGCAATAATCTTAAGTTTAGAACTTTCAGTTGAGAGGCCTGTTTGCCTAATTCAGCATGTTTGGGTTTGGGTTTTTTTGTTTGTTGGGGGTTTGGGGGGGGTTGTTTGTTTGTTTGGGGTTTTGGGGGTTGGTTGTTTGTTTGTTTTTTAAAACCCAAACACTTAAGACTAGAAGGTTAAAGCATTATAACAAGGAAGATTTTTATCCTAATATTCCTTTAAGCTCCCCTTTATCTTCCAGTGTTTAATTAGTGCCAAAATACCCCCACATTTGGCACCTTTTAAGATAGTATAGAATATGGTAGTAATTTTCTGAATTTTTAGAGAGAATTTAGTTGAAATGATCTAGAGCTGTACATATCTAATTGTTTGTTCCCTTGAAGAGACGACAAAGATAAACACACACAAAAAAGAATGAATAGCAAAGTAGTACAGCTTCTGCATGCGGTTCATTTGTTTGCAATGTTAATGCTAAGGTAACATTGACGTATCACAGTCTTAGCAGCCTCTTCGGCATGGCAAATTTGTATCAAATGCAATTTAAGCATTGGTTTTGGCAGTCTTTTTGGTCGCAGCTTTACAGCTCTGACCACAAAGCTGATCTGCTATGATGCAGGAAGGGAAATTCTCATTTTGTCTCATACATATACACCAAAGGGTCTAGAGCAGAAGTCTTATGAGGAGCGGCTGAGGGAACTGGGGTTGTTGAGCCTGGAGAAAAGGAGGCTCAGGGGAGAGACCTTATTGCTCTCTACAACTACCTGAAAGGAGGTTGTAGAGAGGTGGGGGTCAGTCTCTTCTCCCAGGTAACAAGCCATAGGACAAGAAGAAATGGCCTCAAGTTGCGCCAGGGGAGGTTTAGCCTGGATATGAGGAAATTTTACTTCACTGAAAGGGTTATCAAGCATTGGAACAGGCTGCCCAGGGAAGTGGTTGAGTCGCCATCCCTGGAGGTATTTAAAAGACGTTTGGATGAGGTGCTTAGGGACATGGTATAGTGGTGGTCTTGGTAGTGTTAGGTTAACGGTTGGACTCGATGATCTTAAAGGTCTTTTCCAACCTATACGATTCTGTGATTCTGTGATTCTGTGAAAGAAGGTGTGAGATACCTAAAAGGAGGCTTTTGCACAATAGTACTACCACTGAATTTAAAGGAAGCAATTCACCATTGTAAGGTTAAGAAACATACTTAAACACCTTCTGGAGCCAAAGAGAAATTACAGAAATATGCTGAAAGTTTAATCTTTGGATCTAACTACAGTCAGACAAACCATGCTTCCGCAGGAATTCTAGACTGTAAATAGCAGTATTTTTCAGAGGCAATTGCTCTGGGCCTGTTAATTACATCTCACAGCATCCAACAATACAACTGGTGGAGCTGTGAACATAAATGAGTTTGGGTTTGGTTTTTTTTTCAAAGACCTATTTTAAAACAAAAAACCCCAACACGCACACACAAAAAGAGGGGAAATTCTTATGCAGAGACTAAGACTTCTTTAGTTGAAATGTTTTACTTTCAGTCTATGTAAACTTTAGGACATTTTTCCTACCCACACCAGTGTTGACTCCATTTACTTTGAAAAATTAGTTCTTAATTCTGCACAGCTGCATGGGAGTTACACTCCACACCTCAGATACCTTTTTCTTTTTCTTTGCTTTCTTACTACTATGGCCTTTCTGTTGTTCCTCCATTATTCCTTCTTCTGCCATTTGAGAGCTGTCAGCACGGCTCAGTGTTGACATCAACCAGGCATAGAGAAACTCTGATAGATACCTATAGTAGAAACAGTACACAGCCGTTACAGAGCAAAACTTATTCATAATGCACACATCCTCACTCAATGCAAGTTTTTACTCAAAGAGCTAATGATAAGGGGCATCTTTTAGGGCATTTGCATCTCTCTTTTGAAGAACATGGATGGCTGAAATCACAGAATGGTTAAGGTTGGAAGGGACCTCTGGAGGTCATCGGTCCAACCCTCCTGCTCAAGCAGGGCCACCTAGAGCCGGTTGCCCAGGACTACATCCAGATGGCTTTTGAATATCTCCACAGATGGAGACTCCACAACCTCTCTGGGCAACCTGCTCCAGTGTTTGACCACCCTCACAGTAAAAAAAAAAAAAAAAAAAACATCTTTCCTTATGTTCAGACGGAACCTCCTGTGTTTCACTTTGTGCCCATTGCCTCTGGTCCTATCACTGGGCACCACTGAAAAGAGCCTGGCTCCATCCTCTTTGCACCCTCCCTTCAGGTATTTATAGACAATGATGAGATCCGCCCCCCGAGCCCTCTCTTCTTCAGGCTAAACAGTCTCAGCTCTCTCAGCCTTTCCTCATAGGAGAGATGCTCCAGTCCCCTTCATCATCTTCATGGCCCTTCATTGGGCTCTCTCCAGTATGTCCAGGTCTCTCTTGTACTGGGGAGCCCAGAACTGGACGTAGTACTCCTGGTGTGGCCTCACCAGTGCTGAGTAGAGGGGAAGGATCACCTCCCTCGACCTGCTGGCAATGCTTTGCCTAATGCAGCCCCCAGGATACCATTAACCTTTTTTGCCATAAGGCCACATTGCTGACTCATGTTCAACCCGGTGTCCACCAGGTCCCCAGGTCATTTTCTGCAAAGTTGCTTTCCAGCTGGGTGGCCCCCAGCATGTGTATTGGTGCATGGAATTGTTCCTCCCCAGGTGCTGGACTTTGCACTTCCCTTGTGGAACCATTCCTCTTGTTCCCTTTGCACTTCACCTCTTTTAACTTATTTCTATTTGAGATTATCACATAAACCTCTAAACTGTTTCATGTTCCTAAAGAAATTGGGCTTGAGGAAGAAAATATGGAAGTTGAGATATGGTTGTCATGACAATTAAATTAGCAGCAGTTCTTGTTGAACATAAGCAGTGGATGAGAGCTTGGGCCGTATTCCACAGACTAATACATGAAAAATATTTTTCTTCTTTAGAGACAAAGGTCATTTATACATTGTATTTCATTATCTTGGCTGAGTTCCAGAATCTCAGTATAGTGATATCAGTGTATATTATTTAAAACATTAAATTGAACTGTTAAGAAAAAGAAATATGAAAGAATGAGCTTACTAGCTTAGACATCTCCATCTAAAAACATGATTGCTTTCAGTTTCATGGACAAGAAAATAAAGTTATAGAAGGGTCAAATGATTCACCCACTATGTCATAGTGGTATAGAATCCAGTTGTCCTGTGTTATAAAAATGTGCCTGCCTATTCTCCCCTCAGTGGAGTATGCTAAATAGCCATACAAAGCCTATGTAATCATTATTTTCATGTGTCTAAATATTTAGTGTAGGGGAGGAATAGATTGTCCACAGTGTTTAACTTGAAATTGGAATGGGTGTCAGAGGAACACAACAATGCATTAAATTATCATTAGAGGTATCATAATTATGTTTTCAGTTATCAAGGGAAGACATAGGTAGCAAAACTGGTAGACTGCTTTACTGTTTCAGCAAGTATATGATATTGGAAAAATGGACTTCAAGATATCATTGACTAGTTTTTTGCAGATCCAGAACGTATTTCTGAAGTGACAGTGACCATATGACCCACTGTACAGATGGAAATGCATGCAATTAAGCATTGTTCCAGTTAAATAAAACATGAAGGTAAATTGCCCCTCCCCAACTGTATCACTAGATTTTGTCAGAGACAGTTGCGCTAATGGCCTATTCCTGCAAATTGTGAATGCCAACCTTTGAGTAATTTCCTAACTGACTTTTGTTTGCTCTGATTATAGCAAAAAGATAAATGTTAGTTGCAGGATGATATGCTCAGTAAGTTTGACTTACATTTAAACAAGTTTAAAATAATAGCATGTGGTGGAATTGATGTGATGCACTGTTCCATTTTTTCTGTTTCAACATCCCATGAATAATATTAAATTATTTTCTATGGTTATGCCACCTTTTTCATTAGCTATGTAGAGCAAGCAGCTCTGAAAAATTTCAGTGTATAAATAGTGTTGCTGAGAACCTAACTAAACATCTAAGAGCCAGCAACAAAATGTGGAACTGTACCTTGCTGGTAAAAGAAGTGCATGTAAAAACTGAGGCATGTGGTGGAGGAAGAGGACTGAGGAGAAAGAGCGTGGTTTGAGATTTTGTTTCTTTTTTCTACAGTTTTGACTGCACCATTAGAATTTAGAATCGCTCAAGGGTTCTTTAGGCTAAGTGAAGCAGAAAAAGTGCTTCATAACACCAGACTAAATGTACTTTTGTAAACACAAAAAGAAAGATCTCATCCTTCAGGAAGGGAAAGCCTGGTAGCCACTAGCCTGCTGCATCAGTCAGTACTGATATTTGACTGAATAGGGCTTTGCAGATAACCAAAACTATTACATTTTGCTTGAAACAGTGGCAGGATAGGAAAAAAAAAAAGTAAACATATATAAATCATTAATATGAATGAGGCATTCTTTTTTGCATGTGTTCATGAGCCATCCAGATAATTGAAAGTGAAAATTAAAGAAGATCTATCTCTCTAAAGAAGATCTCTTTAAGATCTTATGTTACAGAGGTTTTTTCTGACAGCCTAAAGCACTGCTGCTTCATATTTGGGGACAGCTAATGGGAAGCTTTTCTGAAAATGTACACATTGCTGTGCTCCAAAACCATCCAATTGTGCATTTAGTCCCTCCCCCCACTGATGTAACTTTTCTTTCCTGTTTTTTACTCCGGACATGAAGCTGTCCTCTGAATCCAATATTGCAGAAAATTGTTTTCAGCCAAACAGCAGCAGTTGTTAACTCACTATTATCTCAATTCACTGTCAGAGGATCTAAATGCCTCTTCAGAGCCCAGTTGAAAGTACTTAAATGCTAGCTTTCAGAAGCAGGGTGTGTGGGATTGTCACCGAAATCAGAAATCAAACTCCTTAACACCAATGTAGTATTAAGAAGCAGGCATTCTTTATTACAGCACCGGATGCATGGGGGATCGTTCCACCTAGCGTGCATACCGCAGGTTACATCAGCCGAAACTTATATTGTCCGATTACATACATATGCATCACATTTCCCGGAGTGATCATGCATATTCATTATATTTCCCAGAACTAATTATCATATTTACATGGTCCTTATGCATGCGTCCTTGAGCTCCAAGGGGCTTCCGTGGGGTCTCTGGTGGTCCTTGGTGGTCGTACAGGTGTGTCCTTTAGTTGACCCCTTCTTATGGGCATGCGCAACATCACCTTGCTTATGTAACTTGCTTCCCTTCTTCATGGTGCATGGTCCCTAACAATGATTTGGCACCCTTAACAGAAACCAATTATTCTAACTACCCTCGACTCGTTGTCAAGATGGACTGGGACTGTGCTGGGAGTATAGCAGCATGTCCGTACTACTCCTTGTCCAATTGTCTTTGGGCATAGCAGCATATCCATAGCCATAGATATACAAACACAATATTAAAGTATTGTCTATCCCACTCCTATCTCTGTGTTGCTTAGTTACAAAAGAAAGAACTAATCATTTTGGTTACATCTGGTTACAGGATTGGGTTTGGTTTTTTGAGAGGGCAAGGGAGAGAAATAAGAACAAATCTAAAAACACCTGCTCAAAGGAGATGGGCAAGGATGATGAGCTCAGGAAAGAATGTAAGGAATGACCACCAGTTATCATAAAGAAAGCTGAACTTATCTCACCACAAGGGGGGCTGGAGGATAAACCATTGTTTTAGATAGATGGCTGTACCACTGGTTGATCAGGCTGTATAAACAGACTTCCCTGAGATAATTAATAATGTCTTCCTGATCTAGCCAGACCAGCGGGGGGGGGGGGGGGAGGAGGAGTTTATATGTGGCTCAGCCACATATAAAATCTTACCCAACAACATGAACTTTGAAGAGAGCAAGGGGCTTGAGCTGGCTTTGTTATCCCACAAGTGTGAGGTCGTTTACCCGGTGTGCAAGACGCCAATATACACACAGGGCAGAGGTCTTTTATTTCATGTCTGCGCAGAGATGAGCGCTAGGTGGTAGCTCCACAAAGCTAGCACAAAGTTCGGTCATGCAGGTACAGTATTTATACAGTCTAGTTATGCATATGCATAAGTAATTACACAAAGCAGTTTTCTATTGGTCTACATTTCTTTTATTTCAACTTAAAGCTACAGTGCCACTTTAATATTCTGCACATGCTTGCAGGAAGTGGGGGGGGGTAGCTTTCTTTGGTCTTTAATTGAGTCGGTGGTCATGATCGCCCGCTGCTGTCTTTACCTTTCCCCTAGTTTCTGTAAATCTTGTTGACTTCATGTAGTGCTGTATCCTCACAGCCCGTCAATCTCCCTTATAACAAGATGTTTCCTTTATCAGTCCTTGAAGTTCCTCGTCTTAGTTTCTTTTTCAAAGATTAGTGATCAGTGAGGCCTGCATATTCCCCTTTTATCAGTCTCTTAGATTTTCTTCAAGGGCACAGTTGTTAGCAAGGCATGCGCTGTTTATACAAAACGTGTCTTGTTTCACAAGGCCTCAATGGCCCTTACATCAGTTTCAACCCACATATTCCTTCCAGGTGAATGGGGACATCCAGCATCATGACAGTGAGCATAGAGAGACCAGTAATGAGAATCACATTTCTGTTGTGATCCAACTGTATATTGCAATTGCTATATTGTGCTTGTGTTGTGATTTCAGTATATTGCTGTATTACTGTATTGGGTTTACGTGGCAAGGTTTTGGTAAGCAGGGGGCTACAGGGGTGGCTTCCGTGAGAAGATGCCAGAATCTTTCCCCATGTCGGACACAGCCAGTTCCAGCCGGCTCCAAGATGGACCTGCCGCTGGCCAAAGCTGAGCCAACCAGTGATGTTGGTAGCGCCTCTGTGATAACACATTTAAGAAGGGAAAAAAATCTGCCATGCAACAGCAGCCGGAAGAGAGGAATGAGAAAATGTGAGAGAAATAACTATGCAGACACCAAGGTCAGTGAAGAAGGAGGGGGAGGAGGTGCTCCAGGCGCCAGAGCAGAGATTCCCCTGCAGCCCATAGTGAAGACCATGGTGACGCAGATTGTCCCCCTGTAGCCCATGGAGGTCCACGGTGGAGCAGATATCCACCCTGCAGCCCATGGAGGACCCCACACTGGATCAGGTGGATGTGCCCTGAAGGAAGCTGTGACCCCGTGGAAAGCCCACACTGGAGCAGGCTCCTGGCAGGACCTGTGACCCCATGGAGAGGAGTCCATGCTGGAGCAGGTTTTCTGGCAGGACCTGTGGCCCTGTGGGGACCCATGCTGGATCAGTCTGTTGCCTGTTTTATAAAATAACTCCCAAAACACATGAAGTATGTTTAGAGAGGAGACATTGTTTTAATCTGCGCAGGGTGCAAGGTGGAATATTTCCACAAATCAAGCACACCTACTGTAATTCTCTTCAGTATTTATACATGAAAGTTAACACACCACGCCTATCTAATACATAATCATTAGACTGACTAAGCATCCTCTTCTTCCATTGATCCGTATTTTCTCCGCTTCGATTTAAAGCTACAGTGTGATTTTAATTCACTGCGCATGCTCACAAGGAGTGGGGGGGGGGTAGTCCTTTCATCCCCCAATTGGGTCGGTGGTCGCGATCTCCCCCGCCGTCTTTACTTTTCCCCTAGTTACTGTGATTCCTGTTGTTTTCATGGTTGTTGTGGCATCCCTTTATCTTTACGACTTTCCCTGTAAGAGGACGTTCCTGTTATTGGTCCTTGAAGTGTTACAGCTTCGCATTCTTTGAGAAGAAACATATGCTTGTTAGTGAAGTATGCAGTGCCCGTACCCTCTTATCTGGCTTGAGCATTATCTATTACCTTGAAGATTCTACAATTCTCATCTTCTCGTATGCTAGTTTCTACTCCTAACTGTGATCCCTTCTTAGCTACTAAATAACTCCTATACTATTTCTATTTTATTCCAAAATATATACACATATATATATGGTTTAAGGTGACAAGTCCATTCCTGAAGGACCGCACCCTGTGGGAAGGACCCACATTGGAGCAGTTCGTGGAGGACTGTCTCCCGTGGGTGGGACCCCACGCTGGAGCAGGGGAAGAGCATGAGGAGGAAGGAGTGGCAGAGACAACATGTGATGAACTGACCGCAACCTTCATTCCCCATCCCCCTGCCCCACTCAGGGGGAGGAGGTAGAAGAGTTGGGAGTGAAGTTGAGCCTAGGAAGAAGGGAGGGGTGGGGGGAAGGTGTTTTTAGATTTGTTCTTATTTCTCATTATCTTAATCTGTTTGATGGGCAAAAAATTAAATAAATTTCCCCACGTCAAGTCTGTTTTGCCCATGATGGTACCTGCTGAGTGATCTCTCTGTCCTTAATTTGACCCATGAGCTTTTTTTCATATTTTCTCCCCCTGTGTTGTTGATGGAGGGGGAGTGATAGAGTCACTTGGTGGGCACCTGGCAGACGGCCATGGTTAACCCACAACAATCACTCTGCTAAATCAAAATCCCATGGAATGCCAAATATCTTCAAATAAGTATATCCCTTTCCTCTTTTTGACACAAGCTCCAATGTGCTATATCGTCTCCTGAAACTAGGACTTCCAGTTCAAAAGGTTTGTGAGGTTGCTTAGGACCCAATGCAAGAGCATAGGAGACAGCGTGCGTAGCTTGCTTAAAAGCTCTTTTTTCATGTTCTGCCCATAGAAACCCATTCCTCTTTCATTATACAGGACTCTTAAAATATGTGCTCAGTGTGGGATAAACTGGCACCAGTACCACAGTAATCCTACAAAGCGTTGCACATTAACCTTGTTTTGAGGCTCAGCTATATCAAGCATTGCTTGTTTTGCAGCTTCAGGCATAATCCAGCAGAGTCCTTGCCAGACAATGCCTAAATATTTTACTTCAGTTGCTGGCACTTGTGCTTTTTGTGGATTAATTTCCCAACCATGCCCTCTCATGGTGTCCATGACACTGCTCAGTGCCTCCCCGAAATCCTGCTCTGTAAGTCCAGTCAGCAGGATGTCATCAATGTAATAGAACAGTTACACTTTGGGGACAGGCTGCATTCCTCCAAGTGCTGAGCCACAATCCCATGACAAATCATGAGGCTGTGCAGGTATCCCTGAGGCAGGGATATAGTTTTTATGGTTTTGTGTTGTCATATTGGTCTTTGAATTTTGGTCTGGATATTGGAACTACAGATTTGTTGTGTGTTCGGATATAGTTTCTATATTTTTGTGTTGTTGTATTATTTTATAATGGGAAGTCAGCAATCGCTGGAAAGGGGGATCCCGAGAACATCCCCTCTAGGCTGTATGTTAAGGCATTGGAAAAATCTAGGAGGAGATCCACTAACTCAGAAACAATTGATTTAATATTGTAATCGTTGGTGGCCATTGTATACTTTGGATAGTGGGGAAAAATGTCCAAAGAACAGTACATTGAGGTATAATACCATCTTGCAATTAATGCTGTTTTGTAGGCGGGAGGGTAAATGGGATGAAATACCTTATGAGGTATTTATTTTTGGCTTTGAGAAATCATCCGGAGTGGCAAAACCAGTGTGGGATTATCCCACAAGATTCTATGGTATTGACTTTGGAAAAAATAGGGAAGGAAGAAGAGTATGATGTTGCTCTGCCTGTAGCATTGGGAAAAGGTGTTTGAAATGTGGAAAGGAGGAGGAGGGAAAGGGGAAGAGGAGGACCACCAGGAGGAGCAGCACCTCCGTTTAGACCTCCCCGGCTGGCAGAAGATCAGTGTGCTGTCTGTAAGGAGAGGGGGCATTGGAAAAGAGAATGTCCCAAAGTGAGGGAACTGGATCCTTCGCTACAGGCAATTAAGTTGATGACTCTAAATGATGAGGACTGAAGGAGACCAGGGGAGTCAACCCTAGCTGAACCTCTGGTTACATTAAAGCTGGGGAACGATGAAGTAGAATTTTTAGTTGATACAGGGGCAACATATTCGGTATTAAATATATGCAAAGGGGGGTTTAGTCACAAAACTATAAGTGTTGTTGGGGCGACAGGGTGGAAGGAAAATCGGCCGTTTTTACAACCTTTGAAATTTAAATTGGGAAAGCCATGGGTAACTCATCAATTTTTGTATATGTCTGAATGCCCGATACCCTTGATGGGAAGGGATTTATTGAGCAAATTAGATGCGCAGATAACCTTTAAGAATGGAGAGACACAACTACTAATACCTGAATCAAAAGCTGCGGAAGCGAGAATTTTTATGTTACAGAACACACCAAGACCGAAGGAAGAAATTCCTGCAGAAGTGGAGGATGCAGTAACACCCTTGGTATGGGCTAGTGGAATTCCAGGTCGGTCTAAATTGCCAGAACCTGTAAAGGTTGTTCTAAAATCTGGAAGTAAACCAGTAAGACAAAACCAGTATCCTATTAAGTGGGAAGCTAGAAAGGGGTTGGAAGAATTAATAACGAAATTTTTGAATTATGGATTATTGATAGAGTGTATAGAGAATATAATACCCCGATATTGCTAGTGAAAAAGCAGAATGGCAAGGAATATAGGTCAGTTCAAGATTTAAGAGCTGTGAATCAGATTGTTCAAGACATTCACCCAGTAGTAGCTAACCCATATACCTTGCTGACATCCTTAAAAGAAAAACATAAGTGGTTTACTGTACTTGATCTCAAGGATGCTTTCTTCTGCATACCTCTAGACAAAGATAGCCAGGCAATATTTGCCTTTGAATGGGAAAGCCCAACCACTGGACGCAAGACACAACTCACCTGGACGGTGCTACCTCAAGGGTTCAAAAATAGTCCTACAATATTTGGTAATCAGTTGGCAAAGGAATTGGAAGTGTGGAAGAAAGAAAATTCAGAAGGAATAATATTGCAGTATGTAGATGACATCTTGATAGCAGCAGAGACTCAGGAAGACTGTTTACAAGCGACCATCAGCTTGTTGAATTTTTGGGACAATCAGGATACCGAGTATCAAAAAGCAAGGCCCAGATTGGGAAAGAGACTGTGATATATTTAGGCTTTGAAATTTCACAAGGACAAAGAAGATTGGGAGCAGGCAGAGAGGAAGCAATTTGTCAAATTGCAGAACCCAGAACAATACGGGAATTGCAGACATTTTTGGGTATGGTCGGGTGGTGTTGATTGTGGATCCTCAATTATGGACTGTTAGTAAAACCTCTTTATGAAGCTTTGAAAGGATCCCAGGAGAATCACCTGTTGTGGACACCTGAGTGTCGGACAGCTTTTAAAAATCTGAAGAAGGCTTTGATGTCTGCACCTGTGCTAGGACTCCCAGATTTAGCAAAGCCTTTTGAATTGTTTGTACATGAGCAATAACATCTTGCTTTGGGTGTGTTGACTCAAAAATTAGGAACCTGGAAACGGGCCGTTGGCTATTTTTCTAAGCAATTGGATAATGTCAGCAAGGGATGGCCTGAATGTTTGCGAGCTGTGGCAGCAACTGTACTCTTAATCCAAGAAGCAAGGAAATTAACCATGGGGCAGAAAATTATGGTTTATGTCCCACATATGGTCATTTCTGTCTTGGAGCAAAAAGGGGGGCATTGGCTGTCCCCGAGCTGCATGCTTAAATGCCAGGTCACTCTCTTGGAACAGGACGATGTGGAACTTAAAACTACAACAGCAGTGAATCCAGCAATATTTGTGAGCTCGGAAATGAAAAACTCTGAGTCTTTACACCATGATTGTTTGCAAACTATTGAACAGGTGTATTCTAGCAGACAGGACCTGAAGGACGAACCATTGCCTAATCCTGATTTGGAGCTGTTTACGGATGGAAGCAGTTTTGTCCGAGATGGAAAACGAATGGCGGGGTATGCAGTGGTTACCACCACCCGGGTGATGAAAGCTGAAGCGCTCCCTGTGAATACATCAGCACAGAAAGCAGACTTAGTGGCTCTAGGACAAGCTCTGAGAATCGCTAAAGGAAAACAGGTGAACATTTAGACTGATTCAAAATATGCATTTGGCATGGTTTACGCACATGGAGCTATCTGGAAGGAAAGAGGACTGTTGTCAGCTCAAGGATCGCCCATTAAATACAAAGAAGAAATTCTTCAACTCCTCCAGGACATCCAGCAGCCCAAGGAAGTAGCGGTAATGCATTGTAAAGCACATCAATTTGGACAAACCGTGGTAAATGTGGGCAACCAATTGGCTGACAAAACTGCTAGAGAGGCAGTGGAGCAAAGCATCCTTGCCCTGGTACCAGTAAAACAGATAAAACTTCCAACCCCAAAACCAAATTATGGTAAATTGGATAGATTATTGGCAGAACAGTTGAAAGCAGTAGAAATTGAGGATGGATGGTGGGTAACACCCACCCGACAAGTCATAGTTACCCCACAAATAATGATAAAAATAGCAGAGGAAAAACAGAGAGAAACACATGGGGGAATTGAAGCGATGGTTGTGGATCTACACAAATCAAGATTGCTGTGTGCACATCCCAAATGTTACAGCTGCTTTGAATGAACACATAGATGATATGAAGAGGGTGGCACAGCAGACTCAAGGTTTAAGGAGTGAAATGCAAACAAATTGGTTAGGCCAAATTTTGGGACATTTTGGATTTTCTCTTAAAGGATGGATAACAGTTGTTAGACACTAATTATTTTGATTATAGTTGTTTTGATGATTTGTTTGGTTTATCAATGTTTAAAGAAAATGTTGACACAGACAATGTCTAGGAACTCTATAGCAATTTTTAAATCAGTGATGAAGCATCATACACCGATGGCAGGAGAGAAGCCACCTGCTTATGTTGAGATATGAAAGATTAAGAGTGGAAGTATTGAAAATATGATTATTTCAAAACTTCCAAAGGGGGGAAATGCAACCAGATGTAACCAAAATGATTAGTTCGTTCTTTTGTAACTAAGCAACATAGAGATAGGAGCGGGGTAGACAATGCTTTAATATTGTGTTTGTACACCTATGGCTATGGATATGCTGCTATGCCCAAAGACAATTGGACAAGGAGTAGTACGGACATGCTGCTATGCTCCCAGTACAGCCCCAGCCCATCTTGACAATGAGTCGAGAAGTAGTTAGAATAATTGGTTTGTGTTAGAATAGGAATAAGGGTGCCAAATAATTGTTAGGGACCATGCACCATGAAGAAGGGAAGCAAGTTACATAAGCAAGGTGATATTGCACATGCCCATGAGAAGGGGTCAACTAAAGGACACACCTGTACGACCACCAAGGACCACCAGAGACCCCCACGGAAGCCCCTTGGAGCTCAAGGACGCATGCATAAGGACCATGTAAATATGATAATTAGTTCTGGGAAATAGAATGAATATGCATGATCATTCCGGGAAATTTGATGCATATGTATGTAATCGGACAATATAAGTTTCGGCTGATGTAACCTGCGGTATGCACGCTAGGTGGAACGATCCCCCGTGCATCCGGCGCCATAATAAAGAATGCCTGCTTCTTAATGCTACATTGGTGTTAAGGAGTTTGATTTCTGATTTCGGTGACAACATGGCTGGTGATTATCACAGAACACAATATTTTTTTAACCTGAATAAGGGTTACAAGATCAGGCCTAGAAAGGGAATTGTTTTAATTGCTCCTTCTTCAAGTATTTACAGCAAAGATAAAGACAAAACCAAAAAGTGGTGAATATGATACATCTTCAAAATGAAGTTACACCTGCTAAACAGATGGCAAGTGAATGTACTGAGGTCCTCAGTGAGCCTCTGGCATCTTTAAATACAACCTGTTTACGAACCTTTTTTAAAATTCCAGAATTTGTGTCCCAATTCACTCACTGACTCCAGTGCTGCAAAGAAAAAAACCAAATGTACTACTAGGTTGAAAAAATAGATTGGAATTGGGGGTCAAAAGGAATATTGCTCTAGATTTTATATTCATTGTGTTCTCTGCTTTGAAAATGGCCCCACCTCTGTTTCATCAGCGTATCTCATCTGCAAACCTCCAGAAAGAAATGGAAAAGGGGAAATATGAGGAAAAAAATACTGTATTAGACTGAGTTTATTTTGAAGGACAAGAAATCCTGAAGGAAAAATAACAAATATAAGCATAAAATGGGATAAATGCAACTTGTATGCATCAAATGCAAGCTATGACAGAATAGCTTGATGTTCTTCTATGATAACTGATTTTTAATGTAAATAAAAGTAGTACAAAAGACTGAATATTGAATAGAGTTTCAGTACAGAGTTTGATATTGTGGTGCCTAGAAAATCATCAGTGTAAGTAGAGGAGGACTGGAACCTCACACAGGGGCTGACCATACACTGAAATAATGGGAAATTAAGTAACATGTAAATTTATGCATTTTCGGTCTAATAACAAAAGTATCCAAGGAGGCTTGCCAGTTACAAACAACTCAGAGGATTCCCTTTTGCAAGAAATGAGAAGAAAACTCATTGAGTATGCAGGAATATGAATGAAGGCCAAGAAAGAAAATGAAAGGTGCTGTGGACTCCTATTACCTTGAGCTTACATATGGTATTCTTAATATCACCCCCATTTCGTCCTTCCTTGCATAGTACTTTTTTTCTTTACCATACTGAATTTTCTTCATTTCTGACCATGCCTCCAGCTCTATGGTTCTAACCTCAAAAGCGTCTACCTCACAATTCATGTTCTCCCAATGTGATAGTGAATCCCTGCTAAGTTCTCTTTAATATACAATTTTGTAACCAGTTCTGCCCATTGTGAGGAAACACTAGATTAATGGGAGTTATGACCTTTTTCAGCTACTGGAACTCTAAAATTTCTTCAGTGAGAAGGATTCTTTATAGGGAACTTAAGCTTACTGCCAACACATTTACTTTTCCTAGTCATGCCTGGGAAACATTACAAACACACATCCCTCCCAGCCAGGAATGGTAAAACTACTGACCTCAACCACATTTGTCTGATTTGCTTAAAATTAAAATTGCCGCTTGGAACTGTGTCCTAGTGAGATGACCATGGAGAAGTGGGGGGTCACACTAGTGGCAGTGACTTGTTGCCATCAGAGTGGCATCTTGTGACTAACAACATTTTTTCTGGCAGTACTGGAAGTGGAGAGTGGAGAATTTTTTATCATTCATGGCAGGGGAAGGCAAGAAGGGATTGGCCACTACTGGAAGTCTTCCAGCTGCTAAGGTTACACCTTTCTAGCATGATCATTTTGGTGTATAGGGTAGCTGCAAGACCTCTACTGGGGTTGCACTCTCTTCTGGATGGGGTTGGGCTCATTTGAACAGCAGGAAAGCTTTCATATATCCTCCCAGTCTGAAACTTTTCATCCTGCTGGTCTGATACTCAGAGATCTCTTTG
Source organism: Ciconia boyciana (assembly GCF_034638445.1). Classification (NCBI taxonomy): domain Eukaryota; kingdom Metazoa; phylum Chordata; class Aves; order Ciconiiformes; family Ciconiidae; genus Ciconia; species Ciconia boyciana. Next base: position 14,151,653 of record NC_132937.1, read on the forward strand.
GATTATAGTGTGTCTTTCCTTTAATTTATAGCATTATAGCATCGTTTACTTTCATGTGATTTAGTCAAGGAAAATAAAATCGCTGGCACTTTCTATCGATTTCTTTCTAGCTGTCTATCAGATATGTTTTCTTATTGGTAAGTGTTATGAAAACATTATAGGATTGATAAACAGAATTTGCTTTAAATGATGATCTTTCACTCATCCTTCACTTATACACTCTTTCCCAACAATGCTGTTGATGCTGTTGAAAGAAGACCACCAGAATTAAAACACCAAAATTATACTGAGAATCTAGTGCAAAAATGTTGGAAATTTATGGAGAAAGTTCCCAAGGTTGCCAATGCTTGGTGAAATGTAATACTTCAAGTCTCAAAATTTTGGAAAGTAATTTTGAAAGTTCTATATAATACATACTGATGACAAGTCAAAGGAATCAGACTTGTTCATGAGCTGGGCCTATTAAATGAGAAAGATTCATAAGCTATGCAGAAGTAAATACTGGGCTTTTAAAATAAGTGTAAGGGACGTTCAAGGGCTTTACTCAGAAATTAGCTAGGGCTTGTTGAAGATGACACACAATTAATCTTTATTGTTTCTGATAAAGATTTTTTTATATTTGATGTTTCTTTGATTTTAAAATTTCTGATTAAATATTCAGTTGGGGTACTGACAACCAGTCAATAATTCCCCAATAATATGAAAAAATCCACAGAAAGGCTAAGACAGAGGATAGAAATTCACATGGTTTCTATTCAGTCTTTCTGGTGGGTATAATGAAAGGAAAGGATTCAGTTACTTTGACCTGATATAGCAAAGGCATTCAGAGACCTCTCTATGGGTTTCCAAATGTTTCAATACTGTGATTATGCTTATAGGAATATTTTTCTTTCTAGCCTACCAGTCTAAATCATAAAAACACTCCAGGTTCTCCATAATGAAAGGCACCCATCATAACAAAGAAATAGGTCAAAATACAAACCCACGCCATTTTAATTTCTTGAGAATTTGCAAGACAGATGAGAAATCAAGTATATTTTTTTCAGTATAGTCATTCATGAAATCAAAGTATTCCTGATGCCAGGAGAGATGGCCCTCTCATGCAGGAGATGTGCTCTCTTGGAGGAGTTGTGCTGCCAAGCAGAAGAGTTATAGGAGGAAGCGAGCAGGCATCAGAGAAGATGAAAGGGAGATAGACAGGATCTTCTCTGAGACAAAACAGCTTGAAAAGCCCCTGACCCCATCTGCAGTAGAGAAGCAGGCAGTGTCTACCCCCAATATTAAGGTAAGTGCAACCTCTGGAGAAGGGGAAGGATGGAAACTGGTGACTTCCGGCACCAAGAGGAAGGCTCCTGCTCCACCTAAGGATTTACAACTACAAAATAAGTTCACTGCCCTCAAGGCTGAAGAGGAGATGTGCCTTCAAGCATAGGATCTGGTCCGCCTGACCCTAAATCATGCAAGACTACCAGGAAGAAACAGTGAGTCATCGTAATGGGTGACTTCCTGCTGCAGGGGACAGAGGCACCCATCTGTCGACTCGACCTATCACCTAGAGAGGTTTGATGCCTACCAGGGGCCCAGATCCAGGATATTGTGGAGGGACTGTTGAAGCTCATCTGACCCTCTGACTACTACCCCGTGCTCTTCTTCCATGTGGGCACAAATGATACTGCAAGGAAAAACCTGGACAGGATCAAAAGTGACTACAGAGTTCTGGGGGCAGTAGTGAAGGGCATGGGGGCCCAGGTGGTGTTCTCCTCAATCCTACTGGTGAGAGGAAAGGGTGTGAGGAGGAGAGCACTAATAGGACAAGTCAATAATTGGCTGTGGAACTGGTGTTGGCAACAGGGTTTTGGGTTCTATGACCATGGGACCCTGTTTGCAGATCAGCAACTGCTTGGGAGAGATGGAATCCCCTTCACTAAGCAGGGCAAAGCTATTTTTGACAATAGGATGTCTGACTTCATAAGGAGGGCTTTAAACTAAGAATGATGGGGAGGGAAAGAGTAACCAGCAGTCCTGTGAGGGAGTGACAGACAGGATCGATGAGCAAAGGGCATGGGGTGATATGACAGGAACAGAACACAAAATCAAGAAAAAGTGGGGCTTAAGCAGGGTCACCTCCAGCACTTGCATGTAAGCAAGGAAGTGCCTACAAGGCACCATTATGGAGAAATCCCCCAAACCCTTTCTAGGAAATCAGCATGCTCAGGTGCCTCTCTGAAGTGCCTGTACAATAATGCACACAGCATGGGGAAAAACCATGATGAGTTAGAGATCTGTGTGCAGTTGTAGGGCTATGATCTTGTTGGGATCACGGGGATGTGGTGGGATAGCTCCCATGACTGGAGTGTTGCAATGGAGGGATACAGGCTCTTTAGGAAGGAGAAGCTGATGAGGAAGTGGAGTTGTCCCCTTGTACTCAGCACTGGTGAGGCCGCACCTCGAATACTGTGTTCACTTTTGGGCCCCTCACTACAAGAGAGACACTGAGGTGCTGGAGTGTGTCCAGAGAAGGGCAACGAAGCTGGTGAAGGGTCTAGAGCACGTGTCTTATGAGGAGAGGCTGAGGGAACTGGGGTTGTTGAGCCTGGAGAAAAGGAGGCTCAGGGGAGACCTTATCGCTCTCTACAACTACCTGAAAGGAGGTTGTAGAGAGGTGGGGGTCGGTCTCTTCTCCCAGGTAACTAGTGATAGGATGAGAGGAAATGACCTCAAATTGCGCCAGGGGAGGTTTAGCCTGGATATGAGGAAATTTTACTTCACTGAAAGGGTTATCAAGCATTGGAACAGGCTGCCCAGGGAAGTGGTTGAGTCGCCATCCCTGGAGGTATTTAAAAGAGGCTTGGATGAGGTGCTTAGGGACATGGTGTAGTGGTGGTCTTGGTAGTGTTAGGTTTACGGTTGGACTTTATGATCTTAAAGGTCTTTTCCAACCTATACGATTCTGTGATTCTGTGATTCTGAGTTGCCCTTTATGTGAGAGAGCAGTTGGAGTACACGGAGGTCTGCATGGGAATGGAAAAGGAACCAAGTGAGAGCTTACGGGTTAGGATTAAAGACAGAACAGGTACCAGTGACGTTATAGTGGGAGTCTGCTACAGGCCACCTGAACAGGAAGAACAAGTGGTTGAGGACTTCTACAGAAAGATAAGAGCAGCCTCACATTCTATAGTGGCCAAGTGCCCACCAAGCCGCTCTATCACTCCCCCTTCTCAACTGGAGAGGGGGAGAAAATACAATGAAAAAGCTTGTGTGTCGAGATAAGGACAGGGAGATCACTCAGCCATTACCGTCACGGGCAAAACAGACTTGACTTGGGGAAATTAAACTTATTGACAATTAATCAAAGTAGGATAATGAGAAATAAGAACAAATCTAAAAACAACTTCCTCCCAACTGCCTTTCTTCCCAAGTTCAACTTCACTCATGAGCCTTCTACCTCATCCCCTCCGAGCAGCTCAGGGGGATGGGGGAATGGGGGTTGCAGTCTGTTCATAATGCTTTGTCTCTGCGACTCCTTCCTCCTCACACTCTTCCCCTGCTCCAGCGTGGGGTCCCACCCACAGGAGACAGTCCTCCACGAACTGCTCCAACGTGACTCCTTCCCACAGGCTGCAGTTCTTCATTAACTGCTCCAGCATGGGTCCTTTTCATGGGTTGCAGTCCTTCAGGAACAGACTGCTCCAGCGTGGGTCCCCCACAGGGCCACAGGTCCTGCCAGAAAACCTGCTCCTGCATGGACTACTCTCCACGGGCTGCAGTTCCTGCCAGGAGCCTGCTCCAGCATGGGCTCTCCACGAGGTCACAGCTTCCTTCAGGGCACATCCACCTGCTCTGGCATAGGGTCCTCCATGGGCTGCAGGTGGATATCTACTCCACCGTGTACCTCCATGGGCTGCAGGGGGACAACCTGCTTCACCATGGTCTTCACCATGGGCTGCATGGGAATCTCTGCTCCGGCACCTGGAGCACCTCCTCCCCCTCCTTCTTCACTGGCCTTGGTGTCTGCATAGTTGTTTCTCTCACATATTCTCACTCCTCTCTTCCAGCTGCTGTTGTGCAGCAGTTTTGTCCCCTTCTTAAATATTTTATCACAGAGGCACTACCAACGTTGCTGATTGGCTCAGCTTTGGCCAGCAGCGAGTCTGTCTTGGAGATGGCTGGAACTGGCTGTGTCCAACACGGGGGCAGCTTCTGGCATCTTCTCACAGAAGCCACCTCTGCAGCCCCCCTGCTACCAAAACTGTGCCATGTAATCCCAATACATGTTTGCAGGCCCGAGTTCTCATGGGGGACTGCAACTACCCCGATATCTGCTGGAGGGACAACACAGCAGGGCATAAGCAATCCAGGAGGTTCCTGGAAAGCATTGATGATAACTTCCTCCTCCAAGTGACAGAGGAGCCAACGAGGAGAGGTGCTCTGCTGGACCTCATACTCACCAACAAGGAGGAGCTCATTGGGGATGTGAAGATCAAAGGCAGCCTTGGCTGCAGTGACCATGAGATGGTGGAGCACAGGATCCTGAGGGGAGGGAGCAGAGTGAAAAGCAAGCTCACAACCCTGGAGTTCAGGAGAGCAGACTTTGGCCTCTTCAGGGATCTGCTTGGAAGAGTCCTGTGGGATAAGGCCCTGGAGGGAAGAGGGGCCCAAGAAAGCTGGTTATTATTCAGGGAGCATCTCCTCCAAGCTTGAGAGCTGTCCATCCCAAAGAATAAGAAGTCAGGGAAAAATGCCAGGAGGCCTGCATGGATGAACAATGAGATCCTGGCCAAACGCAAACACAAAAAGGAAGCATACAGAGGGTGAAAGCAAAGACAGGTAACCTGGGAGGAATACAGAAACATTTTCTGAGCATCCAGGGATGAAGTTAGGAAAGCTAAAGCCCAAATGGAATTGAATCTGGTGAGGGATGTGAAAGACAACAAGAAGGGCTTCTATAAGTACACAGGTGGCAAAAGGAAGACTAGGGAAAATGTCGGCCCATTGCTGAATGAGACAGGTGACCTGGTTACACAGGACATGGAAAAGGCCGAGGTACTGAATGCCTTCTTTGCCTCAGTCTTTACACCAAGACCAGCCTTCAGGAATCCCAGGTCCCAGAGATTGGGGGAAAGGCTGGAGCAAAGAAGACATAACCTTGGTGGAAAAGGATCAGGCCAGGGAATACTTAAGCAAACTGGATATACATAAGCCCATGGGCCCTGATGGGATGTGCCCAAGAATGCTGAGGGAACTGGCAGATGTCATTGTGAGGCCAGTCTCAATAATCTTTGATCAATCTTGGTGACTGAGAGAAGTACCCGAAGACTGGAGGAAAGCAAACATCACTCCTATCTTCAAGAAGGGAAAGAAGGAGGACCCAGGGAGCTACAGGCTGGTCAGCCTCACCTTGATCCCTGGGGAAGGTGATGGAGCAGCTAATCCTGGAAACCATTTCCAGGCACATGAAGGACAAGAAAGTCATCAGAAGTAGCCAGCATGGATTCACCAAGGGGAAGTCATGCTTGACCAACCTGATCACCTTCTATGATGAAGTGACTGGCCTGGTAGATGAGGGGAGAGCAGTGGATATTGTCTACCTGGACTTCAGGAAGGCCTTGGACACTGTCTCCCATAATATCCTTATAGAGAAGCTGTTGATGTTTGGGCTGGATGAGTAGACAGTGAAGTGGATTCAAAACTGGCTGGACGACCAGGCACAGAGGTTAGTGATCAGAGGCATGAAGTCTAGTTGGAGGCCAGTGACTAGCAGTGTACCCCAGGGGTCCAATTCTGTTCAATATAGAATCATAGAATCATTAAGGTTGGAAAAGACCTCTAAGATCATCTAGTCCAACCATCAACTCAACACCCAACACCAACTAAACCATGTCCTGAAGTGCCACATCTACACATTTTTTGAACCAGGGATGGTGACACCACCACCTCTCTAGGCAGCCTGTTCCAATGCTTGACCATCCTTTCAGTAAAGAAATTTTTCCTAATATCCAATCTAAACCTCTCCTGACACAACTTGAGGCCATTTCCTCTCGTCCTATCACTTGTTACTTGGGAGAAGAGACCGACACCTACCTCGCTATAACCTCCCTTCAGGTAGTTGTAGAGAGCAATAAGGTCTCCCCTCAGCCTCCTTTTCTCCAGGCTAAACAACCCCAGGTCCCTCAGCCGCTCCTCATAAGACTTGTGCTCTAGACCCTTCACCAGCTTCGTTGCCCTTCTCTGGACACACTTCAGCAACTCAATGTCCTTCTTGTAGTGAGGGGCCCAAAGTGAACACAGTATTCGAGGTGCGGCCTCGCCAGTGCCAAGTACAGGGGCACGATCGCTTTCCTACTCCTGCTTGCCACCCTATTTCTGATACAAGCCAGGATGCTCTTGGCTTTCTTGGCCACCTGGGCACACTGCTGGCTCATGTTCAGGCGGCTGTCAACCAGCACCCCCAGGTCCTTTTCCACCGGGCAGCTTTCCAGCCCCTCTTCCCCATGATCTGGGGATCATTTTATGAAGTACTAAATGATCACTTCAGGTGGTCATTTTAATTTACCTTTTTTATGCTGGAACTACTTTGACAGATTTATTACTTGATTTGTGATGAGTTCAGAATTGAATTGCTAAACTTTATGAAGGAGAGGAGTTTGTATAAAAGGAGTTTGGTAAATTGAGCTAAAATGATATAATGTAAAAGTTATATTAAGTCCATCACTTTTTATTTCTTCCCGATTATGGATACTTTCTCCATTGCTTCTAATTGCTGACATCCTTAGAGACCCTCTGAACACCCACATATTGTATATGATTTATTATCACATCTTAAATCAAGTTCTCTGAAAAAGAGTGAATTTCACTCCCCCCCCCAAAGAGTAACTTTTCACGTAAACTAGTTTTATCTGGAATCACTTTAGCTATATTCTTGGGTCCTAGTTTTCCCACAGTGAATCTAAATCACTTCATGTGAGAACTCTACTTTATTCTGAAGTTGGTATAAATGCACTTTGCTGATTATCAAGATCACATTATCTAATTGTTACATACCTGAATATTTTTAAAAGGATGCTGGGGACTCAGTAAACAATTATGCTGAATCACTCCATAATGGACTACTGCATGTTTTCTCATGAATAAAGTAACAGAGATTATATTTTCCGGACAGCATGTATTATACATGCATCTTGATATAAATTTGCGGTGCTGTTTGCAGCAGACATCACACCCTCTCAGCCAATTATCTGTCATAAGCAAATGAAACCATTTTGAAGAGAAACATTTACTTTATTGCATACTTAACAAAGGTCGCTTGTTTGATACAATGGTAGAAGTGTTGTGTGCCACATGTTGACTACATGTCTGGTCTGATGATGGAGTGTGTGTGCGAATGTTAGGACACATGGCCATGTTTTCATATAAGTTCCTTCATATGACTGGACATAAATGGCAAAGAGAAGCAGTCTGGTTCTACCCCTACTAACAGCATGGGGACAGAGGTACAACTTCATTTCTTGCCACTTACCAATGACTTTTGCTTCACTTATCAGATGGCAGTCTTGTGTAAAATGCATGCAAATGCCAATGAACAGGGTCTGGAACCATAGGGTACTGCACTCACAATTTAGTGTAGGTGCAACTTTTAAGCTGGTGTCACTCTTGAGTTACAGCTAGAGATAATCTTGCCTGCTCTCCTAGTCCCATTAACTCTTGAACTCCTGGCTATAGGGTGTGAAGGCAGGCAATGATTATCCTCTGTCATCACAAATTATACTATGAATTCAAATCCCCATCTTGAGTGAGTGGTCTAATGATATGACTACTAAGACAAAAGAAAGTCACTATGATTGTTGCTGGGACTCAGCTCCTCTAGATGCCCATCCCCAGAATCAGGGCTAGATGGAACAGATCCCAAGGGAGTGAATAATATCTAACATCTTCCTATATTCCCAGTGAAAGAGGCAGATATAATTTAACTAGATTAAGTTAGTAGGACCAAGTTTAACTTCAGACATCTAACTCAGTCACCCTCTGGACATGCCTACATGGCCAAAATTAGTGGAACTGAATATCCATATTCAGGTCTTTGGAGATGCTTTCATTGAGTATATAAGGGACATAACGAACATAAGTAGTTATCTGAGTTGGACTCTATTGGTTCCTTGACACTTCAAATTATAGACAAGTATCTAAATTAAGCACTTAACTGAGGAAGACTAGATTCAACACTTATTAATTCTCATTTTGATGAGTGGATTTATCTTTTACATGCAGATGGAATTACAGGACTGGATTCTTGAATGCTTGTTTGAGTTTTTAACCTTTTAACTGCATAACAGTTGGTTTCTAAATGCATCAATAACATGAGATTTTTAAAACCATGTTGTGCTTTAATCCACAAAGTAAAAGACAATTTGGCATTTAAGTTTCTCCTTAGGCAAAGACTAGTTCTAAATGAGTTTTACATATGAAAAAAAACCCCAGCTTCTATTTAAGTTACCAACAGATAATGGAGATTATGTTTATAGGTTAGAACATGATCTGATCAGACACTTGCAGATGAACATGCATAACTCTTACTAATTGGTTTTGAACATACAGAACTGATGACATGAATTGGAGAAACATGCACCTGTAATTTTCTGTATAAGCACAACAAAAGGCAATAGCTATTGACTTTTTAAAATGTTTGCTTGGTGAAGTGTAGATCTTGCTAAAATACCCCCCCCCCAAGATATATTACTGACATCTCAAGATTTTTTTTCGTATTGCTACTTTCCAGTTCTGTAACTGCATACTCTTAAGACATAACAGATACCAATCTGATGTTCACAATTTAATATAAAACCAGGAGAAACTCTTCAAATAAGTTATAATGAATAGAAAGAGGTCCAGATATTGTATTTAAAATACGATTTTAAAGTACACCCTTTTTAAGTCTGGAACTTCTACCCTTGGAATTTCTATGGATTTAAATACTATGATTCAAAAAAATTCCTCTTAATTTATAAATACATAAGTAAAGAAAGATCGAGAAGACATATTTATACAGAGATTTCTTTTCAGTTATCCCTCCCACTTTTGGCTACCATTAATCAAAATGAAATCACTAACAATTCCAAGAGAAAGAGAGTTCCATACTATTTCAAATACTGCTTTCAATTAAATCCATGCTAAACCCTTCCCTATCATGTTTTAGAATATGCATAGCAAATTATACGCATAGCATGTCACTACTCATTAATCACAACATTATTTTTTAATGTAAGAGAAGACAGGAGACAGAGAAGCTAAAGCTTGCTGTCCTATTAAAGATAAAGGCATTCTAACTTTTATACAAGGGAGGCAATATGCATTAATAAAATGTGTCTATTGTGTAGAGAGTGACACCTACAATATCCCAGAATAATCACTACATGGCAACTTAGTAGTTTGGAGAGATCTTTGCTATGGCTTTGTGTGACTTTCTGAATGCATGACCATCTGGGCCAGTAGTTAGGTTACTAAACCAATTATTCCTTTTCTACTGAGTGGCTTTTTAGCATAACCATTTCAAATTGCTTTCAAAAATTTCCTCTGACTGAATTGATTTTTTTTTCCCCAACTCACCACATGCTATCATATCTAAAATTTCATCAGTGAGATCTAATTTTATGGTTGTTGTTGTTGTTTAAAGTCTGTTAGGGTGTTATGGTAGTGATCTGCATTCTGTAAATACAGTAGATGTCAGGTTTGTAATAATTATACATACCTTCAAATAATAACATCTTCAGCTGAGATCTAAAGTTTATGCTTTTAATGGAATGTGTTAATAAAACCTTTTCCATCTTACTCTCTTACTAATCTTACCTGTAACAGAATCACAGAATGGTTAAGGTTGGAAGGGACGTCTTGAGATCATCTAGTCCAATCCCCCTGCTCAAGCAGAGTCAGCTACAGCAGGTTGCCCAGGACCGTGTCCAGTCAGGTTTTGAGTATCTCCAAGGATGAAGACTCTACAACCTCTCTGGGCAACCTGTTCCAGTGTTTGACCACCCTCACAGTAAAAAAGTGTTTTCTTGTGTGCAGATGGCATGCCGTGTTTTTTAATTTATGCCTATTGCCTCTTGTCCTGTCAGTGAGCACCACTGAGAAGAGTCTGGCTCCCTCTTCTTCGTCCCCTTTCATCGGGTATTTATAGACATGGATAAAATCTCCCCTGATCCCCCCCTATTCACTTTGCTATTCTTTTGAGTCCTTCTTTATGCTGTTCCAGTGGTAATAGCCAGCAATAATAAGTATATTCTCCAAAATACATAATTACATTATTCAATTGAAATCCCATGCTGTTTTTGAAAAAATATTGAAAGTTAACTTAAAGATCACAGGAGTTAAATCTTTTTGGTGCTCTGACTAAAGTATTTGAGTTTTTATACATAGAGGAATCAAATAAATGCATTCTCAGCGGAGTTGCAAAGGGGCTCAAGGAAGAACCGTATTATCTGCTTTCTTCTGTTAAAAAAATCCCCTTCCCTAACTATTATATCAATCAGTCTTTATAGTATGAAAGTGTATTAACTTTGTTAATATATATATTAGTTCCCATTATACACTGTACTGTAATGAGGTAGTGGAATTTTACTGGAGACTTTGGTATTATTCATGCTTAAGTAAAACAAACTAAAGGACAGCCCAGCCCTGGAAATAAGGACTTTGCTTCTTGGAAGCTTAGAGCTGTCCATGAAGGATAACGGATACCCTTGGACAATCAAGATAACGCCAGCATCCTAGCCCCTCTGACACATCTTTGAAACCCTCCCAGCATCATCTGGCGTCATAGATAAGTAACTATAGCAAGACTCACTCCAGGGACATCTGGATCAATAGACAAGCAACAAGAACACTGCAGAAATATAGTTGCTTTGCAAAGTTTTCCTATGATTAGTAATCGGTAGTGTGGGTGTTAGTGATTAGTCAAATCGTGTTGTACCTGAATGTTTGAAGGGTATAAAACCACTGTGTAAAACCACATTCGGGGTGCCCCAATCTGGCTGGGACACCTCATGCACATGAATAAATATTTACCCTTATAATTCTATACTTTGCGTCTTAGCCTCTCTCCTTGGTTGGCACGGGCCAGTAGTGAATTTTCGTGACACTATAAAATTATTTGCTTCCTGTTGCTCATATTAACAAAAAAACATTATCCCATTTAGCACTAGCAAGGATTCTCAATAGCAATCTATCTGAGTTTCAGTGACAAATAGCACAATATTGTTTTCTTTTTAAAAATTAAGAGATTTTTGGTATTATCTTCAAAATTTGTTGTGATGCTCCCAAGCACTAAAATTTGCATGCTTGTTTTTAAAACTCACATGTTAGCAGTAGCTTTGTTACAGAGATGCACTGCAGCTCTAAAAACAGTAGAAAACTATGTGGGAGATGGATGAGAATTACCAAAGATGGAAATACCTCTTTGTCTTTGCAGGTGTTTAAAGGGAAAAGAACAACATATCTGCTGCAATTATGATGGGGGGGAAAGTGTGGGGTTTTTCTGGAGGGTAGACAAGACAAGTCTCTGTACATTTCTAATTGTTCTGTGTTCTACAAAAAGCTGTTTTTAGCAAACATATTCTTATCACATTTGATGACAACATGTTCTTTCTAAAGGAGACTCATTCAAATTTGTATTTCACTGATTTTAAGGCTAAAATAGGCCATGAGGGCAAAGCAGCAAAGAATGTCTGTTCTTTACATTCTGATGATGTAAGACACATTGACGAGAGAAAAAAAGTGATAGTTCGCATCTTGTTTTTCCAGTATGGAAAATTGTGTTCATTAAAAATAGTGTGAAAGCATGATTTTTGAAGAGGGGTATCTTTCACTACCAAAACTATGTATTATCAAACTAATTAATACTACAATAAATTGGTATTACTAAAGTTGTAGGATAAGTTTGGCCAGTTAATTCTTCCTTTCTAGAGAAACTCATAAGTGGAGCATAACATAATAAAAACAACATAAAATATCACTCAATTATTATTTTAATTATTATTAGTAAGCACAATTTAGCCCAAAGATGTGTTTGCTATTATTTTCCTAAATGAAATCCTCCATTTTGGCTAGAACTCAGGAAAAAGAGGAGAGTCTACGACCTCTGGAAGAAGGGGCAGGCAAGTCAAGAGGACTACAAAGGTGTAGCAAGGTTGTGCAGGGAGAAAATTAGAAGGGCCAAAGCTGAGCTAGAGCTCAATCTGGCTACTGCCGTAAAAGACAACAAAAAATACTTCTTCAAATACATTAGCAGCAAAAGGAGAGCTAAGGAGAATCTCCAGCCTCTAGTAGACAGGGGAGGGAACACAGTGACCAAGGATGAGGAAAAGGCTGAGGTACTTAATGCCTTCTTTGCCTCAGTCTTTAATAGCAGGGCCAACTGTTCCCTGGGTACCCAGCCCCCTGAGTTGGAAGATAGGGACGGGGACCAGAATGGAGCCCCCATAATCCAGGGGGAAAATGGTTAGTGACCTGCTGCACCACTTAGACACTCACAAGTCTATGGGGCCTGATGAGATCCACCCGAGAGTACTGAAGGAACTGGCAGATGTGCTCACCAAGCCCCTTTCCATCATTTACCAGCAGTCCTGGCTAACTGGGGAGGTCCCAGTTGACTGGAGATTAGCAAATGTGACACCCATCTACAAGAAGGGCCGGAAGGAGGACCCGGGGAACTACAGGCCTGTCAGCATGACCTCGGTACCGGGGAAGCTGATGGAGCAGATCATCCTGAGTGCCATCACACGGCATGTAGAGGATAACCAAGGGATCAAGCCCAGCCAGCATGGGTTCAGGAAAAGCAAGTTCTGCTTGACCAACCTGATCTCCTTCTATGACAAGGTGACCCGCCTAGTGGATGAGGGGAAGGCTGTGGATGTTGTCTACCTAGACTGTAGTAAAGCCTTTGACACGGTTTCCCACAGCATTCTCCTGGAGAAACTGGCTGCTCATGGCTTGGACGGGTGTACTCTTTGCTGGGTAAAGAACTGGCTGGATGGCCGGGCCCAAAGAGTGGTGGTGAATGGAGTTTACTCCAGTTGGCGGCCAGTCACAAGCGGTGTTCCCCAGGGCTCTGTGTTGGGGCCAGTTCTGTTTGACATCTTTATCAGTGATCTGGATGAAGGGATCGAGTGCACCCTCAGTAAGTTTGCAGATGACACCAAGTTGTGCGGGAGTGTTGATCTGCTTGAGGGGAGGAAGGCTCTGCAGAGGGACCTGGACAGGCTGGATCAATGGACTGGGGCCAATTGTATGAGGTTCAACAAGGCTAAGTGCAAGGTCCTGCACTTGGGCCACAGCAACCTCATGCAACGCTACAGGCTTGGGGAAGAGTGGCTGGAAAGGTGCCTGGTGGAAAAGGACCTGGGGGTGTTGGTTGACAGCCGCCTGAATATGAGCCAGCAGTGTGCCCAGGTGGCCAAGAAGGCCAATGGCATCCTGGCTTGTATCAAAAATAGTGTGGCCAGCAGGACTAGGGAAGTGATCATGCCCCTGTACTCGTCACTGGTGAGGCTGCACCTCAAATACTGTGTTCACTTTTGGGCCCCTCACTACAAGAGAGACACTGAGGTGCTGGAGCTATATCCAAAGAAGGGCAGAGAAGCTGGTGAAGGGTCTAGAGCAGAAGACTTATGAGGAGTGGCTGAGGGACCTGGGGTTGTTTAGCCTGGAGAAAAGGAGGCTGAGGGGTGACCTTATTGCTCTCTACAACTACCTGAAAGGAGGTTGTAGAGAGGTGGGGGTCAGTCTCTCCTCCCAAGTAACAAGCGATAGGACAAGAGGAAATGGCCTCAAGTTGTGCCAGGGGAGGTTTAGACTGGATATGAGGAAATTGTACTTCACTGAAAGGGTTATCAAGCATTGGAACAGGCTGCCCAGGGAAGTGGTTGAGTCGCCATCCCTGGAGGTATTTAAAAGACGTTTGGATGAGGTGCTTAGGGACATGGTGTAGTGGTGGTCTTGGTAGTGTTAGGTTAACGGTTGGACTTGATGATCTTAAAGGTCTTTTCCAACCTATACGATTCTGTGATTCTGTGATTTTCAGAACAAATATTCTTATTCACAGAAGCAATCTGTTCTCAAAAATACATTTTCGAGACAAATACATTTCTGGAAAACAGCATAGATTTGATACGCCATATATCAAGCTTGCAGACAATATGTACCAGCTATAGTTCAAAGTCCCATCCTAGTGTTTGATTTCACATGGACTAGAACATGCAGCATCATTAGAGGTGAAGTTAACAGGAAGATTAGAAATGTTGGATTAAGCAACTTCCCTAAGCATGTGCATGGAACTGTAGCCCATAGCTCAGGAGCTATGTTTTGAGAGCTGCCACATACAAAACTGACTGGACCAAGGGAATCTACAGTGAACCACATCATGCTATCCCTGTCCCAGGTCAGTACATTAATACTGAATTATCTCATTCCACAGTGATAACCACTAAAATAATTCAGCGATATGTAAAGATCACACTTACATAGCCTATTCTCATGGACCACATTTACTGCTCCAAGCATCTTTATTATTTGACCCAGGTATTTATCTGATGACAGAATTGCAGACAATGTTTTTATATTCAAATAGATTGTCCAAACAGCTTCTCCATTCCATTTTAACGCAGGAAACCTTCTTGTACCAACACAGATAATTTATATATCAAAAGCCTAGTGACAATCAAAGCGATATGCTAGTTAGAGCAGGTTAATTACTGTTTTATCCTAGGCTGGACAGACAATGGCAGATCTGTGAAAAAACACAATCAGGTAAAAGTCCAACTGTACCAACCTCCAAGTGATATAAAATTCAGCAATACTACAAACATTCACCTTAGCACAAATGGGTGCTCTCTTCCAATTCTGCACATATGACCATGATAACAACATTTTTAACCTTCGATCTGATTTGCAGCATCCTAGAAGTTGTAAAAGTTAGTACTTTCAGCATGACATCACTTCCTCAGCTAATCATTATTGGCAAAAAGACATCACCATCTATGGATAAAACAAATCATGAGATACTCCTTTGGGAATAACAAGGTCTTGCAGTCTATAACAACAACATGGCTTATTACAACTTTTAAATCCATTAAGAGCTAGCAAGAAAAAGGGTACTGATAGATCTGAAGCTAAATTAAAAGGGAATAATTGAAGAAATTATTACAAAAACATTTTCATATTGATTAAAATTATTTTTTAACATCAATGGAACACTCAAAACAACCTTTGTTTTAATCTTCCAGGTCTTAAATCCATAACAATATAAACAGTGCTGTTGGGGAATTTTTATGGTATCCCTCGAGGCAAATTAAACACACGTTTATGCTTAAATATTTAAAAAAAAAAAATGCATTGGGCAGAGTCCAATTGTAGTCTAACAGTGTAGTCTGGGGGAAGGCCAGGGCTTATGTAAAGCTGATAAGGAGGATTCAGGCTGGAAAGCGGAACGTCTAAACAAGAATTACTGTCCTTGGGAGAGAAGCACATCCTGGAGAAATATGTAAGCTAATTAAGATGTTTTGGGAACCATCTGAAACAACTAGTAGAAGTGTGATAAGACGCACCCTCACGTGAACGATCCTCATTATAATACAAAAAGTCACACAGTCACACCCCTCGAGCTGGAGACCCCGGCCCAAGCAGAGACCCCTCACCTCTGAGCATGCGCAGAATATTAAAGTAGCACTGTAGCTTTAAGTTGAAATAAGAGAAATGTAGACCAATAGAAAACTGCTTTGTGTAATTACTTATGCATATGCATAACTAGACCATATAAATACTGTACCTGTATGACTGAACTTTGTGCTAGCTTTGTGGAGCTACCACCTAGCGCCCATCTCTGCACAGACATGAAATAAAAATACCTCTGCCCTGTGTGTATATTGGCGTCTTGCACACCGGGTAAACGACCTCACACTTGTGGGATAACACTACCGCCATAAGTGGTTCTACAAGGAGTCTGCTAAGATGCGTCACGAGCAGATTCCTTAGATACACTTGCACCAGCACCAATCCCATGAGCATGGGGCATCTCAGCCCAGCCTTGGGTCCATCCCCCGGCCCAGCTCTGCTGCCCAAAAGTGGCCCCTGAGAGCTGGCATTCCAGGATGGCTACAAGACAATGCTGGGACTGTTTCTTATCTCAACATCAAGGGAAACTTCACTCCCTTGCAGGCAGTAGTTCTGTCTCTGGCATTGCTGCTTCCAGCCAGTTTAACCCCTTCTGCAGTTGGGCCTTCTTGCCCTCCAGCCCAGATCAGTCCTTGGTCAAAAATTACCACTACTGAGCAGTTACAATTTTAATTTCCCCTTCAGTGCACTGCACAAAACAATTGTTCCCTAAGACATGGTGACTTTTTTTGTATATTGGGAACAAAGATATGTTATCCCTCTCAACTCTGACATCAAATAATGTTTTTCAAAGAGCATATAAAAGAAATGGCATTGTCTAGCTCAGGTGGCACCTTCCACTCTGAAAGACTTGTATGGAAAGTTTCCTTTGTTAAGCTAGTATCACCTCATCTTTCTAATTCAGAAAACAACATGACGCTAGCATGAGCTAATGTCTGTTGTTGTGATTTGATTTCTTGGCTTTCCTTTCTAGAAGATCAAGACACAAGGTAGACCTTCCCTTGACAGTCCTCACATGCTGTTTTGAAGAATGGCAATATCTTTTTTTCACCTTTCCCGATCTTGTTGCCCGTTTTATAAAATAACTCCCAAAACACATGAAGTATGTTTAGAGAGGAGACATTGTTTTAATCTGCGCAGGGTGCAAGGTGGAATATTTCCACAAATCAAGCACACCTACTGTAATTCTCTTCAGTATTTATACATGAAAGTTAACACACCACGCCTATCTAATACATAATCATTAGACTGACTAAGCATCCTCTTCTTCCATTGATCCGTATTTTCTCCGCTTCGATTTAAAGCTACAGTGTGATTTTAATTCACTGCGCATGCTCACAAGGAGTGGGGGGGGTAGTCCTTTCATCCCCCAATTGGGTCGGTGGTCGCGATCTCCCCCGCCGTCTTTACTTTTCCCCTAGTTACTGTGATTCCTGTTGTTTTCATGGTTGTTGTGGCATCCCTTTATCTTTACGACTTTCCCTGTAAGAGGACGTTCCTGTTATTGGTCCTTGAAGTGTTACAGCTTCGCATTCTTTGAGAAGAAACATATGCTTGTTAGTGAAGTATGCAGTGCCCGTACCCTCTTATCTGGCTTGAGCATTATCTATTACCTTGAAGATTCTACAATTCTCATCTTCTCGTATGCTAGTTTCTACTCCTAACTGTGATCCCTTCTTAGCTACTAAATAACTCCTATACTATTTCTATTTTATTTCAAAATATATACACATATATATATGGTTTAAGGTGACAATCTCTGCTTTTCTCTTCACTAAGCATAATTTTTTTCTCTTCTTTTTCTCCTCTTGCAGGTCCAAGGTATTTAATTGTACCAGCATTTTCTCTCCTCATGTGCAGCTCCCTGGATGGCTTTTTAATATGTTACTGCTTCTGATTAGTAACAGCCTCCCAAAAATTACTGTACCTTCACTATACTCTCCATAAAAACAACTCTAAACTATGCCCTCCCAGGACCACCCAAGCTGATTCTTTATTTTACAGTTCTAAGACTGCTTCTTCTTCTGTCATCTCAGACATAACTAGTTTGCATAGCCTACCGATAATCAACCAGCTAGGAGAAGAACAGGCACATAGATGTGAGGCTTCCTCTTCTAGGTCAACAAAATTTCCAACAAGATCTGTCCTTCCAAGCAAAGACCCCAGCAGAGAAGACCACAGTTAGGCAGGAAAGGCTTTAGATTCATAAACTCTATGAGACTTAGCTGCAATGGGACTATAAAAAGTGATAAGTCCTGAAGCTACCACAGCTAAACCTCAGAGGAATCATGAACCAGAGCCCTCAATAACTCTGAGAATTCAAAAAATTAAGAGGTTTATGATGAAACTGGAATTCATAAATTAAACTACATCAGAGACCACTGATCTGGAAGGGACGCCATCCAGAGGAACCTTGACAGGCTTGAGGGCCCATGTGAACCTCATGAAGTTCAACAAGGCCAAGTGCAAGGTCCTGCACCTGGGTCAGGGCAATCCCCAGTATCAGTACAGACTGGGGGATAAAGGGATTGAGAGCAGCCCTATGGAGAAGGACTTGGGGATATACTGGTGGAAGAAAAACTAGACATGAGCCGGCAATGTGCACTCAGCCCAGAAAGCCAACCATATCCTGGGCTGCATCAAAAGAAGCATGGCCAGCAGGTCGAGGGAGGTGATTCTTTCCCCCTCTACTCTGCTCTTGTGAGACCCCACGTGGAGTACTGCATCCAGCTCTGGGGTCCCCAGTACAAGAAAGACACAGGCCTGTCAGAGTGGGTCCAGAGAAGGCCACAAAAATGATCAGAGGGCTGGAGCACCTCTCATGAAGAAAGCCTGAGAGAGTTGGGGTTTGTCAGCCTGGAGAAGGGAAGGCTCTGGGGAGACCTTATAGTGGCCTTTCGATCTATAAAGGGGGCTTATAAGAAAGATGGGGACAGACTTTTTACCAGGGCCTGTAGTGACAGGACAAGGGGTAATGGTTTTAAACTGAAAGAGGGTAGATTTAGATTGGACATAAGGAAGAAGTTTTTTACGATGAGGGTGGTGAGACACTGGACGTTGCCCAGAGAAGTTGTGGATGCCCCATCATTGGAAGTGTTCAAGGTCAGGTTTGATGGGGCTTTTAGTAACCTGATCTAGTGATATATGTCCCTGCCCATGGCAGGGTGGTTGGACTAGATGATCTTTAAAGGTCCCTTCCAACCCAAACCATTCTATGATTTCTCTTAGTGTTGATAGGCTTTTGTTCAGCTTGATTAAAGGTAAACTGTAAAATGCATAAATGCTGTATGTATTGGATAAAATGAATTAAAGAAACAATGTGGCATTCTCAGATGACGTCACCCAGGATAATTCTATTCAGATCAGACCTGCACAGATAAACATTCACTTACTATGCTCAAAAATAACATTTATAAACATTAAGCTACTTCTACAATCAAGTAAGAGATCTCTGATTCTTTATTATGGTGAAGTAACTCTCATATCTGTCCAGTTTTGTTGTCTTCAATCACACTGCATCTTCCTTTTTTAAAAAAATTCTGTTAACAGAAAAGCTGAAATGATCTTACAAGATAAGAAATCCTGAAGACTTTTTCTAGTGTAAACAGGAAGGCCTATACAATACTCACTGTCTCAAGGCAAAAACTTTTGTTCAAGTTTCTTTTACTTCCACACACATGCATGCATGCATGCAGTCACAAACAGCTTTGCTTTCTGAGGCACTACTTTCTTTTTGCCTCAAAGGTTGCTGCTTGCTGCCTCTTCTGTACTCCAACTGCAATGAAATCACTGCATTTTGCTGCATGGAACGTGGGCAATATTTGTAAAAGACAGTATTTATTTGAAGGAAGGAGGTATATGGCTCAACAGAAGCATATTAATAAAGAGGCTGCATAATCACAGAATAATACATTATCAGATACATATCTGGAAGCTGCTCCAACCTTGTGGCTGAAACACTAATGAGGGAGAATGGCTGCAGAGACATACTTTGCTTTCCTGGAGCAAGGATAAGATAGTAATAAATATTCTACAAACCCGCAAATAATCCCCAAAAGACACACTGCCAACCACCACATGCCCATCAAATATGGGTTCATATGTTCACAAAACAGAACATTATTCAGCAATAATTATATGACTGCAACTTTTAAGAAGAGAAAACATCCCCAAAATATGTCCCAGCCCATGCACAGGTCACAAGCCCCATCCTCTCCCAACCGCCCGCCCTGCTGATTGATGCCAAGGACCAGAGCGCTGCTGAAACTGTCACTGAAATCGGGAATCAAACTCCTTAACACCAATGTAGCATTAAGAAGCAGGCATTCTTTATTACGGCACCAGATGCATGGGGGATCACTCCACCTAGCGTGCATACCGCAGGTTACATCAGCCGAAACTTATATTGTCCAGTTACATACATATGCATCAAATTTCCCCGAATGATCATGCATATTCATTCTATTTCCCAGAACTAATTATCATATTTACATGGTCCTTATGCATGCATCCTTGAACTCTGAGGGGCTTCCGTGGGGTCCTTGGTGGTCGTACAGGTGTGTCCTTTAGTTGACTCCTTCTCATGGGCATGCGCAATATCACCTTGCTTATGTAACTTGCTTCCCTTCTTCATGGTGCATGGTTCCTAACAATGATTGTCACCCTTATCCCTATTCTAACACAAACCAATTATTCTAACTACCCCTCGACTCGTTGTCAAGATGGGCTGGGGCTGTACTGGGAACATAGCAGCATGTCCATACTACTCCTCGTCCAATTGTCTTTGGGCATAGCAGCATATCCATAGCCATAGATGTACAAACACAACATTAAAGTATTGTCTATCCCACTCCTATCTCTATGTTGCTCAGTTACAAAAGAACAAACTAATCACTTTGGTTACAAAACACCCTAAAAAGTTGCCACGGAGCACTTGTGGGCGGTGTGCCTAGGGGTGCCGGGAGCGAAGTCGATAATTGCAATTATCTGCAAGTTGGGCAAAGTTTTGTGTCCGCTGCCCTCTGCAGCGCCCCACCGTGACTCACCAGCTTGGACTGGCCGCGCTGCAGGAACTCCTCTATGTTGTGAGCATGGGGGCTCACCACTCTTCGTTGTGCCCCCAGGATCTCCACGCGTTGCCCTCTCCAAAGCGCAGCCCCAGCGCTGTTCCCCACTCCACCCACCGCGGGTGGTGACATCAAGCCGTGCCGCAAACCCGGACCACGGGTGAGCGTGGAGCCCCAGTGGTGTGGCGGGGGCTGAGGAGCAAGCCTGAGGCAGAAAGCTTGAAGTAGGCAGTCTCCTCCTGCATCAGGATCACGTTTCCCTCTGGCCTGCGCAATCTTTAAACCCTTTAAATGCTTTGATTTATTCTTTAAATTATTTATTCTACTTCAGTAATTTATTATTGAAATAAATGGCATTTGCCCCTCTAACATTTCAGGGTCTCAAAGCAACAGGTATGAATTAGTGACTGCAGCAGGTCCTTTGGCAGGGATTTCTCAGTGTTCACATTCTACAGATGGGAAAACTCAACTGCAGAAAGCTTGAGGGCATTGGGTTCAGGGACACTGACTATTTTGGGGTCCCCTTGTCATGGTGGCACAAGCTCTGGAAGAAACCTAGCAGCCAGACTAGGCTCCAGAAACCCAGCCCTATACATCAGGCCCAGGATCATGCTTTCTAACTATAATGCCCACAATTACATTTCATTTATATATATATTCGACTGAACAGCTGACAAACAGTGTTAGCATAGAATCCACTCTATAGATAAAGTGAAATGCCAAGGAGCTGAAGTCCCTGTCCAGGATTGGAGAAGTCAATAGAAGGTCACATGATGGTGTCGCGGATGGAGTGAGCGTGCACTTCACTCGCAAGAGAGAAGTAAAAATATAGTTTATTGATACAGAATAGGGAGTTAACAAAGTTCAATGCGACAGTGATTTAACAAGATTCGATGGTGAGGTACACTTGATTATTTACTGCATAGAGGACAGGGTCAGACAAAACTGTCAGGGATACCCTCCCGTTGAGTCATAAGGTTCGGAAAAGGATCCCCTTGCTTTCTAAACTCCTTCTCAGAGAGGAGTCTAGGTGCGGCTAGATCCAGTCCTAGTCCCAGACTTGGTCAACGTTTTATGTCTAAAGGATTATATGTGCGCAATCAATCCTTTATATCACGTAGCTAAGATTTCAAAGTTTAGCATGCTATTAGTCACTTACCGAGGATCTGTTGCGGCAAGGAATCTCTCAACCTCGAGGAGTAACCTTGAGAGGCGTCCCTGCTCAAGGGGAGATCCTGGCGTGCAGCCCGCTGCCGTGCAGGAGAGCTCAAAGGGCTCTTGGGCTGCTCACTATTTATGGGGGATAAGATGATTGACCCATAGTCATATTTGCATGCCGACCACAGGTTTTAGTTTCTTCGGTGGGTGCATTGCACAATAGCCCTAGGCTATTGTGTTGTTATCTGTCTCCTGAATGCACTTTGAGCCAATGCAGCCATCGTGACCAGATGCATCCATTACAATCACCACTGGTGGTTATCACCTGAGCAGGGTTGCAGGAGATAAAAGTCGGGGGAAGCACACCATCACAGATGGGTCTAGAGAAGACCTGGAAATAAACTGGAGAATTTATAGCTTTCTCCAATGCTCTCACACCACTAGTATTCACTGGTGTGTTTCCTTTATGAACTATAAATAATTAACCTGAATAGTATGGATTTGTTATTCCTATCAAGTTGTGCCACTCTGGAGTTAACTATGCCTAATTATTAATAAATTCAGTGCTATGAGATCTGGGATTATTTTCTCCCATGTTGTCATGGTTTAGCCCCAGTCGGCAACTAAGCACCACACAGTCACTTGCTCACTCCCCCCACAGAGGGATGGGGGAGAGAATCAGAAGAGTAAAAGTGAGAAAACTCGTGGGTTGAGATAAAGACAGTTTAATAAGGAAAGCAAAAGCCGCGCACACAAGCAAAGCAAAGCATGGAATTCCTTCACTACTTCCCATGGGCAGGCAGGTGTTCAGCCATCTCCAGGAAAGCAGGGCTCCATCACACGTAATGGTTATTTGGGAAGACAAACACCATCACTCCGAATGTCCCCCCCGTCCTTCTTCTTCCCCAGCTTTATATACTGAGCATGACGTCATGTGGTATGGAATAGCCCTTTGGCCAGTTTGGATCAACTATCCTGGCTGTGTCCCCTCCCAGCTTCTTCTGCACCTGGCAGAGCACGGGAAGCTGAAAAGTCCTTGACTGGTGCAGCAACAACTAAAACATCTCTGTATTATCAACACTGTTTTCAGCACAAATCCAAAACATAGCCCCATACCAGCCACTATAAAGAAAATTAACTCTATCTCAGCTGAAACCAGGACACATGTATTATTTTACAACTCATTGAAGATATTATAAAAGCTAAAAGCATTTGCTTCCTTATTAACAAACTTTTTCTTATGAGTGTAATTCACTCCCATTTGATTTGCTAATTCTTTCATATCTTGCAGATCCTATTACTGAGTTGCTTGTCATGACCAATCTGCTCTGCCTAGTCATATGTTCCTGTTCCAAAGCGTTCTGGGGAACAGAAAAAAACTGATCTGTATCATAACCATTCAAAACTCAACAGTAAACTTTCATTGAAATATTTTAATGGACTGAAGCACCATGTAAATGACGTAACAAAATACTGTTAATGAGAGTGTTCTACAAGGAAAATTGAATTCTGCTACATTGACTAGAACATTTCTTTTTCTGGAACACATTACATAATGACTATATCTGAATTTAGATTTTTACATGATTCCATAGGAAAGTAGGTCTTTTAAAAGATTACAAATTTTGTGCAACATATTCTCATACTTAGAACTTAAAATTGAAACAGTAGTATTGCAATACAGGAATTACTGCATAATTTGAGATGCAGAATTGAGGTCTACCAAAATTTTTTGCCAAAAAATAAATCAATATGATCTTGCAAAAATGGAGTAAATTATATATTTGCCTTCAACAAAGTCTGCAAAACAAATGAAAAACCCCAGCCTGCTACAGAAGGAAAACTGAAGTTTGGGAAACTGATGCTTAAAGTAGTCATTTTTGCTGCATACATATTAAAAAAAATTATGATGACAGAAGGCAGACTTTGACAGCAAATAATTGATGGACAATAAAAAGCTTAATTTGCATAAAAGGAAGCAAAGTTGTATTTTTATGCATCAATAAGCACACTTGTTCCCATATATTGTAAACAGTGTTTTGACTAATTACCTCTTTGCACATGTAATGAGCAGGTGTCTGTGTGTAGTTATGGCTATAATCAGTAAACATACATTTTATGCTGTAATATCCAAGTGGTCTTCCACTGAGTTTAAAAGGATCCTCTGTATTCTTTGTGATCTACATGCTGGCAATCCAAAGATGGCCCCAGTACAGCTGTGATGAAACAAAACAAAACAAAATGTGTCTGGGCTCCTGGTTTGTGGGTTAATATCTGCAAAATGCCGCATGGGTAAAACAAAATATAAAACAGGAAAAGGAAAGTATTTGTAAAAGATATATTTTGAAACTGTATTTTAAACACATTGTTTGCATTGATAATTATTTAATAAATTATCTATTGTATAATTAATTATTTACATACCATTATGCAAAACCATGAACAGAGGATAGCATTTTTATCTGCTTAATATTTTATGGAAAATCCTTAGCCTGATTCTTCTCTTTTCTAACCCACTAGCAGCCACTAAGTTACCCCTGCTTTACTGAAGCTTAAAATAGAGGTGAATCAGGGCCCAAATTATTTTATTTATCTTTCTGATATACCTAAGCAAAATCAATTCACAATCTTTGAGAAGCTCTTCCTAAGGGGTGTTCTTCCCTTGATGTGCATAACATAACTCCTTATAAAATTAGTGGGAATCATGTACTAAAGTGAGAATTTACTCCATATCTCATTCACATATTTAAATGATTAAAAAGTAGTCTTGCCGAGTAATGCTGAATTTCCATTTGTTCACTAGCACATTTACAATGCATTTTGCCATGTAACAGAGATCGAGCCTGGGAACAATGAGTTCTGCTTTTGAATATGTAAGTACAAATAATGTCTTACTTCTGAGAGAGAGCACAGTTTGGAAGTGTATGTTTCTCTACTCACACGGCAAAGGAAAAGTTCAGGTTTTAATTTCAGCCTTTACTAAAACATGCAAGAATTTAAAATGACTTTGCAGTATCATTTTCTGTGTCCTAGAGAACTATAGCTCTAGTGATTATGAAGAAAGGGAGTTCCTTAAATGGTATTATCTTCTAAAAATCTCCTCACATCTCCACTGTGATCATCCAGGGAAAAGTCATTTGTATCATATACAAAGTATACTAGTAAAGCCTTATATCTTCATACATACTATGTGATATCAGACAAGGTTAATGTTTCACTTAGTCTTTTGTGAACTTCCATAGTTTCCATGATCTACATCCATTTTATTTATTCTACAGGAAAACAACTGAGATATTGGTTTTATTCCATACCAGAGAGGAACAAAACCAGGAATTACTTGGTAAAACTCAGACCTGAACTCTGCAGCTCATCCTTACAATTTAGCAAGGACTTTGAAGAGATGTCACCACATAGCTATGTAATGGTTTAGTATTTCTCTTATAAGTACTCTTTATGATAAACATTCAAATAGCATATTAACAATCATTTTCACAATAAAACTGAAGTTCCTATTACAAGAGTTGCTATATTACTGCAGTAGGAATAAACAGAACTAAAATGTTACATAATCATTTAAATACAAAAATAAGCCCAGTACATGGCTGTCGTGGTTTAGCCCCAGCCGGCAACTAAGCACCACGCAGCCACTCACTCACTCCCCCATGGTGGGATGGGGGAGAGAATCGGAAGAGCAAAAGTAAGAAAACTCGAGGGTTGAGATAAAAACAGTTTAATAGGGAAAGCAAAAGCCATGCACACAAGCAAAGCAAAGCAAGGAATTCCTTCACTACTTCCCATGGGCAGGCAGGTGTTCAGCCATCTCCAGGAAAGCAGGGCTCCATCACGCATAGTGGTTACTTGGGAAGACAAACGCCATCACTCCAAATGTCTCCCCCTTCCTTCTTCTTCCCCAGCTTTATATACTGAGCATGACGTCATGTGGTATGGAATAGCCCTTTGGCCAGTTTGGATCAAGTATCCTGGCTGTGTCCCCTCCCAGCTTCTTGTGCACCTGGCAGAGCATGGGAAGCTGAAAAGTCCTTGACTAGTGCAGCAACAACTAAAACATCTCTGTATTATCAACCCTGTTTTCAGCACAAATCCAAAACATAGCCCCATACCAGCCACTATAAAGAAAATTAACTCTATCTATCTCAGCTGAAACCAGGACAATGGCCATTAGCTATTGTAAGCACATAGTTAGAAGAGAATCTTATAAAAGAATTTGAAAGGAAGAAAGGCGATTTCATAAATTACTGAAAGAATAATTCTCCAGACAACCACCCAAAGAAAGAAGAACGAACAAAACTGCTTGGAGCAGCAGTGCATTGACAAGCGTTGACACTGGCACTTAAACCTTTTTATCTTCATAGTCTCCATGTGATTTCCATATACATCCTTGAAAGCTACTGTTTTTCTCCTATAGGTTTTACCAATGGGACATGTGTACTTACAGTCACCAGTTATCCTGTTTTCTG
Organism: Ciconia boyciana; assembly: GCF_034638445.1. NCBI lineage: Eukaryota > Metazoa > Chordata > Aves > Ciconiiformes > Ciconiidae > Ciconia > Ciconia boyciana. The sequence goes on from NC_132937.1 coordinate 14,178,012, forward strand.
TATCAATCATCTTCCCTTTCTATGGGTAACAGTGCTTTTCCACGCTGCATGCACTTCAGTTTTACCTGTTCGAATTACACTGGTTAACCTATAAAGATGGTCAGAAAAAAGCCACTTCAAATATTAGAAGACTCTTCTCCAAACATGAGGAATTTCCATCAATGCTGCATAAAACTTCAAACACTGTGAATGCCTCTCATTTTTCTTCAGAGATGGCAGGTATGAAAAAGGAGTCAATGAATTCAGTGTCTGTATTGGATTACTAGTTTCCTTAGTATAAACTGAGTATTAACAGGAAATGATGTTATACGGGGGATCACTGTTGTTTATATGATTACTTCATTCCCAGTCATAAATTTAAAGATGAAAATTTTATAAACAGTCCCCATTGCTCTTATGAAAGATATGGTATAGTAAAAACAAAGGTGCTGTTGTTGACAGAATCACAGAATGGTTGAGGTTGGAAGGGACCTCTGGATGTTATCTGGTCTGACCCCCCTGGTCAAGCAGGGCCACCTAGAGCCGGTTGCCCAGGACTACGTTCAGACAGTTTTGAATATCTGCAAGGAGGGAGACTCCACAACCTCTCTGGGCAACCTGTGCCCAGTGCTCAGTCACTGTCACAGTAAAGAAGTGTTTCCTGATGTTCAGATGGAACCTCCTGTGTTTCACTTTGTGCCCATTGCCTCTGGTCCTGCCACTGGGCACCACTGAAAAGAGCCTGGCTCTGTCATCTTTGCACCCTCCATTCACCTGAATTTGTATACATTGATGAGATGCCCCCTGAGCCTTCTCTTCTCTTTTTTTGTCCTTTCTTAAATATATTTTCAGAGGCACCAACCACCTTCATTGATTGGGTCAGCTTTGTTCTATGGCGGGTCCGTTGCAGAGTCGGCTGAAACTGGCTCTGTGTCCAGCACAGGGCAGCCCCTGACCTCTTCTCACAGAGGCCACCCCTGCAGCCCCCTCGCTACCAAACCCTTGCCATGTATACCAAGTACAGGTAGTTAGATGATCATTACAGATTATTATATGTTCTAGAGTCCTTCCCTCTTGAAGAAATTAAAGGTATTACTTAGGTGAAGGGACTTCTAGACTCGTTGTTCAAAATCTGATTTCCCCCTGCTCCCCTTTTGGTTTTGTCAATTGCTGTATGCCTGGGAGGTCTAATGTAATGGAGGCCTTTGATTAAAGGTGTTTAAAGCTCTCGGGCCTCATTGATATCTCAAAAATAAGGATCAACAAAAATAAGATGATAGTTGATGTTGCTGATATCTCAAAGGCAAAGCATAAAATTCTTCAGGGCTGCTCCACATGCTGCGAAAGCATAAAATCAGCTTGAAATAATCAGTGCAGTTAGCTTAAAAGCTATATTTCAGATCAAAGTTGCTTAATAATGCTGTGGTAATCTTGGTGTTGCTTTATGCTGAAGAAGTTGGAGGAAATGTACTCATTTTTGAAATTTTGTTTTGATATGCTTTGGGCTCATAACAGACTTGTATGTGGTCAGTTTTATAGCTCCCTCTTTTTAATGTAGTGTAAAACACCCCCAAAAAAAAAAAATAAATTGTGTTATCTACATCTGTTGTAAGGGAGGATTTTTTAAGGTTGTTTCCTGTTTAATTTCCATGTTGACTGCACTTTTTTTAAATAGCTCTCTCTTGCTAAAGTTTTGCTGTCCTTGGCTTTTGAGGATTCATAGCCAAGAAGCTAGTTGTAGGAAAACTGAATAAGAAAATAATATTTTAAAAAATTTTTTTAGGAATAAGTTTTTTTGGGCTGGTTGTACTTAACAGTAGCTGTTTAAATGAAATCAGATAAGTTTGTTTCCCTTTCTCTCCTCATTATTACAACCCTTTCTGTAACTTGTTCATAATGTGCAGTGTCTTTGATATGGATTTAAAGGTGCAATATCATGATTATGAAAGCTTCAGTAGAAGATGATGATTCAGGATGGGAACTTGGTATACCTGACAAGATGGAAAAGAGTAATACAAGCTGGGTAGATATAACCCAGGATTTTGAAGAGGCTTGTAGAGGTGAGTTGTACTACTTGTATTCTGAAGAAAAATTGGAATCTTTTGGAGGACTAAATATGGTTCTTGAGATCTTTTAGGCAATAGTTTGACCCTGGTTCAAGCTCCACATGAATGGACCAAATTGATTCTGGGTTTGCCTGTATTAAACTTAGGAATGTCAAAAGAACCATGCCTTGCTTCCCCTTCCAGATTATAGAAATATATATATTTTTCATTCTGTTTTTCTCTTTGCAAAGATTTCTCCCCTTCTCTTCTGCTAAACAGAAACCTTGTTCATTTAGGACCCAATGATTTGTTAATTGGTCAGCACATCATTTTTAGTCTTTGAAACAAGACTGAGCATCTGAGATGTAATGCATTCCAGTCACTTGGAAACAGTTGCTCATCTTTAAATAGGGTCTTTACTAATTAATATTATTATTAGATATTACTTAGTGTTAGTTTACTCTGACAGTGACTTTATTTTTTAACTGATTTTTATTATTATGTTAGGGGAAAAATAAATATAAACCTGCAACTTACTACACACAATAAGTTAGACAATTGTCATGGTTTAGCTGCAGTCAGCAACTAAGCACCACACAGCTGCTCACTCACCCTCCCCCCTCCTGGTGGGATGGAGGAGAGAATCGGAAGTAAGAAAACTCGTGGGTTGAGATAAGAACAGTTTAATAATTGTGAAAAAGGAAAAAAACCCATATATATAATAATAATAATAAACTGTAATGAAAAGGAAAACAACAAAAGAGAGAGAGAGGAACAAAACCCAGGGGGAAAAAAAAAAAGTGATGCAACCACTCACCACCCACTGACCGACGCCCAGCCAGTCCCCGAGCAGCGATCACTGCCCCCCAGCCAACTCCCCCCAGTTTATATACTGAGCATGACGTCATATGGTATGGAATAGCCCTTTGGTCAGTTTGGGTCAACTATCCTGGCTGTGCCCCCTGCCAGCTTCTTGTGCACCTGGCAGAGCATGGGGAGCTGAAAAGTCCTTGACCAGTGTAAACATTACTTAGCAACAACTAAAACATCAGTGTGTTATCAACATTATTCTCATACTAAAATCCAAAACACAGCACTATACCAGCTACTAGGAAGAAAATTAACTCTATCCCAGCTGAAACCAGGAAAACAATGATAAACACAATTTCTATATACCACCAAAGGATTCCCTTAAATTAATGATATAGGACTTGTATACCCATGAAGTACCAGTAAAGGCTCCATGAAAAAATAATGAGGAAAACAAACCTTTCAATAAACACCTCCCCTGAAAAAAAAAAATTTAGATGGAGCCTGAAAACTACTGTCCTGCGTTTCAGGCTATTCAGAAGCTATTGTTTGGTAATTTTAAAACCCTTTCAACTGCTGGAATAACAGAGAGGAATGCGGAAAGACTGTGAAGAACTGTTTTCTTAGCCTTTCAGTCTTGAAAGCACTTTATAAGTGAAAGCAAATAAAGGTGTAGTAGAAATGTCTGGTCTGCTTTGCACATCTTGTTTTCTTATAGCATGAGACAACTTGGTGAGTGATACGACTATCTTGGAAAAATTGCTTTAGAAGGATAATGGTAATTTATCCTGTTCTGTTCCTTTGCAGAACTGAAGTTAGGAGAACTGCTTCATGACAAGCTGTAAGTATGCTATTGGGATAGTTCTGGTTCTTTAGATAGAATTAGTGCATATGTATTAATGTTTACTAATGAAAAAGTCATGCAGTACCAACTAAGCTTTTTTAAACTTCTACTTTAAATAAAATAGTCAAAATAATTCGGAATAACATTCATCCTCAGCAGTATATACATGATGCATTTGTGTGAATGCTAAATGTTTTTTCGTTGTGCCAGTAAAACACTACCTTTGCAGTTAACAGATTTAATGCAAGCACTAGAATTTTATAGTGTATCTAATCATCAGTTGTGTTGACACTGCTGAACTATTTTACATGGTCTTACTTTTACACACAAAGACCAGAAAGACTTCAAGATTTTTATTCAGTTACCTTAAATGTCACCAGCAAGTTTAGGATAAACAGTCCATGTGGTTTAACATAACTCTAAAATGTAATGCCAAAATGGAAACTGAGCGCTCTACAGATCAAGAAAAGTATACTTAAAAAGCACGTGCTAAGATTTTGCTGATTTTTTTAAAAATACTTTAATCTTGCTTCATTTTAAAAATAAAGTAACTTGTTTAGCCACATGGGTATGTTCATCTGCAAAAAGAAAAAATGTTGACTTAAGACTAATAGCTCAGAAAACAGAACCACATTGTTAAATGCAAACTTGCTTAAAAACACTGGTGCAAGGATGTCACCAAGTAATTATTCAATCATGTTGCATAGTCTCTAAAAAGATGCTATGTCTTATGCGGTTTATAGATAAAAGCATGCACAGATCTAGTAGCGGGGTATTTGGCTAAGAAGCATTCTTCAGCTTAAAAACCCAAACCTATGAGTTTTCTCTTTTAAAAAAGGTTTTAAAAAAACAAATCTATGAGTTTTAGGCATATCTTTTCTTAGACACTTGTTGAGAGAACCTCAGACTCCTGAAAACCATGCCCACTCAAGATCAATAATAATGTTTACAAGTCTTAGTTTATTGTTTATAGTAAGAATACAGTGTACTCAGGTTGTCATCTTATGTGTTCTTCTACATTCGTTTATACAAAAAAAATATTCATAAACCAAATTATTAAATTTGGAACTTTTTTGTATTGGTGTCCTTAGTTTTGGTCTTTTTGAAGCCATGTCTGCAACTGAAATGATGGATCCCAAGATGGATGCTGGTATGCTTGGAAACCAAGTTAATAGAAAGGTTCTTAACTTTGAGCAAGCTATCAAGGTTCGTGTGACTTCCCTGGTTTTGCCTTTTCATTGTCTGTGTGTGTTTAAAAAAAAAAAGTTTATGCTTAATTGTGCTTAACTGCGATTTGATTAATAAATGTTCTTAATATTTACATAACATTGTTTTTTATTTTTAATATTTAAGTATTAGTATAAGAAATAGGCTGTGGTGTTTGCCTTCTTAGTATCCTTGAAATTATCTAGGTTACAAACTCTTCTAGTGAAAAATACTGTAAAATTCTTACATATTAATGTAACCTCAAATCCATTTCAGAAATGATGCTATAAGTTGTCCCACGCTTCTCTAAAATGTGTCTCTTATATGAAAATGTTTAGGTTAGTCCCCTTTTCAGCTGAAGGGAAACCAGCTTCTCTACAAAAGCTGTAAATTAACACTTTTCAATGTGACTGTCAGTTCATTAGCACTGAGCAGAAGCCAACTACTTTAACAAAATTATAGGGTAACCATTGACAGTAGTGATTAACTTCTGATGCACGGTTAAAATGAAGTGGTGAAGAGAGGTTGAAAGATTCTCCATCTGTTACTTTGGGGAAAAAACAGTATACTCAGAGAGGAAAAAATTCTTTTTTTTATAATGGTACTTGGAATGGATTAAAAGAGAAGCCTTTGTAAAACAATAGCTGTCTAATTCTTGATGCAGATTTGTATAGGTTGAGCAAATACTATTAAAGTAGGGTAGCTGCCTTCTTGATCCTGACCTTGAAGGCAGTAAAACTCTGTACAAGTGTCTGCAATGTAAAAAGTTGCCTTTAAAGAATGGGACCTACGTATTATTTAATGTTTGGTACTTATTATGTCTATATATGTTGTTTTGTGATTTTTAACTTTCCCAGTCAGGGAACCAGTATCCACCCCTTATTCTATACCATCTACGTCATGCCCAGGTCCTACCCTTTCTAATACATTCCAATTAATCACCACCACTTTCCCTGTCTTTTGATATGTACACACAGCTATCATTCCCTTGGTCTATGGGCCATCCCTCTAAAATGTCCGTTGAGGTCATTTAGTCCATGACTTTGGGCTCCATCTGTCATAACAGTCCTTCAGGGCAGGAGAGAGGGTGTGTGGGGTTGGATTGTTGCATGCTGAAGCCAGTTCTGGTTCCATCACTGCTGCACTTTGCTTGCTTTCAGCAAAGTTCCTTCTTCATTAATCTGGGTGATTCTCACTGAAATACCATTGATATGGCATATAGCCACCATAAAAGTGATGACATACAGTATTGTATAGCAGTTAACATCATACCATTTAGTTCATTGGCTATTCTCACCCAAAATCAAATCCCCTTGAGGTACACAGCGGACTTCCCCATCCTTCTGCATTACTCACCAAGTGCACCCAGGTCCTTGACCAAAAGCAATCCCACGAATGGGCTTGCCTTTCCCGAGGCAGGAGTAACCCAGACTGTCTTCCCCAGCATGTTTTTTATGTGCACTACAGAGACTTTATCTCCTTCTACAGTGCGTAAAAGTTTTGATTGGGCAGGGCCAGCTCGATTGACAGATCCCCTAGTGTTGACTAACCAGGTGGCCTTTGCTAAATGTGTATAAATGTTTGAATGTCCCACCACCCATTGCTCTCAGTGTAGTCTTTAACAGCCCATTGTATCATTCGATTTTCCCAGAGGCTGGTGCATGACAGGGGATGTGATATACCCACTCAATGCCATGCTCTTTGGCCCAGGTGTCTATGAGGTTGTTTCGGAAATGAGTCCCGTTGTCTGACTCCATTCTTTCTGGGGTTCCATGTTGCCATAGGACTTGCTTTTCAAGGCCCAGGAGAGTGTTCCGGGCGGTGCCATGGGGCACAGGATATGTTTCCAGCCATCCGGTGGTTGCTTCCACCATTGTAAGCACATAGCGCTTGCCTTGGCGGGTTTGTGGGAGCATGATATAATCGATCTGCCAGGCCTCCCCATATTTATATTTCAGCCATCGCCCTCCGTACCAGAGAGGCTTTAACTGCTTGGCTTGTTTAATTGCAGCGCATGTCTCACATTCATGGATAACCTGTGCAATAGTGTCCGTGGTCAAGTCCACCCCTCGATCACGAGCCCATCTCTATGTTGCATCTCTTCCTTGATGGCCTGAGGGGTCATAGGCCCACAGAGCTATAAAGAATTCACCCTTATGTTGCCAGTCCAGATCCACCTGAGCCACTTCAGTCTTAGCAGCCTGATCCACCTGCTGGTTGTTTTGATGTTCCTCAGTGGCCTGACTCTTGGGTACACGAGCATCTACGTGACATACTTTGACAAGCAGGTTCTCTACCTGGGCAGCAATGTTTTGCCACAATGCTGCAGCCCAGATGAGTTTGCCTCTGCGCTGCCAAGTGCTCTGCTTCCATTGCTGTAACCACCCCCACAGGGCATTTGCCACCATCCATGAGTCAGTATAGAGACAGAGCACTGGCCACTTTTCTCGTTCAGCAATGTCTAAAGCCAGCTGGATGGCCTTTACTTCTGCAAATTGGCTCGATTCACCATCTCCCTCAGCAGTTTCTACCACTTGTCGTGTAGGACTCCATACTGCAGCTTTCCATCTCCGATGCTTTCCTACAATACGACAGGACCCATCAGTGAACAGGGCATATTGCTTCTCATTTTCTGGTAGTTGATTGTACAGTGGGGCCTCCTCAGCACGCGTCACCTCCTCCTCTGGTGATATTCCAAAATCTTTGCCTTCTGGCCAGTCCATAATTACTTCCAAGATTCCTGGGCGATTGGGGTTTCCTATTTGAGCCCATTGTGTGATCAGCGCAACCCACTTACTCCACGTAGCATCAGTTGCATGATGCGTAGAGGGGACCCTCCCTTTGAACATCCAGCCCTGCACCGGCAGCCGGGGTGCCAGGAGGAGCTGTGCTTCAGTACCAATCACTTCTGAAGCAGCTCGAACCCCTTCATATGCTGCCAATATCTCTTTTTCAGTTGGAGTATAGCGAGCCTCGGATCCTCTGTATCCCCGACTCCAAAACCCTAGGGGTCGACGTCGAGTCTCCCCTGGTGCTTTCTGCCAGAGGCTCCAGGTAGGGCCATTCTCCCCGGCTGCGGTGTAGAGCACATCCTTTACATCTGGCCCTGCCCGGACTGGCCCAAGGGCTACTGCATGAACTATCTCCCGTTTAATTTGTTCAAAGGCTTGTCGTTGCTCAGGGCCCAATTGGAAATTGTTCTTCTTCCGGGTCACTTGGTAGAGAGGGCTTACAGTCAGACTGTAATTTGTAATATGCATTCTCCAAAAACCCACAACGCCCAAGAAAGCTTGTGTTTCCTTTTTGCTAGTTGGTGGAGACATGGCTGTTATTTTGTTAATCACATCCATTGGGATCTGACAACGTCCATCTTGCCATTTTATTCCTAGAAACTGGATCTCCTGTGCAGGTCCCTTGACCTTACTTTGTTTTATGGCAAAACCGTCTTTCAGGAGGATTTGGACTATTTTCTTCCCTTTCTCAAAAACTTCTTCTGCTGCATTGCCCCACACGATAATGGCATCAATGTATTGCAGATTTTATTTAAATGTTTTCATTACAGGCTTCATGAGCTTCTGGAGGCAGAGGAAAGTAGGTACTTTACTGAGATGGAGTCACTTGAAGAAACGGCACTGGAGAAACAAGAGAAAGTGAGGGAGCGAGCAAAATTACTGAGAGAGAAGAGAGAAAAAGAAAGACAACAACTGGTGGCTGAAAAAACAAGAGCAGCAATTCAGGTATCTTATAAAATAAAATTTGGGTTAAGTAAATACAAAGAGGCAATTTAACAAGAACGTGACAGTAATAAACTGAGGAAGGAAAGGTGAATGTGATTGAAATGATAAAACAAAAAAAATTAAGGTGGTTTGGATAGAGGTGTATGAGCTTTGTCAGAAGTTGAAAGGCCTCAGTTATGTTGCATGCAGTGGAGCAGAGTATAGTCTTTTTCTGACTTTCGATTAAGGGGTGCAGCCTCTAAAGACCAGGGATCCAAATTTGCAACGCCGTAACGCTCAGTGAAGTGCGTGAGAAAAATTTTCATTAATAGAGATGAAGGCAACAGGTACAGAGAACTGTACTGTCTCCATTATTTGAATTAAGTGTTGAGATACCATGAAAACATTATTCCGAGTGTAGTGCGATACTCCTTGTCCTGTGTGAGCATTCCTGCACTGTCACCTGCCAAGTCAGCTGTTTTTGTAATTCCTTGTTCTGGCATATAGTTCTATTTCAGCTTTATACTATTGGAGTGAAAAGGGTTCATGGAAGGTTAATTTGGCCTAAATCATGCTTATTAAGCTAATACATCGAAGATCCTTGAAAAGTTAAGATTGTCTAAAAATACAGTGTTTTTATTTATTGCATACTTTTCAAGAGTACCAGCCGAAGCTAAGGTTTTAATGCAACCTGAAGTTCTGTGCCAAGTCTTCCCAGATGCTGAGCTTGGCAGCGTCTTTTGAAGTCATTAAGATTTGCAGGTGCTTATCAGGCCCTGAGGCCTTGGCATGAAATCTGACTTGTTCAGTTCTTGGAAATCTGGTTTTCTGAGGAAAGGATGAAAATAATATTAATGTAATTTAATTGTAATCATTTGAAGTGTCTCTTCCCAGTCTCCCACAGTGCTACGGAAATCCACAACACCTGCTTCTCAGTGTGCAGAGGCTGGGGATAAAAATCAACACTTGTTTTCACTTCATATAAACTCTAATTAACTAATTTCACAGATAAATGTTGGTTTCTTAAATGTGGGGTTTATTGACTAAGGTGTTAAGGCAGTGCATGCACTTCTAAATTCACATGCTGGCTTTAAAATATGGCCCTCACAATTTACAATTCCTAGTTATTCTCTACCCATCATACAAAATGGTTGAAATTCATGTTTAAAATTGTTTAGAGGAGACACTGCTGGAGTGCCTTTTATTTTGTACTTGTAGCTTGTCTTACGTGCCAAGGAGAAGGGATTCAGCTTGCGATTTAGACACCTAAAGGTAGGTGTCTAAGTGTTGGTATCTTTATATTCACTGGGAATCTGAAATTGTGTTCTACTCAGTAGATCTTCATTGAGATCAGGACAGTTAAAGGAACCTAATGTCATCTTAAAGTAGGCATATACTGGTCTGCCAGTTGAACTGCACCCTAGCCTCCACTGACTGCATTGATTAGGTTCCCATTTATTAGAATGGGAATTTAGCTCACATGTAGATTACTGTTTAGATACCTAATTTTAGATATTTTAATTGCAAAATGAATCCCACCAGTGAATCTCATCATCTGGTGATACATACTTGGACTTTCATGCTGCAGTTGCCTGCCTGAGACATTTCTCAGGTCCTCTTACTTCCCAGTACAACCCTATTGATATGTGGTTCACTCAGTCTCATGGGATCATTCCCATCATCCTTCTACCTTTCCCAGTCTGCTCTCGGATCTAGGCAATATTCATACCACATGGTATCCCATTAAAAAGTGTTGCTGGAGCTTTACTGGTGGTGTTCTGCTGGCTGCAGTTTTTCAGAGGATTTAGAGGCAGTGAAATAATCTTTCTTCACAGCTGTTGTGAGTGGCAATCTTTGAGTATCTCTGCAGATGAATCTTCATCCTACAGTGCACAGAGTCCTTCTCTTTGAGTGTCCTGATGTAATAGAAATACATTTCCATAGTCAGTTCCTCCCTCTGTTCTTCTAGCTCTGTCTCTTTCTACTTTTAAATTAAGGTCCCTATAAAAAACAAAAACTTTAATAACACCAACTGACAACAGTTCACCTTGTCGGTTGATCTCTCCTTCGAAAGGCAGATATCTTTCTTCATGTATATGCTTAGTAATATTTTAAAGTTTGTTCTTTTCCAATGAGAAAGGAAGTCTCTACTGTGGTGATCGATTCTGATTAGATTAGTAACTTCTAATATCTGAATCTGCATGTATTTGTCTTCTTTAAGTAGCCCCAAATCTGTTTTTCCCCCACTGTTAGCTGTTACTCTTCCTCCTAAACCATCCTGGTCCATGCAGAGATCTGGGAGCAGGCTTTGCTGATCATGAAACCAACACTTATTGAAGATCCACAACCAGAAATCTGTAATTGTGTCACAACCTGTCCTCTAGGGCAGTGGTCTCCAAACCTTTTTGATTGCACACCCCTATCAATAAAAAAGAATTTTTAGCACTCGCCCCCAATATGTTTATTTATAAATTATATACTTGTACTACTGTACTAGTATATTATGTACATTATAAAACATATGCAAAAATAGAAATTAAGAGGGTGAGATAAAGATGAAATAAACACTATTTTTATTTTTAATGTTATTTATTAATGGTACAAAACATATTTTCTTTCTGCACCCCAATGGATTGTCTTGCACACCCCACTTTGGAGACCGTTGCTCTAGGACACACCCAGAGGAGCCCTGGGAGGTCATTTCAGTAACAGGTGGATATACACATGATTTTCTGTTTCTCTTTGCCTGTGAATTTACAACTATTTTGAATGTCTTTCTGAAACCTAATACAGACTTCTTTATATTTCTTTTAAATTTAAGGCGCTCCACTCTTTTGCAGGTATAGATTCTCAAACCTGAGGTATAGGAGCACCTATAGTGTACAGTGCTCCAGTACCTTGTTCCAGAGTACTAAAAGGCAGCTCTTTTATTAGCCATGTGGGCTTGGTTTGGAGCTGTAGCCTCAGGGTATAGATTTAACAGCTTCTCAGTAGTCATGTTAGCCAGGAAGAGTCCTTTGTTGCAAGGTGACGGAGGGCACAGTCCTTGGACCACCAGAGTCCCGCTGGAATTCATTTTCATGAAGGGCTACAACTTGTATGAAAAGATATTCAGCCAGTTTTAGCCCAAGGGCATGTTCATCACTGGTATCTTTAAAGAAAATTGCAATGTCTTAAAATTTGCATAAAACACATTACATCCTCTTTCTTGCGATAACATCAGAAGCATCCATACAGAGAATGTTATTATCACAGCAACTTTGTACTGCAGCCATAAAATGAATAAATAAAAAATAAATGCAGTTTCTGTCTTTGGGAAGTGGCTACATACAGGCACAATTTTAATGTTAAGAAGCTTAGGATAGCAAAGTGAGGAAGAAAAACAGCCATCTGGGGGAGCAGATGTTTATAGGTTGCTGTAAAAGCTGCTTTGAAGGAATTATTTTGATGAAATCAAGCAATTGCAGGGTTATTTTAATATAAAATTCTAACCATGCTGAACTTTTATTTAACTTCTCTTCCCCTCTGAGAATTCAATTAAATTCAATTTAGTTTATAATCATGAAAAAGAATAACTAATTCTTTATTCCTTCACTGCTGAGAGAACTTTGAACCCATTGTGTTAAGGTAATACAGTTATTTCTAATGGTGTAAGATTTCAAATCTTAATAATGGCATGTTTCCCTCAGAACATTTGAGAAATATGTTTTTCATGAATACTAATTAGTACTCTAGTCTTTAATCACCACTAACTCCTACCCAGTAGTTGGAAGATAGATCCCAGTGTTAAAATGTAAGAAAACCGGCAATGATGTAGGATGTTTGTTGACCTGCTTGAAGGCAGGGGCACCTCTTGGAGTGTGCCGTGGCTCACAGCATGCACATCGCTGTGCTGATCTCTGCTTTTGTTGTTGGGACAACCAGTGAATGAGTGGGCAGAAGGTTCCCCGTCTCATACAAGGAAGTAAAACAGCCATCCTTTTTCACTAGACTGCACTGGCATCTGCTCCTTCGTTCCTGTATTTCCTCACTCTTCTGAGGACCTGAGCTGAGGATGGTTCCTCATTCCAGGGACAGTTCCTCCTTTAGAGGATACAAGCCCAGGTCTCCAGGAAGAACGCAACATTTGGTTAGAGGATGTGGCATGTCCTAGGATTGGGGGAGAAAAGTGCTAAGTGTGGGAGGTTTTATCTTATGGAGACTTGATGTTGATGAAAGGGGACTTGGCAGATTACTGTTGTTTCTTCTCAGTCAGGAACAGTTAAGAAGTTAGAAATGCCTTCTGGATATCAAGTAAAATGAGAATTTTGTTTTCATGGCACTGCTTTCCCTTTTATTGTTTGTATATAGTGCTTAGCACCTTTCACCACTGCCTCAATGGCATTAGGTGCTTTACAAATAGAGGATGAAGAGAGAGATGCCCTTGGACCCAGAAGCTTACAGCTGAAATGTGAGGCAGCAAACAGTGAATGCTGACAGGAAGAAAATGTGGTGAGACCTCTGTTTCTGCATGAAATTACAGGTCAAGCATTGTGTTCTTTGGCTGTATCTCACTCCTGCAGCACCAAGGGAGAGCGAGGTGTAGCAAGCTTTCCCCTCCACAGTCACAGCTCTGATTTTGCACCACTCCACTGTAAGTTTGACTGGTCGGATGGCTCTTGCTGTGGCACTGAGAACAGGATCAGGCTGGCTTTCGGCACTGACAATTTTTCTGTCTGTCAGCAGCTTTTTCAGCCAGTTCTGAACTGGAGGAGGGGCTATTCAGGGAAATGCTCTTTGCAGTTTATAAGCCCTAAGTAATTTTTATTAGGCTGGCTTAGCATGGAGTTGTATTGGTAAAGCTCTGGAAGATCTTGTAAGCCAACACACAATTATTACACGCTGGTAGTTGCCTCAGCCACATATTAATGATACCTGGAGCTGCGCTCATTCTGCGCTTGTTAGCAGGAGGTGAGTGGGAGGTGACAAAGGAGCAGTGTCAAGTAAAGAAGCCATTATTGTATAGTGTAATCTTGCTAGTTTTAGGGCAGAAATGAGTTATAGACCACCAGTCACATCCTGTGTTGCTAAACTCTTTCCCTGTTTGCCTCATTGCCAGTGGATACTACCTCAGGAAGAGGCCAAATTTGCATCATTTCTGTAGCCTCCATGGAGGTGTGAACCCATGGCCCCAGATAGAGAATAATGCTCCTATTAATTCTATACCCGAAACCCAGGTCAGGGAATATAGATGTGGGTTTAGATGGAGACAGCAGCTATTGGACTTAGGAATCATTTAGAAAAGTGAAGACTTAGCAAAGACAGATCCTTAGCAGAGCCACAGAGCATGAAAAAGCAAATCACCAAATATCTATCTTTAGTGCTGGCAAACTTAATTTTGCTTTTAAGTAAAAAAAAAAAAAAATCTTAGTCAATGGAATTCATTCAGATTTTGTTTCATTGCTGTAGTTATGAAAACTAAATAACTATCCTGATGTCGAGAATGATAGTACTATGAGATAGGTGCTTGATGAATATTTAATATTTTTGCTGCACAGGATTGTCAGATAAACATTGTATAAAGTAATAGTATTTCACATTGTACACGCTGTCATGCAGTGGTTCAAGATTCAGTCAATGATATCTTATGATGTCTGCTATGAATTCCTAAATAGCACTGCAATAATCTGTAGAAGATGGTTTCATTCAGCATGAAATTGTGAGATATCTTTTTACTTCACAGCATTCATGTGTGTCTATCGCACATCCTTAGAGCTTACAGATCTTTAACGCTTGTAGATCTTCACCATTGTCTGCTAGTTTCACATTGATTTTATGAAAATCTATATCCTTGTTATAGAACAGAATTAAAAAGCTTGTATATTGTTCAAATTAAATATTGTTTAATAGCATATGTTGATCTCAATACTGCTTTGTTTGTAAAAATGAAAGCAGAATCTCTAAATGGTCGTGTGTTCTTCAATTGAAGATAAGTATCTGCTTATATGCAACTCAATTGAAGTGAGTAAATGAAAATTGAAAGCTGTATTACTTGTTTGACTTTCTAGCTTCTCCAGACTCTTATTGCAACTTTTCTGAATTATCCCACAAAACTTCATTAAAAAAATTAATAAATTTCTAGTGGTTCCTGTTCAACTGTGTAACCTAAATTTCTGCTCTCAGAGTATTTTCTGAATATGAATGAGCTTTCAAGTGACTAGTAAACCTATTCTAAGTCTTCATTTGAATAAAGAACAACCTACATGTTTGAACAAGCATAGTGTGCATGTGTTTTATATGTTAAAATATTATATATATTAAAAACTGCACACAACACATGTTCCAACTACATATATAAAATACACCTTGTGTATATAAAATATTTATATATTGTGCGTGTGTATATATATTATTTTTACAAATGCAAATATAGGACCTGCTCTTCAACTGATTAAGGTCAAAATCTCCATCAAATCAGGCTCTCTGTGATTCCTTAGGCCTCACAAGGAGTCAGTGTCAGACCAGGTGTAGAATTTGGCATCCTGAGCCGTAGTCCTCCGAGTAGTTATGAGCTGGGAGCCTCCATCCATCACACACCTCCAGACTTGCTTATTATTTTGAGACTTTTTTTTTTTTTTAAACTTTTATGTTGCCTTTCAGAGAACAATGTGAGGAGCTTTGTGTACAGCAGATGAAGAAGCATCAGAAGGAATTGTGTGAAGACCGGCTGGCCCAGCTAGCTCTGAAGGAGGAATTGAAAAAGCAACAGAAGAAGGAAGAGCAGATGTTTGCAGAGCTTTGGAAAGAGGATAGGTTGGCTAAGGAAAAGCGAGAGGCGGTGGAGACGCAGAAATCATCAGAACAGAATTGGGAAATCCTGAATGTGCTCAGTGCCCAGGTAGCGGTGCTCAGTGCTCACAAAGAGGAGGCAAAGCGGCTGAAAGAAGAGGCTCGATTGCTGGTAATTTCCATATCATTCTCAATTCAGGGTTGTGTATAAGGCCCTCCTAATGATAGGCTTACTAGACATTTAGATTAATCCATACCTTATTTGTATCTTCACCGATTCCATTAGTATCTGAGACTGTCCTATTTATGCTAAGCCTCTTCTCCAGAGCTGTGGCAAATGCATTCCTGTTTACAGAGGGAAATACATCTTTTGAAACTTAGCATTGTAAAGGATTTTGGCATTCAAAGCCTCTCGGAGCCTTTGTGGGAAATGGAAATGTTTTTAAGCTATTGCCAGACATCTTTGCAGTTTTCTGATTTCCAGTTTCCTGCGGGATAGCTAGAGAGTCTTGTGTCCCAGCTGTAATGCATAACACCAGATCTCAGACCATGATACATATGTTTAATCATCACGGTAAGTGCACTGGGAGGAAGCAGCAAGAGTGTGCTGCTCCCAGAAGGGAAGGCAAGCTAGGAGCCGAAGGTGACAGCAGGGCAGGCAAGTACGCTGTCCTCCCGACAAGAATCCCACAGTACCCGAAGGAACGGAGCAGAGCAGGTCTGCTGACAGTAACTGGGGTCATCTAACAGTCCAAACTGCTCGACAGGTCTGTAGTGATGAAGTCCAAGATGAAGCCAGCAAGTCAAGTCAGCAGGTCTGGATCAGGATCGACCTCAGGCACAGGCGTACCTGCAGCATAGCTCACGTAGGCACCAAGGGCAAGAGACTGAGCCTAACTGCAGCTCCCAAGCGACTCCTCTCAGCCCTTTCTCACACTGCTCTTTCCCAGCTCTCTGATCCAAGGCTCATGTCGGGGCTGGCTGTGAGCACAGGCAGACAAGCCCCTGCGGGGAGGTTGCAGAGCCTGTTGGTACACTCAGGACCCTGACACATACATGAGGAGACACATTTATATGAAAAATCCCAACTGCTCATGCCCAAGCTGACTGAATTTCAGAATCTACTTTTTTTTTTTTTTTTTAACAAATTAGTAAGCAGTGCCTAAGCTCTCTCGCCTATTCGCCTATTAGTGCTGGCTGCTGTTGGGCGTCACATCATAGGAGGAATTTGGCTACCTTGGCCCGACTGTTTGGCCACTACCCTCTTTTTTTCCTCATCTCTCCCCAGGGTAGGCTTGCTGTAGTTGTGCTGGCTTCAGTGGGGCTTGCTAGTTCACAGTATTCTGTGTTGACTTTGTGAGTTATGGGAGACTATTTAGTTCAGACTCAGTCTTCATTTTGCAGCTATTTACATGTAGCAATTGAATGATCACTCAGGGTACTTTGTTAGGCACTGGAAGCTGATGTTGGCAAGATATATACTCCACTACTTTTTAAAAATAATGACAATAATGAATCTAAAGCTCTGAAAATCCTGGCTGTAAAACAGTGGAGTCCTTATTCCAAGCTAGACTGTAATGTTTCACTTATTTAAAAACATGCAGAATAAAATTATTTTCTTGTAAAAACTTTTAAGGCACTGACAAACCTCCCAGGCAAAGAACACTTCTACTTAACTGGCCTTTTCAGAAAAATGCTATTAGAATAGAAGACTATGTAGCTTCCCCTGAAGAGAAGCTGCCTTGGGCTCCGTCAAGGAGATAAATTTCTGGTAAAGTGGTTTAGTCTCTGAAAAAAAGCTTTCTTCAAAGGGTCCATAAAGGAGAGTTTCTATATTGAAAATGGGATGTAATCCTTTTTCAGCAGAAGAGGGATGTGA
Organism: Ciconia boyciana; assembly: GCF_034638445.1. Classification (NCBI taxonomy): domain Eukaryota; kingdom Metazoa; phylum Chordata; class Aves; order Ciconiiformes; family Ciconiidae; genus Ciconia; species Ciconia boyciana. Next base: position 14,195,259 of record NC_132937.1, read on the forward strand.
CAGATGGCCTCCTTACAAGTTTCTCAGTGCAGAGTTGGTAGCCTATAATGATCAGGGGTTTCATCTGGGTGAAGGACACGCTATGGACAGCTAAGTCTCTGTGTATAATGGTTTCTTCTGGTTGTTGCAATGGAAATAGATTATTTAGGGAAGCAAAACTTGCACCTTTGCCATGATAGACCATATGTGTGCATCAAGATATCTCAGGCTGGATGACAAAACAGAGACAGCAATTTTTGCATTAGCTTTTTCATTAGCTGTTACCTACATTAGCTGCCTTCCTCTCCCTCTGTCTTTTCTCTCCCTTAAAGAATTGTGATATCTTGAGGTGATGGAAGTCATGTTATTCTGGCTGTAGTCTCAGAAGTGCTAGATGAGTTTCTGCCATAGCACTTTGGTCCTGGCTTGCAGATGGATGGTTGGTAACAATTTCTTTGTACATTTGCAATATTGTGTTACCCCATTGTATAAACTTTCACAGAGTAAGCACCATGGATCCCATCCTTGGCTACTCTCATACAACTTCACTGACATCAGAATTCAGCCTAAGACATGTGCCAGCTTGCCCAGTAGACTGCTAACTATTTCCGCCTTCTTTCCTTCTTTACTGTTCAAAGTTTTTTGGATTACTTAGTGGTTCAAATAATATATACTGAGTTTCAAAGCTGTTTTACCAGCTTCTGAAAATGAATTTGGCTGTTCAGGAAGATAGCAAAGTCAGCTTTGGCTTTGAAACACTGGAAGAGTCAGTGGGTGCTTTATGTCCAGCATAACAAGTTACGTTCCTTAGGAGGTGCAGCTTGTACTTCCTACGGGGAAGATTAGACATGTTGTTTATGGCAAACCTGCTGATGCATGTTAGAATATTTATTGACATTACAAAAGAGACATTTAATTTAAAAACAGGTTAACAAAAAACTGTGTACCTTCAAGACAGCTCAGGCATTGTTTCTGAGACCTGTAGATAAGCTAATGATGGCCACATACTGTTTTACGACTATGAGTGCTTGTAAACTTATTCAAATGCAGGATGATCAGGAATTATGCTAAATTACTTTATTGATGCTGCTTTGGGATTTTTTTTTCTTTTGGCTAAATAATCTTGAATATACATATACCTGTTTGATCTTGAATATACATTTGCTATTTTTCATTGTTTCTTTCTTAAGAACTCAACTTTACTGTCCATTTTCCTGTTCTTTCCAATATAAAGTAGAATGGTTTGAAGCCATGGAAATTCAGTAACTGCTCATCAGAATATAAGGATACAATTACTTTGTGCAACCTTATGTCCACTAGAGATGCAGTGCTCTGAACATCCAGCACAGGCACCAGACAGATAATATATGCAGAAACAGGAGGAACACATGGCTCTGTTATCAGTTAGTGGTTATGGCTGCGTGTGAAGACTTGGATATAGATCATACGTGCTACAATGATATCGATTTCTCTAAAGAGATGACTCTGTCTATCCACTTGAAATATTTGGAGTACATCAGCCATTCCAGTGTTTTGGTATTGAAGTGCATGTGATAAAGAGAAAAATCCTGAATTCTAATGAATGATATGCTAAAATGTTCATGTTTTAACAGATCTAATGGATGACACTAATTCTCTAATGTCAGCAAGAAAGGCTTTAAGTATTTATCTTTGCTCTTCAATGTTCCAATTAAACTAATTCTAGCCATCACTTAGTTTGAAGTTATGCAATGATTTTACAAGCTGGCTATTTTTACCGTTGTAGGAAGAACAGCAGCAACTGCTTAAGCTAGAAAATGAACAACTTCAGATGGAAAAGCTAAAGAAACAGAAGGAATGTAGGGATGTGTTGCTCAGTGCAGCACAGGACAAGAAGAATTGTCTTAATTAAGAAAAACAAGGTGAACTTGCCCTAGAGATGAAGATCTTAGAAAAATCTTCAGGAACCCCAGGAAGACACTGAGGAGAAAACAAAAAGAAAAGTAAGGGCTAGAGGTGTTCATTGTGAAGTTGTGGGGCAATACCTCATCTAGACTAATTTTGTGGCCCTTAGTGAACTGCACAGTATAAATGAGATCAGACACAAGCCCTTTTCTCTGAATAAGTTGATTCTTTTGTTGCATAGTGTCCTGGTTTCAGCTGGGATAGAGTTAATTTTCTTCCTAGTAGCTGGTATAGGGCTGTGTTTTGGATTTAGTATGAGAATAATATTGATAACACACTGATGTTTTGGCTGTTGCTAAGTAATGTTTACACTGGTCAAGGACTTTTCAGCTTCCCCTGCTCTGCCAGGTGCACAAGAAACTGGGAGGGGGCACAGCCAGGATAGTTGATCCAAACTGGCCAAAGGGCTATTCCATACCATATGACATCATGCCCAGTATATAAACTGGGGGGAGTTGGCCGGGGGGTAGCGATCGCTGCTCGGGGACTGACTGGGCATCAGTCAGCGGGTGGTGAGCGGTTGCATCACTTGTTTTTTCCCTGGGTTTTGTTCCTCTCTCACTCTCTTGTTGTTTTACTTTTCTTCATTATTATTATTATTATTATTATTATTATTATTATTTTGTTCCAATTATTAAACTGTTCTTATCTCAGCCCACGAGTTTTCTTACTTTTGCTCTTCCGATTCTCTCCCCCATCCCACCGGGGGGGGGAGGGTGAGCGAGCAGCTGTGTGGTACTTAATTGCCGGCTGGGGCTAAACCACAACACATAGCCTGTTGCTTCTCCTCCTGCCAGTGCTCTACTTCTCTGAAGAAGCCCATTATCTGTTAAAAGCCCAGCGAGTACTTTAAAGCATGCTTTGCAATCAGCAAGACTACCAGGCTAGACAAAAGAAGGGGGCTCTCAGGAAATCCTGGAATCTTGTCCCTCCATGCTGATTCCATTGTGTACAAATCACCTGAGCTTTTTCATCCTTATACTGCATGGATGTAATGGAGGTTAGAAAAATATTTTTTGTTTCATGGACCTGATTTATTAAATATTTGTAACTGCAGAGGAAAGTAAATATTTAACTTATTCTCATTCATTAATACTAAGAAATTGTTTTAAATCTTTAATAGCTGGATATATAGATGCAAAACCTCATATTAAATATCTTGGAGGTGCCATGGATGTGTCTGTCGCTTCCTAAATTTAAAACAAGTAGGTCATCCAACTTCAGGGTGAAAATTAGTCTCAAGGTAACTTTAAGACAGAGCAGGGAGCTGCATTCATTTACTCCACTCAAGGTATTTAGAAGCTCATGTAGTTTAAGAAAGTTGTATAAACTCACTGTTAGACCTTGGCACAAAATTAGAGGAGGTGATATTTATTATTATTTATTATTATATTTCTAGATCCCAAGGTTTCTAATGCAGGTGAGGGTGAAGTAGCTTGGTCAGCTGTGGAAAGTCTTTGTAAAATGTTTGTGTTGTAGGCAGCTGAGCTGCTATGGGGGAAGGGATCACTTTATATTTGTTCTGCTCTTACACTGTTGTCCAGGCACTGTTGACTGGCCAGGAAGAAGATTCTGCACAGCTTTCCCATAACAGGATTTGGGATGGAGCGCTAGGCTCCCAGTTCTCACATTGTCTGCAAACCACCGCTTCCCTTCACGTTTTGAAAGGGCTTTTTGAACTCATTTACTCAGATCTGCAAATGTCTGTGTGTTTGCAGCAAGAGCTGTTCAAGGAGCAACAGACTTACCTGGCACACCTGGCTCAACAGCTGGAGGAGGAGAAACAGCGAGGAAAAGAAGTGAACAAGCTCCTCAAAGAACAGAATGGTGAAGGTTTGGGCCAAGAAGGCTGAGCAAATGCGATTAGAAAAGGAGGCTAGAAAGCAGCTACTGAAAGATGTCCTGGATACAAGACAACTGCAGATGGAGGAGAAGTGTAAGTAATAACAACTCGCTGTCTGTGCACCAAATCTACCACATGAATGCAAGTCTTGGCAAAGGCAGAGGGAGTACAACACACTGCTTTTGGGAAGACCATCTGGCCCAGCATGCACAGGCTGTATGGTTGAGTGGACAACAATGCTACTGTCTCTGAATCTGCTTCTGAAACTTTACTCCTACAGGCATTCCTTACACTAATTTCCCATTGCTATCATCAGAGCAGAGCCTAATAAAGTAAGGATTGCATGAGCAAGCAATCATTATTATTAATTATATCATTATTATTATGAAGTTCTGAATGTGAAATCTTTTCTGTTCTGAGTGGATGAAAAACAAATAAGCTGAGAATACACTTGCCATCGTTTGTGTGCCTCTTCAGAAGCAACAAAACTCAGGCTTGCTACTTGGCTTGAATACAGTCTCACTGTCCCTTCAAGCTTAGCAGTGCTGTTATCTTCTAAAAGTTTTTTTGTTTTTTGTTTTTTTTGCAGTGCAGAGAAATGCAAAGGAGCAGGAAGAACTCGCTCAAGAGAAGAAGTTATTAGCTGAAGCAATCACAGAACTCAAGCATATTCAAGAAGAAAAATATGCAAGGTATTTTTCTTTTATGACATCGGTTCATTTCATTGCAGATCAATCTTTTAAACTTGTGTGTAGGCTAATTCTCATTTTCAGATAACTCCAAGAGCACTGGGTGGGCTTTCTTCTGTTCAGAGAGGCTCTGCTCCAAACTGCTCAATAGCAGCCCTGCTATATTGCAATTGGTATTAAATCACTAATTCTGATCTCATCATACAAATAATGGTGTTTCATTACATATCCTTGTTTTGGTCTTTTTGGACCATCATGTGACTTACATCCATCATGTTTATTAAATACGTCCCCTCATACTCCGAGCTGTTATTAGGAGTGGCAGAGGTTTGGGGAGGAAGGTTAATGAAAGGTTATTTCGTTACTTACCTAGGAGAACTAGTGTGTTCAGGCTTATTGCTAAACTCCACCCACACACATCCCTTAAACAATCATATAGTCAGCCACCAAAATACCAGACTACTGCACGGGGTTCTCCTTACCTTACAGTTCTTCAGGGTGAGAATATAGTTACACGCAGTAGCTGAAACGTTCCTCTGGGTGTCATGCAAAGCCTAGGACAAAGGGCCTTATTTCACTTACTCAAATTCCCTTTTGTACTCCTGCCCTTTCTCCACACTTGTCGGTGGGAGGTAACCGAGTAGCTCCTTCCAGAGCCAGTATCTGTTGTGTTCTCTGATGGCTTTATTGGTAACAATCTCCTGGATATGGCAGAAATCTCAACTTTCTGAGGGAAACATGCTGGGCTTCACTTTGGATATGCTTCACTTAGCAAAGATGGCATTCAGTGGCATCAGTAAGTGCTGCGTGGTTCAACTGCGTTGCATTAGCGCACAAGTCTTGACTAGACTGTTGGCATTTTAAGTGTCTGTGTGCCTGAGCATGTAGGTAGACTTCCACTGCTGCTCCAGAGGGTAGTGAAAGTAATATATGAGTCTCAAGGTAGAATGGAAGAATGATTTCTTCTGAGAGCCATTTCCTAGAATATTAGTCCAACGCCACAGCAGGAGCCTGCACCCTGTCTTCCCCATTGGCAGTAACTTGTTATCTTCAGAATGAGGGAGTGGAGATGGGGCGTAAGGCTGCTGCAGCAATGAGCCTGAGCTAGGAAAGGACTGAGACCTGACACTGTCATTCTCTGTCCTCTCACTGTCACTGTGAGGGGCAGGGAAGGCATGCTGATTACAAGGGGTTGTTCTTGCTCTTTTTTTGTTAAGCACTGATTTTGCAATCTGCTTGATAACATACAATAGAATGCAGTTCATTCTTCGAAGAACGTAAGGTTAGCATGTAGCATTTGGTTAATAGAGTGGTAGTTATTCTTAACACCTAAAAGGAGTTTTGAATGGTTCTTTGGTCTAAGGTTGAATGCTAACAGACTGAATAATCATAATAATAAAAAGTTGTTTAGCTTATTCATGAAGTGTGGGTAAAAAAATATTCATGTCATTTCCAGAAAAGTAAAGGAAGCAAAAGAATACCAAGAGCAACTCAGGGCTCAAATTGCCTATCAACAGGCCCGTGATACTGAGGAAGAAGAGAAGCAGTGAGAATATGAATCAGGTCTAGCAGCAGAGAGAGCTTACCAAGAAAGGATAGAGGACATTCTATCAAGGCCTTGTGAGAAACTAGCAAAAACCCACCCTTTGAGAAGGAAACTAATGTCTAACTCTCAAGAAGATAATTTACGGTTATTTTTTAGCTCACTTGGTTGCCTTAAAAAACATTTTGTAAGGGTGTTTATAACTGACTCGAGTTAGTGGACCCCTCTCTGCTGTGATGCTCAAAATATTTAACTGGCAAATTGTGACAGTGTGCTTTCCCCGCCCCCAACCTTTATCTCCTGTAACCCTGCTCAGGTGATAACTACCAGTGACTGTAGACAGTAATGGATGCATCTGGTCATGATGGCTGCATCCCACTCAAAGTGGATTCGGGGGAGACAGATAATAACACAATAGCCAAGGGCTATTGTGCAATGCACCCACCTAACCACAGCGAAGAAACTAAAATCTGTGGTCGGTATGCAAATATGACTATGGGTCAATCATCTTACCCCCATAAATAGTGAGCAGCCCAAGAGCCCTTTGAGCTCTTCTGCACAGCAGCAGGCTGCATGTCAGGACTGCATGTCCCCTTGAGTAGGGACACCTCTCAACATTACTCCTCAAGGCTGAGAGATTCCTTGCTGCAACAGATCCTCGGTAAGTGACTAATAGCATGCTAAACCTTGAAACCTTAGCTAAGTGATATAAAGGATTGATTGCGCATATATAATCCCTTAGACATAAACTGTTGACCAAGTCTGGGACTAGGACTGGATCTAGCCACACCTAGACTCCTCTCTGAGAAGGAGTTTAGAAAGCAAGGGGGTCCTTTCTGAACCTTATGACTCAACGGGAGGGTCTCCCTGACAGTTTTTGTCTGACCCTGTCCTCTATGCAGTAAATAATCAAGTGTACCTTGCCATTGAATCTTGTTAAACCACTGTTGTATTGAACTTTGTTAACTCCCTATTCTATATCAATAAACTATATTTTTGCTTCTCTCTTGCGAGTGAAGTGCACTCTCACTCATTCTGCAACACAAATACAAGAAACATGGTATTTTAAAGGTTATTTTTTCCCTATTGGATTTTCTTTGACAAAATGACTGATCCAAATCAAAGTGTTTGACATTTTAATACAAGAATACTGTATGTTCTCTGCAGTATAGTAATGTATTATTATGACATGAATGATATGCAGGCATTCTTTAAAATCTGCACAAAGAAAACTTTGTAGAAGTGTTTCAGCAAACTTTTATTAAAATGCCTTTCAAACTGCAAATATTTGCAAAACCTTTTTTGTATTTAGACAAAAAGTACTTGGTGACTCATCTTCATTTTCCTTGTTAAATATAAAACTATGAATCTATTTTACTATGGGCTAGACAGTAAAGACCTGATATTGCTTTGCATATGTTCTGATAGCTATTGAATGATCTGTGGAATATCAGAGTCCCAAAGCTAGTCTGTGAGACCTCTGCTTGGACAGATTTAATTGTGCAGGACTGAAGTAATCCTTTTTTTGCAAAAGGGTTATTATTTATCATTTTGACGGCAACTCTGCCTCTTTGGACTGCCTTGGATTGCCACCAATGCCATAGTCTGAACACACAGAATGGGGGGGGGGGGGGGTGGAGCGCCAACAATATTTTAAGATGGAACAGTACAAAAAAATGGCCAGATGTCAACAGGAAGGTCTTGAAAGGGTTTTGGCAGTGGGGAGAAAGGACACCTCCTCAATGCTCTCTCAGCCCCCCCATGTTAATGGTCAGATTGCCCTTTATGCAGGAGGAGCAGTGGGTGACACAAGGACAGGTGGGAGCAATCCAGCTTCTCCCCATGGCATTGCCCTGGCCCAGGTCCCTGGTATGTATTTCATTAGTTTTTCCTCTGTGCTTTTAAGAGGAGGGAAGTGAAGAATCCATTTATAACCTCATATCCTTTCTTGCTCGTAGACTTTGTGGCATTCAGAAATGTTTTATCTTCTTTCTCACACTTTTCCATTTGAGCCTTTGCTGCTGCTTATCTGCAGATGTTTCTCTCTCCTCCTTCAGCTTTTCAGCTTCTACCATCTTTTCTCCAGCCCCTGCTTTTCCACCCTTTTCCTCTCCAACTTCCATCCCTCACTAAGCACTTCCTCTACCTTCTTCCTCCTCCCTACCTTCCCCTTTCAGTGTCTGGCTCCCTGTTGGCGAGTACCAGGACTCTTGTGTTTTTTGTTGTGTGGGAGCATGAATGGATGCACAGAGAAGCTGATAAATGGCTGGGATCAGAGCCCAGGAGTCCCAGCTCCCAGGCCTCTTAGAATGAATCAGGAATAAACTGCGCGCACAGTTGCCTCATCTTCCTGGTTTAAAGCAGACACCAAGTTGACAAACACTTTTTGTCTGTGGGGAAAGCCATACAGCTGTTTGCAAAAGGCCAGGTAGAGATGTATTAATCTGAAACAGTATCAGTAATCTTAGCGAGAGCAACACAGCTAATTATGGGTGTAAATGGTGGAAGAACCTGGCCCTAAGATGTTGCCCTGCTGAGGGGCAAAGGAGTGTGGTGGGGTTTTATCCTTGCTTACAGACAAAACTTCTCTGAGAGCAGCTTCCTGAGACAGCAGATGGAAGAGGGACAAGTTCACCAGCTGTTACCATCCAGACAGGTGACTAGACAGAGCAGAGCTTCTTCATGTCTTGCTCCTTAAATCACTTGAATCCAAACAGGGTCTGTCTCCTACAGACATTGAGAAAAGAAACGTTCATAAATGTGAAAACGTTGCAAACCGGGAGAGGTGGGTTGTTAGTCAGGATGTCTAGCTGAGGAGGAATTAGGCATAGCAGGAGTGAAAGGGTTAACAAGATTGAAGTACTGAGGGTCTGGGTTATGGGAAGGAGGCTGTGTGTCAGGAGCAGGAGTGGACGGGATTGGAGAGAGATAGGCGAGCGCGTGATTTTTTGTTGTGAAGAAAGGAGCTGCAAAGTTGCAAAAAGATAGCCAATCGTATTAGTTGAAGGAACGCATGAAGGACGCGTGAACAAGACATATAAACCAATAAGAGTTCTTTCAGTAGCGCATGTACAAACAATTAGAAAGTATATAAGCCAGGTAATAGTTCAATAAAGGGTCTTCGATTTACCACCAGCACCGGAGTCCGTGTCTCATTCCCTTCAAATGGTGACCCCGACATTCGGAGGTAGCAGCGCTGCAAGTAGCGTCCGGAGGGAACCCCAGCTGAACGAATCAAGCCGGCGGCAGGACTGCGGCTTTAATCCCGGGACATCACCTTAAGAAACAGGTGAGCGGCTGGGCAGTGACCATGGGAGCTAATATATCAGCCGAGGAAGAGGCCATACTTAAGCTATTAATGCAGCTCCTAATAAAAAGAGGGGTGAAGTACGACCCCTATAAGATAAAGTTATTATTGAAGTTTTTGCAAAAGCAAGGGGCTCCCTCTACAGTATCTGCGGTGTTTGACGCGAAAACGTGGGAACAGGCGGAGGAGAAGTTTTGGGAGGCAGCGTCCAGGGGGGACACCACCGCCGCTGAAGTTATGACTACGTGGCGTTTAGTAACCGAGACCCTGCGATCATGGCAAGCAGAAAAGAAAGTGCGGAATGCAGTCGCTCAGGCGGCACAAGCAGGGGATAGTGAACAGATCGCGAGCAAGCCCCAGGAAAAAGACGTTTTATAGACTTGGGGGAGCTACCCCCCCCCCCCCCCCGCGCGTCCGATACATGCATCAGAAGCACAACCCACGCCAATAGCAGAACAGGCTTTCGGGGGATGGCAATGGGCCAACCACTGTCGTTCAAAATACAATGCGGAAGGACAACCTCTGCCAACGCGGCAGGGAAACGGGAAGCGGAGTGCGGGGCAGGGACGCGCGATGACACAAGTTCCGCCGCCCCTCGGGCCGGAAGGGCGGTCCACGCCGGACTTCCGCCCAAAGGCAATGATGGCCGGAAGTTCGACACCGGCTGCAGCGACAACAACGCCACAGACGTCGCTTTACCCTGAATTGCCCCGAAAATTTTCGGTAGCGGCCATTGATGAGCGACCGACAATGAAACTAACCTGGAAAAAGGAGACGCCTGTTTGGGTAGATCAATGGCCCCTCCCTAGAGAAAAGGTCGCTGCACTTCAAGAGTTAGTCGCAGAGCAACTCCAACAGGGGCACATCACACCTACGACCAGTCCCCGGAATTCTCCGGTATTTGTTATCAAAAAGAAAAGCGGAAAATGGTGACTGTTGCATGATTTGAGACAAATAAACGAAGTAATGGAAGAAATGGGGTCACTCCAGCCCGGATTACCTTAACCAACCATGATACCCCGAAATTGGGACATAGTAGTTATAGAATAGACTGAAAGTAGTTATAGAATAGTCTGAAAAGTAGTTATAGAATAAAAAGTAGTTATAGAATAGTCTATTAGTCTAATAAAAAGTATTAGTCTATTAGTCTAATAAAAAGTAGTTATAGAATAGTCTGAAAGACTGCTTTTTTACAATCCCCTTGCACCCTGCAGATGCACCTCGTTTTGCATTTTCAGTGCCTAAAGTAAATCGAGGCGAACCAATGGATAGGTATCATTGGACTGTTCTACCTCAAGGTATGAAAAATTCTCCAACAATCTGTCAGGCATATGTGGCCGAAGCCATACACCCTGTGCGACTCAGATTTCCAGGAATGTATATTTATCATTATATGGATGATATTTTGCTTGCTAGCCCTACGCACAACCAAGTGCAAGAGGCGTTACCTGTTTTGAGGAGCGCGTTGCAAAACCAAGGCCTCCAGATTGCGCCCAAAAAGATCCAAATGGAGGCACCCTGGAAATATCTTGGGTGGAAAATATTACAACAAACCATTCAACCTCAGAATGTGGCCATCTCTACAGACATCAAAACATTGAATGACGTACAAAAACTATTGGGCAATATAAATTGGATTCGAACACAATGTGGTATAGACAATGAAACATTAGCACCATTGTTTGAGTTATTAAAAGGGGACACTGATCTTAATGCTCCACGACAATGGACCACAGCGGCGAAAGATGCACTGAGAACAGTGAATGAAAGACTCTCCCTGCAGCAATGTCACCGACGAGTTGAAAATCTACCCATGCAGTTATACATTTGTAATCATGAACAACAACCTTTAGCAATTATTGGACAATGGGAGACCCAGGAAAGAGACCCCCTTATAGTGTTAGAATGGGTGTTTTTGCCATATCAACCTACAAAGACTCTTGTTACTCGCATTGAGCTGTTTGCTGCCCTAATCAAAAGAGGCAGAGAACGAATTGTCGAAATGACTGGGGAAGAACCTGGACTTATTGTCCTTCTGGTTGTAAAAAATTACCTAAATTGGTGTTTGCAAAATAGCCTGGAACTTCAAATGGCTTTAGCAGGGTTTGATGGGCAAATGGATACTCATCACCCCCCTCATAAAATGTTTACCTTTTATAATAATGTAAAAATCGAAAATAGGCCACTATATCAGTGGCAACCCGTTACGGGCACCACAGTATTTACTGATGGGTCAGGGAAGACAGGAAAAGCGGTAATTACATGGAAAGAAAAAGGTCAATGGCAACATCAAATAGAACGAATTGAGGGTTCACCTCAGTTAGTTGAGTTGCACGCCATTACTATGGCCTTTAAAAAATGGCCTTTGACTCCTTTAAATATTGTATCAGACTCGCAGTATGCTGTAGGGGTAGTCCAGCGCATTGAAAGAGCGCAGTTAAAACATATACCAAAAGAAGCTCTGTTTTTGAAATTTAAGGAATTATTATTTTTAATAGAGCAGAGAAGACATCCCTATTCTGTGATTCACATTAGAAGCCACACAAACTTACCAGGGTTTTTGACAGAAGGAAATGCACGAGCTGACTACCTAACAAATATGGCATTACACACTCCTGTACCACACACACTTACCCAAGCTCAGTTGTCACACCAATTTTTCCACCAATCTGCCAAAGTTTTAGCAAAGCAATTTGCGATATCTGTGGGGAATGCAAAACTCATAGTTCAAATGTGCCCAGACTGTCAACAACAACCATCTGGACCATCTTTTATGACAAACCCTAGAGGTTTTTTTTCTCTTCAACTCTAGCAGACTGATGTGACACATATACCTGAGTTTGGTCGACATAAATATGTTCACGTGTCCATCGATACCTACTCCCATGCGGTATGGGCTACTGCAATGACGGGCGAAAACAGTCGACATGTCCAAGGCCACTTCCATGCTGCTTTTGCAGCACTTGGTATTCCGAGGGAGATAAAAACAGACAATGGCCCTGCATATGTTAGTCACGTGACGCGCAGGTTTTTCCACACATGGGGCATCAACCATAAGACAGGCATACCCCATTCCCCCACAGGACAAGCTATTATAGAGCGCACACACCGCACCTTGAAAACTCTTTTACAAAAACAAAAAAAGGAGGAAGCTCAGGAATTGCCGCAAAACAGGTTGGGGAAAGCTCTGTATGTAATGAACCATCTATCGTTACCTTTTCAACATGAAGATATTCCACCTATAGTTAAGCATTATAAGGCAATGGAATCAGGGTTAACACCAATATCGCGGGAAAAAGCAATGGTGATGATGAAAAATCTAAATACAGGGTGCTGGGAGGGACCGTATCAATTAATAACCTGGGGTTGAGGATACGCTTGTGTCTCCGGTACACGCTTGTGTACCTATCGGGTCAAGGGCCCCGATGGGTACCAGCACGGGGAGTTTGACCTTGGTTAGAAGTATCATCATCGGACTCAGTGAGCCATGGGTCTCCATCCAACCCCGAAACAACATATGGGTAACGCTCGCCAACAGGATAGGGCAGGAATTTTTTTGATTTGTGGCGATAGAGCATGGAAAGGTATCCCTTCTCATATATCTGGAGGGCTTTGTACCCTAGGATGCCTTACCTTGCTAACACCAAAAAAAAAAAAAAAAAAAAAATTGTTGCAATGCTTGCAAAAAATGATAAGTAAATCGATGCAGTCTGGCTCATAGAAACAGAAAAAAAGGGGAAATATAGGAGATCAGTATGCCGATGACTTTGACTTAATAAACACGTCTCTGAACTAAGGTTGTGGGCGAGGGACCAAGAGGAAAAAAGAGAACAAAAGAATGCAAAAGAAGGAACAACAAGATAACTATAAACCAATGAAATGCTGCGTGATAAAAGTTACAGAGCAACCAATAATGATCCTTTGCTTTTGATAGAATGGGTGTCTTTAGCGCGAACGCTGAATCAAACTGCTTTTTGTGTATCTAGGGAACAACCGGAACAACCATTCCATACATGTCTTGTAGGATTGCCTATAGATGAGGTAGGGTTAATACAAAAAGAAGCAAGTGGAGTGCTAACTGCAGATAAATGTAATTCTACCACCAGTAATGTTAGCTCCTGCTTTGCGGATTGAGATAAGTAGGTGGCTTAAATCATTATTAAAAACTGGGTTATTGGTTATCGGTATATTTTTATGTATCTTGCTGCTTTTACCCTGTTTATTGTCACGTGTCCAAGGAATGCTGCAGAAAATGGTGCAAAAAATATATGTTGTTGAAAAACAAAAAGGGGGAATTGAGGAGGAATTAGGCATAGCAGGAGTGAAAGGGTTAACAAGATTGAAGTACTGAGGGTCTGGGTTATGGGAAGGAGGCTGTGTGTCAGGAGCAGGAGTGGACGGGATTGGAGAGAGATAGGCGAGCGCGTGATTTTTTGTTGTGAAGAAAGGAGCTGCAAAGTTGCAAAAAGATAGCCAATCGTATTAGTTGAAGGAACGCATGAAGGACGCGTGAACAAGACATATAAACCAATAAGAGTTCTTTCAGTAGCGCATGTACAAACAATTAGAAAGTATATAAGCCAGGTAATAGTTCAATAAAGGGTCTTCGATTTACCACCAGCACCGGAGTCCGTGTCTCATTCCCTTCATCTAGCCCTTACACAGTGCTTTTCAGCAGCCGTCTCCAAAGCCATACAGAGGATTTCAGAGCCGCTCCTCCTATTTTGCAGGTGGGAAAGGCCATCCCAGATAATGGAAATAGTTTCATCAGTCCAGAGAGCTCAGGTAGTCATAGGTCTCTGCTCTCACCCCTGGGTCAAATTGGCAGAATAATTAAGAGATTAATTTCCTGGTCTGCCACAGACTCTTGGTGCTCCCTGCACAAGCAATGTAGATTTTTCTTTACTACTGTGACCCCTCTTTGAAAATGAACATAATAGCACATTCAGAATTCCAGGATTAATTAAAGTGTATTATTAAAGGCTGTGACACTGTTGTTGGGTACACCCGATATGAGAGACAAAAAATACCACATTGGTGAGCTCAGTGAATTTGAGCCATCCAGAACCATAATAAATCTTTTTTTAATAAAATAATAACTCAGAAGAGGTGGTCAGAGCTATCAAGCATTTATAAAGTGTCTGAGCTCCTGCTCCTGGAGGCAAAATTCCTCCACAATGAATGTGAAGTCTGCACAAAAATAAAAGATCAGACTGGAAGAGGTTTGCCTTCAGCAGAAATTAATTCCCATGGGATAACAGGCAACCAAACTCTTCTGAGAGAAAACTTGTCATTGATGAACATGTTGCTGGGGCTGACCCCTTTGCTGCTGAGTGCTTTGTAGACTTCAGGTTGGTCTAGAAGGGATAAGGCTCATACCAGGCTGCTGAGCGGCTGGGTGGATCAGCAGACTCTAAAAGCATCCTCTCGCTGCCCCTAAGAATGATTTTCTGTGTCAAGACTGAAGAGTTTCCTTAATCGTTGTATCTCCCCTGAGTGTTTGAGGGATCCTGGAGCCAAACCATCTATTAAACCAAGAGTGCAGGGACACCACTGATAAGCGAAGTAGCCTGGTCCATGGCTGGGTGACCTCTCCCTGCACCAGTGGTGTGAGCAACCCAAAGATGAAACCACTGGCATTTAAAAACCGGGAAGTTACAGCCTCTTCATTTATACAGGTGCTAGAGCTTTGCAAAAGATACTTTCCTGTATTTGTTATTATAATTTTCACAATGTAGGAAGAGCAGAGGCGTGGAGTGTGTTGGTAGCTTGCTTGTGGCAGAGCCAGGAATGGCTGTCCCCCATCACGTCTTCCCAGATCCACTCCAAGGTTTGAACCCCCGGCACTTGCCAAGGCTCTAAGACTTTTCTGCACCTACCCGTCTGCTCATAAGGGCTTTTGTACTGACCCTAGGACTTTCCACAGTGATGCTTTTGGCCACGCATGAGGCGTTGAGCTGGGGAGCGATTCCCAGTGCCCTGTGGCACGGTGCTGGCTTGGTCCCTGCTCCCCGGGGCCAGGCTGCAGGCTCCCAGGGCTGTGGGAGCACCTTCGGGGCTGGAGGCTCACTGCAAAGCTACATCCAGCTTTAGACGGAATCAGTTTTATTTGCAGGAAAATCCTTCTCTGTTAATTATTCATTGCTTTAACACCTTGATTATTTTTTTATTACTTTAGCACAGGTAGGAACACCTGCAGAAACAGCCAGTGCAACTATGCCCAGGGTATGGTGACACCGTAGCCCCAGCCAGACCCGAGGATCGTGCCCAGACGTAGCACGTGGTGACTTCTGCACAGCCCAGGAGGAGGGAAGTCCAGCTTTGAGGTCTTTGGGACAACTCTGCATGCAAAAATTCAGGACCTGGGGTTGTATTTAGCAACAGTCAGCTCTGTCCTGATGATATTTGGAGCTGTCAGAATTGATGCTCCATATTTTTGCATTACCTGCTACTGTGTCACGTGGTACTTTGAACTGTGCAGATATTGCCCCTAATTTTGAGGAATAAGGTTGACTCAGCTCTCATTTTACCCCGGCCACCTGTGTTCTCAGCAGTAGATCCTGCTCCAAAGTATTTCTGTGGAGGATTTCAGGATGGGGTTATCGGTGTTAAGGTACTGCTCATGCATTGAAATTCAACACTGTAACTGTAGTTTGGGGGTCAGGGGATTTCACTGCAGAAACACTGGTTTCTCTTGCCTGTCTGAATTCAACAGCAAACTCGCCTTCACTCCTCTACCTAAATAAAACCCCAAAGCTGATGTGGAATGATGGGGTGCCTGTTGCAGAGCAGATAACTCCGCTCCTAACCTCCAGTGCCAGCCCCAGCACCCTGCCCACCTCGCCTTGCCCTCCAGAGCCCCTCGCCGCTCCATGCCATCATCCATCCATCCATCCATCTGTCTCTGGGGTCTCCATGTGTCATTGCAACAAGGCTGGGACCTGTGAGCATCTGGGGGAGCACACACATCTCCAACACCCATCCTGTACTTGCAAGGAAGCCACTGGCTCTGCTTAGAGGGGAAAAAACCTTGGTATTTGGTTCATTTTCACCTCTAAGTGCCTTCTATGTGAGTGCAAGAGGTGGTACCATAAAATGCTATTTAAGAGCCAGTGCTTGTTAAATATTATGATCAACACAAGTTTTGATTCCCAAATTGAAAGATGCTTCTGTCTCATGAAGGAGACTATTTCCAGCAACTCAGCACTTGGGACACACTTCAGGGATTTTGTATGTATTTTGGGGTTTTTATTTTCTAACTTTAATTAAAGTTTTAGATTATGATAAATTTGATGGAAAAATCACACACGGCACCAGCTGGTATTTCACGGGAACGGCTGTGCTTTGCCTCTGGGCTATCACTGCTACCCAGGCTTCACTGAAACCTTTGCTCCCGATTGCACCAGTACTTCACATTTTGTTTCTACAATTGATTTAATAAAAGGAGAGGAGCAAGTTTTATTTGCCCAACAAAGGCTTTGCAGAGATTATGCTGTCAAATGTGTTACCCAGGGTAATTTCTAGACAGGGTGCAGGTTTTTCTCCCCTTCTTTGCTCCTTCCCAAACTTCCCCCAGAGCCACCTGCAATTTATTTGGATTCACCAAGGACATCAGAGCTGGAAAAGAGAGATATCTGCGATGCTGGCTGTCCTCCCACCAAATCGGTGCTGCTCCCTACCAGGCTCTGGGGTGGCTAAGGGAAAAGATGCCAAAGGGGGAATTTCACCCCCCAAGGGACGAGGAGCAGAGGGTGAGATGCCACCAGCGATTGCTTTAAAGAAAGGCTGTGGGTGCCCTGTGAGCGGCACAGCCCGAAACCACGGGAGGAGGGATCCCCACTTACGGAGTAAACAACTGTGGCAGAGAATAAAAGGAAAAAAAACCCAAACCCAACAACAAATACGATGTGTTTCAGCGCCTCGAGTGAAGGAAGCGAGGCGGCTCCCTCCCGCCGCTGGCTTCGCCCCGCTGCCGGGAGGACCCTGCCCGGAGCTGGGGACAGGAGCCGGGCGGGCTCCTGGGGACCCCCGGGGAAGCGGCCGGGACCGGGGAGGGGAAGGAAAAATATGTATAAAAAAGGGCTTTAAAAAAAAAATAATAAAAACTGACGCAGGCAATGAGACAAAGCGCGCTACCCCCGCCTGAGCCCGGCAGGGAAAGGGGCTGGAAGGGCGCTCGGCGGACGGCGGCGCGGGCAGGGCGGGGCGGGGCGGGGCGGGGCGAGCCCAGCCCAGCCCCGCCCAGCCCAGCCCAGCCCCGCCCCATACCTGAGCGGGGCGCGGCGGAGGCGTGAGCAGCACTGCCGCCTCCGCCTCCCCCCCCTCCCCCCTCCTCCTCCTCCTCCTCCCTCCCCTCCCCCTCCTCCTCCCCCCCCCCCCCCCCTCCCCTCTCCTTCCCCCTCCCCCCCCCCCCCCCTCCCCTCCCCCCCCCCCCCCCCCCCCCCCCCCCCCCCCCCCCCCCCCCCCCTCCCCCCCCCCTCCCCCTCCCCCCCCCCCCCCCCCCCCCCCCCCCCCCTCCCCCCGCTCCCTATCCTTCCCCGCGCCCCGGCTGGTGGCGACGGGTGTAAAGGTTGGTCAGCCTGTCTGTTCGGTGCTGCTGCTCCTCGCAGCCTGCCGGTCCCATGCCCCGCGCCTAGCGCCGCCCGCCCCGGCCATGTCCGCCGCGGAGCTCTACACCAAGGTGAGCGGGACGGCAGCGTGGGGGGGTTGTTTCCTAGTTCGTGGAGGGGATCCGCAACTTTCCCTACATCCTCCAGGACGGCGCCTGCAGGTGCCCGGGGAGTGGAGGGGGCCCACCGCTCGCGCATCGCCTCCCCTGCGGGTACCGGCCTGTTCTGGGAGCCGGGTCAGGTCTCCCCCAGGGGTGAGCGACCCCTCCTGGGATTTCACCCGCCCGGGTGAACGACGTGGCTGGTTTTCTGCAGGGAAGGGTGAACTTCGCCCGTGGGTCGGGGTTGTGGCGGCGTTGGCCTCGTCCTTCGTGGGGTCTGTCACCTGAGTGGGCGAACATGCAGCTAAAACATGCTCAGCTTCCCAAAATCCTCATAGAATAATTTTTTTTCCTTGTATTCCTAAAACACCAGGGCGGAGGGAGAGGAAAAAAACAGTCCTTACAACTGTTGTAACTAACTGAAATGCTCCTAAGGTGCCCAGTTTGCAGTTTCCTTTTCTTTCTGCAAGTCCCAAATATAATCCCTCGGCAGGGGTATGACCAAGCGCACCTGCTTCCTCATGGCAGCCAGGGAAGGTAACATGGCTGATGGCCTTGCAGGGTGCTATGCACCGCTGGGCTGGCACTCAGTGTGCCAGCGGGGTGTTAGCCAGCCACCCTCCCCATTGCTTCCCAGAGAGAAACCCAGATTTGCTCCTAAAAAGCGGCCGTTGTGACAATGGGAAGCTCAGGTGCTGATCTTTAAGCAAAGCCTGGGGTCGAGACAAGATATTGCTTTTTTTTCTTTTTATTATTTTGTGGCTGTGGGATACCTTGCACCCTGCCTGAGTATTCCCACTCCTTGGCCAAAGCGGGCTGGGGATGCACCCTGCGTGGTTTGGGGGTTTCTGCCCCCTTCCCGGCGAGAGGTTTGTGCCTGGAGAGGTCTTTGCTGATTAACTTGGCCTGATGAAAGAGCTCCTCGCACACAGCGGGAGATCCGCCTGGTATGGAGCGATAACTGATAGGGAGAGAGACCTCTCCCCGCACTCAGCATCTTGCCGAGGCTACCCAGGAGTGCTGCAGGCAGCCAGGATCCAGGGAATAGGCTTAGTAAAAGCCATCAATAATGCTAGGTAGGGGCTCATCAAGAAAAGTGCTTGGCTTCAGAATGGTTTTTGCTGAAAGACTGTAAAGTGCCAGCATCATCTACTGTAATAATGAGAATTTTAGTGTTTTTAATTCTTCCCGTGACCATGGTCAGTGTGCAGATGCTGCCAGATTGGCACCAGCCCTCTCAAGGAACCACTTTTTGTCTCTGTGCCAGTCTCCCAGGCTTAACTTTGAAGATTTCTGCTTCTGTAACTCATTTTGCAGACAGCTTTTATGTAATATTGGGGGCTGCCGCTTATTTTTTTGGCCGTCGATATCAAACGGATGCAGGATGAAGTGTGAATCTGGTGGCTCCTCCTTTGAACTTATGTGAATTTAAGAAGCCCCACTGGATTGAGCAGGGCTGTCCGTGAGCAGGCTGACCTCCATCCTCCTCAGGAGCACTTAAAAAGTGAAATCTCAGGTTTGGAAAACCTTTTTTCCTTGGAAAATCTGAAGGGAAGCACAAGGAAAGCCATGGCTAAATTATTCCGATGTGCTGACTGCAGCATCTCATCGGGCGAGTGCATGGATGCAATAGTGAGCAACCCTGGGGAGGAGGGAGGCTGGTTGCAAGCACTGTGTTATCCATATCTATGGGCTGGTTATAACAACCAGGTTAATTGATTCTTAACTTGATGATCAGGTAATTAATCTGTGTTGTATTTTTATGCTAACTTGATTAGGTTTATACTCCTGTTCATCTGTTGAATGGGTATAAGATGCTTGCTGGGGTATTGCTTGTGATCCCATTGCTGTATAGGGACTTTTTGATGAGGCACTTGGGAAGCAATGGGGATTTGGTGACAATCTGTGCATGTCATTTAATTTTTAATTTATTTTTAATAACAACAAAGATTCTTGATGAGAGCTGGTGCTTCAGCGCTGGCCCTTCTGCTGGTGTCTGTCTGCCTTGCGGGGACACTTTAGGGACACAGCTGGTGTGGTAGGGCCACTGGTGCCTTGAACCCCTATGGGTCATCTGTGGGGCTGAGTGCTGGCGTTGCAGTGAAATTTAGGACCGTCCTGCTGGGTCATCTTCTGCATGGGACCTCTGTGCTGGCTCTGGGCTTTGAAGTAGCAAGAAAATGTTTCCTGTGACTTTGAGTATATAAGAAAAAGAGCAAAGAAGGATTTAAAAAAACCCCAACAACCTTTAGATGCTGAGCCTGAGGGTGTGAGTTGCTGATGGAAGTCCCCAAGATGAAGGAGATGTGTTGTTCTCTAGCCTGCTCTTGGAAAGCATTAAAGAAGGTCCCGGTGCTCGCTTGCACATCACCTCTGTGCAGATGTGGGCATTTGGCCCTGTGGCCTGTAGCTCTGCTGGGCACTTATAGCTCATATATGGTAGAGGCCTCTCGGAGTGTGGTGGAGAGAAGACAACCTGCTACGGAGGGTTGCCCTGCCCCGAGCAGTTGGGTGTTGATGCACTCTCTGTGCATGGCTACCAGAAGATGTGTTAACGGAGTAACATAGGAGCAGTCGGAGGAAATGAGGGGTAAAAGCATGGGAGAGCTTCAGTGGGGTGTTACAGTTCAGGAGATGACTTTTCCAAGTGCAGAGGTGGGGCCTCCTGGATAACCTTGTTGGCAGGATGGGGATGAGGCTTTTTGAGGGAGGATGCAGAGGGAGGGAAGGCAGACAACCCAGCTCACTGGAATCAATACAGCTGTCTTGCTAAAAGCCTATCGATCCAGTGCGCAGTGTTGCATTAGCACAGCCACAACGGTACCTCCCTTGGAGTCCTTCCTCCTCCTGGTTGATCCAGGATGAGAGAAACTGCTGGGGAGCCGCTTTGGAGCAGCTGAGTGGGACTTCTCAGGTCCTCCTACCTCTCCTTCCTGCTGGGCTGTAATGGGAGCTGCTATGTGTTGTGTAGAGAGCCCTTAACTTCCACTTCATGCTTGCAGAAGATCTCCTGGGACCTTGTGGGACACATAGTATTTTCTTGATGCTTAAGTTAATGCTTGTTAAGCCATGCTGATGAATTTGCTGTGTTAGACTTAGTGCTGTCCTGAGGAGCACTTAAACTGGAGAGGAACCCATCCTGGAAACACCAGCAGATGTAAGTTTATGGTAGAAGCCCTCTCCATGTGATGTCTCACCTGTGCCCCTTTAAGAACAGGGATGACTGGTGTTTAATAGCCCCCATCAAACAAGATAATTAACAGCTGTGCCTAATTATGAGCATGTGAGTAGTTCCAAAACTGCATCAACCCTCAAGCATGTAGGACTCTGCTTGGGTAAATAGTTATGGGGAGACCATTATAATACTCCAGATGCAGTACCTGGGGACTTAGGGATTATCTGGCTGTGGATTTTATTTTGTTGTAGAAACAAACATGAATTTAGTGTGACTTGCATCCTAGCAGAAGAGGAGGTGTATGGTAAAGGGTGAAGACCTGGTCCTGGAGCCCATGGCACCAGTGCATGCAAGAGGAGTAGGGGAGGCAGGGGCATCGAGGACTCCCACTTGCAAAAAAACCTGTTCCAGATGGAGAACTGGTGGAGCTTTACCTAACCTGTGTATCACCTGGTTACCCTGTGCAAATGTCTTTCTAAGGCTGCCTGGGGGCTGGTCCTGCTCATGCCATGTCCCTGGGGTTCCTGCTGGAGCATGGCAGTGGTGGGTGGGATGTGCCCAGCCAAACTGGTTGCAGCTGGGCAGGGGAGTTTCTCAAACCCTGTGTAGCTGAAGCAGGAGGCAAAAGCAGCTCCCTGCATGCAGTGCTCTTTCATTCCTTTCTAGCCAGAGCCCTCCAAAGAAACCTGTTGCTGATGCAGCTAAGCTTCAGCCAAGGTAACTGCAGTCTAATCCCTGTAAGCCTGTACAGATGCCAGCATTACTCTGTAATGAGATAATGGGGACACTCTGCTCCTCTGAGCTGGGTGCTGTGCAGGATGGAGGGAGGACGTTGCCCCAGAAGGCGCCACCTCCAGCAACGTTTTGATGTGCAGCATTAAACTGCAGATTAGACTTGTTAGCATGGCTAGCCTTCATTACTGTAAGGTGAAGCTCTTCATATTACTAAAACAAATATAATTGCTTTTGCTTCTGGATGTTCTGCTCTCTTAAAGATACTTCTTAAAATATGTTAATTCTTAATTTAAGTGTATGTCCTGGTTTTGGCTGGGATAGAGTTAATTTTCTTCCTAGTAGCTGGTATAGTGCTGTGTTTTGGATTTTAGTATGAGAATAATATTGATAACACGCTGATGTTTTTGGCTGTTGCTAAGCGGTGTTTACACTGGTCAAGGACTTTTTTCAGCTTCCCCTGCTCTGCCAGGTGCAGAAGAAGCTGGGAGGGGGCACAGCCAGGATAGTTGACCCAAACTGACCAAAGGGCTATTCCATACCATAGGATGTCATGCCCAGTATAGAAACTGGGGGGAGTTGGCCAGGGGGCAGCAATTGCTGCTTGGGGACTGGCTGGGTGTCGGTTGGCAGGTGGTGAGCAGTTGCATCACTGTTTTCTGTATCACTGCCTCTGAACCTTGTGCAAAATAGCACTTCTGCCAGGCTAGGGAATAAGCTGTGCTTTTCTGCTCCTGTGGCGTTGTGCAGCTTGAGATATGCTCTTCAGAAGATTTGCAAGCTCTGGATGAGTAAGAAACCAGGATATGTATTTCTTTTTTAATTTTTTTTCCTCCCATTGTACAAAGTGACTGTTATTTGCAAAGTATTTTTTAATAGACAATAGAACTGAATGCATTAAAAAATCCTCTCCTAATGGCTAGCATTGGGTATAGAAAACTCTCTGGTTTTCACTTAAAGTTGTTTTAAAAGTAACAGTAAATAAAGTAGCTGGAATGAATTGGTGGTTTCTGACCCTGGGGAGAAACTTTTCAAAAGTGAATAAATATTTCCAGTGTGATCACAGACTGATTGAGTCAATGAATTGTCATAAACCTTCTGGCATAAAACCTTTCTGAAAATGATTTATCCTTCAAGGATTGGGGAGGATTCATCCTTAGCAGGTGCCTGTGTGTTGCTTTGGGGTTGAGGAGCAACTGGGAAGGAGCAGAGAAGATCTGTGTATTGTGTAGAAAAAATTTCTGGGAATAAGTGTGAGGGAGAGGGTAAGTTTGGGGTTCAGTCCCAGGACATCCATGGGACCTCTGCTGCAGAGTTCCTGAACTCCTGCCACTGCTGTTTGCAGCTGCTGTTAGGAAAAGCAGGTTACACTTGAAGGTTTTGGTGGTTTGGTTTTTTCTTCTTTATTTTAGATTATGAGAACACATCTGGGTCATGCCACAAAGGGCAGGGACAGCTTGGAGGCCACACTGGGATTTTTATTTAAAGATGGGGCCGTCTTGCTGAAGGAGCCGGATCTGTTGGCATCCCTGGTCTCCTCCTGATCCTGCCTCATTATTAGCTGCAGTCACAGAGAAACAATAATTGAAATGTAAAATATGATTGCCCCAGCTGGCTCTCTGCAGCTGGTGACCATGCCAAGGGCATGGCCACCTCTGCAGCAGCTCAGGGGCCTCCTCGGCTTCCCTGGGATGGCATGGAGGGTATAAAAGCAGAGCCAAACTTGGGTGTTTAAATACCGTTCAGTCCACTGGTTATATGGCCTTGAGTAGGTGCAAGGAAGGTGAGAGATGGGTGCTGGTGGCTTTGTGGGCGTTTCCCTCCCTTGGTGGGCAGGAGATGGCCGGAGTTCTCCCTGTGCCTGCTGGCCAGGGCGTGCCATGCTGGGGGCTTTGTGCTGCAAAAATAATCATGTTTTCTTTTCTGTTTGTGCAATTGTTCATCTCAGTTGTGCATTTAACAGCACCTGTGCTGGGGTTAGACCAGAGCCACTGAGGTAAGGAACATGGAGCTCAGTGCAGGTTCTGGGACGCAACCCTGGGAATGACTCCAGCAGGGCTTAATTAGCTTGATTCCTGCTTTATACCCGCTTGCTGGTTGGGATTAGTCAACTCACTTTTTAAAAAATTATTTTTAAGAATTCCTGCCCTGATACTGTTTTAAGGGTGTGAAATTGGGGGGGGGGGGGGGGGTGTGTGTGTGTGTGTGTTCGAAATCCCAATGCACACAAGCCCAAATTGTGGCAATTTGCTGGGTTAACTCCAGGGTGAAGGATGGAAACCTGGGGATGGCAGCAGGTCCAGAGCCCGAGGCAGCATGTGGCTTGTGCCGGTCCTGTGGGATGGGATGAGTCGGTCCTACCCTTTTCTGCCCTGAGGAAGGAGTTTAACTGAGGGTGTTTGTCACAGGCAGCCTGGCTGCTGTTGAGGAATGTATTTACAAGGGAGGATTTTTGCTTTGTTATTCTTCTCTGCTGCCAATAACCAGGTGTAGAAAATAATGACCTTGAATGTGAATGTGTGCATCCCTTCTGATGACCAAGAAAGAAGGCTATGTATGTTTGTATCTGTATTTATATATATATATATATGTTTGAAGCTGACTTCAGTTTGCTGTAGTGCAATGCAGTTCTAGGCATGCCAATTAGTTTGTAGCTCTGGCCAAAAAAGGAGTAGTGTACCCTTACTGTGATAGTTGTCTGGGAGGAAAACCACAAGAGTAGCCTAACTTTAGTGTGAAGGTGGACTTTGGACCTTCTGAGTTAGTCAGCAGTGTAATAAATAGCAGGTAGCATAGGTGAAGCCCTGAGTTGGGTTTTTTGTGGTGTTATTGTCTGCTCTTTGACCCATCCTGCAAACAGAGGCATTTGTGGTGGTTAAAGGAATTTCAGCATGAACTACAATTCGGGTCAGGAAAATGACTGTTTATTGCAGCAAAACCTCAAGCTTTGGCAGACACCTGTAATATTTGCAAAACATTTTAGTGAGGAATTTGCTATTTAGCAAAACTGAAAAAATCCCCCGTGAGCTTTCTGTGTCTTGAGTTGGCTGTGTAAAGCAATTGCCCTCGTATGCCTCTGGCCCACTGTAAGACACATCTTGTGGGGTTGGGTTGTATTTTGGCTTAACCTGGTCTTCCAGAAATGAGCAGAGACCTGTCCAGAGATGGTAGCAGGGCTAGGAAGGACCAGGGATCGGTGGGTGATGGGCTTCACGTAGCCTTCCTCATTTGAACGCTCTTTAACGTGATGCCCAGGTCATGGTAAGCTCATCAGTTTTACTAATGAGGCTATTAAGGATTTGGTATTTCTGCTCTTTGCCTTTCCTGTGGTATCCAGAGGGTTTGGAGAGGAACTTCCCTACAGGGAAGAGCCTGCAGCCTGGAAATGGGACCTTTTCTCCAGCTGTGCTCTCCTTTTGTCCTTGATTTGTCCATGCCCAAAGTCTTCTCCAGCCATCTGAAACCCATGAGTCATGGGAATGGGTTAAATGTGTTAAAGGCTGGACTATAGGACTACAAGAATTGTAAGCAACATAGGTCTATAAACCCTTACTATAAGGAATGTAAGCCCTTAATTGCAGGGTATGGTCCCAAACCTGCAGCTTGGTGCAGGGTGGTGGGATGGTGGTGCAGCTCCTCCAGCAGCATGTGCTCGTGACCCACTGTGCCACCATCCTTCACCACTTTTAACCAAATCCCATTTGATTTTTTAAAAAAACTATTTATTTATTTTCTCTTCCACAAGCAGTTTTTTTAGTACTGGCTTTTAGTCCCTGTGCTTGTCCATATGAAGCCGGTGGTGCTGTTAGGAAATTCAAACCCTGCTCTGGCAATTACAGAAGAACACCAATGATATTGTGTAACACATCTTGCTGCCCTTCCCAACTCTATTTATGGTGCAGGGCAGGTTGTAGGATACCGTGGCCATCTCCTCCTTAATGCATGAACATCGCCTCCTCCTTCAGTCCATGTTTCATGTTCCCATATGGGCATTGGTGGTGGTACCAGTGGGGTGGTTTTGTGTTGTCTGGGTGCTCGGTGTTGGTGCACTCCAGGTGTTTGGTGCTAACGTGGCTTGGCTCCTCAATAGGAGATGTGTGCTGTGTCCACCTGTCCATCCTGCCTGTTGGATGTTCTTGTTGGCTCTCATTCATCCTTCTGCCCGTGAATCTCCATTTGCCAGTGCCTCTGGCTTAGCTCTTCCCTGAGAACAAGTCTTCTCCATGCTTGAAGTTGACCAAGCCTTTCAGCTCGTGACCGCTTCCCATCCTGCTGAACCATGGGCAGCCCTGCAGGGCTGGTGGGCTCCACAAAGGGACATGTTTCCCTTGGTGGCTCTGCTGAGGTGCAGAGCCAGTACTTAAACCCAGCTAATCCATACCTTCACCCTTCCTGTGAGTCATTGCCTGAGCTGCCTTACAATAGTCCTGCTGAGGTGTGAGGTGCTGGTAGGATGTGCTAACCACCATTTACAGGGCTGTTGGGAGCAGGATGTGTTGTGGATGAATCACGGCCACTACTTATCAAAATGACATGTTACATCTCAGGGACGTGTCCTGGCGAGTCACTGCTCTTCAAAGAAAAAAGACCCTTAATATATTTAAAGCTGTCTTTTAGAAATCATGGAGGATGGTGATGGAAATGTCTGGTTTCTTCTCAAAGTCCCACAGGGATGACTTCAGGTGGCTCAGGTAAACCTCCAGCTGCCAAATCCCTGAGCAGGCTGGACGTGAGCGGGCAGCTGGGGCCACTGACATGTGTCTTAGCAAATGAGTGTTGAAAACTGTTTAAAAAAAAAAAAAAAATCCGATCTCTGTGCCTGCCATGAAGCTGGTCCTTGGTGCTACACCCCAAGTGAGCAGAAAGTCGGTGTAAGCGTATCTCAAGGCAGTGAGGGGATGCAAAGGTACAAAGATGATGGAAGCGATAATTTTCAATCTAATTAAGCTAACTTCCTCATGGATTTATGCTTCTTAATTACTTTGAGCTCTGGTAACATGGGTACTGCAGGTGTCACTGTTTTTGGGCAGTGAGTGTGATGTCCAGCCGGGGTGGAGGAGCGATACCCACTGAGTGCTTTGGGGATGGCACAGGTCTCAGTCAAGGACACTTAATGTCCTGGTGGGGTGGGGATGGAGAGCTGGAGGCGACTTTCACTGGACTGGACTACTGTGGTCTTGGATTGGTCCCACATCTCCTGGTAGTACCACGTGTCCTGTTTTAGAGACAAGGTGGAGGTGCAGGAGAAGAAGGTCCTGCTCCAGACCCACACAGATCTCAGTGGGAGGTAGATGTGTGAATGCTGGTGCGGCTCTTGCCAGCCTTTCCCACGGTTGTGGAGTGTCTATTTCTTGCCTAGCCGATGCCTGCTTTCACCACCATGGTCAGTGGTAAGAAATAACAAAGGAAATGAAAGACTGAGTGCCACTCATCCAGCGCTTGGTTGGTGTCTTGTGTCACTGTGCTGTCCCCTTGCTTTCCCGTCTCCACCTGGCCTTGTAAGAAATCACTTCTCTGCTGGGATAGACTGTGAACACCTGCACTACCATCTTGTAGTTAATGGTACCAACAAGGCATGTTTTGGCTAAAGCAAGACCTTTTAACACCACTAAAAAGCTCTTCTTGAAGCCATGTCTGCATGGGGTGTGAACATCTCACCCAGGGGCTGGTGGAGAGCTGCCCTCGGGGGTGTCTGCAGGGACTTCCCTGCTCCAAATATTGGGGTTTTCTCCCCGAGACTCTGGTGTTGCAGAGATGCAATTTGCTTTTCCTCTCCCATCTGGCTGTGGCAGCTGAAGTGCAGCTGGGGATGTTGTTTGTGGCTGGATGGCTTTCAGGGCACCGAGGTCCCTGGGTGAGGGACTCTGCTTTTGAGCTGGACTTGCCCTTGGCTCTCCTGCAGCACATGTTTTATGGCCCTGGGCATTATAAAGACCCTGGCCAGAGAGATAGGAAGATCATGACTTGCTTCTGTAGACCCTAGAAATACCAGGTTTGAAATCTCTTGCTCTGCTCTCCTTCTGCTTGTTTTCTTTTTTATTTTCCTTTTGAAAGCCTTTGGTTTTGTTTGGATCCTGCCACAGTGAGGTGATAACTCGTTCCTCCCTGTGCAGAGTGGCAAGATGAATGCTTACGCTTTGTCTGCCTTGCTGTGGAGGATGGAGCCAGAGCTTTTAAATAAAATACTTCCTTTATTAAAAAAAAAGAAGGAAAAAGAAAAACCTGGGTGTCTTAAGCACATAAACTTGAATTCCAGAAAATATTGATGCTCAAGGTTAAATAAAGGGCTGGTGCTTTGGTGCAACTGGTGGCAGGAACGGCTGTGGATTTCAGCCTCGCAGTGCTGCTGCCGCCCCGGGGGTGACTTCTGCCACCTAGCCCCTTGCCTGCTTGCTGTGAGCTGTTCTGAAGCCTCATGTGCTCTTGCTGTGACAAAATAAACTCGGAGTTGAGGCTGTCAGAGCTAATCTTCATCCTTTCGTGTTTCGCCCTCCCTGCCGCTGTTTCAGTGAGTAGTGGCTGTGCTCACACCCGCTTATTTTGGGGAAATCCCTCCCCGGTGTGGGAGCGTGGGGACCATCCCTGTGATGCCAGATGGACACGAGCAGTGCTGCCCAGCTTTGAAAAACCCGAAATAGCCAGTTGCTTGACCATCAAGGTGTGTCTAAATCATCTTTAGGAACAAAACTTGCTTGAATTTGCCTTTCAGCACCTGACACTCCATGCTGGAGAAGATGGGATGCCTGAGGCTGCTTCAGGCTGTGCAACTCCTTGCAGCCCCCGAAGAGCGAGCTGTGAGCAAGCTTCTCCTCCCCAAGCGCTGCTGCACCAGTGTTTGCATCCCAAAGTCCAGCATTGAGCAGAAAAAACGCTGATCTTGCCCAGATGCAGCCTCCTTGGGCCCCTCTTCTTATCCGAGGAACTGTGTGGTGCAGAAATCCATATTTAAAAAAAAAAAGTCTATTCTATTCTGTATTCTGTTCTCAGAAATAGAATATTCTGTTTGGCAATGCCAAAAAGTCTGTAGACTCTTCAAGCTTTCAATATTTTCTGTGTTTTTAATTTTTTAATTGGTGTGTTGTTGTGTGTTTGTGTGTGTGTGGTGTGTGCATGGTGTTTTTTGTGTTTTGTTTTGTGTGGGGTGTTTTGTTTGTTTTGGGGGTTTTTTTTCTAATTTTTTCACTGAAAAGGGTGCTGTCTCCTGGCAGTCTCTGCTCTGGTACAAAGTTTCAGCGCTGGAAAGTCACGTGAAGTAAATCAGCAGAATGCAAACCCTGCTGTTACTTGCTAAACTTTGCCCGGATCTCATCTAATCGCTGACCTGATAAGTACTTAGGAGCTCCAACTCTTTTCCTGCAAGGAGGGAGTTCAGGTCCAGTCCCCAGGGCAGCATTCGTCCCAGCTGAGCATCCTCCTGGGGTCCTGACATCCTTCTGTTCCAAAGGATGATATTTTTGAACCCTTTGGATATAGATCGTGCCTGAGTGATTACTTGCTGTCATATCCCAATTTTAAATGGTGTTTTATTTTTTGAGTAGCAGGCTTACTGTTTCTTCTCCTTTTTCTTTTTAGTCTCAGGTGACTCTGCTCTAATATCTGATCATTACCCAAATTTAGGCTGTCGCTAATCTCCAGTGCGATGGTTTTTGGTGTCCCTATGTGAAGAGCAGACTGGATGTTGTGGCTGATAGAAAATCCCCAGGACTTTAGTGTGCAGAAGTGTTTTTAACCACGCAGACCACGCAGCTCGTAAGTTAGTGAGGGTTCATCCTTTTAGCAACTCTGAAGGCAGTTTCTTGTCTCTCTGTGTTCAGTACTAAAGGCTGAATGTTTCTAAAGGAAAAACCCTCCAACAAAACAATTTAATTTTCCTCTAATATTTTGGGGACAATCTGTTAGTGATTATTTCATCTGGCATGCCATCTCTCTGTTTATAACCCTCTTTGATGTGGCTCATTCAGGAGAAAAATGGCATTATACATTACCTCAATCACTTGGATGTGAGAGAGGATATCATGTTTGACTAATTAGGGGAAATTTGGGAAGATTTAGTAATGCCAGGAGACATGACCCACTTTCAGATAAATGCTTTTCAGACAATAGAGGTTGTGCTACGTGGTGAGGGAGGGAGAAATATTCACAGGGTAGAAATAATTAATAATAATTTATAATTTTTAAATTTTATTTTACTGTGCTGACCCTTTCCCAGGTTCAGGATGGGTTTGCTTTCTTTTTCTGTTGTTTTGTTTGTGT
This sequence comes from Ciconia boyciana, assembly GCF_034638445.1. Classification (NCBI taxonomy): domain Eukaryota; kingdom Metazoa; phylum Chordata; class Aves; order Ciconiiformes; family Ciconiidae; genus Ciconia; species Ciconia boyciana. The sequence continues at coordinate 14,225,434 of NC_132937.1, forward strand.
GTGGGGTTTGGTTTGGGGTTTTTTGTTTTGTTTTAGAAAAAGAAAATGCTGGCACTAACTGGTTTTTAACAAATCTGTGTTATCCAGAGATAACCTGGAGATATCTGGATAACCGGAGATCCCTGGGCTGCAGATGCCTGTCACCTTTGGGATGCTCCCTTGGGCACAGGGGGTGGCTGATGGGTGTTGTGATGGAGGGTGTTAGGGAGCTGTGGTCCAGCACAGTGTGGCTCTGGTCCAGCTGTTGGTGACCAGTGTGGGATGGGGAACCCAGTGAGCTGCGTGGGAGTCTGCCTTGAGTGTTCCAGCTCAGGAAGGTGTCCACCTGATGGAGTGCATCTTAAGTACATAAGGACAGAAGAATATTAATCCATAAAGCCAGGCTTCTGTGTTTTCTTCGTACCACAAATGCAGTTTAGCCATATTCCAGTGTTGTTTGGGGTTTCTGGCCAAAACAGCCACTGAAATTGCAGAGGTGTAGCACTATGATGTTGCAAAACTGTGAGAAAGCCAAACCTGATGCTTAAACTTGTAGTATATAAACTTCTTCAAAGACAACAAAAGGGAGTGTTCTTCAAGTAGTAACTGCATAATTTTCAGTGCTGCAAGTTCTGTCAAGCAACTTGTTGTGGCTGTTTCTTTGTGCAAGGTTTTATCTTTGCAGCCATATGAGCTGAGCAAAACCAACTTGGTCTCCTTAAAACTTCTTATAACCCCTTATTAAAAATAGCTTTGTAATCCTTCTAGAGTATAGCAACAAAACTTCTCTCTTAATTTCATATTGGAGCTAAACTCCATCTGTATCTTGAAATTTGCCATGCTGGTGTGAATGTCCAATGTGATGGAGCAATGTCAAAGCCCACTTGACAGCGGGAATATGCACTGTGCTGCATGGGCAGTGTTTGGGGGGAAAAACTCCACCCTAGGGGTGTGCTGGAGTTCTCAACCTTTTATAAGTTTTATAAAAACTTATAAAAGTTTTTATAACCTTTTATAAGTTTATAAGTTTTCAACCTTTTATTGTTATTTTTGAAAACAACCTTTTGAATGATCATTCAGCTGTAGGTGTGTTTTAAAGTTCTTTTTTTGCCTGCAGCCATGTACTCTGTTGCTGTGTCTTCCACAGTAAAAACCCCCTTGTTTTCTAAGTAGTTCCCCAAATTACGTTCTTTTAAGAGCCACGTTATCATAATAAGCTTCTAGCATATTTACCAAGCAGGTTAGCACCTTCCCCGGGTTAAAGTGTTGCTTTTTCTGCCTTTAAACTTTGAAGCCAGTAGACTGACAGTTTTTTGGGTGCATCTCTATTGGTAAACGCTGCTTTTACATGCTGTTACAGTGATAGCTGGAAGATATGTAGCCCTAGTGCTTGTCTAGATAAATCCATTTCCTTTGCACATACCTCTGGGTGTTTGGTGAATCGGTCACTGGCATATTCATCGGGGCTCTGAACTCCAAATTATTATTGTGTCCCATGAAATACTCAAGTGGAATTTCTGAAGCATTAACAGTGGATGTTGAAGCCCTGACTGAAGTAATGCGTGATGCCGAGAGCTCGTGTGATCTTTGGATGACTCAGGAGTGATGGTACCCAGTCGGACAGGAAGGTGGTCTTGCTGCTTCTGTAAGCACCGGTGATGCTGATGCCTGCCTGCTTGCTCTCATATGCCTGGGAAGGAGCTGGAAAGTTGGGAAGAGCTAAAGTATATCTGGGATCTGGACAATCCTGTCCTGCAGTCGGCCTAAACTTCAATATAGTTAATTTGTCTGGGAGGGAAGAAGCCATTTTGGAAGGACTTGGCTCCTCTCCTCCTGCTCGCACAAAAACATATGTAATTTAGCAAGTCAGGGCAGAGTAAAATGCAGTGGCCAAGGCCTGAAAGAGCCAGCCCAGCAGCTGGACATGCTGGAGACGAATGCAGATCTGAACCATGGCTCATAATCTGAAAGCTGAATAGCTTTTGAAACACCCCAAGAGATGGAAGAGGCCCTGGCTGCATCTGCCTTACCTGATTTAACCCCATAAACAGCACTGACCCTTGTCTTTTACAGGTTTTGTACATAACTTATATCTGCTTTGAAAGTTGGCTGCTGCATTAACACAGTTGTCCAGCACACATGATTCAGGCTTGGAGGAGTCTCTTGGGAGTCACAGCACCCATCCAAGGGATTCATGTTAGATGGTTGAGTTGGGTTGTATGAAAGATGTTTAAATTGTTTTATGGAAGCAGGCCAGCTAAAAATGGAGTCTTGGCTTTTTGTATCCTCAGTTTCCAGACGGAGATGAAGAAAAGCTGAAGCTACCAGAGAAACGTGTAGAACTTGTGCTCTGGTAATAAAACTGCATTGAGGGAGGGGATGGGGACTCCTTCATCCTATAAACATTTTCTTGATTGCACTGAATGTGAGCAGCCAAGACAGGTGTGAAAATATTGTAGTAGCCTTTAGCCACCAAGCCAGCCTTGAATATTTGTGGGGCTGAAGTGACATGTGAAATCTTGATGTGTCTCTTCAGGATTCAAGTGTCCCTTCCATAACCAGATGCCGCTGGTGGCAATGTCCTGCAGCTGCATGCGGGAGCAGTGTCCTTCCCAGCAGCACGAGCCTCGCTGAGGGCTTCTCCTGTCCATGAGGATGCTGTGAGCCTCCCAGATTAGAGAGCCCTGAGCTTCCTGGTACAGGGTTAGCGGTTGCTGACCTCTCCACTTATGTTGCACATTGCTTCCACATGCTCACAAAACTTCACACTTTGGGGGATTTAAACAGTGGCTGGGGATGTTGCTTGCATTTGATTTCTGCAAACGAGCGTATGATGCTGGGGATAAATTTACTGTAGCAATAAAGCACACATTAGGGGTGATAATAAAATTTCTGTGGTAGTCTGTTTAGCTACTGGAGCAGCCCCTGTCCTTTTATTTTGTGACAGGGAAAGATTTGCAACTTGTTTTCCCCAGTGTTGGTGCAAAACGAGATGTGGACTTTCTCCTGTGCATGCAAATCCTGAAGGGAGTTCCGTAGTGTCAGAGGAGCAGGGAAATCCCAGCTCGTGAGCCTTCCCAGCTGGTGTTTCTGGCTGGAAACAAGCAGTGGGGGATGCTGAGGTTTGGTTGTTTCTTTTCAAACGAAACCCAGCCTTTTGACAGTGCTTTGGTGGTAGCCAACGGAGGGAAAACCTCCTCTGAGAACAGGCTAAAATACCCTTTAAACAGGTTAAGCTGCTTTCCTATGAAAAGAGCTGTTGTGAAAACCAGTCTCTTGGGGTTTCTCACCAGGATATAGGTGCTGGCAGCTGAAATGAGCTCTGTTTGTGGCCATGCTGTGCCCATTGGTGACAGCCACATTGTCACCTGCTCATGCATTGCTGTGGCCATCAGTGTTATCTTTGCAGACCTTGCAAAGACTTGGGCAGTGTTGTGTTTCGACTGAGGTGGCTTCTCCAAAATGCATTAGCCTGGAGCTCAGGTCCACATTCCCACGGCTGGAAATGCCAGCAACGGAGGGAGTGTGGAAATACAGGGACTTCTGCACCACCTCTATAGCGGAATGATTGAAAGCATCAAGGAAAAGCAACAGGAGGTGACCGGCAGGTCCCCTGGGCATTGGGCTGAGGTGGTTTTGCTCTGCAGGGTTGCTTGGCATGTGGCTTTCCAGCGTGGTGCAGTTAATGCTGGGGACGTCCTTTAGCTTAGTATCTGGAAGTGACCCCGTTTTGCAAATACAATACAGGGAGGACAGGGGAGAGGAGGGGAAAGCAAATATTTGCATTTCTGCTGTTGAATCCATCTCGCTGATGCTCTGATAGGACCTGTTCCTCTCTCATTCGAGTCTCTGCTCTTACTGAAGTATTTCTGAATGTACCATTTGTTTACTGAAAGTGGGTCTTATCTCCACTGTAGCTGGGACTAGGGAGGCTGTGCTTTGGCAGTAGCTTTAATAATGCTCTGATAAGGGCTCGCTGCCGTCCTTGCAGGGAGAGCCGGCTTATCGGGGAGTGGCAGGGTGAGAGGTGCCACGGGGAGGAGGAAAACTGAAATGGTGACAAAGACTGTTTGCTGTTTGGCAGTCTGCTTGTCTGTGGGTGGAGGAGGTGAAGAGGGTGGGCATGGTCTTAAATTTGGAAAACACCTATGCACTGCTCATCTCCCAGGATATTAAGGAAAGGAGGCAAGGGTATGACTTTTTTTTGATCAGAATTGAATCTTGGTGACTGTTGTACTTATCAAGTCATTGGTTTGAGGTTATTTTATTCCTTAAACATCCCATACCCAGGTTTGCTATGCTTTATTGTCATGAATTATATTCCAGTAATTATGGTGACTTGAGACTTGCATCTGATATTCTGAAATTTCTGGGGAAATAGGTATCGGTGATACCTTTGTGGTTTTAGTGGAAGAGGGAGTTGGCCCAAGTGGAGAAGCTTGGGATGTGATGGAAACCCCTTTCATCTGTTCAGCTGAGTTTTGGATAACTCCGCAGTTTTCTCACATGCTTTGGGATCCTGGTGCTGCCTCTGTGAGGCCACTGTCCCCGTGATTGTCCCCAAGCTCTGCCTGCCCTCCTGAGGGGGTCTGAAAAGCTGAAAGCTTGAATTATGGCTCTTCTGACCTGGTAAGCTGATGAAAAATTAACTCCAAATTCTAATTCCTACTCTTGTGGCTTCATTTTATAAATATATATATAAAAAACCCCTTTTTCTCAGAATTTCTACTTAAGGACTGCCCTGAGTTTATCAGAAATTCCACATTAAGTATCTATTGCTTGAGTAAAGGCTTATAATTGTGCTCAAAGAGCAATAATACTTGGGTTATTTCTGATGTCACCTAGGAAAGCATGACTTCCATGTGATGCAAGCAGTAGAAAAGAAGTGACCCTTGTCTCCCCAGTCACACCCAGCTGGGTGGGGGAAACTCTTTTCAGTTCCTCCAAGCAGTTTTGACATGTATGGAGAATAACTGAAGCTCAGATAATGAATTTCAGTTTAATCCCGTGGTCACGCTTGATGCTTGTTCGTAACGAGCAGAAATTCGCTTCTCAGGAGCTCGGGTGATGGGGTCATGGCACGGGATGCTTCTACAGGCAAGAGGTACCTGTGTTTGTATGTCTGAAAAACTGATTTGATTTGGGGCAATAAGTTAGAAAGCACCTTTAACGGTCCAGGTTGAAGGTTAAAATACATAGAACCTTTGAAGTTATGGTGTGAAGCAGGGTTAAGGCTGCTCTGGGAGTTTTCACTCTGCATTTCTTAAGCTCTGGGAATTCAGCTCTTTGGGTCACGTTTGGCTTGGGGATAACAGCAGCATCGTCTCTTTAAATGACTCATTGACTGTTATTATCCAGAGATGGAGTCATCATTTATGCTTGGCATACATGGAAGAGCACTGTCTGCTGGTCCCTCCAAAAAGGACCTGTATGTCATACATTTATGGGCGCCAAAAATATATCATGCCTTGATGGGATCTCTCCTGAGCACCTTCCCAGTGCTGGCCATGCTGCCGATGCCAAGGGGCTGTGGTCCCTTGCCTGGTGCCATTGTGTGCCTGTGCCCTTGGCTTTCAGATGATGCCAAGTCGCCTGCAAAAGGGAGGCCCTGCAAGGCCATCTCCTGTGCTGGCATTTGCTTAATGCTCCAGAGCTTGTGCAGCATTTAGCACCAGGTATGTGAGGGAACAGAGTTTCAAAACTCGAGTTTTAGGCAGTTGAAGAAAACTCCTACTAAGAATATACACAAGAGATTTCATAGACTGGGGAAAGAAACATTGCAGCCTACCGCATCATGTTTTGTGCCCTGGATATTGTTTGAGGTTTTATTTAGGTTGGTATGACCGCTTCCGATTCAACTGTTGAACATCCGCATTTATGCTGAGACCTTTTATGGGATGAGGAGCCTTCATCCAGCAAATCTTTCATTTTTGTCCAAATTTCAAACATGGCATGCACTTGAAGATGCTGGTGGGCACCTCACCAGCAATGGCTTAACAAGAAATGCCCGTGAGGAACACAACATTGAGTGATTTCTGTAAATTGAATGTTGCTGTTGAGGAGTAAGTGGATGAGTGTGATCTCTTTTCTTGCAACTTGTTGAGCTCACAGCCGTTTGGCTTGCAGCAGCCTGTTTTCCCACTAGCTGCTGGGAGGGAGCTGGTGTGGACGCACCACGCTGTAAAAGGCAATAGGATTTCAAAGACTAATTGCTGTGGAACTTGAAACGAGTCTTGTTAAGCAGCTGTTGTCAAGGCGGGGATGCTAAAGACTTTGGAAACGGTTCCTAAAATACAAATTTGGACTTGTTGCATGCCAGCTTTTAGGTAGACGAGTCTCTGCTGATCTGCCTGTGAGGTTTGAGAAGGCTGGAGAGGGGGCTGGGGGGCCATGGTGGTGAGGAGGAGCACGCCTTGCCCCCAGCGACCACCCAAGTTCCCAGTGCATCTGGGCAGTCCCAACACACTGTGCAATTTGGTATTTCCCAGGACTGACACATTGATATGTGCTTCACAGCTTGGGTTGCTATAAACAATGGCCAGACGTGGTGATCCAAACAGGGATTTTTTTTTTTTTCCCTTAAGAAAACACCTAAAACTATTTTTTTGAAAGTTTGCAGCAGACTGCAACTTCTCCATAGTGTGGGACAGGGGAAAAGACCTAGCCCAAGGGGAAGATGAAAGGGCAAGCAGCTGGAAGAAAGAGCAGCTATGAAGGGACATGTGTTGCTTCAGCATCTCTCTGCTTTTTGTAGATCACATCCCCTTCTGAGCAGGGTCCTAAATCACTGCTGCACGCATGGATGTGCGTAACCACTAATTCCCCCTTCTTTGATGCCTTTGGAGGTCCTGTGGGACAAACCCACAACATGAGCAATTCTGTGGGTTATCTGTGGCTTCATGTGACCCAGTTTGCCCATGGTGGTGGCTGAAGGTAGCTGCAAAAGTTCAGGTGTCCCCATGCAGCCAGCGGCCCGTGGGATTTGCAGCAACTTGGGTCTTGGGACTGAATATTTTGTCAGAAAGGGCAGAAACTTTTGGGCTTGTACGTTATGAGCTGGGAACTGGCAGCACAGTTTGCAAAGCTTTGTTTTCACAGCAAAATAAACTGAGATAACATAATGTTTCTTCAATTTTTTTTTCCCCTTGTTTTATTCATCTACCTAGCAAAGCATGAAGTCATTCCCTAGAGGAGAGAGAAAAGTTGCAATGCAATGTTTGGTTACGGTTTTGCACTAACTCGAGTGAGCCGCTCTCCATCTCTCATGAGTTGTCTTTATGCACTCTTAAACCACTATAACTTTGGGGTGTATTTTCATTTGTTTTGCTGCTTTTCTAATTCATAGTCCTTTTTCCCCCACTTTGGGTGGTAAGAGTAGGTTTAACTAGTTTTGCTCGAAACAGGTTGTAGTCCTTAAGCTGTGCTGGTGGGACCTGGTGGCTTCAAGGCAAGTGGCATCGGCCGAAGTGTGACCATAAATGCACGTCTTCCCCAAAGGGAAATGTATCCCTCGGATGGGAACTGGGTTTCCTGGTCTTGGAGCAAAAACCCCTTGGACCTGAGCTGGGGGATGTGTAGTGGGATGGAAATCCTGTAGCTGGGATGTCCCTGGGATGATGCAATGCTGCTGGTGATGGGAAGAGCTGGAGCTAAGCCTTGCCTGCATTGAAACTCTGTACCCGCTGCCTGCTCAGCGCTGCCTGTGTCCTGAGGTAGCATGGAACTGCTTGGAAGAAATAAATAAATGCTCCGGTAACACGAGGAGAGATGTTTAAATGAGTAAATACATCTGTTGGGATATGGATGTTGTCCTGTGCGTCAATCCAAGAGACATGCAACAGAGTGGCTTTGTTGTGGGGATGGGGAAGGAAGAAGTAGCATCTGGTGGCTGTGATAGCTTTTTTTTTTTAATTTATTTTTTATTTTCTTCTTCTGTTTGGGGTGTTTTGCTGCGTGGGACGCTTTGACGTTTCATGAGAGCTGTGTTTGATCTGCGTGGGAGTGTGTGTTTGTGTGCTGCTGGGGCATCTGCCCTTCTGAGGGGAAGAGAGAACCTTGGATTTGCCTAAGCATGGGGGACATTGCCAGGTCAGGGGAGAAATTCAAACCAGAAGGTGAAGGCTAGAACAGATGCATTTGGTGGTGTGGTTATTTCTATTTTATTTTGTTTTTTATTTTAAGTGGGTGCAATTGCCCTTCTTGCAACCCTTCCTCCACTTAGGCAGTCTTCTGCATTTTCATCTCCTTCACTGGGCCCTTCCTGCAGAATACAACACTGTTTTGCGAATGGCATTGCCTCCCAAATCTCCTCTTGCAATTCAAAATTCAGGGGTTGACGTCCAGGGGTTGGTCTTTTCCTCCATCCTTCCTTATTTAAGCTTTCATCTCCCCTACATTTATTAGAGGAAATTGTATATGGGATTTAGAGGATGGTTTTCCGGGGAGCTGCTGTGTGATATGAATAAGAGGCTGCAGGATATCAGTGCTGGAAGATCTGGAAAGCCAAAATCTCAGTATTTTAGCTGAACATCTGAAGTTACAAGGAAATAAGGAGGAAAATGTAGCTGACTGCCTAGCTATACTGTACCTTCCATTTTATATATTAAAAAGGAAACCACCTTTTGTTTGAGTTTCCTCAGAGATGTGTTTTGAACCGATTTCAGTTTAGCAATTGCAAAATCTTGCTTATTTTCTTTGTCTCACTGGGGAGAAGAGATAAAATATATACAGTAATATAGAGTTAACTCATCATACAAGTGTGCATCTGAGGTCTGGCACATGGACAGTCCTGGGAGAAGCAGAGCTGGGCATAAGTCACATTTTCAAAGACCTAGAAATTATTGCAATAAAGTGGAAATGCAAAAGGAGTCCTTCCCTCCAGCAGACCCTTTCTTTGCCCCCCCATTCCTAAGCAAATGAGGGCGTATGAATATTTGTTCACCACTTCAAATATTTTAATTAAACTTACTTATTCTAGCTTTGCCTCTTGACCACTGGTGCCGTTCTCCAGGCATCTAATGTTGCCTTGCTAACAAACCTTATTGCTGGAATTTTTTAATTATAACCAGTAAAATGTTGCTTACTTAAATCCTCAGTAATCAATTTGTTTTCCTTCAGTTGCTTAGCAATGAAAAGGATGCAGAGGTGGCCTGGGGGCCTTTCCAGCACACCCCTCTGGTTAGAAAGGGCTGAAGAAATGCCCCATAAATACAAATATAGGTCAAAACCCCTTTGAATTAAGCATGCATGGAGTGATACTCCAAGAAGGTTTTTAATGCATGAGTTCTGGAGAGGTGAGGGATAACTATACAGGTTAGTTAATCCAACTACTTTTTTCTAATAAGGTTGAAAATCTAGTCTGGTGGAGAGGTTGCTCTGCAATTAAAGGTAGATTTTGGTGGTGCTGTTTAGGCATGGCAGTGCCTGGTGGGGGAAGATGGCTGAGTGCTTGAGCAGCAGGCAAGGCGGTGTGTACCCTGAATTTCAGAAGATGCTTGTGACACTGTGAATGCTATGTGCATTACTGCAATTACAGCCTAGAAGCGGCTGCTGTTTTTAATGTTTGCCAGTTGAAAGTCCTGGTGTCCCCTGGCTGCATCCCGTGGCCAGGGCTGCCCTGCACTGCCAAGCTGGGCTCCTCCCAGGACCATTTTCATATAAAATAATTTAATGGAGGGTGGTCGTTGCACTGAGGAATGAACATGCTTGTGAGTTTCCCTAAAGCATCATGAGGCTACGTTATAGACAGAGGGAAACCTGGGGCAAAAGGCCATTTTTAACTACTTAATTAAAACCCAAAGGCTATTTTTAACTACTTTATTAATAATCAAATGTATATGGTGTATATTGAGCATTTTTTTGATCCATATATTGAGCATTTTTTTGAGCCTGTGTTCATCAAGGTGCTTATGTGCAGTTCAGATGGAAAACGGGACTGCAAAGACAAGATTACACCACATGCTGCTCAAGGTTTTGATTAATTGAGAATTAGGCAAGAGAAGGGTAACTAATGCCAATCAACAGGGATTTGCAGAAAGTAGCCTGGAAGGGTTTAACTTTAGCAATATGACAGGCTGTTTGGTAAAAGTCATACTATGGAGACACTTGACCCCTGCATGGGGTTTTTAATTAAAAAAGCAAAAAACCCAAGTATTTAAAATCCTGGTAACCCTTACTGGAATAAAGACTGGCTGCATGGTTGAGTTAGGACCATGGGTCTCATCCTGATTCCCCTTAGACACTGGGTCTAGGATTCTTTTCTTCATCCTGTGCAATGTGGCAATTTTTAATCAATGACTTGGTAGAAGAGGTAACGAGCACCAGAGGAGCTGGGTTGGGTGGGTGGTGCTGGAGTGTGGGTGTGAGCATCCCATGGGTGCTGGGCCCAGGGGAGATGCCTGGGAAAAGGGGTGTTGAGCCCCCTGCTCCAGACTGCTGCTGCCCTGATGCCTGCAGCTCTTCCAGGAGGAGCTGCAAGTCAAGTGCACGATTATCTGGGTTGGCTTTAGCACCAGACTTTTTGTGCTTCCCCAGGGACTGTGATTTAGTGGGGTTGGCAGAGCATCCCTCTTTCTGGCAGTGTGGCAGAGACTGGATGGTGATGCTAAGTGTCTTGTAGAGCAAATGGTGAGCATCTTGTAGAGCTGAGCCAGGCCTGGTAGAAGAGAAATAGAAGGCCTGATAGAAGCCACAACTTGCTGTGGCTCATGGGGATGGTGCTTGATGGGACAGGACCTGGAGAAAGGTCTCCCACCCAGGAGACAAGTGGCTGGTGTCTCTTGGTGCAACCCTTTAATGCTGGTGAATATTAAGTTTTGGAGGGGCTTTGCCAGGGTTTGTAGCAGATCCTCCAGTGGAGCATGTGCTTTAAATCCAGGCTTAGCCATCCAGAGGGGCAGGCCTGCCTTGTACCCTGTGATTTCATCAGGCTCCTGGCTATATCCTCGCAGCAGGCAGCAGCCTGCCTGTCCCACTGCCAGCTCTCAGCCTTCGCTAGTGCTGCTTCAGAGCAACCAAAGGCAAAGGGCTCCTGTGCTCAACCTGATGTGAGTCTGGAAAGACACAACTGCAGAAGGAGACGGGCAGCAAGACCATGAGCACTGCCATCTCCAATTAAACAGGCACAGCCGCCCTCCTGTAACATCTCAGGCTGCTGTGAGGTGGTTCGTTAGCAGTGATACAGGCAATAATGCACGTCCCCTGTGGGTGAAGTCTTGTTGACCCTGGCAGAGAGGTTTGGTTTTGTTGTTTCTTAAAGAGTAGAGGAGCAAAGTAAAAATACAAGAGTCGTTACGCTGCCCAGAGCATATCCTGGTCTTGCAGCCTATGAGGGGATTGCTCCCCAGCCCAGGAGGGACTGCTTTTTCCCCCAAAATTAAGACAGAATGGTTTGTTTGCACTGTCCCAAAGCACCTGGGGCTCTACCTGGTTTTGCAGCATCTAATGACTTATTGCAAGAGGGATTTTGCATTTCAGTCCATTGTTGTGGTGAGAGCAGGGCTGTGTGTGTGCCTGAGACCTTGGCACTGAACCTGTCAGTCTTAATTAAGCCTGCAGTAACAAGCGTTGCTGGGATGCTGTGGAAGAAATGATAGAGGAGAGGATGGGAAAACACAAGTTGGCTGTTAGTTACATGTGAGACTATTGATTAGTCCTGGAAATCATCCTGGAAATCATGTTTAATTAAAGCAAAGCCTTCAGGATGGAAATACTGGGGGTACGCTTGGTGTCAGGGCTCACCTAGCCCTGCTCTGTTCAGTGCCAGTTTTACCTCTGCTGTTGATGAGATGAGGCCGGAGCAATGATGAAATGAAGCTTTTTAAATCCCCCTTCATTAGAAATGCTGCTAACGAGCTGGTGGATAAATGCTGCAGATGCTGCTTGTCCGAGCAGCTGAGTACTGCTCAGCTGCTCTGACAGTTTATGCAAATCATCATCTGAATTAATTTGGGCAGAGGAATAAAATTCAGCAAAGAGAAATAGAGAAGATTTAGTGCTGGTGGGAGATGTGGAGCCGTCCATCAGCGTGACAGCTCTTCAGGGGGAAGGAAAATATCCCTGTACCTAGGAGGCATCAGCAAAGCATGTGCTTTGCTAGCTCAAATCCAGTGACCCCTGCAGCTCTCTGGGATGAAGAGTTGCTCCCCAAAATTTAGGAGCCCTGCCTTGACGGGGGCATGGTCTGGGTGTGCATTTCTGTGCTTTCCCTGGGTCCGTCTCCGCGCTGATAGCAAGAGGAGGATTGGGAATGTGAGACACAGTGTAGACTATGCTCATCTGCCTTGGCTCGGCTGTTTGGGTTTGTGTGTTTTTTATCAGCCCTGGGAAATGCACAAATTGCTCGTTCTCATGTTGAGGAACTAGAGATGCTTCTGCAGCTTGCTGCTGTCTTTCCCTTTGCATTTAACACTCGCAGCAAGTTAACATTTGCATTCTGTAGCTCAAAATGATGGGTTTTGTGTTTTTTAACAAGTAAAACACAATTTTTTTTTTGCCCTACCCCTTGAGCTTGATATTGGTGTCCTGTGTGTCCCTTGCTGTGTGTTGAAATGTTGATTTGCCAGTCACAACCTCTCCTTTCAGCCTTTTTGGGTTTTTATGGTGAGGAAGAAGTGGGTCTTTTCCTATTAGAGGTCCTTGCCGTGGGTGGATGCTCGCTGGGCTCTTGCTGGGAATGCTGGGCTCTTGTACGGTGTCCCAATATCAGGTACTGGTGCTGCAGAAATTAGGCAGTCAAGGGGTGTTCAGCACTGGAGCATCCCTGCCCGCTCTGTACCGAGCAGTGAAACCCGCTGCCATCCCCCCCTGACCCTTGTGAGGGTTTGCTGGCCAGTGGTACCCGGCAGCAAACAGAGAAGCCAGCCTGGGGTGAGACGCAGGGGTCAGTGGGTCCCGGAGTCACAACACAGCTTGGGGAGCTCTGACCTAAATATGGGTTTTGCTTGTCTGTCGGGCAGGGGAGAAATCACTCCTGGGATGAAAATATCTTTTGGAGGATGGGAAAGGAAGGATTACGGTTTGCCATCTGCCCTGATGTTCAATATTGTAAATAATAATAAGGAAGTTAATGATCCACAATCCCTTAACAGAGAGGTTTTTGCTCTCCTGCCGAAGCACCTTGCCTGTGCCTTGCTGCGTCACAGGTGAAGCAGATTTTTCTCCTGAGTCACTGCCAAGTGGGGCAGAAGGGATTTTTAAGGCTGCAAGGCACCCAGGAGAGCACTGGCGCAGGTGCCTTTCTATGCCTTCCTGCTGACAGCACCCATTGAGCGGCTCTTCCCAGCACCGACAAGCCTGGTGGTTTGCACAAGCACGTTTAGCACAGCTAAATAACTCCATAAATAACCACCTGTTAATCACAGGGGATGTGGGATCCTGCTGCAGTGGGCATAATGCCAGTAGATGGCCAAAAACATGCGTGGCGGTGACTCCAGTTCAGCCCAGGACTGCTTACCCAGTGCAAATTAATGAAGAGAAGTTTGTTTGCTTTAGGGCAGAGCTGGAAGGGGATGCTGTTAGCATCCATGCACAGTGGCTGCAAGGAGAGTCCTCTGTTGTTTTGCTGCAAGAGCCTCTTTAAATTGTCTCTGTGGAGTTATCTTTGATAGCGGTTTAAAAAAAAATAGGGAAAAGAAAAATTACATCCAAACCCTGAATTGTGCTGTGTGGTATGACCTCTTTTAATTTAAGGTAGAGCTTGTATTTCGCTCTTTTTACTTGGGAAAAGCAAAGTTTGGGAAAACTTTAATTTTAGTTATAGATGGGTTGTGAGAGCTGCAGGGTAGTTATTGGACTGCTTCAAAGTAAGCTGCTTAACCATTCACATGCTGTATATATAAATGTAAATATTCTTGGGAAGCCAGGACTGAAGCTCATGCTGTTTTTTCTTTCATATGTGTTTTTGTCCTCTTCAAGAGCATCCAGTAATACTGGACCATGTTATTTCTTTGAACAACATAGAATGAGGTTGACAATAAGCCCACTGTGAAGGGGGGAAAGTAGAAGTGTGCTTGCTTTACGAAGGAAAACATACAGATATTTGTCCCAATCTCCACCTCGCTCTTAGTTGACATTTGTGTGTTCACCTTTGATTTTTCGAAGGTGCACATCACTGTCTCTGGTTTCTACTAAAGTCCTTTCATAAGTTTTTCTTCACCTGTGTGGAAGAACCTTGGTTGTGACATACTATATCTTAATCTTCGTTACTGAATTCCTAATTGCTAGGCAGTCAATGCTATAGTATCACCAGTATTGTAGGTTTTATGCTGTGCCCTCCGTCTGGCTGCAGTCCTGTTGGAAGGATGCCCCTGGAAAAGTGCCCTTGACCCAGGAGCAATGAAAACTTCCTGGGGTCAGCTGTGAGTATTGCTATTCCTGAAATAACTCAGGGGATTAAAAAACAATAATAATAAAGATGGATTTGCTGACTTCCAGCTTGCCACGAAGACTGTTGCAACCACCAAACAGCCCAGACTAAGAAGAAAATGCTTAAAACTAGCTATCTCAGTTTAATTTAATGGAAAATTATAGTCTTTTCTTAATTGAATGGAAGATTCAATGTCTGTCCACACTGTTGGTGTAACTCCTTCCGTGCAGACCAGCATCCCTTCCTGCTGCGCTGCAGCATCCACCAAGCATATTGCCAGGAGTTTGAGGATGGTTTGCTGGGAGTGCCTTTGGCCAGCACTGGGGGCTTTCAAACAGCAAAACAAAACCTGCCTCTTCTAATTTAATGTTTTTAATCTGCATCCATAGTAGCAGCCTGCTAAAATCTAAATCAAATCAGGAGGTGGGGACTGAATTTATTAAGCTTGTGCTTAATCTAGGTGGAATAATGCAAGAGGCTCCGACAGCACCAAATCACTTTGGCTTATTGGGAATCTGGTTTAAAAAAAAAAAAAAAAAAAAAACAACCACAACCCACACACACACACAAAAAAACAAAACAAAAAAACAAAAAAACCCAGGTGTTTTTTTAATTTTTTTTTTTCTTGAGAGGCTGAGCATGTGGAGCTATTTCTGATTAACGCTAACACCTCGTTCAAAGGCGTCCTTGAGGGTTAAAGAAATGCTTTTCTTTCTACCCTCTTGGACGGAGACCCTGGAGTGTTGGGAAGTTAAATGATCTGCCATGGGTTGTGTCTCCTGAGCCTGAAGGCTAATCCTCTGGTCCCAGTGCTTTGAGATAGACCTGCCTGCCCTTTCCCTTAATAACAAGCTCCTCCAGAAGATCAAGAGGTTGTTAAAGCTAGTGAAGCCAGGACATGGCATATAAAGTGGAATAATTAGGCTAGAGGTGAGATTATGGAAGTAGAGGTTCACAGAAATGCTCTCCTCCTGCCTGGGTAGGTACCTGCCTGGGGGCATGGTTTTGGTGACCTGG
This sequence comes from Ciconia boyciana, assembly GCF_034638445.1. Classification (NCBI taxonomy): domain Eukaryota; kingdom Metazoa; phylum Chordata; class Aves; order Ciconiiformes; family Ciconiidae; genus Ciconia; species Ciconia boyciana. Next base: position 14,240,795 of record NC_132937.1, read on the forward strand.
TGGCTCTCATCTATATGAATTTAATTGGCAAACATACAGTGTGTGAAGTTGCTTTGGAGGCAGTGGGTTGCAGAAGTCAGAGGCAAGGCAGGCAGGCGACGTGAGCGTGGAGCTCCAGCGTGCCCCCTCCATGGGCTGCCGCCAAGCCTCGGTGGGTTTTAATTAAAGCTCGCCTTGTAAAGACCTAAGAATGACAAAGTGCTTTTATTTCAGCGCTGTATGGTTTGACATACTTGGGATTTATCGGAGAAAGGGAAGGGTTGGATGTGGGTTTGCGTAGCAGCCTGCCCTGCCTAGAGGGCTGAGCACTCGCACCTCTGCTGGAGGATGGTGAAAATGCACAACAAAAAAAAGGTCATCCCCTTTTTGGACATGTGTGTGCATGCATGCACGAGAGGACAGCATTATAGATGCTTGGGGAAATGCATTCATAACAGCTTATTCTAACAGCCCATAGCTATTTAGCAGGATGGGAAGCGCTCAGTGTGGGGAGTGCTTGTGCTGGAGCAGTGATCGCATTCAGGATCTTCCAGCCAGGGAATGAGTTACCCCCAGGGCTCCTGAGATCTTGCAAACACCTATGTCTTATTGCCTTCTGTGCTGTGCAATCCCTTGCGTACATGTGTATGCACAAGAGTCTCGGAGAATCAGGTTTATTATTAAAATTCTGTAGTTTTGTGGTTGGGATGGTTGATGGGACGTGAAGTCTTTCACCACCAGGTTGTAAGTCTATCCCTGGGTGGTGGATGCTGAGAGCTGCTACCCTCCGCCAGTGGTTCCCACATCTCACCAGAGCATTGGATGGCTCCTGGCCATGGTTGGTGATGAATTGCCGAGAGGGGCCGATGTGACCTCTTACTGCTGCTGGAGGTGGACCCAGATTTCATACACCAAAGTGTGCCCAAGCACCATCATGGTTTTTGGGTTGCTTTGGGGCCAATGTGCCCCTCTCTGCATCCATCTCTCCAGGCAGGTCTATGGCTCATCCCAGCCCTGTGTGCAGGTTGAGAATTTGCAGGACTCCAGCCAAGACCAGCAATGTCTTGTTTTTGAGGCTGCCTTGAGCCGGGTACATCCTGATCCCCGGCTATTTTGGGCATTTCTAGAGCGTGTTTGATCTCTCTTCTGCCAAGAGAGAGCTGGCACTGGATGAAACCGCCGTGGTGGGGATGAAAAGGCAGGCAAGATGTTTTGCAGGAGGGGTGAGAGCTGCAGCAATGGTCCATAAGGCCCTTCCTGTAGTGTCAGAGCCTGGAGAAACTGGGGCGAGGTGCAGGGGGTGAGGAAAGTAGTGATGCATCACCAGCTGCACCTACTCTTTTGTTTCATGGTCCGGCCAAAGATGGGGCTCCTGGCCATGCTGCAGGGATGTTACATCTCTTGCAATGCCGCTTGCTGGAGGGGACAGGGGAGACTGGGCTGGGGGTCCTGAACCGGCCCCTTCCCTGTGGCAGTCTCCCTTCCTCGGGGCAGGGAAAGCACTGAAGACTTGTAGGGTGCTAGAAGTGGTGTGCTGAGAAAAATCTGTTTGTTTATTTTATTTTTTTCCCCTCCCCAATAAAACCACTGTTCTGGCAATATATTTTTTTAGCTCCATTAACATCCAAGGGTTCCCGCTACTGTAGCTATTGAGCAACTCTGAAAATAATTACATGATACATATAAAAATCTATTGCTCTTCAGCTGCAGAGCAGGCTGTTAGATGGCTGCTGCTGCTTTAACTCTTGGGTTGCTCTGAGAGTTATTTGGCCATTGCGTACTGGGGGTTTGGTTTTAAGATGAGGGCCAAAACCATCTCTGGTGCTACAATGCTGGTGTTGCTTGGATTTTCTGGGATTTCCCCCAGTCCCTTGTGTTTTGTGTAAGAATAAGTTTATATAGCTCTTATTTCAATCAACAGGAAGAGCTGGGGGGAGACATGCCCCCCAAAATGCCAATAAATAAGTGATCGTTGAAGAGTTCCTGTTGACTCTGTGTTGGCTGGCTGAGCCCAGCATCAGGCTGGCTTTATGGGTCCGTGTGCAGCAACAAAAGCCTGACTCAAGGTGATTCCCTGCAGAGATGGAGCAATTTTGGGTTCCTTGTTCTCAGGACCTTGCCCTGGCAACCCCATGAGCAGGGAAACCAGTACCTGCTCTGGCAAAAAGAAAGGTGGATGTAGAGGGTGAGGGAAACCCATGCATGGAGGTTGCAGTGTTACTGCTGGGTCTGCAATGCATTTGTCCCAACTCCTGAGAGCAAGTACTGGAGGTCTCAGCGCAGCAAGTTACTTGCTCGGCACGGGGGGATGCTTTTACGCAGCCTGGGCAGAGTATTTATCTCTGCATCATAAAAGCAAATTAAATCTCATTAGCAGGAGGTGGTGTGGCTCAAAGTAATGCCATATTCTCGTTACAAGTGAGCAGTGCTGCTTGCTTTTGGATTTTGTCCCTTCATGGACACTTTGGCCGGGCTGTAAGGGTCCACCTTTGGGATTTCCTCTTGGAGGCATAAGGGTGGCCCAAACTTTGGAGGTACTGAAAAGGTTAAATGTTGCATCTAAGCATTTTTCTGGAGCCTTGAAGCCTGTTTGCAGATTTGCCTCCAACCGAAGAAGTTGGCTTTGGTGTCTTCTATTACGTGCTTAGCTCCATGGCAGTAGGTTTGGGTTAGGGCTTGCTCTGTGAGGAGCAACCTATCGTTGTTTTGTTTAAAAGAAATATGCTTTGGCGCACGGTCTGCTGGGGGGGAATTGCATTATTTCATAAAAGCTTCTAGAAGGCTGTTTTTTGGGGGTTTGGGGGGTTTTTTGGTTGTGTTTTTTTTTGTTTGTTTGTGTGTTGTTTTTTTTCTCTCCAGGGAAATTAAATTTCACATTAACCTTGAGTCTGTACCCCGCTTTGTTAGATTATTAACAAGCCAGTGTACACCTTGTCCAGGAGAAGCCTGATTGAAAGACTGATTGAAAATCAGACTTCTGGTCTGTAATTTATTCCAAACCCTAAAATTAGAATATTTCTTTTTTTGGACTGAAATAAATGGTTTAGCTGTGCTGACTTTACAATGAGCGTGGGATTGTATCCATGGTGAATTAATTTATTTATGCTTTAATTTCCTGAGGTTTCCTTGTGTTTAAGTTTCTCTTTCTTTTTTTCCCCCATCTGCAGTACACTAGGGTTTGGATTCCTGACCCTGATGAAGTTTGGAGATCGGCAGAAGTTATCAAGGATTACAAAGAGGGAGATAAAAGCCTCCATCTGAAACTTGAAGATGAAACTGTAAGCTTTTGAACGTCATTATTCTTTTCAGTAATTTAAAGCTTCAAATTAATGTGTGAAGAAGCCTGAGCCATCTCATATTTTTTAGGAAGTATTTTAAATGAGTTTTATTGCCTTAGTGCTTCCAGCTTTTCCCTGCCTACTCTCTCCCCAGATACTTGTGTTAAAGTAGGTTGAGAGAAAAGCCCTTGACCCCTCTCATCTCTTTTCATCCTCTGGCAAAGTTGTAATAGTCTGTGATATCAGAATGAGGGGTGTTTTTTATAGCAGTAGTATGTTAGAAATATCAATTTATGGATTTTGCTGCTGAACAAATTGGAAAGAGTGCAGCTGGTGGCATCTACTCAAACTTGGGTACTGATGGAAAAAAATCACATAGAGCGCAGAAGTGACTGCTGTGCAACAGCTTTCTCTATGCTTTAGTTTTTCTCTAAGTATAATCTTATGCAAAACCCTTTTTTCTCAACTAAAAAAAAAATTAAAAAAGCTCTAAAAGACAAAAATGAGAAACTCATTTAAATGTAGAAGTGTTTTAGCAAGTGCTGCTTTCAAATGCATGAACAGCCCAGGCTCACGGTGTGCGTGCAGCCAGTGATAAATCATTTCCAAAGCAGGACAGAGGCTAGGGAAGAGCAAGCTGCTTTCTGTCCCGCACAAAAAGCTCATGGGGTGGGATGTTGGGTAACAGCGGGGGATTGTAGATGAAGTTAACTGTGGCATTTGCATCAGCTGCAAAATTTGGGTGGTTTGTGGGAAGGGAGCAGCCGTGCTACGTGCCTGCCGCGAGGTGCATTTCCCACGTGTGCCTGGTGTAGCAGGAAAAATAAATTTCATGAAGAATTCCACCTAAATGAGTTTTCTTCACTGAGCAGACAGGGTTTCCTTAATTGTCTAGAGGGTGATCTGCTTTGTTGCTAAAAGAGTTAATAGAGGCCACTTTCTCCAAATTGAAAATGCTCTGAGGATGGTGAGTAATTCATGTCCCCTGCCAGCCAACCATTTCCATACTGCGGGGAATATTTTCACCCTATTACTTAATGGGAAGATGGAGAACAGGAACGAGACACGCTTGATTAGGCTGTTCATCAAAACAATTCTTTCAGAGCAGCGCAAGTGCAGGCTGTTTGCAGTACATTAATGTGCCAGGTTTGCAAAGAAAGTAATTTGTGTTGAAATCTGCACCCAGTGCATGGTGCTGTTGGCTCTTCCTGGGTCAGCCCTGGCTGTGCTTGTTGTCCTCCCTAATTTGCTCTTCCAGCATAGGGCAGCTTTCTGAGGAGGGTAAAGGATGGATGATGTCCTCTTGGAGATGCTTTTTTCCCCTCCATGGTGACAAATCTGGATGAGGAGATGCACAGATGCCACCTCACTGTCCCTTGGAAGCACCAAACATGTTCTTGTAGGACCATGAGTCACTGCCTCTTGCTTCTTGGTGGGCTTCCTGCCCAGTAGTCCTGTGGTTGAACCTCCTGGATTCACCATCTGGCATCTGTCAGTTCCTGTTCCAAGTCATACCAGTCATCATTTGAGCATATCTTTTTCTCTAGTGATATGATGCTCCGTGCTCATGGTGCAAGCATGATGCTCATGACGGGCATGTTTCCACCATTCCAGTCGTTCCACACAGTGGCTTGTCCCTGTCTCCCAGTGGCATTGGATGCCACAGGGATGACCCTTGTTGCAGGGTTTCTTATGTGCTTTTTCTCTTGCTCCTGAGGCAAGAAGATAGAAACCTTGGTGAAACCAAGCAGCAGTGCTCAAGCCTTTGCAAGAAACTGGTGACGGGTGTGAAAAGCACTATAGGCTTCAACTCCAGGGTGGGTTTCACGAGCAGTGCTAATGGGTGCCCAGCAGAGATGGGTGCCTGGGTGCAGGTGGGCGCCCATCTCATCCATAGCAGTTCCTTCCTACTGCTTGTTGTGCTTAGGCAGCCAAAGTATGTCTGCACGTATTGCTGAGTACTGCAACCTCCATCCTTCTTTTCTGGTTGAGATCTTCAGCAGTTTTAGTACTTGGGGTGGGGAGAGATTCCTCCCCACCCCCCCACCCCCCCCTTCTCTTTCTCTAATCTGGATATTTCCCTGGAAACCAGAGGAGCTAAGAAGTCCTGCAAGGTCTAGCCTTTTTGTACAGCTGAGTTTAGGGTCAGCAACATTAAAGTACAAGGAGATTAAAGGATTACTAGGTGTTGTAGATGGTAGCTTAATAAGCATGTCACTGTCATGGTGAAACAGAGGAACATCTCATTTTGGGGTTGTGCAAGAGACCGCTGCTTACTGCAGGTGCTCCCAGAGACCCCTGTTTGATGCTCTTCTGAATGAAAACCTGCCTGGACCCAAGCCATGTTGGGCTGAAAAGCTTTAGCGAAGGGGAACAGCACACATGTGCATCAGATGGAGATACTGAGCATACATATCTTTGGGGGTTTTGAAGCTGTCAAAGGCAGATTTTGTTCCTGACAGCCAACATGCATTACCCAAATGCTTAGTGCTTCTCTTTTGTCCTTGTGCTTTAAGTGAATTTTCATGGATTTTGTGGTTTCTGGCTGTACTCTGTATGCAAGAGTACTCCTTCTGAATGAAGAGCTGATTTTTAAATATCACAAGGGATCCCTGGTGTGTTTGCCATTAAGATGTGAGACTGAGCGCAAACTCTTGAAAATTGGCATTGGCAACATGGAATTGGAGTATAAAACAAGCCTGAGGTTGTCAGATGTGCTGCGTGAGCCTGTCCTTGTGCACTTGGGTCGGATTTTATTGTGCTGCTTGTGATCCAGTGCCAATGCAATGGTTGTGGTTCCCTTCTGCTGGGAGCTGAGCATCAGGACCCCTTCCTGAGACACCCCATGGGAAGCAACATCACAGGCAACTATTATTTCCCTGCCCCCTCACTCCCCCCCCCCCCCCCCCCCCCCCCCGTTAAGGAAAAAAAAAATACACTTTTTCTTTAGTTGGTGGCTCTGCTGTTCATTTGGCGATGGGCCAAAAATAGTTAGCATATGGGCAGCTGTATGCTTCAATGGCATAACCTGGCTCTTCAGATGTTGAAGCAGCAGGGACTCTGTGTTTCTCCATGTCCTTCTCTGCCTGAAAGGGTGTAAGGTTTTAAGTATAAAAGTCACTTGAATTAAAAATGAGTTGAGAAATCACTCTGATAGGAAGAATACGGTCTATTTTGAAATGAGGCTGCCTTTTAAAAAGCATGAAGATGTTTAGATCAGATGAAGCCGTGGTTTTCTGCATGGTACCTGTTACCACTCAGAGCTGGCTAAAGGCTATTTGCCCCAAGGCTGGCCTGAAAACAATCCAAGTATGCTCAGGTTGGTGCTTGTGGACCATCTGTGTCCCCCAGGACCATCTGTTGGCCAGCTCAAAGCCATTTACCAGGGGGATGTCCTGTCTACTGGCAGCGTGTGACAGCAGGATCATCCAGGTCCCTACAGCATTTAGCATAAAGGGGCTTTCATTCCAGTTAGAGCAGGAGGTGCAAGTATTGGCCTTATCAAGCTGGAGTTATGCTTGGATTGTAAGACATTAAAGGAGCTGTTGGTTTTTGTGTTTTCACATTCCTCATGTGTGTCTCTTCAGCTCTATGAGTATCCTATTGACCTCCAAAGAAATGAACTGCCTTTCCTGCGCAATCCGGATATCCTGGTGGGAGAGAACGACCTGACGGCCCTGAGCTACCTGCATGAGCCCGCGGTCCTCCACAACCTCAAAGTCAGGTTCCTCGAGTCCAACCACATCTACACGTACTGTGGTCAGTGTCCAGGCCACATGTTCAGCTCCTGGAAAGCAGTGGGTTAGAGCATGTCCACATAGAAACCCCTTGAGACCACAAGCCAGAGGCTGTGGCATGAGGAAGGTCTGGGGGCTGTGAATTTGGGATGGGTGGGAGACACAAGTATGAGCCAACAAGCTTTAGGTTGCAAAACCAGAGGTGGTTTTTGAGGATTGGTGCACTGTGAACTTCCTGAGCTCGTGGTCCATGTATGTAACTCTTGGTGGGAACATCTTGTCAGATGAGTTTGAGGCCAACTTTGCATGTGCTTGGCAGCCTGTGGGGGGAAAAAAGCAGGACCTAGCAAACCACTGGAGAACAGCAATGTGCCAGAAAGATGTGACCCAACTGAGAAATGTCCATAGCTGGTTTTCCTCCTGAAAGACTGCAGAAAACCTCTTGCTGCACTGTTGTTTCCTGCCTCTTCTTGATGACTTTGGGGATCACCGAACTCAAATTCAAAGCAAAAGGAGGGCAGGTGTGCACTTGGGTTTGTCATTCCTGGGAACGGTGGCCTGCCAAAACCATTCAAGACAGCAGTTACTTGTGAATGGATGGCAACAAACTGCAACCTAAAAACAAAGGAAGAAGGCAATTCAGCCATTTTTATTGAGTTAGGTTGGAGAATATTGAATGTCAAACCCTCTTGCTGGCACTCAGGATGACCTTGCTAGCAGTGATGCAGACTAACGATTCTCTTAAGTGATGAGTTGCAAGATTACAGTGAAATGCATGGCACTATTTGTGTGGCAGGGTTAAGGCTAGCATGTACAGCTATGATTAAGTGTTGCAATTTAGGGTTGTTGAGGAAATGCTTGGCAGGAGGAGATGACTATTTAAAGTAGTGCCCTTGAAATACGTGGCCTCAGTGGCTGGTAATAGTGGTGATTTTTCCTTTAAATATTTATTGATATGTGATGTTAGACTATTGGCATAACTTGCAGCCTTTTGCAGCTGCATGTGTGCTCCTGGTCAGATGCAAGCTTGCTTTCACCCAAAATCAGTGAGGTTTCATTAGTGCAGCTTCTCCTGAGGGTTTATAATAATCTTGAGCACAGCATCGTGCTAATGAAGATGCATGGGTTTAGGCTTGGCTGTTTGGACTTAGCAAGCATAGGTCTAGCTGTAAAGCACTGTGTGGGTGTAACGTACCCTGTGCTCTAGTTATAAAGTGGTTTAGGATGGGAGAAAAGTGCTTATCTGGCAGCCAGTGTTGAGGCAACTACTGCCCTTCAGCTCGGTGTGCATTGTGGTTGCAGGTGTGTTTTTGGTCACTAAGGGAAAGAGATGCATGACCCTAACAGAACCAAGATGCAAACAGATAGGAGAAGGGCATGATGAGGTGAAGCTGTTGGGTTAATATCCCACGGAGGCAGGTAATACGTCTTAGCTGACCTTTGCCTTTTGCTGTGGCTTAAGTCACCGTATCCTGGTGTTTGCTGCAGGCTGAGAGTTCCTGTGCTTTGCTGTAACTTGAGCATGTCCGAGCCCTGAATTGACAGGGCTGGGAGCACAGCACCTGCTCCCACCAGCCATCTGCTCTCTGGAGCTCCTTACAATAACAATTTAAACCTGCAAAACCAGAAGGCGCTTCAGAGGTGGAACTTGTCAGTGCTTCAGTTTTGCAGGGTGCAGGCCAGCTCCTTCGAGCACATGGGTAGCACCATGCGTGGCTTTGCCTCTCATTAATTCCTGGGCTTGCTGCCTCCTGCGGGCAGGCATGGTGTTCCTAGAGCTGGAGAGGAAAGAGACATTAAAGCTTTAATGCAGGGTCTGCATTCCTTTCAAGTGGTTTGTGCATGTCATTTTGATTTGAGTATATTCTTTGTTATGAGCTTTTGCTCGGAATTTTAAGCCAGGGGAAAATCCGGGATATTTCTTTGGGTCTAGTGGAGCTTTGTTGTGTAGGAATTGCTTTTGTTGCTTTTGTCGGGCCCAAAGAGTGGTGGTGAATGGAGTTTACTCCAGTTAGCGGCCGGTCACAAGCGGTGTTCCCCAGGGCTCTGTGTTGGGGCCAGTTCTGTTTAATATCTTTATCAATGATCTGGACGAAGGGATCGAATGCACCCTCAGTAAGTTTGCAGGTGACACCAAGTTGTGCGGGAGTGTTGATCTGCTTGAGGGTAGGAAGGCTCTGCAGAGGGACCTGGGCAGGCTGGATCAATGGGCCAAGGCCAATTGTATGAGGTTTAACAAGGCCAAGTGCAAGGTCCTGCACTTGAGCCACAGCAACCCCATGCAACGTTACAGGCTTGGGGAAGAGCAGTTGGAAAGCTGCCCGGCAGAGAAGGACCTGGGGGTGTTGGTTGACAGCTGGCTGAATATGAGGCAGCAGTGTGCCCAGGTGGCCAAGAAAGCCAATAACATCCTGGCTTGTATCAGAAATAGTGTGGCCAGCAGGACTAGGGAAGTGATCATGCCCCTGTACTCAGCACTGGTGAGGCCGCACCTCGAATACTGTGTTCACTTTTGGGCCCCTCACTACAAGAGAGACACTGAGGTGCTGGAGCTATGTCCAAAGAAGGGCAACGAAGCTGGTGAAGGGTCTAGAGCAGAAGTCTTATGAGGAGCGTCTGAGGGAACTGGGGTTGTTTAGCCTGGAGAAAAGGAGGCTGAGGGGAGACCTTATTGCTCTCTACAACTACCTGAAAGGAGGTTGTAGAGAGGTGGGGGTCGGTCTCTTCTCCCAGGTAACAAGTGATAGGACAAGAGGAAATGGCCTCAAGTTGCACCAGGGGAGGTTTAGACTGGATATTAGGAAATTTTACTTCACTGAAAGGGTTGTCAAGCATTGGAACAGGCTGCCCAGGGAAGTGGTTGAGTCGCCATCCCTGGAGGTATTTAAAAGACGCTTGGATGAGGTGCTTAGGGACATGGTATAGTGGTGGTCTTGGTAGTGTTAGGTTAACGGTTGGACTCGATGATCTTAAAGGTCTTTTCCAACCTATACGATTCTGTGATTCTGTTGAAGTGATGGCTCGGGCACTGTTTAGCTCTTCTCACTCTTTCTGTGTCTGGCTTCACACAATGAAGATTATTATCTATTTGCTTTTCTCACTGGTTTCCTATGCCTCCTCTGTAGCTGTACTGGAGCTTATAGCCTTGCTATCAAAGCATAGCCCTTTGAAGGAGATACTGAGATAAGAATTAGGAGTCCTTTCCCATTCCCTTCTCATCCCTTTTTTTTTTTTTTCCCTCCAAGCATCATATTTAAAATTGATTGAAACAACTAACACAAGTCCTGAAAAGCCTGAAGTATTAACTCTGTGCTCGGTTTGTAACATATCTATCTGTCTGTCTGTTCTAAGGTATTGTACTTGTTGCCATCAATCCATATGAGCAGCTGCCAATCTATGAACAAGATGTTATCTATGCGTACAGTGGCCAAAACATGGGGGATATGGATCCTCACATCTTTGCGGTGGCAGAGGAAGCCTATAAGCAGATGGCCAGGTGAGTGGGTGCTCAGTCAACAGGGTCAGATTGAACTGTTGGATCAAAAGCGGGCAAATATCCAATTAAATATTGCAAGTATGCAATTAAAATGAAGTCACAGAAAAGAGTGTGAAACTTACAGATTTTCATCTCTGCTGAGAATACGTCTTTTATCATGCCTTTATATCACTGAGTTGGTATTGTATCTTCCCATCACGGTGGCCATCTTCACCCATGGGTGCTGTAGCTCTGTCCCTCTTCTGCGAAATGCAAGACTTGGTTCCTGTGGCAGCCTCCCTTGCACACTGCAGAACTGCTTCACACTGAAATCTCTTTGAGGTCAGGTGTTTCTAATTAATTCTGCGTACTGACTTGACTCCGTTATTGGTTGCCAAGATTCCTGGGCAGGCTGGGCTGATGGGGATCTCTGTGGTCCTCAGGAACTCATGGGTTCAGTGGAACTGTGATTCAGATGGGGATCCTTCTGTTGCTGCTCGGATGAGTTTTCTGGAAGACATTCAAACCACTCTGCAAATGTCATGTTTAATAGCTTGGAGGAAACCACATTTCAGATAATTTGGTGAGATAATCAGACTAAACCCAGAAACTAATGTTGGTTGTCTTCATGGAGACACTGTGATTTTGAGTTAGGACGTGACTGGCAGGTATTTGGAGATATTTATGGGTCCTTCAAAGCAGTGTCTTCACCAGATGAATGTGATGGGAGTTTTACTTTATTTCTGTGTTTGTTGCATTGCTGAGGACAGATGCAGGATTTTGTTCTTACCAGATAAGCCACAATCTAAAAGAGAATTTGAGAGGGAGCTGAAAGTTGTTGCACCGGGGATCATTTTATTACAGTTGTCTGAACTCTCACAATGTGTTTAGATTTGTTTGTGGATTAGCTGTGATTTTTATACAGCCCTGGCTTTTAATAGCAGGAGTAAGCACTGAACCATTTACCAAGGGTTTCAGCCTGTTTTCTGCCATGTCTTGGCTGTAAGTGGTGAGTTAGGGTGCGTTTCTAATCAAAGATGAGCCAGAGTTCAATCCAGAAATGCATCTAGAGGAGCATTGCCATGGGCAGAGGTCAGATGGGTTGTACCCAAGCTGACTCCAACCTGCAGTGTAGACCTCCTGCAAGTTCTTGTGCTTTGGGCAAAACCACTTTGGGAAGAATTTAGAAATCTGGGGAGCTGTCTATAGAAAGAGGAAGGCTTAGGACTGTGTCCTTGTTACGTGAATCCAGGCTGAGACAATTCTTTGTAGGTGATGTCAGCATTTTGCTGACCAATATGGACAGGACCCATGGATTTTCCTGGGCACACATCTAAAATATAAGGCAACTGCTTGCTTTTCTGCTGAAGTCTGTGTTGGGGAAGACTTGGTGCTTTCCCACATCCCTGCGTTTTTTTTGCAGGCAGTGGGCTAACCGACAGCTCTAGCCAGAGATGCTTGGCTCTGTGCTCTCCTCCTTATCAGAGTAAATCTATTTTTGACAGCCACCCATTGAATTCATAACTACTGGCTGTGGATGGTAGGGAGCACTCTGATTGCAAGGGGACATGGAAACAGCCACCTTCAAAGCTCTTAAACAAGACGCTCAATGTTCAGCACTGTTCTGGTGCTTTCTGTCTTGGGTTGGTATTACGGTAATTGCGGGCTTGGGTACAAAAGAGGCATTCAAATGGGGATGAGAGGAGATTGTAATGTGGATTATAAGAATCTGCCTGGTTATTTGAAATGTGCCTTAAAATGTAGCACACTATATTTTAAACCTGAAAGCTTCTGGGTGGATGTTGTGTTCTCTGCAGTTTGATCCAGGCTTTTTCCTCCTCAGTGCTGCAGGGAGAGTGGTGGAGCTGCTTGAGCAGGGTGTGTGGATGGCGTGTCTCATGGGTGATGGGTGCAGTGCGTTGGACAGGACTTCATTTTGCTTTTTTTTCAGTGAATTACTGACTCTGTGAGATGCCTTCTATCTGAAGCTCTGCTTTAGGCAATGGGGGTGCACATGAGCGTGGTGGGACATGAGTACTTGGGCAGCTCAGCCGTCAGGATGGAGGTCTGTGAGCATGTTTAAACCTAAACTGGTGCAAAACCATCACTTGTTTTGCAGTGTCTTAGCTTTTAAACAATTGCATTATGTCTGGTGCTTCCTGTAGACCAGGAATAAAACTCAAACCTGCAGTCTCAGAAGGTCAAACTTGCAGTGTGACTGAGAGCAGGAAACCAGTCTCTGGCTAGCCTTCTGGGTTTCTTTCTTCATTTTTCTATGTAAGTGTGTGCTTGTGTATGTATATGCATATATAGGCTTACATATTTTTTTAAAAATGGAATTATTGGTTCTAAAACCAAAATAAATGAAAAACACATAATAGAAAAGTGAGAATAATAATGCAGATGTGCATTTTGTTTTAATTTCTCTGGTTTCCTTTCAATTAGAGTGTCCTCAATGTGAGTAAGAAAATCAGACAGGTAAAACAAGCTTTGTCCCTGGAAGATTGCTTGGAAACAACTGATGTTATTTGCAACATCACTGAGAAAAAAGGTGCTGAGTAAATAACTTGCTGGAGCCACCGAGCAGTTGTTGCTGTGTGAGCTTGTCCGGTGCTTGGTGGAGTGTCATCTCCAAGTTTTGCAATCAGTGGCTTCTTCATTGTCATGCCTTTATATATGTCCATGGGATAATATTCATGCAGTTTGTGTGGCAGAGCAGAACTTGATTAGCTGACTCTCATTAAACTGCTTCCATGATATCAGACAATGCACTGGGGTAATAAACCCTTCAAAAAAAGCATTGCTGAAATGGTGCTTGAGATGTTTTTGGGGCCACAGGCAAATAGTGCAAACTTGGAGCAAGTGTGTGAGCGGGCTGATGGTGCCAGCTTCTCCCTTGCTGCGGGGTTTCAAGTTGCAGCAGTCCTCTGAGGACAAACTTTTCATCCTTTTCATGAAGACCTGGATAAGGAAGGCTGCAAGATGTGTCCTATTTTTATAGGACAGAAGGACATAATCAGGAACCATGAAGTCAACTTGAATAGCTCTTCTCTAGTGCAGAAGGCAAGGCCACATATATATATATATATTAAAAAATATACGCATATATAATATACATATATATTATCTATAATACTATGCACATATATAATATATACACACACACACATATTCTATAAAATATATAAAATGTGTAATATATGTAATAAAGCTAAAATATACGTATATATATTTATTAGTGGCCCAGAGCACACTGGGAAGACGCAGTAGAGGTGACTGAATGGGATTGAGTGGATGGCAAGGAAAAAGGGCACAAAATCAAAGGTTCTCTGTTAAATGAGAAAAATTGGAGGCAATTAGATTTTTAATTCTCTGGGCTTCTAGTATACCATTGCCATGTAGAGACAGGGTGCTGGGGCAGAACTTAGACATTTGCTCGTGTACAAGTGTTAGTGAAGTTGTCCTGTGCTTTCTTGCCTGCCTTGAGCTGGTAGTGCCCATGAGATGGGACGGGAGGCATCTTCACAGGTGACTGTAAAGCTCTGCTGGATCCTGTGCCCAGTGTTGCCCTGTTATCAGGGAATGCCAATTTAAAAGGGACAAAAAAAAAAAAAAGGCGAAGGGGGAAGGAAAAAACGCTGTGGGTGGGCTGGGCAACGGGCTGCAGAGGGTATATAACGTTATCTATTCCCTTTTTTGGGCCAAAATATTTCACAAAGCATCTGAACACTCACCATGATGAGGGCATGTGTTAAAACTCCCCTTGAAATGAAAGCTTCTCCCAAAGATGCTTTGCAGTGAGTTGCTTTGCAAAGAGTTGCTTTGCAGCACTTGCGTTTAAAACAGCTTTTAAAAAGGCAAGTGATTAAAATTCATATGTGACAGCCTCTAATTTTTCCAGTGACCAGCTCTTTAGAAATTCCCTGCATACCCAGTGTGAGACTAAGCGCACTAGGTTCATTGAAACAATATTGTTTCAGGCAAAATACACAGCATGGAGTTAATTTGCTCTAAGTGCTGCTACTGGAGGCGGTGGAGTCAAGTGTTGGGGTGGTGGAAGGGTGGATCATTTAGTGGTTGCTAATAGCTGAGGCTGTGTGGTTCGAAGCAATTTGTGCTTTGGGACACGTTGTCTGCAGGGTGATGTGACCATCTCCTCCTCTGGTCTTGGTCTCCATCCTCCTGATGCTACCTGGTGAGGTGCATTGGGTGTTGGTGCCTTTTATGCCTTAGGGTGTTGCAGAAGGTATTTGCATTCCTGAAAGCGGACTAAAAGCTTTGGGGGAACATCCAAGATGCCCTGGAGAGCCAGCACAGCCGCCAGTGCCCTGGCTGATTGCTTCTTGCTTTTCTTAGAGGAACAAAAGATCCCTTGTGTCTCCAAATCCTGGCGGTGGCTCTAATTTCCTTGTGTGTCATTGGGCAGAAGCCTGGAGCCTAGCAAAGATTCCCCTTGAAATTTTATTTGTGCTGAAGTTAGCCCGACCAGCAGCTTTCCACGCACAAGCAGGGGTTGTTTCTCACTATTCGCCCTGCGTTCCTCTTGATGAATAGAGGACCCCCGTTCCTCTTGATGAATATGTCCCATCAGTTGTTGCCAGCTCCACAGAGGTGACCGAAGCTTGCACGGTGACGGTGCAATGTCAGCTTCCCATTCCCAGCCTTTGAGGGTTTAGTTAAAGGTTAGATGTTCCCCTTCATGTCTGCAGCCCTATTTTTCTTCTCCCCAGCTATCCTCGGCCAGCTCAGCTTGATGGTGCTGTCACTGTGTTGTCTCCAGATGCTGAGCTGAGTCTATTAGGAAAATTACTGCAGTGTGCTATAGTAGTGAATATATTTGTGTGGCTTTTCTGTCTTTGGCCCCTATCTCTTCCTTTTGTACTGGTTGGGTTCACTCGGGCACAGGCCAGGACTTGCTAGTCCAAGTAAGGTTTTTTAATGCCTTTTTTTAAATAATCATGCATTATACTTAACAAAATGCAAAATTGAACATCACTAGGTGATAGAGGTATGTGGTGTGAATAGCATTGCTGTGGGTGATGGGGCAGGAGAACGGGCCTTCCAAAGGCTGTCGAGCATCTTTCAAGAATGGGGGGCAAGTAGCGAGGTGGTCTTTGCTCAAATCATAAGTCAAACAGCGAAAGCATCGTAACCCCCTTGCTGTATGTTCTGTGTGTTTTCCAGTTAGCACATCTGGATCTTGCCACGATAGCAACATTATATTACATATGTGGACCTCTTAATTAGCATGACGTGTCAGCTAGTAATCACAGAATAAGTGCAATGTTCAAATCTTACAGTGAGAAATATCTCTGGTAATAAAGGACTTGCAAAAGCCTCCCAAGAAGTGTGTGGACTGGGTGAAGTGCCATGCTCTTTATTCACTTGTGCATCCATTGGGCTGATGCTTTCACAGATACATGATGTCTGCAAAGCTGTTGCATGTGGTCAAACAAAAATATCTTGATCCAGATCCACGTATAACTGCTAAATTGGAAATGCAGAACACTTTAACATTCTCCTGCCAGGAGCATGAAAGGGCTCTGCAGACCTTAACTGACCCTTGCAACATCGGTGGGAAAACAAGTGTTTTGGTGACCTGTTGGTTAGACTGGAGTTTCCTCCTTCCCAGCGTGAGGATCTCCTAGCAGTGGTGTTGATAGTTCTTGCAGAAGAAATAAAATAAATGCAGGAGTGATTTGGTGGATGAGTTCAGCTTCTGCGTATCTGGGCTGCTGGTCTCACCTGCAGCTCGATGGGTACCAGATAACCCCCGGTGTCTGCAGTTCAGACCAGGGTCAGCATCTACTGTGTGATTCCTAAATTATAAGTTATATGGAAATAGCATGTCTTCCCTTTTCAGCCCCGCTGCTGGCATGCTGTTTCTGGCACTAAATGCTCAAACACCTGGACTGCAGACGGGTAACTCTAGTTAGCAGCAGCTTTCCATTTTTGTTGGAAGTTAGTGCACCCAAGTCTTGCATTGCACTGCCAAAAGCATATGTCAAAGTGTAAAAATCACTGCTTGCCTACACCAACAGGCAACACAGATGATCTGTGTCTTGCAGAGATACAGGTGCCGGTGGGGCTGTGCGTGGCCATAACTGTGCTCTTTTCTGCTGTGGGGTGCGATGCTGGAGCTGGAAAAGAGCAGAAATTGCATCCTGCCCATAACCTAATAGAGGCGGGGAGGGGTATGGGCACGGTGGGGGATGTCCTTTGATAGCACTTCAAATTTCGAGCTTTACAAGAGGATTTAAAGCCATACAATGCAGGAGCGGGTAGGAGTTAAAAGAGAGATTAACCCCTGACAGAGATGCAAGAGGAATCAGACTGGCACAATAAATAAGGCTGAATGCTGTGTTATATTAAAGGCAGGGAAGGGTTTAGGTCTCCTGGTGAATGAGGCTGGGTCAGAGGTTTGCAGCGAGCTGCGGGGCTGATCTGTGCTGCAACTCAGCAGGGCTTTGCAGCAGGTACCATCTCAAAACTAAAGCTCTGGCCTAAAAAAAGGGTCAGAAAAAAACCAATCAATAGCCTTGAATTTAGGAAGGGGAGAAACCGAGGGGGTTCTTTTATGTTTAGTTAAAAGTGGGATAGGGAAGAGGGGAGAAGGTTTTGGAAGAGCTATCCCATAAACATGCTGGTGCTGGTGTTAGACCTCAGGGTTTGCAAAAGCAGCTGGATGCAACTTCTCCAGAGGTGATATAAAGAGAAAAAAAAAAAAGAGAGATACTCCAGGTAATGCTTACCAAGGACTGGAGGAGACACCCTCCAGTCTTACTTGCCCTGCTATGGGAGAGGACAGAGATGCTCTGAGGATAAGTGGCCAACTAAATGATCCTTTTTGTTTGTTTCATTTTTTTCTTTTTGGCAATTTGGAATGAGAAAAATGCTATTTGCTAGCAGCTTTAATCATAAATGAGACATCCCTTATAGAAAAATCATAAATACTCATAATGGGACAGCACTGGCATGGGAGAGCTTAAGGTATAGAAAGGTTAGTGCCTGACTAAGAGTAATGATTGTGTGTGTGAAATATCACCAACTTGGAAGGAGTTGTAATAGGCTACATCAGACACGTAATTACTGCTGCAATGCAGGAGAACTGTTCGAGCTCTGAGGTGTGAAAGCTGTAACATCAAATATCATTAAACATTCAAAACAGTGTTTACGAGCATCTTAATTACATCAGAGCACAGACTTGTGATTGCCCTTGCACACCTCCCAGTCGCTGCTTGCGGTCTCACGTCCTCAGTGAAGTTCTGGAGACCTCAGGATGGAGAACCCAGAGCGCACACCCAACAGTCAGTGGTCCCATTGGTTTCTGAAAATCTTTTTCTGGGGTTTTCCTAATGTACGTCAACTGTAATTAATTAGATGGTAGTGTAGGAGCTTTGCAAGCATCGGTGGCTGATGATGGTCGAGGTGATGAAGAACCTTCTTTCTGGGACTGCCGTGGGGTGGAAGAACAACTGACTTGTCCTCCTGGTGCCTGCGGAGCTGAACTGCTCGGGTAGCATCATGCAAGCTTTGGGAGCAGAAAGCTAGCATGATTTTTGTCTCCATGTTATCCTTTTTGGGAGGATGCAGTATGAAGCCTCCTCCATCTGCAGGGCTGCAGTGCTCCACAGGGGCCAGCTGCTGCTTGCGGGTGGCTTGGATTGGAGCCTGGGATGCTCTGTGGTGCAATCCCAGCACAGAAAAGAGCATCAGGGTGCCAGAAAGCTAATAAAATTGGCCGGGTGCGTGTTTTGCTTTTGTTAGAAACAGCGCACAAAAGAATTGCTGACCTAGCTTTAGTGTGGCCAAGGAGCTTGTGTTCTTTCCCAACGGGGTATGCAAAGCATAAATCCTGGGAGAAGGTCATCCTTCCTGCCTGCCCTCAGGAATTGGTGGGAAGATTGGAGACAGCTAAGCATTTTGCAGAAACTTCGAGTATGCAGGATTTTTTTGCTATTGAAGGGGCATTTCCAGATGGTTGCACAAAGCAGTCCAGGTAGTACCTTAATGAGCTGGGACCAGTGGGACTCCCACCGCTCTCGCAGGAGGAGTAACTGATTTGCTGGAGCATTGCATAAAAGTGCTCTGACCTCTGCAAAGGCATCTTAATTTGCACTGTGGTATTTGATCTCAGTGTTAGAGAAGTCAGATTGATATGCATGTTAAATAGTGTTGTACAGAGGAAAGGTAATACTTTGTGCTGCTGGTGACCGCTGTGGAAGATAAGGTTAATTTGCTTGTTACCTGTTCTTTGAGCGTCATGCTGTGTGCTCATCCTTTCCTATTCAGGGCCAAACTGGTACTTTTGGGCTTTTTCCTAGCAACTGAGAGATTCAAGCCCATATTTTCTCTCTGGATTCTTGCTAAAACCCAGGTGTGTGCGAGCAAATCTGCTCTGAAGCTGTGCAGGATGGACCCCGGGGGGTACATCATTCCCAATGCATCTTCTTGAGTAAGACCCTGGATGGGCTGTGCATGATCTAACATCCCCTGGGGACACCCGAAACAGCTGAGTGACGTTACACCAGGCTTTGGCATTGCTGAAATGGGATGTCGCTGTTTTCTTTCTCTAGTTTGTTGCATTAAGGTGCAATGTTATCTTTACAGTTGCAATGGTACCAGGATGGGGAAGGGCTACATCAGCTCTGGGATGGTTCTGGCCAAAATGTATTTTGGAGCTGTGGTGTGGCCCATGTGGGTGTAGGTTGTTGGTGAAAAAATTCATTCTTCTCCCCGATCAGTATAAGCAACTGTATAAAAAGAGTTTTCTACCTCCAAAAAAAAACCCCAAAACCCACTGAAGGAAAAAACCCGGTTGTATAGGGTAATCCATGCTATTTATGAAAGATACAATGTAAAAAAGACCCAGATGAATATATAGCACTTGAAAAGCCGTCCTTATGTTGCTGCTGGCTTCAGCAGCTGCAGCATAAAACATGCATTTGCAGCAGGCGTTTGATAATGCGAACAGAAAGCATGCCCTTAAACGCTCTTGTTCAACCGGATGCTAAATAATATCTTCTTGGGTTTCTCTGAGGGAAAAGTCCAACTATCCCAAAGTTGTGTTCTCATATTTGCGTTGACCAACGACGCCAGGCGTGGTATTCTAAAAACCCAAATTGAAGCCAACAAGTAAAACAAGCTGTGGCTGCTCTCAGCAGCGATGCTGCTCCAAATTCAAGTTATCCCACTGAAATGGGAATGATTCCTGGCTTCGGAGGCCATTTCAGAGGCGGCTCTTCTCCGCATTACAATGCTGCAACACTCTGATTTTTATCTTCACAGTGTGCAACTTCTGTTTATTCATTTGAAGGCAGAGTTAGACAGTTTCAGTTTTTCATTGCTGCTGTTAGCAGTTGGGGGGATGCAACCCAATGGTAATTAAATTATTGCATTTTTATATATTGCTAACAATGCAATGCAATAGCTATGTTAATTTTTAGCCTGCACAGCACTGTCAATACAAAAGTGTATTACAGCCTGTTGTGCATCAGGGCTTTATGGGTGTTCTCATTGTGGTCAGGCTAAATTCAAACTATAGTACTTAAAGCATTTTTAATCTTCAGATTGCTTTATGAACACTAATCCTCTGAGCATCCTGAAAGAAGTAGGTTAAATATGGTTTCCACAGTGGAAATGCAGCGACTCTCATTGACTTGTTCCACGACACAGAGAATTAGCGTCAGATCTGGGATTAGAGCTGGAGTGACCCCTGATAATTATTCCCAGGGTCTGGCTCTGCCTTTGTTTGCTTCAGATATTTTTCCCTCTCAGAGGAGCTGTGTTTTTAATGCAACTGGTTTTGCTCTGTCATGGTTTAGCCCCAGCTGGGAACTAAGCACCACGCAGCCGCTCGCTCACTCCCCCCCAGTGGGATGGGGGAGAGAATCGGAAGAGCAAAATTAAGAAAACTCGTGGGTTGAGATAAAGACAGTTTAATAAGGAAAGCAAAAGCCATGCACACAAGCAAAGCAAAACAAGGAATTCATTCACTCCTTCCCATGGGCAGGCAGGTGTTCAGCCATCTCCAGGAAAGCAGGGCTCCATCACGCATAATGGTTACTTGGGAAGACAAACGCCATCACTCCGAACGTCCCCCCCTTCCTTCTTCTTCCCCAGCTTTATATACTGAGCATGACATCATATGGTATGGAATAGCCCTTTGGTCAGTTTGGATCAACTCTCCTGGCTGTGTCCCCTCCCAGCTTCTTCTGCACCTGGCAGAGCATGGGAAGCTGAAAAGTCCTTGAGTAGTGCAGCAACAACTAAAACATCTCTGTATTATCAACACTGTTTTCAGCACAAATCCCAAACATAGCCCCATACCAGCCACTATAAAGAAAATTAACTCTATCTATCTCAGCTGAAACCAGGACACTCTCACTGCTGAGATCAAGATGAAGTTGTGCAGTGGTTTGCTTAAGCTGCTGGTGCCAGTGATGGTTTTCTGAAGAGATGACTATGAAAACAAGTCCTATAAGTTCTAGGTCCCTTCTCATGGCTTTAGATTACTGCTTTAAAGAAGGCTGACTTTGGAAAAATTCTGACTATGATTTAGGTCTGGAGAACATTTGGGGTATATTTGTTTTCAAATACTCCTGCTTTCAAGCAGTGTTGGTGAAGGCTAAGGAGCTTGGATGTATACACGTGCACTGACATGTCCCCTATCTCTTCTTGACAGACAGAGGGGTGGTGGGAACCATTACTGTCCTTGGGTTCAACCCCTTTGCTATTGCCATAGCTTGACCATCCCCTTTCCTGCAGTGAGGAGTTTCCAGGGATGTTCAGCCCTGACTCAACCAGGTAAATTGATGGGAAATCATATATTACAATGACTAATGGCATTCCCAAGCTGAGAACTACATCTGGAAGCACTGAGCAGTGTCTCACCTCTGATTGCTCTGATGCGACCAAAATGAGTGCAGCTCTTAGTACAGTTGGAGAGCTGCATCCAGCTGGGCAGGCTTGAAGTTTGGACATTTCTACACACCTTTCCTAGGCTGTTTGGAGGCACCTCCAAGGGTAGCAGTATTCTCTGCATTGCTGCAGGTGAAGGACTGACTGCTTAAAACAAGTAGGGAAATCAGTTTCCTTGATGCAAAGGCTGGTAATTAGCAGCTAGTACTAATCAGCACAGGTATCTGAAGTGCCCTTTCTCTTTGTAGACAACTGACTTTTTTTGCCTCAGGCAGCACCTTTAGATGTTGCCTTAATAAAAAAAACTGATATCTACTAGACTTTCAGACTAGATAGAAGGAAGGAATTTTTTTACGATGAGGGTGGCGAAACACTGGAATAGGTTGCCTAGAGAGGTGGTAGATGCCCCGTCCCTGGAAACATTCAGGGTCAGGTTGGACAGGCTCCGAGCAACCTGATCTAGTTGAAGATGTCCCTGCTCATTGCCGGGGGGTTGGACTAGATGACCTTTAAAGGTCCCTTCCAACCCAAACTATTCTATGATTCTGTGATATTTTTCACATACTGTGAAAACTCCAGTGACTGCCTTATTCATTTTGCTGGGCTGGATGCCTCACCCATCTCTTGCCGTGTGTGTGGCCAAGGGTGAGAGTCTTGATGGGTATTGCTCATAACATGACAAGTGTCTGCAAAAAAAGAGATGTTACTCACCTGCATAGCAGCTTATGAACAGATATTACTGCTTGAAGAGGGTGCATTGAAATAGCAAAGTGAAGCAAAACGTTCAGATTGCACAGACAGCAGTCCATAGGCTGTATCAGATGCCACCAGCACTTGCAGCCCTCAACTTAGGAGGTGCTGTTGCCCCTCGCATTGAAGTAATAATCCTGGACTTTGTTCTGGTTGGACTTCTGCACCTTGATAGCTTTGTAAGTGTCTCCGATGGATGGAGGCTGTAGCTGAGATCATGGTATTAGTTTTCTAGGTTGTGGGTCATCTTGGAAAGCTGTTCTAAGTGAAGGAAAAAAAAGTACTGCAGATCCATAGGGGTGAAGGTTGGGGAGTTGCATCTTTAAGTGCCTCATACCTAGTTTTGAGCTGTAGTAGTGGCATGCGGTAGGAACAGCATCTTCGGCCATAGTTGAAGCCTAATCCCCATTGCATGCCCTGCGTTGCTGGATGAGCGTGAGTGTGTTGTGTGCTGGCATGCGTGAATCACGTGATCTGTTTGCCACAGGGAGAAGAGCACTGATGCATGTTGTAGCTGCATAACAAGCCGTGGTGGCAGCCCCAAGGTGCACAGGAGCCACATAAGCCCCAGGAGGAGTTGTGACAGCATTGCCATGCTGCAGCAGAGCGGTATTCACCAATAACATTTCATTTCATCCAGGCTTTATTTCCATAATAATTTTTTTCTGTGCTGATGCTGCCAAAATTGACTGTATTTCAAGCAGCTGTGTTGCATACTGCACCTGCACAATGGCTGAAAATTTCATTATTTTTTATTCCATGCTGAATACAAACAAGTCCTGCCTGGTTTTAACCATTTCTGCTCACTGAGCAGCCTGTTTGCTACCAGCCGCTCTGTGGGGTTCATCTGTCTTTTCCTGCTGGCACCAGCAGTTGGTTAACTTGTACATCAAAGAAGGGAAAGTCTCTGTAGCCTTTATTCCTGAAGGCTTTTATTCCTGAAGGCGGAAAAGAAATGTCTGAGCATGCATTTTCCACCAAAAAAACCCAATAGAAGAGACACGTTACTGAAAATGCAGGAGCTTGAGTGGCCTTGCTGTCTTGCTTGGAAGCCAGCAGCTTTCTTCTTATTTTATTTTATTAATATAATACAACTCCAGAACTTTTCTTGTCCCATGGAGAACCCACCTGGCCCATTTCATGTAGCAGCACATCAGCCGTTAGGGTAAATTCTAGAGAAACTCTGGAAAAATGTGACCTGGCAGAGTGGCTGCCATAGCTGTAAATGGTGTTGGCCATGGTTTTTATCACTAGATTCCGTGTCTTTCGGAAAATGATGGTACTTTTAAAAGAAGACAAGCCAGAGGGACAAAAAAACCCACTTGGGATGCAACATAAAAGGCAGTTTGTGATGGGACCTGAAGCCTGTGGAGACTGTGGGTCTGGAGAGCTCCTTGGATGGGCTCCCTGCTCAGTTGGTGTCTGCCTCCTCCAGCCAGGCACACCCCAATAACTGATATGGAGAAGTTATGAAAGAGGTAAAAATTGGTAACAGGAGGTCTTAATTATGAATCTTAGGAAAAAAACCAAAAAACCACAGGTTACAAAGTATTACCTTGTAGCAGCGCTGACTGGATGTCAAGTAGTGCATAATTCCTCTTTTTTGAGCTTTATTGGCTTCGTTCAGCTGAAGAGTCTCTCCCAGACTGGTGTAGTTTTCATCTTCTGGCTTAAAGAAAAAAGAGGGGTGGGAAACGTTTCCTGAAATGTGCCGCTTAGGCAGTAGCCGTCACACTGAAAAGGGTAAGAAGCAATAATTCTCAAGTAACTTTTACGCAAGTGCAGCTCTAAGCCAAGCCACCTTTGCATTTGCAGAGCTCCTTTTGCAGGGCCAGCGCTTGCTGGCAGATGTCTCGGTTGTTGCTTCTTTCTTCTGCTTCTCCCTCCCCTCTGATGAAGGATAGTCTGTTCATCTGTGCTTGCAGCCCATGCCAAAACCTCTGTCTGCCCCTTCCTTTGTAGCTGACATGACTTTGTGTTGCATCCTACTGATGACCAACGTGGGACATTCGCTGCTGGAGCTCAGCAAGCGTTTGTCCACAAGGATGACCAAAACAGATGTAAAACTTCTCACCTACTTTAACTGGAAATAAACAGTGATAAATCACTGTCATCACCTGTCCCATGAACTGCTGCTATGGGCTTATCCAGCATACTTCTATTTTTGGTGCTGTCATGGTTTAGCCCCAGCCGGGAACTAAGCACCACGCAAGCCGCTCACTCACTCCCCCCACAGTGGGATGGGGGAGAGAAACAGAAGAGTAAAAGTGAGAAAACTCGTGGGTTGAGTAAAGACAGTTTAATAGGTAAAGCAAAAGCCACGCACGCAAGCAAAGCAAAGCAAGGAATTCCTTCACTACTGCCCATGGGCAGGCAGGTGTCCAGCCATCTCCAGGAAAGCAGGGCTCCATCATGCATAATGGTTACTTGGGAAGACAAACGCCATCACTCCGAATGTCCCCCCCTTCCTTCTTCTTCCCCAGCTTTATATACTGAGCATGACATCATGTGGTATGGAATAGCCCTTTGGCCAGTTTGGATCAACTATCCTGTCTGTGTCCCCTCCCAGCTTCTTCTGCACCTGGCAGAGCATGGGAAGCTGAAAAGTCCTTGACTAGTGCAGCAACAACTAAAACATCTCTGTATTATCAACACTGTTTTCAGCACAAATCCAAAACATAGCCCCATACCAGCCACTATAAAGAAAATTAACTCTATCTCAGCTGAAACCAGGACAGGTGCTTAGTCTTCCTTCCTCACTTTGGAGCTGGCACTGGTTTTTCTCTGTTGGGTTCATGTGTCTGGTGGCTCATGCTACAAAAAGAGCTTTATTGCACACCCATGGAAGTCTAAAGGTGTGAGACTGGTGTGTTAGCAGCCCCACCCCCAGATCCTGCCAGACGAGCAGAGAGAATGCAGCTGTGACTTAGCAAGTCCTGGGTGAGATGTGCAGGCTGTCCCCACCTGGGATGAATCACTGGGAACACTGGCTGCCTGGGTGAGGTTGTGCTTGGTTCACAGATGGTATTTCTCCATTAACTGCCTGATAGCTGGAGTGGTTGGAGGTTCCTCTTGCCATCCTGCTGGTGGATGCCCAGGAGAGCGGTGGAGCTGGCCAGGGGATGGATTAAGTGTACTTTATGAATCGATCCCTGAAAAATATAAACACGGCTGGAAATGTTGCAAAGTTGTGGTTTGTGCCCAAATGTTACGTTTCACTTGACAGAGGTTTTTTTCAAGCCTATTATCTTGAGCCTAGAAGGAATTAAGATATACGTGTCTGACAGTGGAGGAAAGTAATGGTGCGGTGTTGCAGTAAGTTTGGTTTTTTGTTGAAAGTGTAAGAGTGGTATATGGCAATCATTTAGCCTCTGTTCTCATCTCTTGCCGGTATAAACTTAAACTGAATATCTTAAACTGAAATGTATTTTTATGGTGTTTCCTGGTGTCAAGAGAACTGCAAGGTGTAAATTTATTGTTGCTCTTGTGTATAGGATTTTGCATGCCTGCGTTCAGCTGTGATTCATGAAAGCCAGGCAGAGTCCAGGAAGTTGAATTTGATCTTATTTAAAAACACACTCAGTTACATACTTACAGCTTACCCCAATAGCTCTGGTATTTTGGGAGCTTGTATCAAATCCTGCAGTGAAAATTCTCTCCTTCCCAAAGTCTGTGGCCGAAGTGCAGAGGTGCTGGGTTTGCCGTGTGCTGATGATGCCCTGGGGAGCGGATCCCACTGCAGCAGGGGCACTTGCTCTGGGTGCTGGCAGATCTTTGCCTAGAGGGATGTAGTTCTCCTGAAAATGAGCTCCTCTTACTGCCTTGGCCCTTTCTCTGCCTTGCAGCTCAAGCATGTTAAACTGATTAATTATTGGGACGTATCTAGTGGGTACCATGTTATGCACCCATGGTGGGAAGAACTGAGTATTTTCATGTAGCCACAATGACTTGTGCAATATTTTTTGTGTGAATGATTAATTTTGCAAGTAGAAAAAGGTATTTAGGTGAGTCTTGTGCTCTGTGCAAGGCTCAAAAGCTACACGAGGTGATACACCCTCAACTTCCCCATGCAAACTCCTGTGCCCTGGAGGTATCTGGTGGTCTGCCCTAGCTCTGATGGCATCAGGCAGGGCTGCTCCCACGCCCCAGCACTAGCCCAGGGATGGGGCAGTGGCATCTGCTCCCATCACGGCTGGAGAAGGGTTTGCATCAGCCCCTTGGTACCAGGATAATGCTTCCCACTCCTGCAAAGCATTCTCATACGTGCAGATAAAAAGGTCCAGTGTGTATTTGCTTGAATGTTGTTACCCTGGTGCTGGTACACCTGTATCCTTTTGTAAGCAAATTTGGTGTGTGCTTGGAGCGGGCAAGGCTGCCTGAGCCTTCTGTTAATGAGCGAGTCCTCCTTAAAAACTACTTTGTTTTGCAAATCTTCAGGGGCTGAACAAACTTTACATAGTGATGTCTACCAGGAATTGCTTTTAAACTCTTTATCCTCTTTTTCTTACCCATTGGTCCCAGAAGTACCCCTGCGCTTTGGAGCAGTGACTTGCAATTTGGCAGGATTTGGGGATGAATAGATGGTGTGAGTCTGATGTCAGAGACATGCTTTGTATTATCGTTGTCAAAGTTTTAGCCAGATGTTGGGATATGCGTGAAAATACTGATGTTCATATAATTGCATAGGGAATCAAATGACTTCTGCTATTTCCCAATTTTAGGGTGCTTGATTTCACAACTTCAATATGTTTAATACATTTTGAGCATAGAGGAACCTTTCTGGGTATCTATGTTTTAAAAGCTGAGAAATAGGCTACTCAAGCAAGTTTCACAACTAATTGCCCATGTTTTGTTGAGCAAAATCGCAAATACTTGAGCAAAGGTGTTGGAGGGAAAAATTAAATATATAATATTAGAAGCTGATATTCAGCTAATGCCTGTTAATAGTTCTCCAGACAAATGTCAAGCAGCAGAGGTCTGTTATTGCAGTGTGTGAGGAATGGGCTTCCCAACGCTGGGCTATGTCTTCCAGGGGTGAAGGAAGCAGCAGTGCTTCATGCAGGGGTTCATCTCCTGCTGTCTCTGCAAGCCCTTGGAGATGTTCTGGAGATGTTCAGAATGTCCTTTACATTTTAGCTGAGATGTATCACAATTGCGTGTTATTCACCATTACTTTGGTAGAGTCCAGAATAAATCCAGCATCCATAATGTAGGTTGTAACAAGGCGAGGGAGAAGGACACATGTGAAGGTAGAAGATTGTTGTGTGATGTGAATGAATGATTAACAAGAAAATGGATTAACTTACAAAAGCTTTGCTTTTCTGCTGCAACAGGGATGAGAAGAACCAGTCCATCATCGTGAGTGGGGAGTCAGGTGCTGGAAAGACGGTCTCTGCCAAATATGCCGTGCGCTTCTTTGCAACCGTCGGTGGTTCTGCCAGCGAGACCAATATTGAAGCCAAAGTCCTCTTGTCGAGCCCGATTATGGAGGTAAAAGCTGCATAATTTCCTTTGTCCTGCTTGCAGTGATCACTGTGTCTCTCCAGACGTCACTAAAACAGCGAGAGCCGTAGGGGCTTGTGAGCCAGATTTGATTTGCAGCCTCACAGCAACCCTGAGCTGGTCTGAAAATACAGAAATATGCTGATAGCCTCCACTTAGCCCACTCCAATCGCTCCTCTGTTTGATGGTCTTGAAGCTGAGCCCGTGCATCCTCAGCATGGCTCCAGGAGTTGGGCTTTGACCAGGGCTTTGGACTGGAGAGCCTGAGCGGTGCTGCTGGCACCATTAGTATTTTACTATCTTCATCTTCCTCCTCCTCCTCTTGCCCCACCACATGGTACCTCCTTATCTTCTTTAATTGTATAGGCATGAATTAGAAGAGAAAGGGATTACTTAATCTATTTGAGGTATTTCAGTGCAGTTTTATTTTTGTTAATTTTCTGTTGCTGTCAGTCATATAATGGGACTTGTTATTCCCCTATAGGGAAATCCCTGCTCTAACAGAAAAAATTTCCTTTTACAAATATAAAAGAAAGAGAAAGCTGCTTCATTTCATTGCACCATGACCAGATGGTGAAAATAAATGTCTGAGTGCCTAAATCCCATTTTCCATACAGATCTTGGAGTCTGAGGAACTTCATTTGCAAAATATCCAAGTCTGTGTGAAGACAAGATTTGGGCTTTTCCAAAGTCAGTTAAGCACTTCAGGCTTGTGTGACTTTTTTTTTTTTTTTTTAAAGGCAGGAGCTAGCAGTGCTGCTGTAGGGAAGTGTAGCATTGTCTGCGCTTAACCTGTCCTTAGGCTTTGCTTAACCTGCAGGGAGGCTTCCCACCACAGTGCCTTGTGGCCAAATTGTCTAATAGACACGGAGGTGGTGGCTGATCCAGGATGAAAACCAACTCCACCCCAGCCCAAGAGTCAGCACGCATGATCTAGCATTGTGCTGCCTGATGTGGGATGCAAGCTGGAATGACAAAATAAGCAACGGTGCAGATGAGCGGCAACAAAAGCCGTGCGGGCAGAGGATGTGTGGTGATCTGCTGCAATGTGGGCTTCACGCTGGTTTACTCCTTTCCTCACCCATCTCCTGTGCCTCTGTGAAGTGTAGCTGCAATACCTGGGAACACTTAAAAGCATCTAAGGAAAAATTCATAGTGCGTGCTATTCTTCTATATGACCCCATAATTTTACTGCTCTAATTTTCTTGCCTGTGTTCAGTTCTGGATGTAATTTCTAAGCGCTGGGGCCAGGGAACCTGTCTGTCTGTATTGGAAAAGCTCCTTGCATTGTACAGTACTGTACTCTACTTGCTTTCCTTTTTTTTTTTTTTGGCTTCAGACACCTGCTGCAATAGTAATTTCAGCCAAAAAAAAAATTTGATTATACTTGCAGAGAAAGAAAATAAGGCTTGTAAATTATTATTGCAGACTTTCACACCACACATCCAAAGTATGCTATAGGCTTCCAACTCTTGCATCTTAAAAAGGAAAGATTATGGGTGGTGTGGCTCTTGCTGATTGTGATACAAATTCAAAAGAGGTTTTAAGGCCTGATAAATCAGAAAACATAAACTGTATATAAGCCCTGAAGATGACAAGGCAAATAATTTTAATAGTGCATCAGTTGCGTTTTAGTGCCAAGCAGCTTTGTGTTAATGTCAGCATAGCCATCAGCCTTTTTATATGGAATAAAGGAGTTATGAATATGCTCAGTAAAGAGTCTGCTAAGCGTGATGTTGAATGCCATGAGAAACTTCTTGTCCCGGTTTTTGGGGAGGAGTGTGCTGCCTATCAGTTACTCTCATCTCCTGCAAAGAGCCTCTGACAATTGATGGCAGCTTCTGTGCATTGGCATGAGGTGGCTCTGCTGCACCTAACCCACATGAAACCTCTGCCAGCCAGTGACCTCCATGGACAGGCAAAAACTGGTGATGGGGGTCTCCCTGGCCGGCTGAGCTCAACTCCTTAAAAAGGAGAACAGGAAAAAAAAAAGTTCACAGAAACCCATTTCTTTCCTCTGCCAGCATGGGAGGGTCACAGAGAGGTGAATGGAGATTTGGGTCATCCTGTTGGGGGTTTGGCCCTGTTAGAAGACCCAGCACTACCTTTGGCTCCCATCTCTGAAGTCTTCAAGGCATTTGTGGAAGTAACTGTTAAAAAGTTGCTCCTAAATGACATGATCTCTAAGCCACAGTGGAAAATTAAAAACCAGCCCACGGGTTGGGTCTTTTATTATCTTCTTTGTTAAAGTAGCTGCAGGGCCAAATCCAGCTGTCTGTCCTCTTGCACTGAAAGCCCTAGAGCAGTGAAACAGCTGTGGTTCAATTTGGAAGAGGCCACAGAAAGGCAGCTTTATGCTCACTAAACAAGTGGTTGTGCTCCCCAGTGTAGTGGGTGCTCCTGGCTCTGCAGTTGTGAGTGCCAGGGGAGGTTTGCGGAGCTCTGACTTGAGGGTTGCCCGTGGATGTTGCTACTGGTCTTAGCATAGCTGCAGGGA
This sequence comes from Ciconia boyciana, assembly GCF_034638445.1. Classification (NCBI taxonomy): domain Eukaryota; kingdom Metazoa; phylum Chordata; class Aves; order Ciconiiformes; family Ciconiidae; genus Ciconia; species Ciconia boyciana. Next base: position 14,270,933 of record NC_132937.1, read on the forward strand.
TACCCTGTTCCTCTCCATTCATAATTTTCCTAAAAACTTGTAGCATTTTTCCATCTCTGCTCACTTAACTCTGCTGTTTTAGACCTTATGGCACTAAAATCAATGTATAATTAGTAACTGGGGAAGGGGAACACAGGGGAGAAACCACTGCAGCACCTGGAGACCAGCCAAGATCTATTTATGGCAAATAATTGACCAGTGTGAAGACCGCTCCATCCTGAAAAACAAAAGCAATGCTTTCAGCTCTGCTTGCATGATTTTGGTTATGAGGTCTTTTTTCCCAGGACACTAGGAATACAAAACTCTTCTATGACTGCAACTTGTCAGCTTTTGTTCTTTCTCCAGGGAAAAAAAGGGTGCAAATGGCTATTTCAGCCTTTGAGTGATCTTCTCCAGTTCACTGTTTGGGATGCAACAAGGACAGATTTTTGTTTATTTTAATGTTTCTAGAAGATTGTTGTATACAGGAACAACTCTGCACTAAATAAGATACTCACTTTGGGTTTTGTTAGTTCTTCACCTTCCTTGGTCATAAAATTCCAGTCTTGAAAAGCCAGACCCAGGAGTTGGGCAACATAATTGAAAGATTGTGAATAATCTCTATATTTAAATTGGCTTTATAAATGAGCTTGGCAAAATCTGCTTCCACAGGATCTTATTTTGTGGGAAATATAATAGATGTTTTAGTTCTTTCTGAGTGTTTACATCCATGAGATCTGTTTCAGTTTTCACCATAGCAAGCACTGATTATTTCTCCATATTTCCTTCTATTTTGAGATAAGTTGTTTTATAATGGTTGATTAAGGATCACCCCAAAAGGAGGGTCATTGCTTTAAATTTTGTTGTGGTTTAGCCCCAGCCGGCAGCTAAGCACCACGCAGCCACTTGCTCACTCCCCCCACAAAAATAAGAAAACTCGTGGGTTGAGATAAGAACAGTTTAATAATTGGAACAATAATAATAATAAATTGTAATGAGAAGGAAAACAATGAGAGAGAGAGGAACAAAACCCACGGGAGGGGGGGAAAAATATTATACAACTGCTCACCACCTGCTGACCAATGCCCAGCCAGTCCCCGAGCAGCGATCACTGCCCCCAGCCAACTCCCCCCAGTTTATATACTGGGCATGACATCATATGGTATGGAATAGCCCTTTGGCCAGTTTGGATCAACTATCCTGGCTGTGCCCCCTCCCAGCTTCTTGTGCACCTGGCAGAGCAGGGGAAGCTGAAAAGTCCTTGACTAGTGTAAACACCGCTTAGCAACAGCCAAAACATCAGTGTGTTATCACTATTATTCTCATACTAAAATCCAAAACACAGCCCTACACCAGCTACTAGGAAGAAAATTAACTCTATCCCAGCCGAAACCAGGACAATTTTAAACAATGTGTGAAGGCTATAAATTTAAACCACTTAAAATAATCATGCAAAACCTGATCTTTGTGAGTTTTGTTACACTGGGGTGTAGCAATTTACCTTTAGAGCAAGAGGGAGTTTTCAAAATATTTTCTCTCGAGAGAAGTTTCGTTACAGAAACAGGACAAAACATTTATTTTCAACCTGTAATATTTAGATCTGAATATTTTCCAGCATCCTGTCACAAGAGTAACTTCTGAGAGTGATGTGGCTTTGGGTCAGAGATTTCTGGATAAAGCCACCTTCTGCTGTTATTTCATGCTGCTCCATCATGATTACTTTATGGGTTGAAGAATTTAATGTTTTGAGGCTTTGATAATTATTTTTTTTTTTTTTACCTGGTTCCTTTAAGAAAAAGAAAAAGTTTTAATATAGTGTTTAGTGTTCTTCAACCCGTATAAGATGTGGTATATTCCCACTGAAAGATGAAGCCTCACACTCCCCGCTTTGGGTATGGCTGGCTTTGCTTTATCACTTCCATGGTATGCTGCACTTTGCTGCTATCTCAAGTAAATTTAAAATGTATCATTTGGTTGATATGTTACACAGCAATTAAGAAATATATTTGTTAGTATGTACATAAATGACTGTGATGAATGTGCTGTCTTAGATGTGTAGATAGTAAATCTATCATCAGCTTCCGTGGGTAAAGCATGGAACATGTCTCTCTACTATAAAACCATTCATCTTCTTTATAGAAACTGGCTACATAAAGATTAGTCTGTAGAGAATTAATTGGTGCAGATCTCCATTAATAACAAAATACTCTTTAAAACAAGTTTTAAACTTGCATTTTGTCAAAACTCTACATTTTTTCTTCTTGCTGGTTCTGGTGGTTCCTAGTCAGTGGTACAACAGCAGTGGTCTCTGTTGCGTTAAGAGTTACTGTCGTGTAGGAGTCTGAGGAGAGGCTGAGGGGGGGGGAACCCTCCCGTTGAGTCACGAGGTTCAGACAGGACCCCCTTGCTTTCTAAACTCCTTCTCAGAGAAGAGTCTAGGTGCGGCTAAGTCCAGTCCTAGTCTCAGACTTGGTCAACGGTTATTTTCTAAGGACTATATATGCAGCCATTCATCAGAGTAAAGGCGACAGTGTTAATTTAAATGCACTGCACCCCCAATCTAGTCATGTTGCATGAACTATCATGGCCACATTAATAAAGAGTGCAGTTTATTAGAGCAACAGACACACAGATTCTTTGGATTACCGGTGATAAATTTACTGTCTGCAAAGCATGTGCAAGTACCAAGAGTATGAGTGACGCTGCCAGCTATAAACGCGTTAAAGATGATAAAGCAACTCTAGAGAGAGATTTCTAAGTTTCCCGGGGAGGCACTTGGAATAACCAAGTGTTCGACTCTTACCCAAAGGCGTCCCAATGAGGGGGAAGAGAGGCTCAGCCCGTCGACTGATCCCAGAGGTCAGAGTGGTACGCGATGGTGTCTTCCCTAACATTCGCTTTCTCTTAAGCCATTTTATACTATTTTTCACCTTTTGGGTGGAGCTTGAGTGACTCTAGTCGTACATACCTTTGTTTAGGATTGGTGTAAAGTTTTCTTGCTTTGCTTTTAAAGGTATAGGCTAGGAAAAATTCAGAGCGCAAGCTCAGTGAGGGGTGGTCGCACCTTGGAGGCGGGTAGCTTTTGGGATGGAGGTGTGTTTTGGTATTATAATGATGTTATAATGAGCAAAGTTCATCAAAGGACAGCATTTTGTCAGAAACATGGCAGGCTGTTGGCCCAGGATAGCAAATGTGCAACTTACTGGTCACACACAATACCTTTGAGTTCCCATTTAATTGCAGAGCCTGGCTGCGGCGTCTCCACACCGCTCCACCCTCCAAACAGTACCTTCTTAGAGTCAGCACACCAAGTTCCCCTGGCGTTACCGACATCTAAGGTTACAGGCCTAGGGAACTTCCATGGAATGGATTCCTTGCATGTCAGCTGCATTCCACCTGGGAATCTTCTTCAATGCTGTACCTTACCTAAAAGTGTGAATATAAGTTTAATTTCTAAGTCATCTCCAGCTATTATCCCACAGTCTCCCACCATGCAGTGGCTCTGAATAACTTTGTCATTGCAGTCTCTCCAAAATACTCTTATTGTGGTTGTTATGTATGAAATTTATTGTTTAAGTATTTTTGGCATTTGTCTGCTTCCTCTGGTCGCTGGAGCTGACTGTCAGATGCAGCATCTTTGTGTCAGTTCAGTATGAAATCACAGCTGCTAAATTCTATAAACATTAAACATTCATAATTGAAATGTATCGGGGCATCCTTGGATATACAATAATTTTTTAATAATGTGCCTTTAGCTGTCTTGCAGTCATTTCGGGGAAACAAAACCTCTAAATGACTTTGGCTACCAGCAGTTCTGTTTGCCCACTCCCAACAAAGGTAATATGTAAATAGAGGGATTTTTTTCCCTTCGTTCTGCTCTTTGAATGTATTCCAGATAATTTCAAGCCATGCCAGCCTGCATGTTTTAGAGCTAATTGAAAGGCATATCTGTTCTGCTGCAGTAAACAAAGCAAGAGAAATTTTCTCCCTGAACTGCAGTTTCTAAAATAATTTCATGTCAAATCTTGGCTCAGATATTCAACCTGCATGCCCCTGAACAGGCTTTGGCTCCTGTAGAAAGATCAGTATAGTCCAGCTCCTTACTGCTTAAAATATTGATCCCTTCAGGGGACAGTACCACCTGGTGCTGGCAGGATTTCTTATATGAAGCCAGGTTTGCTCAGCCAGACGGTCTCTGGGATGGTCTTGGGTGATGGGGGGCGATGAATTTATTTACCCTTAATGGAAAGATTTTGCATTCAGTAACTTTAGGCCACTGAAAGAAACCATTTTATGGTTGTCATAAAAGCTTCAAGCTCTTATTATATTCCTCCTTTCAGCTCTTAATTCAGTGCTTTCCTGTAATCACCCTAAAACAATAGGTTGGAGATATTTTGGGCAGTTGCTGACTGCTTGGAGAGATGCTTTTCGGAGGCTTCTTCAGGAGTCAGAATTTCACCCCTGGTTTCTTACCTGAGCCCTCCCTTTAATTGCTGTTAGAGGGCTGCTCTCGGGTTCATAGCCCCATGATTTCGTACAGGAGCAGCCCCTTTGCTTTGCACCCAGTTGTAGTTTTGTGTAAAGCATCCAAATCTTGTTTTTTAAACCACAGATACAAGGCTTAATTTGTGGTGTGTTTTATGGCTTATTTCCTCTAATTCCTGTAGATGACAAAGAAATTGCTGGGTTGACCAAGTCTCCTGCTCCTGGCCAAGCCCTTGAGCATCCTCCTTGCTGCTCAATCCCAAGGAATTTTTTTTTCACAGGCATAAGTTATTTTCCTGTGTCCTTCCCTTCCTTTTATTGTCTTTTCCCTTTAGTGACCTGTGCTGACTTCAAAGCAAAATTTTGATGTTTAAGGTCTGTTGCGCTTGATCTCAGCCCCAAGAATTCCCCCCCCCCCCCGGGAAAGTTTGAGTAGTATCTGTCCAGTCCTTTATGCCTCCTTCTCCCTCCTTCTCAGCTGTGCAGGTACAAAAATCCTCCTGGTTACAGCTCTTCACCTTTACCACTTGTCTGGATCTTATAACTTGATAATTATAAGGAATTGTATTTATTTTGTGGCCCTTGGTGGTTTCCAGCTCCTAGCAATGAGGCGTGCCCGTGTTGTGTGGCAGCATCCTGAAAACTTGAGGTCTGGTTTTAATTTAATACCTGTCAACAAGTTGAACTGAGGTATAACCTTCCCATAATCTGTCATGACCTGCTAAGCTGTGGGGTAACATGGCACATCTTTTGTCTCATGCTGGTAATTGCTTTGTGATCTAGCAGGAGGGAAATAAGTTTTCTCCTTTTTCCTTTTCTCTGCTGAAGATGCAGATGTCGAACCTAAAAAGAAGGACACGTGCAGAAGACAGAATTAAAAAAAAGCATGTATGAACCAAAGCATTGAGCTTCAGTATTTCTGCACCAGAGCGATCTCCCTTGTAGGGTTGGGGCATCATGTTTGTTTCTCTTGAAGCACATAGTTGTAAGCTAACTTTATACTGCTTTGAACCTGAAGTGGTTTAATCAGGCATGTTACATTAAACCTGAGTGCTTTAATTGTTCCTTTCTCTTGGGGGGATCCTGTAACAGCACCTATGAACCCCTGCAGCTTTCTTTTGCTTGTGAACTGGGACTGCAAATATTCCGGTGAAACTCCTGATGGACCAGCTGAGCCCCAGCGTGCCAGAGCTTTTGTCTCAATATTCTGTGGACAATAATACAAGCAGTGTGATCTCAGGACTGTCATGTCCTGTTAAATCAGCAAGGATGGTGAGAGTGGCCTTGCTGCAGTAAGGGTGAAGCGGTGTTGTGCCATGGAGGTGCAGCGTTTGGCTGTGAACCTCTGGGAGATGTGGATAGAGGACTACGGATGCCACCAGCCCAGCAAAACACCCCAACAGTACTCAGTGAGCATATTCCCTGCCATTTCCAGAGTCTCATGTGAGACTCCTGAAAAGTGAGTTATGTTATTTATATTAAAGATGGACTTGAATGGAAGCAAGTGGAAAATCAGTTTTTACCACCGTGTGAAATGAAAGCAACAGGCTCTGATCTTATGATCTATTTTTAAGGAATTTCTGCAGGTGTCCGACTCTTGTTTGAAAGCAGCTGCGGGATCTCCATCTCTGCCTTGGTGCAGGAAGATGATAGATTTTTCTGCTTTCTGCCCAGCTTGGACCCGCGGCCTCAGTTATGCGTGTTGCCTCTTCGCCATCTGCTCTTTGCTGGAGGAGCCTGGGTAGCACCTGCAGGATGATTTCCTCCAAATAGCAGCAGTTAATATCATCAGCCCCTAAACTGACTCTGGCAGGTTAATGGGAATACTCCCTCCTTCTCTTTTCTCCGCCCCCAGGCCCTCCCTGGCTTGAGTAATGCCTGACCCAGGCAGGAGGTCTCCAGCATCGTGCTGCTGGCTGCGTGCCTTGGGCACTGCGTGCTCTGCTTCTCCTATCGGGTTTGATTTGGAGCTGCATAAAGCCTCAGACATGCTTAAAATGAAAACGGGTTTTATTTGCACAAAGCAAAAGCATTAAGGTGCGGGTACAAAATGGGAAATGTAATTATAAAATGAAGGCGTTTAGAAAGCAGAGAGGATGCAAGTTTAAGCTTAAACCCTACATGACGTAAGCCCATAGTCTTGCATAATCTTTGTGTTCGGTTTTGCTGTACCTCACCCCAGAGAGAGCTCCCCCTTTTTTTTTTTAGTGATAACCCAGTACTTTTGGTCATTTGAGGGTGGGCGGCCTTGGCTGTCCAGCCCCAGGACTAGCCCATGGATGAAATGTTCACTAATCTGGCTACTCCAGAGCTCTCTGAGCAATCAAAGCATGGGAAATCCTCTCATCACAATTTCCTTCTTGCTCCTGTCTTCAGGAGCCCTCCATCTTGCCTTTTGCTTCAGGAACAACGTTAAGGACTCTAGTTTTTGCCATTCTCCATATTCTTTGCAAAAGGTGTCCAGGGTGCAATGTGTCCATGCAGGAATTGCATGGCAATCCCCAGTACTTAGCAGTCTTTTTTTTTTTTTTTTTTTTGCTTTCCCCCCCTTCCTTCTCACTGTAAACATTTTCTTCTACTGTGTTCTTTTAATTAGAGTATTGCTTTTAATCAAACTGGCTTTCCTCCCCTGCTGCATTTTCTGAACCAATGTGAAACTGTGTTGGTCGTGTATTTTGAAATAAGTGTTATATTTCTGGGATGCCTATCTTGCCAGATATCCTAGCTTCCAGCCTTCAAGAAGTTTCGTTAGAGATGAAGTATTTTATAGAGACGGCAGCCTTGAGTGTGGAGCGTGCTCAGGCGTTGTGATGTCTCACCCAGCCCCACCACTGCAAACTGGCCAAGTGTAAGAACCCATCACAAGCGTTGCTCTGGCCCTTTGCAATTTATTTTGCCTTTCTTCCCCCCTCTCTTAATCTCTGGAAGTGGAAAAATAGGAAGAATTGCGTGTAATGACACAAAAATAAAGGTATGCATGGGGCTACTGGGCTGAGAGGAGAGGTTTCTGTATGGCTGCTATTCATACAGTGTGTGTATTCTCATTTTGGTGCTCCTGTGCTCTACCAGAACATCCGTGTGGGTGAGGGTCAGGCTCACAGATGGTTTCACTGGGTGAGGGCAGAAATCAAAATCTCTGCAATTCTCTCCCATCTTCCTTTGACGTTTATTATGCATATTTTTTTGAAATAACGATGGCCGTACTTGACAGTGCTGGAAATGCCTAGTTTTTAATTAAAAACTCAGGTCTTGAGGGGTCCATAACTCACTGTGTTAATTTGGAGAAGGCTGAAACTTGGCAGATGCTGAACCAATTTCAGTGTTAAAGGAGAAGCCGCTGCCCGAGCATTCACACACCATTCAGGGAGTCGCACACACACCACCCAAGACTTTAACTGCTAGGACCTGAGTCCCTTCGCAGCGGGCAGCTCCACTGAGCTGACGGGTGCCCCTTTTCGACTCCTCACTCACACACCCTCACTCTTGGGCACTTCCTCTCCCCTCTGGTTCGACCCTAGGTTTCCCGAAGCAGAGTCTCCAATATGATGTACGCCAGACGAATTTATTGGTACAGTGGTGAAAACAGCTCGAGCTGGGTGCCTCTGGAGAGGGACCCAGAACAAAGAAATCCCTGGGTAATTATACCCTTACAATCTAAATTCCCCTCCCCTCAGGAGACAGTTCGGACCAATAGTAGTATTTGGGTCTGGGGTCTTCCCATTCTTCATTGGGCCCTTTCATTGTCTCTAGGCGGGCCGATTCTTCTCTTATCTCTAAGATTGCAGCTTCTGCTAAGGTTGAAGCCTCCTTATCTTTCTGGTTTGCACTGGTTTCGGGGGCCTTCCTTCATGTGGCCAAGTAAAAGTTCAGTGCACGGTCAGTGGATCTAGGTGAAAGTTCTTGTGGCCTAAGGCTTCAGCAAGCCTTCATACTAGTGCTAAAGTGACTACTACGACATCAGGATCCAGTTTGCAGGCTCTACATCTAACAGCGGCAGCAGGAGATGATATTTCCTAGCAGTAAGATACAGTGCTCTAATTCCTTCAATTAGTGTTGCGTGTTTGGAAACTTTACTGCTGGTGACAGTGAGGCATCTTCCAAGTGGCTGCTTAGTCTTTTTGGAGTCCAAAGATTTTGTGTTTGTTTTAAGGGTCTCGGCCACAGAATTCAACATGGAGCGATTAGTGAATTAATTGATTCAAATTAATACTCAACAGAGTTTGGAAAAGCAAAATAAGGAAGAGTTTCTGTTTGATTAATTCTCTTTCATCTTATCGAGATTGCTTTTTAAAACATTTTGGCCAAATCGGGAGATCCATGATCTCTTCAAAATTAGCATATCCTTTCCGAAGGGAACACCGTTGTTGCATTTGACTGGTGAAATGCAGCAGCTTGGGAAGCACATCAGGAGGAGTGAAAACAAGGTGATCCATGGCCTTTCTGTTCCAGGCTAGAAATGCACTGATAAGGTCATTCAGTGGCAAGGGGAGGGCTGAGACTGGGGGTCAGGTTTGAGGTGTGACCTAGCTCCTTTCAGGTGGCTTCAATCTGTGCTGAGGGTAGTGGTGAGAGATCCCTTGGTATATGAGTTTCATATTTTGACTCGTCTATGACTCCAAACACTTTATTTTAAGGAAATAATGCCCAGCATGCAGACTAATCCTGTGTATGCTTTGCTTTCAGATGGTCCTACCATGACTTTTTCAATAGATATCGTGTTCTTATGAAAGAGAGAGACCTCTCTAAGAATGACAAGAAGCAGATCTGTCAGACCCTGTTGGAAGACCTCATTAAGGTGAGCTGGGACCAAATCTTTGGCAATGACTTTTACAGCATGGAAGCTCATGGCTTTGATATGATCTGAATTGGTCTTCCTCCTCCTGCTTCACCTGCTGATTATGCAGGTGCTTATTCAGCCTAGGCAGCCTGGGGCTTTTTCCAAAATGAGATAGCCTCACAAGGAGGTAGTGAGAGCAAGTGTGACATGGGATCTCTTAATTGCAGTCAAGCTGAACATACCATTTCAGCACTGATGAAGTCCAGAGTTTCTTATCACCAACTGTATGTGAACAATTGGCCATCTCCAGAAAACTCATGCCTCCAGCCCCTCCTGCACCTTGGCTAGCCATAGCTGGAGCACATTTTAGAGGTCCAGCTTTGGATACTGTGTACAGCATCATGAACCTTAGTCAAAGTTGGTTCTGTCACCCCATCATTAAATGTCTCTTTGCACAAATGAGTAAGAGAAAAATGCAGTAATTGCCCTATCTTGATGTGTGGGAGACTTTTAATGGCCACTAATATGTAGAAAAAGCATCCTATAGATTGGGACTTTTTCCCCTTATATGTATAAGCAAATAATAAGTCTTTGCCACCCCCCTTACCAAAACCTTACTACTCACTCGTGCATTATTTTTAAATTGCAAGTGTGCGCGCAAAGGTTTCTTCCTGTTGTCTTGCTGTTGAGGAGCCCAGAATGTGCACAGCATCTTTGCCAGGTTTTAATTTTTGATCCTTGTTTTCCTTGTGGGATTTTGAGGAATTTACTCAATTGGGTTCCTCTCTGCAAAAGCTGTTCTCCTTATGCACCAAGTGTTTGTCTTATCTGCAAATGGCTCTGCAGCTGTAAGCCTTAATCTTTTCAAGACAGACATCTTTTCTTGAAGTCCTCTGGTGTTGCATTGCTCTATTTAACTTAACAAACAAACAAAAAAACCCAAAACAACCAAAAAACCCAACCAACCAAAAAACATTCAAAACTTGTATAAATATATGGAACTTAAGACTGAATCCTAGTGCTGTATTCCTCAATGGGTATATAGAAGATTAAGTAGTTTGGAGTCTAATATCTTCATCACCTAGTGCAGAAGAGATGTGAACTGAGTTGATAAATTTGATTCAAAGTGTTTTTTTTAATCTGTATCTACTGAGCAACGTAGACTGAAAAAAAAAAGTTTGCCTTAATTAAATTTAGTTTCCTTTATGCTTTTGAAAAGGATCCAGACAAGTTCCAGTTTGGACGTACCAAGATCTTTTTCCGTGCAGGCCAGGTGGCATATCTGGAGAAACTGCGAGCAGATAAGTTCAGAACTGCCACAATCATGATTCAGAAGACGGTGCGGGGCTGGCTGCAGAGGGTCAAGTACAAAAGGCTGAAACAAGCTGCAATTGTCATCCAGTGCTACACGCGTGGGCACCTGGCGCGGAGGTGGGTCCTAGGAAGCCCTCAGAGGAAGGGCTAGCTGGGAGGTCAAGTGGAAGAACACTTCTGGGCGCTTGTATTCTCAATCTGTTCCATCTTGTAGACCTTATATTTGAGGGTTTCATAGGAAAAATGTTGAAAATGCTCTGCATGGGGTGTTGCCTTTCAGCCCTGTGAAAACAAGACCTGTTTTGTGCACGTAGGTACCACTATGGTGAAAGTTTCTGTGCTAAAGTCAGGACTCATTCCTGGCCCCTCTCTACAGCTTTATTTGAGGGCAAGAGATCAAAATTCTTTGTCTCAATTTGATTTCATATCTGTATTGATTTAATTTCTAGGTGCTGGGCCAGGGCCAGAGCATAGGCAGCTAGGCTGTAATCAGGTGACTAAAGTACTCCGAGATATTTAGGTGGCAGTGTTTCACAAAACTAATATTTTTCTGAGACTACCTCTGGCAAAGGGCATTTGGATCAGCCAGTGAGCACTTTGTTAGTTGGTATGCGCTCCTCTTCTGCAGAGACCAGATTTGTGCCTCCTTGGTATCCAAGAATTGGATATCCAATATTCAATATTGGATATCCAATATCCAATATTCTCAGAATTGATTTGCTGTATCCTTTGTAATGAGAAAAATCACTCCAAAACACTGGCAGTGGGGCTATTTGCAGTACAGAATAATAGAGCTCAATGTTCCTGCTCTGTGTGCAGGAACCTCAAGCTTCCTCGTGTCGGTGGCTTGCTGGGATTTCTGTAGATAATGCTGCACTGGAGAGTAGGCTGTTGGTAGCAGATGTGGGGTGGGTGTGAGGGAGCAGTAAAGCAATGTAATAGCATCCCAACACACAGGTCACCTTGTATCTTGTGCCCCTTATTTGTGTCAAACGCTGCTGTTCTCCTGCATCTAGCCAAGCTGGCTTCAGGCACTTTGCAGATACGAACAAGGAGTAGGTTTAGGTCCTTTCAGCTTTGTTTCCCTTCTTGTTTTCTGCTTAGAGAAGCTGTGGTGTGTTGGCTGTGTTGCTTAGTTTTGAGCAGCAATGTTCTCCCTGACTCTGGGTTAGCATCTGCCCATCAGAAGTGCTGCTACCTAATCTGCAGCACAATTAACTCTGCTTGCACTTGGGCAACATGAGATGCTGCCTGCCTGCTACAAGGCTCCTGCACAGTCACTTCACTCCTGATTGCTGGATGAATGTCAATTTCTATCACTTATTGAAGCAACCAAAGGTGAAGAACTTCCATGTTCCTTCAAGGGATTTCCTCTAAATCATACTGTATTTTGGAAGAACATCAGAGATACTAACTGAATTTGTGGTATTATTTGCTCTTGTGAAAGGGATTGGCCTCTTGGAGAATCCAGGGGTGAGAAGGTCTCAAATGAGCAAAGTTGGGCAGTTTGGTGACTTTTATTTAAAACTGAGCACAGATTTTTCTTGTCCCCAGATGTCCATGTACTTCTCTAGCCTCATGCCTGCAGGTCCCTCTTGGCAGTCTTACAGCTCACTTGAAGACAAGGCAAATGAGATCTAAGCAATAAGAGGAAGGTTAAGAAAAAGGGGGAGTCTGTGATTAACTTTAGCCTCTCTGGTGGGCTCTCCATGCACACCTACAGATTTGGTCTCTATATTTACCTTTGCATCAGCCAACCATCCCTCTAAGGAGGGGAGGAGGAATCCCCGGTGATGTTGAAGTGACGGGGTATGAGCTTAAAAGAGAGGCTGGAAGCAGATGTGCAGAAACCATCTGCTGCAGTGTTTCTTCAACATGATTTTTCAGTTCACCTCTTTGTGCTGGTTTCATAGGGATGGATGTTATCTGGATAACTGTTTTCTCCTCTTTTTGGAAACAGATCATCCCTTGTCCTTTTTAGTAAGCTCTGGTTCAGTGAGTCCTAATGAGAAACCGTCATCCTTGACGAAGAGAATAATATATAAGCCAATCTGATATGGCTCTTATAGTTTTGATATGCTTTTCGCAAAATAAAGAAGTGGATCAAATAACTATATAATGCTTCATGCTGAGAGCAATAAAAGAATAATAAATTCAGCAAAACAAGCTAATTATCAAATGAAATGGAGGTTTTATGGGCATTTATTAACCTGTGTAACAGCAAATTGAACATGAATTCAGTTGGAGAATGGGACCAACATGGCACGGAGTTGACCACATCTCTCATTATTTACTCTCTGTGAATTGCTTGGGGCTCTGCTCGTGAACGTTGCCAAACCAGTGCACACCAGTTTAAATGTCAGATGAATTTGCAGCTGTTTTCACTGAGCTGGTAGATACCCCATGCAACACTTGCTTTTTATAGTTAGGGAAGTGATGGAGCCAACCTGGGCATTGATTGGCTTAAGTACGTAAGGCAGAGAGTTCAAACCAAGGCAAAAGCTGGAAAATATTTGGTTTTACTGCTGTTTGGGAATAATGTGGTGTGTTGATTCCTGGTTCCAGTGCTCCTGGGTGCCATGGACACTGTCTGATTGCATACGTGTTCTCATTATTCTAATGGAAACATGCTCTCAGCTGCTCTTTTCTTAGCACTACTGCTGGGATGATCTTTCTTGAATACCATCAAGCTACTTTTGGACAAAAGGTTTTTCTCTCTGTCCAGTTTAAAACTTACTATGACAAAAAAAAGGGGAGTTCAGTTTTACTGCTAACCTCTTTCCTGTGCTTTCCAGGCTTGCCCAGTACCTGAGGAGGACAAGAGCTGCCATCATCTTCCAGAAGCAGTACCGAATGCTGCGGATCCTCCGAGCTTTCCAGAGGGTCCGCAATGCAACCATCACCATTCAGGCTTTTGCTCAGGGCATGTTTGTCAGGAGGATTTATTGCAAGGTACGGCTCCACAGAGTGTCTTTGCATTAGAAAAGAGTAGGAAGAGCCTTTATATTTACCTCCGCTGGCGTAGCACGACAATGTATTTGTTGTGGCCGTTTTGATGTTTTACGAAGCCGACTGCCTCTGGTGTTTCTGGAGAAGCACACATTGATGGCAAGCATTGCCATTTAAAGCTGTGCAAGCAAAAATTATTTTGGCAGCAGCACCTCAGCAGAGCAGCTAAATGAAGTTAGTCATTCGGATGCCGGAAGGCGTTGTGGAAATCTGGAAATGTCATTTGATCTAACCCATACTCTGCAAAAACCTCCCTGGCAAAGCGAATCTGTGTCTGAGCTGTGCTGCAGGTGCTGTTTCCAGTATGCTAGGAAGACCAGTAGGGTCTGTCATGGAAGGCATCAAGTGATTTATTGCTATAAATCCCTCTTTAATTAGTTCTTTCCATTAGCTTTCTGTGTTAAACCAGGAGCTGAAAGTAAGGAAGTAAAGGTTTGATAACAGCAAGTGATACAGTGAGAAATCATCTGTCAGGAAACTGAGAACAGCTTTGGGGAATCTTCTGTCCACTCTTCAGATCCAGCCTTACTTTGGTAGTCCCCTAAATTTATGCCTAATGGGTGGTCATGGGGATACTCAAAGAAGTCAGTGGCTCGATGAGCCAGGAGGGGAGAGCCTGTTCCTGGAGTTGATGGAGGTTACCTGGACACCTGGTGACCTACCAGAGAGATCAGGGATGTTCTCCAAAACAGAGCAGCTGGATGCTGGTGATCAGGAATTTGTGCTGCCACTGCTTTTTCAGCATCTATTTCTTAAATCAGAAGCCTCTGCAGGGGAGGCAGCTGGTCCAGCATTTAAACTCTCTGAGATTCAAGGCAACCCAAAATCTTAACAAGGTGTAGAAGTTTGCTTGAAGGTCAGGCCTCTCAAATCTGAACATCCTTAATCTCTGGAGCACCTGGATATAGTGTTGGATATAGGTGTCAGTTCAAGTGCATGCTCTCAACAACAGATGCAGGGCTGCAGGTGATGCTCCGTGGGGTCAGGGCATGCCCAGTGCCCACAAAGACTTTGCTGTAAGGCTGGAACAGATCCCCAAGGAAATGTAGTAGGGTTTCTTCTAGCTCTTTGGGCACCCCTAGCTTTCTCCATCTTTGAGTGCCAAGGCTGGAGACATACAAAGCTCATTTCAGAGTAACTCCTGTTGCATCCTAAGTTCATGCAATCCCTTTATTCTGAATTAAAATTTGCAAGTGCAAAGAAAGCCTTAGGGTGAAACAAAAGATTTGAGAAGCTGATATGGTACTGTTTCTGATACAACTTATCCCAAACTACTAACAGCAAAGCATCTTGTAATCTTTAAATTCTCCTGGTATTTTTTCCTCATAATACTGCAGTGTAGATCAACATAAAGTTATTAACAACATGCTGGTTATATCTCTTAATATATCAGCCTTCAGTTTTAGAGGAAGGAATTGAACTCCACCTACTGAAAAGGTTGCTGTAAATTTTTGGGGAGAAATCCAATGCAAAAGTGCCAGAAGTTTCACAAAACCAGATATCTAAGTTTCTAAAAATTGAATAATGCAAGAGAACTGGCTGCAGACTGCAGAAAGGACTCCAGGGTTTTATTTGAAGGTTATCCATATGATAAGAAATCTCACCAGGACAGCATTTATCTGCAGTATAAATTAGCATAATGCTAGGGGCAGAACACAGGGCGGGGAGATCTAAAAACCTGTTCTGGTGTGAGTTATATCTGATGCTGAAGGGACAGTAAGTTTATTGCTAAGTGTTGGGGTGTCTGTTAATGGCTATTTATTCTGCTAGCTATGGATCTTGGGGATCTGAGTACTATTCTGAGGTGGAATGTATGTTCTATTCCATGAAGTATGTCAGCCCAGATGTCTCCTGTCCCCATTGAGTCTTCTAGTCACCAACTCGGGAACATAGTCCCTCTTGTTTCACTGGCCAAGCAGATGTTGCCTCTTCTTAGAGAGCAGCATGGTTCCTAAGAGAGGACTGGATGTGCCCTGCCTGCATCAGTTGAGTGCAGTGACCAGAGAAATCTCCCAGGAGGGGGTGTTGAAGTACCCCTTCCCGTCTATAAAAGAGGATGCAAAATAACAGCCTCTATCTCCAGCCATCGCCCCCTGCACCTACCAGGACACTCCTGCTTGGAGGAGAAGCCCTTTCAAAGACAGATTGGGAAGTGTTGAGTGCTATGTGGCTGCTGCTACCTTTGCAAGTGACTTTTCTCCCTTGATTGTCCCATTTCTGCCCATGTTTTGTAGATCCTGGCGGAGCACAAAGCCACCATCCTCCAGAAGTACGCCTGTGGCTGGCTGGCCCGCACTCGCTTCTGCCGGGTCAGGGGTGCCACCATCATCCTGCAGTGCTACTACCGGCGCATGAAGGCCAGACAGGAGCTGAAGGTGCTGAAGATTGAGGACTGCTCAGCACAGCACCTGAAGAAGCTCAACATTGGCATGGAGAACAAGGTGGTCCAGCTTCAAAGGAAGATCAATGAGCAGGTACATCCTGAGCAGTGCTGGGACAAGTGTGGTCCCGCTTCTGCTTTGCCTTTCTTGTGCTGTCCTTTCTGGGAAGGTTTTCATCTTCCCATGACGTCTGGGAAGGATGTCATGGTGGCGGCAGCCTTCTGCTACTGCTAGCCAGATGCTTGTAAGGGTGGGACACCACCATGGAAGTGCAGATGCACTTGGATCTTGGGTCTCCAGGTTGCTGTCTGAAGAGCTTGCGCAGTAAGCTGCAAAAGCTGCATTGTAATTTTTGTGAGAACTGCCCAGAGGGACTCAGAGGAGGAAGTTAAAATGGCAGTTCTGAAAGCTGTTGCTTGAAAACCCAAGCCAGCTCCACGTGAGATCCCTATGTCAAACAGGCTTTGGCCATTACGCTTTCTGCTTTGCAAGCACTAAGGATGCAGAGCCTCTGCCACAGTCTGCTGTACTGAACCATATGTTTTGTGAGTCACGTTACCTGGAAGGTAAAAGGTAAATTGGATAAATAGTAATTTTGCAAAGCAGTTTGAGCATGTTTGTGTTACTGGATGTAACTGTTCAGAAGTAAGAGCCATGATGAGGGGTGAGATGGCATGATGTAAGTGATAGATGCCTGCGTGGATGGCTTGGTGGTCTTACTGTGACTACTTGATCACAGAGAGGTCTTCATCAAATGCCACATGCCATTAATGACCTGTAAAATAGTTTGATTACACATGCAGAAGGAGGGGTTTCCCACCTACTAACATGAGTGTGCAAGTTACTCTGATAAATAGCCTCTATGTTACTTGCAGTGCTGTACAAGGACTTCAGGGAGGAGTGTAAGAAATGCTGAGTAGACCCAGCTGTGTCCACTAATTTCAACAGGGAGATTCATATTCACCTATATCCTTAAACTGTCCTTTTATGGTGTGTTGGTTTCAGCTGGGATAGAGTTAATTTTCTTCCTAGTAGCTGGTATAGGGCTGTGTTTTGGATTTTAGTATGAGAATAATATTGATAACACGCTGATGTTTTCGTTGTTGCTAAGTGGTGTTTACACTAGTCAAGGACTTTTCAGCTTCCCCTGCTCTGCCAGGTGCACAAGAAGCTGGGAGGGGGCACAGCCAGGATAGTTGACCCAAACTGGCCAAAGGGCTATTCCATACCATATGACGTCATGCTCAGTATATGTGGTTCAACCAGGGAACCAACCCGTGTCAGTATCAGTCACCCCTATTCACAAAAAGAAATCTTGGAAGCGAAGGTCAGCTCGTTTAGAAAGGGAAGACGAAAGAGCAGGGCCATCACAAGGAGAGGACGAGGAAGAACTTGGGGATGAGATGGAAACCACCCGATCCCTATCCTTGAGTGAGCTGCGAGATATGCGAAAAATTTCAGCCATTGTCCAGGCAAGCACATGGTCACCTGGCTGCTCCGATGCTGGGATAATGGGGCCAGTAGCCTGGAAGTAGAGGGTAAGGAAGCCAAGCAGCTGGGATCCCTTTCTAGGGAAGGGGGCACTGACAAAGCGATTGGAAAAGGAGAACCAGCCCTCAGCCTCTGGAGGCGACTCCTGTCAGCTATGAAGGAAAGATATCCCTTCAAGGAAGATGTTGTATATCGCCCCGGGAAATGGACCACCATGGAGAAAGGGATCCAGTACCTGAGGGAATTAGCCATGCTGGAGGTGATTTATGGTAACCTGGACAACAAGCGGTTATCCAAAGATCCAGATGAGGTCCAGTGCAGATGACCCATGTGGCGGAAGTTGGTATGGAGCGCACCATCGTTGTGTGCCAACTCATTGGCAATACTGAACTAGAAAGACAGAGAGGGACCAACAGTGGATGAAGCGGCTAGTAACCTCTGAGAATACAAAGAAAGTATCTCTTCCTCCCTTGTCTTGGCTGTGGAGAAACTGTCCCGGGAGGTCTAGCAACTCAAAGAGGATATGTCCTACTCCCCACCTGTACAGACAGGTATCTCAGCTATTAGGAGTCAGCGTTCTTCTGCTCAAGAGAGAGGATATAGAGGGTACACACCACGGGGCACCCTATGGTTTTACCTGCGTGACCACGGAGAGGACATGAGGAAGTGGGATGGAAAACCTACCTCGACCCTAGAGGCGCGGGTACGTGAGTTGCAAGGAAAAACAATCACCAAAGGGGGTTCTTCCAGGGAAATTGCTGCTCCGGTTTCCAGCGGACACTTCCCCAGACAGAGTAAAAGGGCTGATCTTACTCCTGATTTTAATGAAGGAGCTCCTGACTCGTATGTACAAGAAGTGGGTAATGAATACTATGACCAGGACTAGAGGGGCCCTGCCTCCAGCCAGGTGGAGGAAAGGGACAACCGGGTTTACTGGACTGTGTGGATTCGATGGCCTGGCACATCAGACCCCCAGGAGTATAAGGCTCTAGTAGACACCGGTGCACAGTGTCCCCTAATGCCATCAAGCTATACAGGGACAGAACCCATCTGTATTTCTGGAGTGACAGGGGGATCCCAACAGCTAACTGTATTGGAGGCCAAAGTGAGCCTAACTGGGAATGAGTGGCAAAAGCACCCCATTGTGACTGGCCCAGAGGCTCCGTGCATCCTTGGCATAGACTACCTCAGGAGAGGGTATTCCAAGGACCCAAAAGGGTACCGGTGGGCTTTTGGTATAGCTGCCTTGGAGAAGGAGGAAATTAAACAGCTGTCCACCTTGCCTGGTCTCTCAGAGGACCCTTCTGTTGTGGGGTTGCTGAGGGTCGAAGAACAACAGGTGCCAATCGCTACCACAGTGGTGCACCGGAGGCAATATCGTACCAACCGAGACTCCCTGATTCCCATCCATAAGCTGATTTGTCGACTGGAGAGCCAAGGAGTGATCAGTAAGACTCGTTCACCTTTTAACAGTCCTATATGGCCAGTGCAAAAGTCTAATGGAGAGTGGAGACTGACAGTAGACTATCGTGGCCTGAATGAAGTCACACCACCGCTGAGTGCTGCCGTGCCGGACGTGCTGGAACTTCAATACGAACTGGAGTCAAAAGCAGCCAAATGGTATGCTACAATTGATATCACTAATGCGTTCTTCTCAGTCCCTTTGGCAGCAGAGTGCAGGCCACAGTTTGCTTTCACTTGGAGGGGTGTTCAGTACACCTGGAATCGACTGCCCCAGGGGTGGAAACACAGCCCTACCATTTGCCATGGACTGATCCAGATGGCACTGGAACAGGGTGAAGCTCCAGAACATCTGCAATACATTGATGCCATTATTGTGTGGGGCAATGCAGCAGAAGAAGTTTTTGAGAAACGGAAGAAAATAGTCCAAATCCTCCTGAAAGCCGGTTTTGCCATAAAACAAAGTAAGGTCAAGGGACCTGCACAGGAGATCCAGTTTTTAGGAATAAAATGGCAAGATGGACGTCGTCAGACCCCAATGGATGTGATTAACAAAATAACAGCCATGTCTCCACCAACTAGCAAAAAGGAAACACAAGCTTTCTTGGGCGTTGTGGGTTTTTGGAGAATGCATATTCCAAATTACAGTCTGATCGTAAGCCCTCTCTACCAAGTGACCCGGAAGAAGAACGATTTCCAATGGGGCCCTGAGCAACGACAAGCCTTTGAACAAATTAAACGGGAGATAGTTTACGCAGTAGCCCTTGGGCCAGTCCAGGCAGGGCCAGATGTAAAGAATGTGCTCTACACCGCAGCCAGGGAGAATGGCCCTACCTGGAGCCTCTGGCAGAAAGCACCAGGGGAGACTCGAGGTCGACCCCTAGGGTTTTGGAGTCGGGGATACAGAGGATCTGAGGCCTGCTATACTCCAACTGAAAAGGAGATATTGGCAGCATATGAAGGGGTTTGAGCTGCTTTGGAAGTGGTTGGTACTGAAGCACAGCTCCTCCTGGCACCCCGGCTGCCGGTGCAGGGCTGGATGTTCAAAGGGAGGGTCCCCTCTACACATCATGCAACTGATGCTACGTGGAGTAAGTGGGTTGCGCTGATCACACAACGGGCTCGGATAGGAAACCCCAATGTGCTTACAATGGTGGAAGCAAACACCAGATGGCTGGAAACATATCCTGTGCCCCATGCCACCGCCCGGAACACTCTCCTGGGCCTTGAAAAGCAAGTCCTATGGCAACATGGAACCCCAGAAAGAATTGAGTCAGACAAGGGGACTCATTTCCGAAATAACCTCATAGACACCTGGGCCAAAGAGCATGGCATTGAGTGGGTATATCACATCCCCTGTCATGCACCAGCTTCCGGGAAAACTGAACGATACAATGGGCTGTTAAAGACTACACTGAGAGCAATGGGTGGTGGGACATTCAAACATTGGGATACACATTTAGCAAAGGCCACCTGGTTAGTCAACACTAGGGGATCTGTCAATCGAGCTGGCCCTGCCCAATCAAAACTGTTACACACTGTAGAAGGGGATAAAGTCTCTGTAGTGCACATAAAAAACATGCTGGGGAAGACAGTTTGGGTTACTCCTGCCTCGAGCAAAGGCAAGCCCATTCGTGGGATTGCTTTTGGTCAAGGACCTGGGTGCACTTGGTGAGTAATGCAGAAGGATGGGGAAGTCCGCTGTGTACCTCAAGGGGATTTGATTTTGGGTGAGAATAGCCAATGAACTAAATGGTATGATCGTAATTGCTATACAATACTGTATGTCATCTCTTTTATGGTGGCTATATGCCATATCAATGGTATTTCAGTGAGAATCTCCCAGTTTAATGAAGAAGGAACTTTGCTGAAAGCAAGCAAAGTGCAGCAGTGATGGAACCAGAACTGGCTTCAGCATGCAACAATCCAACCCCACACACCCTCTCTCCTGCCCTGAAGGACTGTTATGACAGATGGAGCCCAAAGTCATGGACTAAATGACCTCAATGGACATTTTAGAGGGATGGCACATAGACCAAGGGAATGATAGCTGTGTGTATATATCAAAAGACAGGGAAAGTGGTGGTGATTAATTGGATTAATTAGAAAGGGTAGGACTTGGGCATGACGTAAATGGTATAGAATAAGGGGTGGATGCTGTCCTGGTTTCAGGTGGGATAGAGTTAATTTTCTTGCTAGTAGCTGGTATAGTGCTGTGTTTTGGATTTTAGTATGAGAATAATATTGATAACACATTGATGTTTTGGCTGTTGCTAAGCGGTGTTTACACTGGGCAAGGACTTTTTCAGCTTCCCCTGCTCTGCCAGGTGCACAAGAAGCTGGGAGGGGGCACAGCCAGGATAGTTGATCCAAACTGGCCAAAGGGCTATTCCATACCATATGATGTCATGCCCAGTATATAAACTGTGGGGAGTTGGCCGGGGGGCAGTGATCGCTGCTCGGGGACTGGCTGGGCATTGGTCGGCAGGTGGTGAGCAGTTGTATAATAGAGATGGCTGAACACCTGCCTGCCCATGGGAAGCAGTGAATGAATTCCTTGCTTTGCTTTGCTTGCGTGCGCGGCTTTTGCTTTACCTATTAAACTGTTTTTATCTCAACCCACGAGTTTTCTCACTTTTGCTCTTCCGATTCTCTCCCCCATCCCACCATGGGGGAGTGAGCGAGAGGCTGCGTGGTGCTTAGTTGCCAGCTGGGGCTAAACCACGACAGGAGGTCACCTAAAGAGGGGCTAAAAGGATGATCAGAGCGATGGTAGAAGAAGCGATCCTACAAGCCACATTGGGAATCTACAAGAGACTAATCGGAAGTATGGGTGGGGATTTCGGTATCCACCAACTCACCATGCATTTTTACAGGGGTCTGTCAGGTCTGGAAGAACCTGTGTAGACCTAGAAGATAAAATTCTCGACTTTCATGGGTATTTTTTCTTTTCCAGGCTGTAAGGTTTTTTGAAAACTGTGTTGTACAGGAGCTAATGGGAGCCTTTGACCCTATTACAGATATCACTCATACTTCTTCGCATTGAATTTTTTTTTCTTGCTAACTTGACGCTGGTGAACATCTTAGAGGAAGAAGTTGCATCTCAGGATCTGTGACTTTGCACATATACTGCTTATCCTGACCAGTCAAAAATTGTATATCAGGACTTCCCTAGTCCATTGACTTTTTGAAGTGATACATTTGTGTCTTAAAAGACTTTTGTCTTCTGGCTTGTTCACCTCAAGCTTTTCTTAGTCTCCACATGAACTAAAAACTTCTGGATGGAAGGAGCAGTTTCTCATGAGCTGTTGTGACTCTGTTGGTGACTAAAGCTCTGAGAAACAGCAAAAGGCTAAGTTGCATATTACCACGACAGTCATCTGGTCTGGACAACAATATCTTGCCAAATATTTTCCAGCAAGACTAGGAAAGACCAAAACTGATATTTCTGATGTTCAAGTGAAATATCCACCAAAAGTCCCATTTAAGAAAGGAAAGCTTTTCAGATCTTTTGTACAATGAGTGATATGAACCCAGATCTTTAAAGGTGTATTGAAAGCTTTCAAAAAGGAAACTTTAAAGACCAGACTACATCTTAAATTTCAAAACAGTTCTTTTGCTCTCATGATTATCTATGTAATGTTAGCAAAGCTATGTGGTAGGCTCTTTACTGAAGCTCTTGGTCTGTTGTGAATTCATTGTTGTTTCTGGGGCTGGCTAATAATGATGATGTTTTATTAGTCACAATATAGTTCCCATTGACTTGACTTGACCCACAAAAATCAAAGCTGCTGAATTTTCAGATCTCAAAACTTGGGAGCAAATCATTGCTAAGTGCTTTAAAAGAGAAAATCTAAGCAAATAAAAAGATGATTGAGCTGGCACATGACTTAAAGCTGAGGTTTAGGGAGCTCTTTGTGCTCAAGGCTGCAATTATGCTACAGTGCATTGTCACCCCAGGCTCCTGCAGGCATAGGAGTCAAGAATAAAAGGATAAACTGCAAACCCAATATTGCAAACCAAAAAAATTGCAAGCCAGTTGCATTAAGCAACGTTGTTTGGAAGCTGTAATAGAAGTGTAGGGTTTTTGTTTGGTTGCCAGTGCTATCACATGTTGTTTGCCTTTGCTTCAAGTGTAACATCAATTTAATAAATGCGTGTATAATCGTTATCAAAATATTACTGAGCTTTTGTCACAGTTTTGAAAATATTTTTGGCTTGATGAGCTTTATTAGCATATGCATAGAAATGTTTGTTAGCGGAAGTTTGTTACCCACCATGCTCAAGGATTTTTGATGGTTACTTTTGTAGTGCATCAGTGCATGCATTGATCTTACTTATGGTCTTATTTTCTTCTTTTTGGGATGTTGGCTGCAGAACAAGGAATACAAACTTCTGAATGAGCAGCTCTCTATGCTTGCATCTGCCCACTCCTCTGAGGTGGAAAAGCTGAAGAAGAAACTGGTGTAATATCAGCAGAGCCAGCAGGGTGATGGCAACCAGCTTGTCAGCTTGCAAGAAGAGATGGAGAACCTCCAGCTGGAGCTTGAAAAAGCTCATGGTGAGAGGAAGGTTGTGGAAGACAGCTACATTAAGGAGAAAGACCTACTGAGAAAGGTATGTGTATTTGTCACATCTTATGTTGTGTAGGTGGTCATGCTGATGAAAGCTCGCTCTTCACAAGTCTGAGGGGGAAAGACTTAATTTCTATTTTTTAATTATAATTTTTTTTTTCTTTTTGTCACTGAATGCCCCTAGAATTTGCCTTTTAAGCAGGTCATGGGGCAGCAAGGGCAGGTGGACATCCCTGCAGGAGCAGTGACTGCCTCATGTCAGAAGGATGCCCTGTCTCGATACCTTTTGCACTGCCAACCACGAAGAAACTCCCCAAACCCAGATCCATCTGAAATAAGGGCACTTGATAACTGCAGATATGCCAGAGCTTTGTATATCTACAGTGATTCCTCATGGCATGTAATGCAAAATATTGGGGAAGGCTGTCGTAGATGCTGTAAATATTAGGAAGATGTGATGTCCTTCCTCAGCCCAGCTGGGTATGGGATGTGAGGGCTCCGTTTCTGCCATGCAGTCCATGGCTGTTGCAGCTGGTCATAGTGGCTGGCGTTGTAGCTACGTGCAGAGTATGACCTGTGTGGGGACCAACTCATCCCTCCCAAGCAGAGGCACTACTCCAACACCAGCTAGGCTGGTTGTTACAAGCCTTTATAGGGTTTGGAGCTGTGATATGGACTAAACTTTATCTTCTTCCCCTCCTTCACGCAAATTCCTAAGCTTTCTGGATCTCTTGAGGTGAAGGTGGCCCAGCGCTACGACCATTGTACAAGAAAGTGTTCTAGCAGGAAAAAGAGACTTCAGAGTGTAGAGGTTTTTTGCAAATAGTAAAAATGGACATTTTACACTGAATTTCTTTGGTCAGGTTCAATCTGAATAATGTTCACACCCATGCTAATAACCTAAGGCAGTAAGGTATGGGTTCAGTTTCCTGCTGCGAATGCTTATGACTGCTCAGGTTAAATCTGTGATCTTTCTTCTTCTGCACTGGTGGTCGAAGTCGTTTCTTTGATCCTGCTATTGGAAAGAACTTCGGGCTTTTCTACTCAATGTGTTGTATAGAAAAAGCTATTTTGCAGCTGTTACTCTAGAATAGAGCTTTTTGTGTGACAACCTGAAGGTGAGTTGCTTTTGGAGATAAAAAGAGGTCTGGGACTAGCTGCATTTTAATTATGGTGAAAGAGTGCCCAGATGAGGCTCTTCTAGGGCCCTTCACTCAGCGGCACCAGCCCTGGCCAACCTCCCCTTGTGGGTAAGCCCTCAGATGGTGGGTTTGGGTGAGAAGCTGTGGAGACTGTGTGGTCAGGATAACTTAATCTGAACAACTAGCATAGCTGAAATGCTTTTTTGGGAGTGCTTCTCAAAAGGGCATTTGGCCTGTATGTGTGTTGTCTCTCGGCTGGACCAAGAGCTGTCAGAAAAGCAGTTACTCTGCTCTTTGCATGTGTATTGCACCCACACAGGGACGTATGGAGTCAGTGATTTTCTTTTCTCCAGCACCAAATTAGAAGATCCTTTTTGGCACAGGGCTCAGTTCATTAGCTGGCTGCAGTACAGGCTTTTAGAACCTGAAAGGATGCTTTATTTTGAAGGTGGTGCAGCTGGGGAAAAACTGCTTCTCTTTGTTCTTGATTGCAAATCCCCTTCGAGCACTCAGAAGAAAGGTTGATTTAATGACCAAAGAAATGCTTTCAAAAAGCATGAAGACAAAGCAAAAGCTTTCCCTTGTTGTAGAAGTGCCTACAGCAGAGCAAATACTGTGCACTTTACCATGACAATAAATGGTTTAATTATAAAACATTTCTACTGAGCAGTGCAGGCTCCCATTTCTGACATTAGCTTTCAGTTGCTCCCTTTGGTTCCTCGTCAGTGGGAAGACGGAGAAGACCTGTTTCCTTCCTGGAAACATTTGTTTAGCCAAAACACTTTCTGAGAAAAATTCTGATAGAGATTTTTGAGTAGTTCTAATAACTACCAGAAGTGTGGGGAGTGTTGTGAAACTGAATTCAGGTGAGAAGCACTTTTCACCTTCAATAGCAAGACTGCACCGTGGTTGTGGTGGGATGCACTTGCTTTGGAGATGATACCCAGAGTCATCAGACACTTCTGAGTGAGACTGAGGTGACAGCCTTGATTTTATGGACTTGAGCTGGGGCTGCAGCTTCTGCAAATGCGTATTAGTTGTGATTTTGTTACTGAAAAAAAGTCCTTTAGTCTCTTCCTCATAGCTTTTCTCTCCCAACTCCTTAATTTTAGAATAGCTCTTCTCATTCTGTTTTGTGATAAAGTTTAAAACATGAGATATGGGTGAGTACCAACAGCTCTTCCTAGGGCTTTCGGTAGCACCTAATCTTCTCACTTGGTGAGCTAGGATGATTCAAAGCCTGGCCAGGACTTTTATTAGGAAAATCCTAAATACCTTCATCCTTTCCTCACAAGATTAGGGGAGGACTGGAGCCAGATCTCATCAGACGGTTGTTCCAGTGTAACACTTAAATAATGGCTGAGCCATCATGAGTGCTCACTGCTCAACATCTTCCACAGAAATCCTTCAAAGCAGGTGCTGTTGCATTTGAAGCACCTTCAAAAATGTTTCCTATAGAAAGATGAGCACAAGGTACAAAAGGTGCCAGTGTAGGTACCAGAGATGGAGTTTGTGCTGCTTGGCCATTGTGTAATCTGCTTTGCTTGCCTCTACCTGTGTTTAATGGACTGTTTTCATTCTCACTGGGTTTCTGTAAACACAAATGTTGAATTCCAGCTTGTTTCTATTTCACATGGAAATAGGAATGTGATAAACAAGCTAAATCACTTAAGATCATATCTTAAAAATATCTATATCAAATATGGATTAGAAATTTTTAAACCTGGGAATAATTTTTGCGGATTCTACCAAGTCTTTCAGTTCTAAAATATTCCCCTAGCACAGTTGAAAAATACTCCAAATTTTTGTCTAGTTTTGTTTTCCAACAGTCATAACTTTATTTTATGGGCAGAAGAGTTCATTATCAGCACCCATTAAAGAGCACTAGTGAAATAATCCCATCACCCCTAATCTTTTCCCTGATGGGATAAACAAGTCGTGTTCCTCGCTGTCCCGTTGCAGCGCAGGTTTCCCTTCCCTTCTGTCACTCTTGTGGCTCTTCTCCAATTTTTTTAAGAATTCTTCCTAACTTGAAGA
Organism: Ciconia boyciana; assembly: GCF_034638445.1. Taxonomy (NCBI): domain Eukaryota; kingdom Metazoa; phylum Chordata; class Aves; order Ciconiiformes; family Ciconiidae; genus Ciconia; species Ciconia boyciana. The sequence goes on from NC_132937.1 coordinate 14,297,583, forward strand.
TGCTAGTGCTGATTTAATGGCTGCATGTCTGCTATGATATTTATTTGAAATGATGTACAAATGAAGGAATGTAGTTGGTTTTGGTACAGAATATTAAAATCATGGCTCAGTTCAGAGCATTTAAAACACCAGTAGCTCTGCATACCTTAAATTGTGTTTTCTTCACTTTCTAGTTGTATTTCCAGTGTCCAGCTTTTCTACTGTATTTAGAGATAAAGGAGATTACAGTCTCATGCAGACAGCTGGCGTAAATGAACGGATTGGAGAACGAGGGGTAGTGAGATCTTCCAGTTTCTGTGCATGGGATATGACTGCTTCAGTCATGACTTTCAGTAAAATATTTATTGTGCTTTTACCCTCACCATTCGTATGTATCTGGCATGTACAATATTTGATAAAATACCTTGATTTGAGGATGCTTGTGTGGAAGACTGAAGTCTGTGCTAGGAACGCATGCCAGCTGGGCTGCCTATAAATTTTATCTAGTGGTGACAGCAAAATTACTATTCTTGGGCACTGAAAACTTTCATTATGGTGTGTATAGTGTTGTTTATCTTTGGCATCTTGAGATCCTTCTGCTGTGTGTAGCTGTTTTTTAAGCCGTGGCTACAGGATGCGATGGAGCAGGCACAGGGAATGACATTACGCTGGGATGATGTGTCAGTTTGTTCTCCTATCTGACAGCAGCAGAATCATCCTGCTTAACTGTAGCAGCATATTTCACTTGATAACGTGATGTTTTTGTGTTTTGAGATAACGCTGTTGAGTGCATCAAAATTCCTGAGGATGAACAAAATTACAGGATAGGTTGCTGTCAGCGTCAGTCCAGCCTTATCATTGTGACAAGTGGCCTTGCTTTCCTTCACTTTTAATAAAGAAGTAGTTAAAAAAAAAAAACAACAAACTATTTTGCAGGATTTAGTTTCTGTTTTCATTAATTTTTGCTAGGCGATTGTTGGCGTTAATTGCTATATATGCTCTTGTTGTATTACCAAAGGCCCTGGTACGCACTGTGCATCACTGTACTAGAGGTTCTGCAGAAGTGTGAAGCATTAAAGTGACTATAATCTTATGACATGAAGTGGGTACAATACACATAAAGTTAAAAAAGCCTTAACTATCTAATATTAGTCTTCCATGGTGCTCACGTTAACTGTGTCCATCTTAACAACTTAAGAGCCACATTGCCTGAAACAGTCAGCAGATTTTTTTGTCCTCAATGGCAATCAGTGCTATGACTTGAAGATAGCAATGAAGCCCATTGAGATGTGGAAACAAACCTGTGATTTGATGACCTGATCACTTGTAAGAGTTTCAGTCCTGCAGATTGTGGTCACCAAGTCCATCTGCTCAGTATTTTGTAAGATTCTGCTGAAAATGTTAATTCAAGGGAGAAATGCACTTGGGAAAAGAAGTTAGTCTTTGTTGTTGCAGTGCAGTTCTCCTATGCTTCAACTCCTGATATACAAAGGATAACTGGCAAAGCACAAGGGGATAGATCTTTTAAACAGCAAAGAAAGCCCAAACAAAGCTCCCTGTCTCCAGCCAGGTGAAATGTAATTCCCCTGCAGAGGCTCTGACCTGCAGCAAGCAGTAATTCTTTGCCTTGTTTTGTAGCGCATATCCGACTTGGAAGAAGAAAATGCTCTCCTGAAGCAGGAAAAAGAGGAACTTAACAGCAGGATCCTGTGTCAATCTGAAGGTAAGAAAAAATGCTTATAGCGTTGTAATGCCTCCACTAAATAAGGAGCTTAACTGTTCTCCCCTGAAATTTGTTTTTCCTGCGTGCTTCACTATTGGCCCCTTACCTTGAAAAGTGCTGATCTTCCTGCACGTCTTTTCTGGTGGTTTTTGTTGTTGTTTTTGTTCTACAGATAGTTCTGTTTGTGCTCTCCTGCTGGTGGATGGCAAGACAGAGGCTGGTTTAATTGGTGAAATATGGAATAAAGTACCCAAAAGGGCTTTTCAGTTCAGTTGCATTGCAGTATTTACTCCAGGTGATGTGGGAGGCAGCGAGGCTGCTGGGGGTGGAGGGTGGAGAGTAACAATGTCCCAGGATTGATGAATAAAGGATCCAAGGAACAGCACTGTTAACAATATTGAGGTGTGACAAAGGACTTCTCTAATGTGACAGGAGTCTGTGAGTGTTTTTTAAAGCAGAGACCTAGATGGTGCGAGGTACATAGAGGAAAGCAATCTGGGAAAATCCCAAGCCACAAAAGAAATTCTCATGCATGTATTGAGCTTTTTAAATTTTTATCATCCTTTTCAGCTTTGATTTTGTTGCAGGATTTACAAAGAGCATCGTGCATCATTCTGTGGATGTATCTATCACTGCTCCATGGTACTCAAAGTACCTCTTGCTCTCAGCCCAATGCAAAATAAAGGAATGAAAATAACATGTTAAAAAGAAACTTGCTGCAAATGTTTCTTAATCTCTTACAGGATGCTTTTGGAGCATCGAAGCTTGGGGAAAGCAAGTGGAGGGGTTTTGTTTGGTGTTAATCCATTTAAAAGGACACAAACTATATTTGTCTGGTTTCTCAGAAAGGGGAGGGACCAGATTTGCTTCCAAAAGACAGTTCTTTAAAAAAAACAAAAAAACAAAAAAAAACAACCAAAAAATAATTTATTTGGATATAAAATACTTTCAACCCCTACAGTCTTACCATGGTAAATGGTTGATGATGACATGAGAAGGAGATGCTGCTGTTGATTTGCTCCTATGCCAAATCTGGTGGTGGGAAGCAGGCAGAGAAGTCTTTAAGTGCAGCATGTACAACTTCTTGAACAGGAACGTATTTCCATACTGTGGTGGTCTTTTCTTGAGTGGGTTTATGGCTGGCCCATGGGAGCTGGAGCTGGCACAGCTGAGTGAAGCATAATAGATCTGGTGGTTTGTAGGTGCTGGAGATTTTTCTATAACTCAAATGGCAGAGGACTCTGGTCTCTGAGCAGAACAACTCACACTGTTCCAAAAGGCAAGGAGACAGATCTAGATTATAATAGTCTCTAAATATTAGAGAATGCTTATATGTATTTTAAAGATTCTTGGCAGAGAGCATTTTGTTAATTAGTCATTGCACATATTTACAAGAAATTAACTTGGAGTGAAGTGAACTTATGAAAGAAATTATGAAAATATCATTATTTTTTTTTTTCCTTTTTCCTTATTTTAAAGATGAATTTGCACGAAACACGGTTGAGGAAAATATCCAGATGAAGAAAGAGCTGGAAGAAGAGCGGTCTCGTTATCAGAACCTGGTAAAAGAGTATTCAAGGCTGGAGCAGAGATATGACAACTTGCGGGATGAAATGACTATTATAAAGGTAATGAAACTGATATTATCCCTATTCTGTTGTGTCCTGGACATGATGTTGGTGGCTGGATAACATGACTCACTCATCCCCAAAACACTTAATAGAACTGACGTTATCGTGCAGTTTGTGCTTGATGTTTCTAAGACTGAACTTCTACACTGAAGCCAAACCATATGTGTGCCTTGAAAAAGGAGCCTGATCTTTCACACTTCTCTATTAACTACATAGAGATATCTCTGAATCTCAGCAAAAGCTGGTTCATGCTTCTTGTTTTGCTTTTTGTTTTGCTTTTTGTTTTGGTGATGTTTGTGTGTAGGTGTTGGGTTAAAAAAACAAAACAACCCAACAACATGACTTCAGAATTTCAAAAGCCAAAGTTTTTAAGTTTACCTTTGCTAAAGTGTTAGAAGAACTGTTGAAAATTAGATAATAATTAGTGATGCTGAATTAGGTGGAAGGTTGAGTGTTTAAAGGGAGCCCTGGAGGGTGCTATGAACAGCATAATCTTGAGCTCAGATTTGCATGTTTGCACTTCACAGGCATCTGGTGTCATGAAAAGCCTTTAATTCATGCAGAATTTTTCAACTGAGCTTCTGTATCACTTCACATTTTATTTTGAACTATTCCCCTGTATTAATATGAAAGTTATGGTAGGGCATAAGGACTAGAAAATGGAATTCACTATAAGGTGACAGTCAAGCCTTTTGTAAAGGTAACCTTGATATATAGACACATATTTGCTCTAAGAAACAATGCTTCATGAGGAATCCTTTCTTAAACACTGAATGTATTATGTATCTGCATCGCTCCTTGGCAGCAAGCACCAGGGCACAGAAGAAACCCATCCAACCAGAGCAGTTTGGAGTCTGATTCCAATTATCCATCCATATCAACCTCTGAGATAGGAGACACTGAGGATGTAATACAGCAAGTGGAGGTACAGTAAACCGGGCAGGCTCCGGGGGAGGAGGAGAGCCCTGCTCTGCAGGGATGATTGACATGGGTCTTGGAGCACGTAGGAGGAATGCAGGTTGGACTATAAGGTGCGATGGGTGAAATCAATTTAATGCTACAGAAATACATCATTAACTGCGTGAGAGGGATTGCAGGGTTGTGGTGCTATGGCAAATGCTTACTTGTTTGTGGCATCAGGCTTAGATAGGGCTCTAAAAATAATAAAGTGTTGCCTTTTGGCATACCAGCTTAAAGACTGATGAAAATTCATCAAAGTGGTCAGTGTTGTTACATGTAGTTATTCCTAGCACTGATGGCAATGACTTCTCCGCAAGGATACCAGAGTTCATTACCCACTTGCCCCGAGCATTTTCATTCCAATGCATCTTCACGGATGCTTTGCTGGCCAGCACAGCCCCTGTAATCAGCAATCTCTTAATGCAGAAAAGAGCAGCATAAATTATTCCTTGGCTATCAAGAATCATGTGGAAAAGGGAAATGTTTTGCTTTACGTTTGCTAGAATAGGCTGCTTTTTAAACTCTACTTTCATGACTCGATAGCATGTGTGGATGATGAATGTTCCTAGGATCTGCCACTCCACTGGCAGGACCACGTTTTGTCCCCCACATAGCACACCTGCATAAACCCCCACTTCCCTTTGCTGGCTGCTGTTTTACGTTGCTTTAATAATTCTGAACTGCTCTGAGAGCATTTGCTGAAGTCAAAGTAATCAGTATTGGCCATGCTCTAATATAACATATTCCAGGTGAAGCCAATTAAAAAACAACTAATAAATACTTGGCTAGAAGGGACTCAGTAGGGCATTTTTAATGTTCTTAGCTGTGGCCCCAATCAGCCCACTTATCTGTTGGGCTGTTAAACATTCAATGATTTATTAAAATGAGTTTATTGTTTTATAATATAATATATTGTATTATAAACGGTAAACTGTTTATTGACGTTAAAAATAGGTGCTTAAAATGGGGGTTTGGTCTTTGAAAGTACACGCCTTTCTTGGGATGCTCCTGTTACCGGCTGTGGCTGGGGTTCGGTGCTGATGTACAGTCAGGGTGTATCTGGTACTGTGTGTGGTTATAAAACTTGACTGAGGTCTTCTCCTCTTTCCACTCCCCTGTTCTTCTCCAGGAGGTTGAGATGGAGAAAGCTGCTATGGACGTGACCCTCTTCCTAAAACTACAGAAGCGAGTGAGGGAGCTCGAGCAGGAGAGGAAGAAGCTGCAAACCCAGCTGGAGAAAAAGGAGCAAGAGAGCAAGAAATCCCAGGTAAGAGATGGCTTTTCATTAATACCAATATTTCATGTTGGTAACTGGCTTTCCATGATTGCCTGAGGACACACAATGTAGGAATTGAGGTTTGAGAGTGGCAAGTTCAAGTTAAGAGGCAGCAAATTCAACTGGGAAATGGAATGAAGCTTTTTTGGCAGCTAGGGACAATTGGACAGAGCTGACTTTTTTTTTTTTTTAATAATCTGGTTATAGCAGATTTAGGACAATATCTTAAGTATCTTGAAAGCAATGAAATGTAGACTAATTTTGGCATGTTGTATTCTGCCTACACTGATCCCGTTTCCTTCTCTTTTGAGAAATTTGAAGTGTAGACTGAGTTTTGTTAGCAAAGGTCAGAACGAGGAAGAGGAATGTGAGGGGAGGAAGGTTCTACAGAGGGATCTGGGCAGGCTGGATTGATGGGCCAAGGCCAATTGTATGAGATTCAACAAGGCTAAGTGCAGGGTCCTGCACTTGGGTCACAACAACCCCATGCAACACTACAGGCTTGGGGAAGAGTGGCTGGAAAGCTGCCTGGTGGAAAAGAAGGACCTTGGGGGGGGTGTCAGTGGACAGCTGGCTGAATATGAGCCAGCAGCATGCCCAGGTGGCCAAGAAGGCCAATAACATCCTGTCTTGTATCAGAAACAGTGTGGCCAGCAGGACGAGGGAAGTGATTGTCCCCCTGTAACTCGGCACTGGTGAGGCCACACCTTGAATACTGTGTTCACTTTTGGGCCCCTCGCTACAAGAGAAGAGACATTGAGGTGCTGGAGTGTGTCCAGAGAAGGGCAACGAAGCTGGTGAAGGGTCTAGAGCAGAAGTCTTATGAGGAGCGGCTGAGGGAACTGGGGTTGTTTAGCCTGGAGAAAAGGAGGCTGAGGGGAGACCTTATTGCTCTCTACAACTACCTGAAGGGAGGCTGTAGTGAGGTGGGTGTTGGCATCTTCTCCCAAGTAACAAGCCATAGGACAAGAGGAAATGGCCTCAAGTTGCGCCAGAGGAGGTTTAGACTGGATATTAGGAAAATTTTCTTAACCGAAAGGGTTGTCAAGCATTGGAACAGGCTGCCCAGGGAAGTGGTTGAGTCACCATCCCTGGAGGTATTTAAAGGACATGTAGATGTGGTGCTTAGGGACGTGGTTTAGTGGTGGACTTGGCAGTGTTAGGTTTATGGTTGGCCTCGATGATCTTAAAGGTCTTTTCCAACCTAAATGATTCTATGATTCTATTTGGAGGACTGCAGAATGACATGATGCTGCAGCCTTATGGACACAGATACCACCTTTTGGCTGGATCAAACCTAGAGGCATGTCATTGCTCGGGAGCTGTGAAGAGAAAGGCCCTGGTACCCCACATCTCCACGTGTCTTTCAGTTCATTTGGGTTATTCAAGCACTTCTTTGCAGTCCTGGCTTCCCCACATCCAGCAGTGTGTGGTGTGAGCTGATAAGCACTTCACAGATGTGTCAGTCAGGCTTGTGTCCTCAGTTTGGTATTGTTATAATCTGTGTGGGTTCCCCCCCAGTAATGATCATACAGGAATGTAGCTTAAAAATGGTATAGTAAATCAGAAGTAGCAAGATAGCTGTTAGAATAATGGGTTCTTCCTTTCTATTGCAGGGCAGGGATATTTCTTTGATATATTCTTTCTTCCTTGTGAAAAAATATCTTCCTACAGTCTGGGTTGTTTGCTTGGAAGTAATTTTTAAAAAGAAAAAATTAAACAAATCAAGATTACTGACAGCATAGTGGTAACTTAAGAGACAGAACTCTGTCCAGACTTGCAACTGGAATCTGAAAATACAGCTCTCTAGCTACCAATGAGCTGATGTTTAGCATGGGGGGCTTTTAATAGCAGATGTCTTGTATACATTTTACCCTGCTTTCTGTAGCTGAGGCTTTGTGGCTTGTTCAGAGGCCAGAGTGTGGGAGACAAAGCATGCCATGAAACAGCAGTGCTGTATGCATGGTGTCGTGAAGCAGTAAAGATGCTCTTACATAAAATGCTCAGCAAATGCCATCACTCTTGGTTTCATAAATTGAAATTTCTGGGGCTGTTGTTGCTTTGTTTGGGAATTATTTTGTTTATTTCTCTCTGGTGTGAGATCTATGTGTCTGTTGACGAATGCAATAAGAGACTCAACAAAATCATCAGCAGTAATTATTTACTTGCTTCACCAGATATTCTTACTGATCACCTCTAGCAATTTGCAGGAAACACATGAAATAGGAAACTTCCCCAGCCTCTCATCCTTGCTGCAGAGGCAGATTAAAAGTCTGCTTCCCAACCGCTATGTTGAAGATTGTTCCCCTGATGACTGTCGTTGTTCGAAAGCTGCTGTGAGCCACAGTTGTCAAGATATTAATGAGAGATTAAACCATTTTCTCCTGAAGCGGCCCCTGCCCCACTACGTGTTGCTGGGACTCGGTCTAATGGCAATTAATAACATTATTATGGTTGGGCTGCAGCAGGGCTGGCTGTTGATGGAGGCATGCCTAGCCATCCTGTACCATGTGCCAGTTCCTCTGCCTGCTTTTAAATATTAATTTATCTCTTTAATCCATGCAGGTAATTGAAACGAAGACTGAAGTGACTTCAGACCATGAAGATTTTGCATACAACAGTCTGAAGGTGAGTGAGGAGCTCCTACTTAGTGCTGTAACCTATTGCATGGCTCCAACAGCCCAAACAAATTGTCTGACCATGGTAATAACCCAAAACCTCCTGTAATCGGTTCTGACTATTAGCAGTTTGAAAGCTGTAGGTCTCCATCAACTCGTGGGCCTGGGGTGGGCTTATAGATGTTTCTCTCTGAGGCAACATCTGTTCTGCTCTGATCTACCTGTTTGAGTCATCCACGGCAGTGACAAGCTCACTTATGGTGAAGGGTGCTTTTTCCCACATATTCCCACTAGGACTTTCTTGGGTTTCCTTTGACATGACGCTGCAGGTCTCAGCAGTTTGCTCTGCAGTAGGTGTGAATTCTTACGGCCGAAGCCCCAAGTGTTTCTTATTCCAGGCTCCAACTCTGCTTCTTGTCTGCTTTCCTTGCATTCCCAAGGTCCCACTCAGGTCAAAACCAAATAAATCTGCTGCATGGATTGCAGTAATAGCCTCCATCTCCCAGCAGCAGTGCTGGTTGACCATGGTCATCTTGTGTCTTCCCAGCTATTACCCTACCCCGCAATTCGTCTTGTCCCTAAGCTCTACACCTTTACTGTTCTGCTTCCATCATTTTCTCCCTACAACATAGAGAGCAACTGAAGCCTGCTAGGCTCCTATTGCAGCTTGTGTGGGTTGTGTCCTCCTGCTCTAACTGTACCCAAATACTTCTTGTCTTGACTGTTAGGCCAATTCTTATGTCCTGCTCATCCTCAGAAAACCAGTTTCTAGGATAGGCTTTGTAAGGGAATTTTTTTTTCCAGTTTAGACCTACATTTCAGATGTTCCTTCTCTCTCTTTCCCCTTAACAAATACTGCAATACAACTGAGAAATCCAGAGGAACATATGTTACCCAGGATAACATCATACTAAACCATCTGATGGTAGTAATACCAATTTTTGCTGTCTGCATCATCTCCTCAGAACGATGCAAACACAGAAATTAGAGATGGAAAGGATGTGTATTCAACCCTCACTAAGAGCATACCTCTAGCAGTAGCTTTTTCTGGCACTTAGTCCATCCAATTTTTAGTCTCTAAGCATGATATTTGTGTTGCACTTGTTAGACATGCTGTTTGTGATTGAGGGAAATCCTGCTGAGTTTCATTAATACCTCTGCACAGTCCGTTGGAGTAGAAGCATGGCAGGAGCTTTAAGATCATTGCCTAAGTGTCTTCCAGTTGGTTAAACATGGCTATGGAAGTTTTAAGTTTCTTGACCTTGTAAAGCAAAGTGAAGTTGCGGTTTGGAAGGGGAAAACCCAGCAGATGAGAACTATCACCTTCTTAAATGGCTTCTGCAGTTCTGACTTCTGTGTGAATTCACAAATTGTGTTTTCTTCAGGTTTTAACCCAGAAAGTTCAGAATAGAAATATTAATTTTGGATTTTCCTACTTTCTACATTCCTAACATACATAGTCCTACATATCTAACAAACCTTAATAACTCTCTATTAATACCATTTCATAGGAATAGGTAGCACGTGTTACAAAAAAGCAGGGTTCTTTAACCTTTAGCCTAAAACACGTGGAAAATAAACTTGCAAGGAAACACATCTCAGAGTTAGTTTTTAGTGGCATTGCACTGCAAGAATATTTCTTTTAAGGATTCTCCAGCACAAGGTTCTTGCTGGAGTTGCAGGAAAATGAGATGAGGGCTGCAACAAGGAACAACTGGGTCTAAGAGCTTGCTTTAATGCAATGCAGACCTGCACAGACCAGCTGTAGCACATGATATTTTGGGTACTGGCATGTTGGGTGAATGTCAGTCTAGGAAGAGCTGAGGTCCCTGTGAAAAGCAAGGAGCAATTGCTTCAAATGCCATAGTGAGAGGCAACACCTAGTCCTAATGGGAAAGGATTTTGTGTTCCCTATAGGTGGATTGGCCTGAGAGGAACCACTGAAAAAGAGACAAATACAGCTCACTGGTGTTTTCCCCACTTCTGAATATAGGACACTGCCTGAAGCCTCCATCTGCAATCTGGTGTTCCCCAGGGCTCAGTATTGGCGCCAGTTCTGTTTAATATCTTTATCAATTATCTGGACGAGGGGATCGAGTGCACCCTCAGTAAGTCCCTCAGTAAGTTTGCAGACAACACCAAGTTGGGCGGGAGTGTCGATCTGCTTGAGGGGAGGAAGGCTCTCCAGAGGGACCTGGACACGCTGGATTGATTGGCCGAGGCCAATTGTGTGAGATTCAACAAGGCTAAGTGCCGGGTCCTGCACTTGGGTCACAACAACCCCATGCAACACTACAGGCTTGGGGAAGAGTGGCTGGAAAGCTGCCTGGTGGAAAAGAAGGACCTGGGGGGGGTGTCAGTGGACAGCTGGCTGAATATGAGCCAGCAGCATGCCCAGGTGGCCAAGAAGGCCAATAACATCCTGTCTTGTATCAGAAACAGTGTGGCCAGCAGGACGAGGGAAGTGATTGTCCCCCTGTAACTCGGCACTGGTGAGGCCACACCTTGAATACTGTGTTCACTTTTGGGCCCCTCGCTACAAGAGAAGAGACATTGAGGTGCTGGAGTGTGTCCAGAGAAGGGCAACGAAGCTGGTGAAGGGTCTAGAGCAGAAGTCTTATGAGGAGCGGCTGAGGGAACTGGGGTTGTTTAGCCTGGAGAAAAGGAGGCTGAGGGGAGACCTTATTGCTCTCTACAACTACCTGAAGGGAGGCTGTAGTGAGGTGGGTGTTGGCATCTTCTCCCAAGTAACAAGCCATAGGACAAGAGGAAATGGCCTCAAGTTGCGCCAGAGGAGGTTTAGACTGGATATTAGGAAAATTTTCTTCACCGAAAGGGTTGTCAAGCATTGGAACAGGCTGCCCAGGGAAGTGGTTGAGTCACTATCCCTGGAGGTATTTAAAGGACATGTAGATGTGGTGCTTAGGGACGTGGTTTAGTGGTGGACTTGGCAGTGTTAGGTTTATGGTTGGCCTCGATGATCTTAAAGGTCTTTTCCAACCTAAACGATTCTATGATTCTATGAAAGAGTAACTTACTGCTGATTTTGAGTGCTGCTTTTCCCTCCTTCCCCCATGACAGCTGCTTCTGTGACTGTAACAAAGCTCTTCTTCTCTTAGCTCTATTTCTCCTGCTAATTTGTGTCTCAAATATTTATACTATCTCTGGCTCCTTCAAGAGTCTTGTGTAATTAGATTAATTTTTCCTTTTTGCCAGCTTAAAAAGTATCTTGGAACTAGGCTGATGTGTCTAAAAGCTACACGTAGCAAATTCTTCCTGTGGATGCTCTTGAATGGTCCATGAGATACCAGCTTATGGAGGAAGAAGGGATTTTGGCTTTTCACCATTGATGCACTGTCTTTTGGAAACTGAGACTCCCTTAGTCAGTTTAGAAAGGTTTCAGAAGGTTTTAGAAAGGTGGCTGCAGTGTCTTTTCAGAAACCAGTATATTTCCCTGAAATGAATACAATTATGAATTTTGACCTAGGTGAGGTGTGAAGACTGTTACTGATGCAGCTGAACAGCTCATCATGGTGTAGGAGCGTTGCACTGGATGGGGGAAGAGATGCTTGGATAAGGTCATGAATGACCCAGGGTATGGTTTGGATAAATACGAGTATAAATATATAAATACAATAAACAGTACAAATATAAATATATTTATAAGTGTATGCATTATTTTAAAATAAGGCATACAAATATCAGTTTGGGTAAACATAATAAATACAGTTATTGCTGAAGAGCAAATTTTGTTGGGGGTTAAGGATGTTTTTGGGTCTCATTCAGTACTTTGTGACCCGAATCTTTACTTTTGGGTCCCATTCAAGATATTGTTGATACGCACAGCCCCTCAAGTGGGAGAATACGAGGTGTGGGTGTTAGTGGATGGCCAGGTGGGCTTGGGTTTTGTAGCCAGCCCATGTTCTGCTACTTTCTGTGTGTCTGCTGTCAGCCAGCTTCGTGTTTCAGTGTCATTGTCCTGTACTGTCACAGTACTCATGATGGCAGGGTTTTACCTTTGGGATTATCTTTTGGTGGGGAGCCTGTTCTTGGTGCAGATTTTGATGGAGAGAAGCGAGTGAGGCACAGTCCTTCCTTAGAGAGGCTCATTTGGATAAGGGGTGGTTGTTTCTTTTTGTAGTGCTGCTAAGGTGTGTGAGAAATGGGCTAACACTGATGTATTTACAGCAGGCATAAATTATGTGTCCTTTGTAATGGATAAATAGAGTTTTCAGTAGATGCTGTCCCAAAATATGCCCAGCCAGGCATTTGGTTAGCCATGGTGCAGGGCTGGAGGGATGTGAAACATCTCCCTGGTGGGAGATATGTCCCTGAGTCACACCTGTAAAACAAAAAGTTCCCCAGTGAAAAATGTATTTTCCAGCTTGTTTTTTCAGGCTGGGAATGTGGGAGTGGGAATGAAAGCACCAAGGAATCCTTGCCCTGACACTGTGTTCCTAGCAGGAGCACAATGCATAATTCAATTTCTTGCTCTTCACGTAGCTGGGATGTTTGTTTAATCCCTTAGAGTTGGAAGCTTATCGTAAAATGAGCTTCTAGAGGATTTTATTTTCTTTTCCTATTGAGTACCAGAAATAAAAGAGAGGGCAAATTCCTGGCATTGCAGCGCTAACCTCTGATTTACACAGGCTCGTACTTCACACAGCACTGCTATATATGCCCCTTCCTAAAGGGTGAGGCTATTTCCATCACCGTTAGTGCTTGGGTACCCATTTCACACCTCCATAATGCTGTACATGTGGGACAAGTGTGAGTTCAAGTTCAGGATGTTCTGTCTGTATAACTCGTCAAATAAATCAGCACTATTGGACTATGCAGAAGAAAGAGCATTTCTCACAGTGCAAATAGAAATCTCCCTTTCCACGTTCAAAGCATTTTATTTTAGCTTCTGTTCTGCCATCACTGATGCCAGCATCAGATGCAAAAGGAGTGTCCAGGCAGGGGGCAATAGGCATCTCGCCCACGTCTATAGATATTTTAACATTGCTCTATGCCCAAAATCTACCAAGAAAGGAGTAGGGAATTAATTTAATTGTAAACTCTGAAAGGAGTCCAGGGCACAGGCTCTTGGAGCAGGGTTGTTGGTTGTTGCTTTCTTTCCTGATCTTCCTGGCTTTGTTTCTAACCGGAGCACAGCTTGGTATGGCCAGTCCCTGGAGTTAGCAGTGTGGCTGACTCATTAAAAAAAAAAAAAAAAAGAAAAGAAAAGGAGAGGGGAAAAAAGAAAGAGAAGGAGGGGAGAAAAGGGAGCGGGGGAAAGAAAAGGAGGGGGGGAAAGGAAAAGGAGCAGGGGAAAAAAGAAAAGGGGAGGGTGGGAGAAAAGGAGGAAAAAAAAGAAAAGGAGGGGAAAAAAGAAAAAGAAAAGCAGGGATCTTATCCAGCAAATAACAAGAATCACAGAAGAGCCATCTGTGTAGAAAAGTAGTTAATTGCTTTCTTCTTACCCTTCACCTCTCTCTAAGCATGATCCAGAAAAGAGTGGAAAGCAAGTCGATGCTTTAGCCACATGGCAAGAAGAGTTAAACCCAGTTTGGTATCAATTCCCCCTCTGCGTGCACGCTTCTCAAACTCTTGTTTTAAAAAACAGTTATAGGAAAGCCAGTGTCTCATATGCTCCCTCTGCTGAGCTGTGGTTAATGTGGATGTGGAGGAATTGCTGGATCAAATGCATTTCTTATCCTCTTTTTTTTTTTTTTATGACAGATGGTATAAAGTATCTGACTATGCTCCATTACTGATGGTGTTTGTTCAGCTCAGAGTATGTCCAGATGCTAGATCAGCTATTCTGTTCACACCTCTGCTGTGATAAGGCATGCTATTTATAATTTGTAAGGATTTATAACACCTGTTTCCTATGGAAACAAGGCTTACACAGCTGTGCTAGCTACACAGTGCATAAATTGTATAAATTGCCCCCATCCCCCCCAGCCATTTTCGGATTCGTTAGCTCGCCTCAGCCAAAGCTGATAATGAAGCAGATATCCCATAGATAAGGGGGATCATGCAAGAAAGCTGTTGAAAGGGTCAAAAGGCAGTGGGGAGAGAGAAGCACGTGGATCTCAGTAGGGAAAGAGCTTGTGCTATTGTAGATACTAGAGAATCCACAGGGATGGGGGGCAGTCCCTAGGAAAGAGCTGATCCCAAATCAGTCAGACACCAGACTTTGTCAGCTCGCTTGCACATGTCTTGGTTTTTGCCATGCGGAAGTTGGATACAGATGCCATTGGGTTTTGGTGTTGTCCGAGAGGCCTGGGTGCGTGGGGACAGGAGGGAGCAGTCCTGGGTGCCACCATGCAGCAGCTGGTGATGGAGGATCTGGTGCAAAGAGAAGGTGGGTTGTTAGGATTCGGGCTGTGAGCAGGACCCCAGGAGTCTGGCTCCCTCCCCATCTGTGACCCATAGCAAGGACTGCACCATCTGCAGGAGCAAAGCTGCTCCTGACCCAACTGGGATGCTCCAGGTGGGTTTTGGGTGCTGGCAAAGAGCTGCCAACTGTGGTGTTACCACCTGCAAACAAAGCTTTGTGGTGAAATACTGAAATAAAGGCTGTCTTAGCGGCCGGAGTTTTATTCTTCTGTCTTGTACTGTCATGCAAAAGCAAATAAGCCCTTCAGTTGTCTCAGCAAACACAGCGATGCTCATGCATCGTTATTCAGGAGAAGCAGTTGGTGTCAAACTTGTACAGTATTGCCGCTGCCTGTCAAATGCCAGTAGCTGACAAGACATCAGGGCAAGAAAATCCTCCAACTGCAAATGTTGCACCCAGGGTAGGGGAATTACCAAATGTATGAGAAAAGAAGCTGTAGTGGGAATTCACACAGCCGTAGCTCACCTAACAGGACGTCTGCCATGATGAAGGGTCATGTAAATCAGCATCTTCCAGCTTATCTAATTAATATGAAAGATGAGCTAAACGTTGTGGGGTTTGTGGTGATTTCTTGATTGAGAAGGAAAAGGGGTGGAGAAGAAACAAATGTGTGTGGCTTCTCTAATGGCTTGCTTTTGTGTTTAAAAATAGTGTCAACAAATAAAAAAGTCTCCCCTGTTGTCACCCTGTAGTGTTGTTATTAAATGGCAACAGGCTACTGATTACAGCAAAAATCTTTTCTGAGCCACACGTGGCTGGATGGGCAGCAAAATCTAGATCCTGGCATGAATTGATCGTTTGTCTGTGATCATCGGTAATTGAGTTACCTTAGAGGTGTCTCAGAAAAGGATGAGGCACTGCAAGACAATTTATCTAAACTGGTTAATGACTTGGTATTTTCCAGAGGCAAGAGCTGGAGTCGGAGAACAAGAAGCTGAAAAATGAACTTAATGAGCTGAGGAAGGCTATCGCAGACCGAGCAACCCAGAACAACTTGTCCAATGATATTCAGGACAGTTATAACCTCTTACTGAATCAGCTGAAATCAGCCAATGAGGAGTTGGAAGTGCGGAAGGAAGAGGTGCTCGTCTTGAGGACGCAGATTATGAAGGCAGCCCAGCAAAAAGAGACAGGCAAAAACATGGTAATTGAGAGGGTAATGGATTTATTTCCTTTTCCCATTCTGTTGCTGAAAATTCACTGCCTGCCTAAGCAATGCCATTTTTGCTTTGGTAGGCTCTAGGTAGCAGGATGGTGTGGGGAGGTTATAGGAAGTTCTGCAGGGTTATAGGAGGTTCTGCCTATGGATAAGACATAGTCCATGACATTTTTTCAGACAGCCCAGTACCATATGTCCTGTGGTGGTCTGTACTGCTGTAAGGTGCTTGACCCCAGACCTGATGAGGTCTGGTCAGCCCACACCAAGGAACAACTCCAGCCCTTCACCAAGGTGTGGTGGTCTGAGATGGTTCCTGGTGGTATTTTGTGACAACTCGCTTGTTCTGCAAGGAAACCTCTGTCTGGTTGACAGAGTCCCCTGGGAGGCAGCCCTAAAGGGCAAAGGAGTCCAGGAAGGCTGGACATTCTTTAAGGAGGAAGTCCTAAAGGCACAAGAGCAGGCGGTGCCCAGGTGTCAAAAGATGAGCCGGTGGGGAAGAAGACCAGCCTGGCTGAATAGAGAGCTCTGGCTGGAACTCAGGAAAAAGAGGAGAGTCTATGACCTCTGGAAGAAGAGGCGGGCAAGTCAAGAGGACTACAAAGGTGTAGCAAGGCTGTGCAGGAAGAAAATTAGAAGGGCTGAAGCCGAGCCAGAGCTCAGTCTGGCTACTGCTATAAAAGACAAAAAAAAATACTTCTTCAGATACTTTAGCGGCAAAAGGAGAGCTAAGGAGAATCTCCAGCCCCTAGTACATGGGGGAGGGAACACAGTGACCAAGGATGAGGAAAAGGCTGAGGTACTTAATGCGTTCTTTGCCTCAGTCGTTAATAGCAGGGCCAGTTGTTCTCTGGGTACCCAGCCCCCTGAGTCGGAAGACAGGGACGGGGACCAGAATGGAGCCCCCATAATCCAGGGTGCAATGGTCAGTGACCTGCTGCACCACTTAGACACTCACAAGTCTATGGGGCCTGATGAGATCCACATGAGAGTACTGAAGGAACTGGCAGAAGTGCTCACCAAGCCCCTTTCCGTCATTTACCAGCAGTCCTGGCTAACTGGGGAGGTCCCAGTTGACTGGAGATTAGCAAATGTGCCATCTTCAAGAAGGGACGAAAGGATGACCCGGGGAACTACAGCCCTGTCAGCCTGACCTTGGTACTGGGGAAGCTGATGGAGCAGATCATCCTGAGTGCCATCACACGGCATGTAGAGGATAACCAAGGGATCAAGCCCAGCCAGCATGGGTTTAGGAAAGGCAGGTCCTGCTCGACCAACCTGATCTGCTTCTACAACAAGGTGACCCGCCTAGTGGATGAGGGGAAGGCTGTGGATATTGTCCACCTAGACTTCAGTAAAGCCTTTGACACTGTTTCCCACAGCATTCTCCTGGAGAAACTGGTTGCTCATGGCTGGGATGGGTGTACTCTTCCCTGGGTAAAGAACTGGCTGGATGGCCGGGCCCAAAGAGTGGTGGGGAATGGAGTTTACTCCAGTTGGCGGCCGGTCACAAGCGGTGTCCCCAGGGCTCTGTGCTGGGGCCAGTCCTGTTTCATATCTTTATCAGTGATCTGGACGAGGGGATCGAATGCACCCTCAGTAAGTTTGCAGATGACACCAAGTTGTGTGGGAGGGTTGATCTGCTGGAGGGGAGGAAGGCTCTGCAGAGGGACCTGGACAGGCTGGATCCATGGGCCGAGGTCAATTGTATGGGGTTCAACAAGGCTCAGTGCTGGGTCCTGCACTTGGGCCACAACAACCCCATGCAGCGCTACAGGCTTGGGGAAGAGGGGCTGGAAAGCTGCCCAGCAGAGAAGGACCTGGGGGTGTTGGTCGACAGCCGCCTGAATATGAGCCAGCAGCGTGCCCAGGTGGCCAAGAAAGCCAGTGGCATCCTGGCTTGTGTCAGAAGTTGTGTGGCCAGCAGGAGCAGGGCAGTGATCATGCCCTGTACTGGGCCCTGGTGAGGCCGCACCTCGAATGCTGTGTTCAGTGTTGGGCCCCTCACTCCAAGAGAGACATGGAGGGGCTGGAGCGTGTCCAGAGAAGGGCAACGGAGCTGGGGAAGGGTCTGGAGCACAAGGCTGATGGGGAGCGGCTGAGGGAGCTGGGGTTGTTCAGCCTGGAGAAAAGGAGGCTGAGGGGAGACCTCCTCGCTCTCTACAACGCCCTGAAAGGAGGCTGGAGAGAGGTGGGGGTCGGTCTCTTCTCCCAGGTAACAAGCCATAGGACGAGAGGAAACGGCCTCCAGTTGTGCCAGGGGAGGTTTAGACTGGATATTAGGAAATTTGACTTCACGGAAAGGGTTGTCCAGCACTGGAAGAGGCTGCCCAGGGCAGTGGTGGAGTCGCCATCCCTGGAGGTATTTAAAAGCCCTTTGGCTGAGGTGCTTAGGGACATGGTGTAATGGTGGACTTGGCAGTGTCAGTTTTACGGTTGGACTCGATGATCTTAAAGGTCTTTTCCAACCTAAACGATTCTGTGATTCTGTGAAATAAGTGCTGAGGCACTGGCACAGGTTGCCCAGAGAAGTTGTGGGTGCCCCGTCCCTGGAGTGTTCAAGGCCAGGTTGGACAGGGCTTTGAGCAACCTGGTCTAGTGCAAGGTGTCCCTGCCCATGGCAGGGGAGTGGGAACCAGATGATCTTTAAGGTCCCTTCCAACCCAAACCATTCTATGATTCTCCTGCCATCTCCTCCCACCTGACAGCATGAAGCTGGGAGCAGTGTTAAGGCCTGATGTGCCCAAATAAAAACACAGCTTTGGAGGATCACAGTCATTGATACTGTCTCTCACAGTATCCTTCTGGATAAACTGTCCAGCACACCACTAGACAAGTCCATAATACGTTGGGTGAGCAATTGGCTGATGGGTCAAGCTTAAAGGGTTGTAGTAAATGGGGTTACATCAGGATGGTGGCCAGTCAGCAGTGGGGTTCCCCAGGGCTCAATTTTAGGCCCAGTGCCCTTTAATGTTTTTATA
The DNA here is from genome assembly GCF_034638445.1 of Ciconia boyciana. Lineage (NCBI taxonomy): Eukaryota > Metazoa > Chordata > Aves > Ciconiiformes > Ciconiidae > Ciconia > Ciconia boyciana. Next base: position 14,316,295 of record NC_132937.1, read on the forward strand.
AATGATCTGGACACAGGAATCAAATGTACATTAAGTAAGTTTGCCAACTAAACTAGGAGGAGCTTTGGACTCCCTTGAGGGTAGAGAGGCCTTACAGGGAGATATGGATAGACTAGAGAGCTGGGCAATCACCAACCATATGAAATTTAACAAGAGCAAGAGCCGGATTCTCCACCTGGGACAGGGCAATCCTGGTTATACGTACAAATTGGGGGACATAAGAGGCTGGGGAGCAGCCCCATGGAAAGAGGCCTCGAGGTCTGGGTTGACGGCAAGTTGAATATGAGTCAACAGTGTGTCCTGGCAGCCAAAAAGGCTGACCATGTCCTGGGTGCATGAAGCACAGCATAGCTAGGGGGTCGAGGCAGGTGACTGTCCCACTCGACACCGCACTGGTGTGGCCCCACCTCAAGTACTGTGTACAGTTTTGGGCGCCTCAATATAAGAAGGACATCAAACTATTAGCGTGTGTCCAGAGGAGGGCAACCAAGATGGTGAAAGGCCTCGAGGGCAAGACTTATGAGGAGCGGCTGAGATCACTTGGTTTTTTCAGCTTGGAGAAGAGAAGGCTGAGGGGTGACCTCATCACTGAGGGGTGACCTCATCGCAGGCTACAGCTTCCTCAAGGGGGGCAGTGGATGGGGAGGTGCTGGTCTTTCTGGTGACCAGTGATAGGACACAAGGAAATGGAATGAAGCTGCGTCAGGGAAAGTTCAGATTGGACATTAGGAAAAGGTTCTTCACTGAGAGGGTGGTCGGTCACTGGAACAGGCTCCCCAGGGAAGTGGTCATGGCACCAAGCCTGTCAGAGCTCAAGGAGAGTCTGGATGATGCTCTTAGTCATATGGTTTAGCTTTAGGTAGTCCTGTGAGGAGCAGGGAGTTGGACTTGATGATCTTTATGGGTCCCTTCCAACTTGAGATATTCTATGATTTTATGAAATGGAATTGGGAAAAAGAGCTTCTGGATCAGATTCTGCTTGCTTGATGCTGATGCAGCTGTAATGTGTTTCTACTGGTGTGTAGGCAAGAAGAGAGCCTGTCCCATCAGTCATTTGAGGGCTTTTTGTTTAGAGCCTGTTCTGATAGAAGAGTACGTTTTCTGAAAACTCTCACTTGGGCTTTTTAATTCACTGCCTTATCATTCCTCAAGGTGTTGGTATGTTTTGTATTTCAGACCACACACACCCCTTATCTCTCTCCCAGGTTCATGCATCCTCCTTCTGTCTCCTAATCTTTGCTGCTGTCTGTTTGCATGCGTATGAATTCATAAACTCTCTAGTCTGATGGATGCCCTGAGGAAGCTCTATTAAGGATGGTAGAGAGTTGTTCAGTATCAGGAACTTTGAAAGACAGGAGGAGATGTGCAGGTTGTCATGCTGCTGTGTTTTGCATGTTGAATTTAGGAAAGCATCACTACCAGTGCCAGCTGGCCAAACAGTGACAAGCACATTGATCAGGAGGACGTGATTGAAGCCTACCAGGGGATGTGCAAGACAAACCGGTAAGTGTGGCCCAAATTTTTCCAGCAGCAGGAGAGGCTGACCAAAGTGTGAGAGACGGGATCCAGACCAAAATTAACAACATGTTATAGAGAGTTACCAGCTTCTGGATTGCATTCTGGACCTTGGGTCAAGGACGGACCATAAAGATGAGACCAAAGATGCAGGTCTTGTAATGGGTGAGGAGCCCTCTTCTTTGGGGCAGTGTGTCCCTAAGGGAGGGGAGGTACTGGGCAGGTAGAAAAGCCAACATGGAAGTGAGCAAAACTGGATTTTGACTTTGCTTCCGGTACATAAATAGTAGCAAGACTAGGATTTGTGATATATTTGAGTTACTTATTTCAAGTAAGTCCTCATGCTATGCTGGGAAGACAGCATGGTTCCCCTCTTGTTTTCCCAGGGGCAAAAGCCCGTGATGGTGAACTGAGCTAACGAACACACACTGTATTCTCTGGCAACACCTACGTTATTGGTTTTCTTGCATCTAAACTGAGAGTTGGGAACATTCTTTTGATTACAGGTTTCCCATAGCAAGGGTTAATATTGTGAACACATGTCTGTCCTTATAGTAACAATGGGTTTATATTGTGAGACATTGAATCAATCCTCGCAGCTATCCAGGAGGACATCAAATAAAAAAGTAGTATCTTGCAAGAAGACAAAATGACATGGATTAAACAGCAAGCTAATATGTAAAGTAAATATTTATTTTATTGCAAGGAAATTGAATGTTCATCTCCTTTTCTCTGACAGAGATGTTTGAGGCTTTTTTCCTAAGTAATTTGCATTCAGTAACTGAAGAAGTCAGAAGACCTAACCATTGCGGATTAATGGTTTTTAATAACACAGTATACTTTGGCACTTTGTAAACTGGTCGCAGAAGGTTGTTAGCCGTCCAGGCTGGGAAAGACCATGACTTAATTAGGATTTTATTCATACCTGTATGAATATGAGCAAAGACACACCGTCTCTGAATGCAGTATGAAAAATTGTGAAGAGTTGCTTAACCCTTTCAGAACTGGATGGACAAGAAGGTGCAATGGGAAATCCATGTGCTTGAATTGATGTGCAAAAATTCAATGTATATGTAGCTGTGCAGTCAACTTAGGTCATCATGTCTGTGCTGTATGTCCCCCCAAATTCCTGCTGTAGTATGGGCTGGATTTTCTGCATTTGTATCTGTTTTACTACTTGGGAAAGCCCTAGGAGAACCTGTGGAGATCTCCTAGTGCGTGAGTACAGAGATGGACTTGCTGGAAGGGCTGAGTTCCACATGCATTGCATTTAAATATAGCTTAAAACCCTGATGGGTGGACTGGGGCTCTACCCACGCTAGTACTGCCAGCTTTCGCTTCAGCCCAGGGACCTGGAGGAATGGGGAGTATTGGGGTCCAGGACTCTGGTGACACTGGTTTCTCACCTGGGCATCATGTCTGGCTGGATCAGGACCAGTGTTTGTGGATTTTTTCAATTTGTTGCCATTGAATATCTGCTTTCCTGAAGTGAACTTGCTGATAAGTAGGTATTTAAAAGACGTGTAGATGTGGTGCTTAGGGACATGGTTTAGTGGTGGACTTGGCAGTGTTAGGTTAACGGTTGGACTTGATGATCTTAAAGGTCTTTTCCAACCTAAATGATGCTATCATTCGATGAAATTTCTGCCCCTCCTGCAGTAGAGGTGATGAGATTGATTTAAACATCACCTTTTTGTCAGTAAATCAGTGGGGCTCAGTGTACTTCCTACTACAAGGTGTGGTTTTTGGTCACTTAATGAATTCTGTGGATTTTCTCTTATTTCCTTCCAACTTTCTCCTGGAGCTGTGGGCACTGGTATGGGATGTGAAATCCCATTGTCAGGCACAGCTTTACTCCCTAAACTGTGTTTTCCAGTGTGTATGTGTAGGGATGGTTAGTTTGTGTTCAGGTGTTGGTGAAGGAGTTGGAGTCAAAATAAGACTGCTTTCATAGGGCATGTGTCCTACCTGTATGTATGGGTTGTATCACTGTTCCCCAACAGTAACCGGTATTTGGCCATGCTGGAGTGCATGTTGTCCGCTTTCACTCAACCTGCCGGGAGACTTTGGTCCTTCTTCAGCTGTTCTGGTTTCCAGACTTAACAACTTCTGCAGGAGGATGGAATCAGACATGGAAATCATAAAAAATGCTGCAATGATCTAATTTTCCACAGTATATAAATCTCTTTCCTTGCAATTGCACAGGTGAGCTGCAATTTAAGAACTTCATGTGGTCAGGCCTTGGTGTTTTTTGGCCTCTTGAGATTTGGGAGGGGAAATCTGCAATCTCCAGGCTCAGTTTCCTATTAACTCTCTCATCTACCTCTCATGAAGCTTGGCTGGAGCTTGGCTCTTGCAATACAGTAGCAGAAGCTCTGGGTACTGTCACCTGGATTTTCTGCAGTGATTTATCCAATAGCTCATTAATCACTACCAGCTTCCCCATTAGATGGTTTCCTGTGCATTTGTTTGTATATTGAGTTGCTTTTTAAACTGTAGGCTGGAGTCGATGGCAATAAAACAGATGAAAACAAACATTCGGGGAGCACGGGTTATTGTATTTGTCGATATAAATTAACATTCCCTCCCCACAACACAAATTTGCATTTGTACTTATGCAGCCCTATACCCAAGTGTGTCAGCATGAGAAATAAAACTGCTTTCTCTTTCTAATCTTGATCAATAAATATTTTAATGGAAAGCTTTTCTGGTGGGATTGCAATTCTGAAGTGGGATTAATAAGCAAGAGACACTTTTTCTGCCACCTGTGCTGCAGGGAACACTCCCATTTCTCTTTACCCTGATACCTCTCATTCTGTTGGCTGTTTCTAACTGAGGCAGATGCTCTTCCATTGGTCCAGTCTGACCGATGTGGTAAAACCATGGTCCACCCATGGGTCACTCCTAGCTTGAAGTCATCATGTCTTAGCTATTTAAGCTAGGGATGGAGCATGGCTTTATTTTGGTGATACAGACCTTTTATTCACTTTATGTCTATATAATCCAGGACTTTTAAATACAGCAGGAGGAAAACAGGAAAATCTTCCAGGTGCTGCTAACCCTGCCCGCATGGTGATTCTCTTTCTCCATGCTGCTCTCGGGGGAAAGTCCTTTGATGCCAGGTCAAGGGGAAGTTTGAATTAAAAGCAACCCCTTATAAATGCAGTGAACTCAGCTTTTTTTTTCTTTTCCTTCCCCTCCCCCCCCCCCGTCCCGTCCCCCCCCCCCGTCCCTTGCTGACTTTCAACTGCTAAAGGGAAAAGCATCAAGTTAGTTTCCAGCTAATTTTCTGCTTCAATAACTGAATGTAAAGCTAAGTAGGCTTTTTGTTCCCTGTTTTAGTTCTTGGGATCTTTCTTTCAAGCCTGTTTGATCTTGGTGGAAATGTAGAGCCAACAAAAGACCAGGTGGTGATATTAGAGATGATAACCTGGCAGCTCAAAGCAGATCAGGCTTAGTCTTTGAAATTAGCTTCTGTGATAACTTCCAAGTGATTTCTGTAGAGTAGTACATGGCTCTCTTTTTTCTGCTGGGTAAGTCCCACCTGCAGCTGCAGTGCAAAGTGAAGGGCTGATGCTGGCTTCATGTGCAGGGAGGATGCTTTTGCGGCTGGAAGAGGCCATCACATGGAAAGGGTTCATATCTCTGCTTACTGCTCTCCAATGTGTCGTCTCTTATCACTGCTTCTCACTCTGTCATATATCTAATCTGTGATGTGCATTAGTTTTCAATTTAATTAAAAAAAAAACCCAACATATCTGTGTCTGAAAATGAAATGCCCCTTCTTTATTGAGAGATTATAATTATCTGAAGATGCTAAAATTAACACCTCTGGGGTTTGGTATACGTGCAGCTCCTTTAAGCTACTTGGAGGAAGGGAGGGAGGTGTTTGAGCAGGAATTTCTCTCCCTTTCATGAAGACAGTTTGCCAACTGCAGGTTACCAGCTGCTCCCCAAGACCCATACCTCCAAGATAAGGATAAAGGAGAAATGAGGTTTTGTGAATCATGTCCTTTCAACTCATTTCAGGCTTGAGAGAAGGATTTACCCAGAATTTTAGGAAATTATTTTGGCACATACTAATTAATCTAATTAGCTAGAAAGGACCCCTATTGATTTTTAATGTCTTGGTCAATATGAACTTCTAGGGGAAGGGAAGCTCAGTGATTTCTGAGTCAGTGCCGTGTTGATGAACGTGGGCTGAATGCTTATTTCCCAGGGCAGTTTTATCTTAGGATAACGGCACGCCCTTGAGCTGCTTTCCTCATTTACCACAATGCATATGATTAAAAAAGGAAGGAACGCTGTTTTTCAAAGGAGGTTATCCAGGAAAATGCATCTCTTAAAAATGCTGTTAATTGTGTGAGAATTCCCAGGTTACTGACATGTAATAAATAGTGAGGATCCTTCCTGGGTTTTTTCTTGGTTTTCAGTGCCTAAGTACATGTTCTGTTAAGATTATCTGAACCAAGAAAAAGACCTTACTAACAAATTTACCCAAATCAGACCAATAAACCTCCCTGTATCTGTCAGCCTACAGACCCTTCTGGAATCCTGCTACGTATGGGTAAAAATAAGATTTTAATCTAAATTCATACATAAGGCTTTAACAGGTGAATTTTCCAAACGATAATGCTTGAAATGTCTGCTACTTTTGAGAAATACCGTGCTCGTACACCAGAATGGAAGGGATGTACAAGCTGTCTGCAGTGGTGAGAACCGTCCTGAGTCCTTTCATGGTAGTGCTGCAACACCACAGTTCTCACTGCTTTCCTCATGTGAAAATTTGCTATAGAAAGTTTGTGCTTTTCCACTTAAATATGCAGAGCTTTCCTTGCCAGGGAATGGCATCTGCTACACCCCTTTTCAAAACAGGAGATGCATATTGACTTGGTTCTTTTTTTCTCTGAAAGTTTAATGATATATTAGGTGATTTTTTTTTTCTTGTTTATTTTTAAATTATTATTTCCAAAAAGAAAAACTGTTTTCTAACTCGCATCGAAGCCAAGTAAAAATCTCACTGTAGCAAGTGTTCCTGGTCAGGTTGACCAGCTTACATTACTCATTTGTAATGTATTTAACACCTCATTAAAGAAGATAAATTAGTTTCCTGCCTTTTATAACTTAAAAAAAAACCCCAACTTTTAAAAGGAAACTTTTAGTACTAAAGTGAGATTAGACTTTTCTGAGCATTTTTCTGCCTGGATGGATACAGAGGAGATTTGGTTTCATATGGATATAAGGAAACAAACATCCAAGGGGTGTTTGGACCAAAGGTTGCTCTGAGGAAAGTCTGATGTGTTTGACTTGATGACTGAGGATACCCTCAACTGAAGTAGAAGGAAGAGAGTTTATTTTAGACTAGTGGAAGTTGCTGCAGAAGGAAGGAAATGGAGAAACTTGTCTTAAAAATGTCTTATTAGTGAGATGTGCCAGAGCACAGAAGGTCTGGAAGAGGAGTGAGCTGTTCCAAGCTATCAGTATGCAATGGGCAGTGGGGTCGGGTTATGTTTGCACTGTGGGTTGGAAGTGCATGTGGGCTGTTCCAGCTCAAAAATAGTTAATTTTTTTGGGGGGGAAGCAAGGAAGCCTGTTGGGAGCTGGTAAGGATCGCTCTGTGCTTTTCATTTTACCCCATCTGTGTTTGGACAGTTCTTCCTTACCCCTCGTGCTGACTTCTCTCTCATTTATCCCTCATGGTCCTTGTTTCTCCTCCCTGTTTTTTAAGCGTAAGGTTTTAATGAGGATTTGAGCTAGCTGGTGTGGCATGGGCTTGCCAGCTTTTCCTTGCAATCATATGGGAAACAGTTTAGCCATACAGAAATGGAAACTCGGGTTCTGACCTCTAGGAGTTGGGCTTTTTGGTAAAACCAGTAACATCTCAGGAATTATGATAACCTGCTAGGAGGTTGGTCTAGTGGTAGGTGATCTGTGATGATCCCTTCCGACCTGAATGATTTTGGGTTCCCGTGTTGGCTGTGGTGGGTCGGGGAGGAAAGGGCTGCACAAGGACATGTTTCACAGCTGGGGAGGGAGGAGAAGCTCCACTAGCCAGGGGTGTCATATGGGGCATGATGAGGGCATGGTTCTCCTTCACCGTGGTGGAAAAGGAAATACAATGTAATGAAGGTAGGCTTAAAACTAAAGTAATTAATTGATTAAATAAAATTAAATTAATAAGGGTTCTGCACCTTTTCCCCTTCTATTGCAATTGACCTTTTGTCTTTCTCTGTCCTCTTGTTTCCTTTTTCTGTCCTTTATTTCTAGCAAGACTGAGGACTGGGGGTATCTCAATGAAGATGGAGAGCTCGGCTTGGCTTATCAAGGTTCAAAGCAAGTTGCCAGGTCAAACACTTTATTTTTTCCCACTGCTGCTTCTCCCCTCTCTCCCTTTCATTTGCCCTTTTGTTTCTTTCTCTTCTTCTGCTGTTGTCCTGTTGTCCTCTATAGGACCTGTTGTCCTCTCTGGGAGCAGCCGGAGGTAGGATATCCCAACTGGAGGAATTGAGACCCTCCTCTAATTTTCAGAGGAGTCGTGATTCTAATTGGGCATTGCTGATGGTGGCTGTTGTCACTAATGCCTGAGCTGTGATTCAGTAAGAATTATGTTACATTAATGGGAAATTGTGTGATAAAGGTCTTGGGAAGCTGTAATCTCCAGGAAGCCAAAAAAACCCCCCCATTTTAGGTGTGTTTTTCCGAATTGCACTAACATATAGCACCTCCCTAAAGTGTTTTCTCCTAGTGCTTGACACGTCAGAAGTGGAGTCCCTGTGCTTGTATTGTGATGCCATCTGCATTGCTTGCTCCCGGGGATTGTGTACTCCCATCTATGCATTGCCTATAGGTATAAGGAGGAAGGTGTGTGGTGGGGATGCAGTGCCACCCTTCTACAGCTCTCCATGTCCTGGTTTAGTGGGCAAATATCCCAGCAGGACACACCAGGGCAGTACCTGCAACCTCCGTGTCTCCTGGGGGTGCTGGTAATTCTGTAATAATATCTCATCTCCAAGCTAATGAACATTTAGAAACACAAATGGAGATTAAAGCGAGGCAGGAAGGACTCCTGGATTCTTCTCCTAGTTCAACCTGGTGCTTGGAAGAGCTGATAATTAAATGTTAATCAGTCTGTGCTCTCCTGCAGGGTGGTTATGAGGCTCCAATATATATGATTTTTATAAAAGATATGAAATGAGCTGATTAAAGACACTGTAGAGAGGAAAACTTAAAATAATCTTTTGTATAAAGTAGTCTAAAATGGTCACATCTAGAGGGATCAGAGTAAAACCAGACAATAACAGGAAAAATACCAGGGATGATTCATTTGTTTTTCAAAGCAATGTAGGAACCCAAGTTCGTAGAAGGAGCATGTTTTTCTGAGGGCGGCTCACGGTTAATCCGAACCCACGTGAAGCAATAAAATGAAAATTAAGTACTTCATACTTATTTCATGGTGGGTCTGTATTTTCCAAGCCTATTAAGAATATAACTCCTGACAACATGATTATGAGGCTGTGTGCATTATTGCCCATGTTTCTATAGTTGGAAAATATCCTTTTCTATTTTTTGCTGGAAAATGGGAGTAGAGATTGGGTAGCTTAGATCTTCTAAAAACAACAACAACAACAAAACCAAACTGGAGAAAGATCAATGCTTTTCATCCAGAAATCTTCCATAGAAAGCATGTGTTCTTTTATACAATCTTTAAAAAAAAACAAACAAACAAACAAAAAAACCCCAACAACAAAAAAATTGCTTAATTGTTCCTGCAGGGAAACAGTTCACAGGCGTGAATCTCCATTAATTTTCCAGTGGACTCAAAAGAGTTGTAGTTTTTTCCTCACTGGCACAGCTCCGTGTCTGTGCACGTCCTGGGTAAATGCTAAGCTACCGACACCAGAGTCTTCCTCGCCTTTGAGGGTTGCTGTTTGCATCTGATGCCAGAGGAGCCAAAGTCCCTGAGCCGGGTGTGTAGCTGTCTGTAGCTCTGCCCAGGAGAGCACATCCATGAGCTACAGCAAGGACACGGGCTTGATTATCCCCCTGGGTTGTTCCTCCTTTTTGCCACCATCACCCTGTGTAGTCTGGGACTAATACTTTGCAATTCCTGGCTTGATGCCCCTTCCTCAGAGTCCTCATACCTTCTGGAGTCACTTATTTCGGTCTTGAAAGAGCTGGTGGACTAACGAGGAGATTCCCACTTAAGCAGAGGGTAGGTAATACCCTTAAAAATCAGGTTTGTCAGCATCCCCATCAGCAAGGGTGTGTACAGGAGGGCAGTTAACATCTCAGTGATGAAGCATGCTTCCATTGGATTAACGAAGGCATTCCGGTTTAGCAAATGGCTGGATAATGCATTAACTAAATGCCTTACTAACCCTTCAGCTCAGCATTTCCCCCTCCCGGGTTGTCCTTGTGCACAGGCTCAGGGCAGGGCTGGAAGGAGACCTGGTGTAGGGGAAAGGGGGGTAGGAGAGGGTGGCAGGACAAATTATTAGAGGAAAACGTTGGGTACCCACCTATAAGTGGGAGAAGAGCTGGTTTTGGTGACTTCTGTCAGCTGTGTATTATGGCATTAGTATTTGTATGTCATGGAGTACAAGGAAACAAGTCTTCTTCCCACTGCTGAAGAGTCCTGGTGAAGTCAGCAACAACGATGAAACCAGGAACTGATCAAGATGACAGAAAATTGCCTTGTGCATAGTTTTCTGCAGGTAGTTTATGAATGAAAATTGAGATATAAATGAAAATACTGCTTTTTAAGCAAAGATAATAGCAGCTCTACAAACAGCTAGAAGGAATGAAGGGTGTCAGCTTCTGCCTTTCTTGAAACTCCCAGCAGTAGCAAGCAAAGCCTGTGGCAGTCCAACTGAACAGAGCTATCTGCAAGACATACAGTTTGGTTTTCAAGAGTAAGAACTGATGTTTGAAAAGGAGTGAGCAGAAGAACAAATGCTCTTCAAGCTGAGCTTTTGAAAAACCCGCAGGTGTTGATCTGCACTGCTTTCTTTCCATGCATTTGCTTTTTGCTAATGGAAAGATTAAAGGAACCCAAATTTGTGATACAGTTGCAGGAAAAAAGGGAGCTCTTGGATTTCCCCCCTCCCCCCCTTTTATTTAAAAAAACACCAAACTTGATCTCATGTCTCTAATTTCAAAAGTATTTAATCTGCAGTATAACAAATGACAGACTAATGTGGCAATAATAGCTGTAGCACCCCTTTGTGTGTGTCAGTTTTATAAGGAGGTTGACTGGGAACATCTCCCAAGTTAGCTGACTTTGAAGGATCTAAACTCAAGCAGTGGTTACTGCTATGATGCCAAGACCACAGGCTGATCGGTGTGGTCCTTTTCTCAGGTTACTGGAAGCACAGCTCCAGGATCAGAGAAGAGAGTATGAGGAGGAGGTAGAAGCTCTGAAAAACCAGGTGGATGCAACGAAAGAAGAGATGGAGAAACAGCAGCAGGCTTTCCTGCAGACCCTGCAGCTGTCTCCAGAGGCCCAGGTGGAGACTGGACTTCAGCAAGAAATTACACGTCTCGCCAATGAAAATCTGGTAAGAGGCTGTACTGAAAACACAGCCTAAGGAAGAGGAGAGAAAGGAAATGTGAAGGGGAGAAGAAGGCACTGGGGTCTCGTCCACCCCTCCTAAACTCTCTGCGAGATCCTTCAGCATCTCCCACTGGTGCATTTGGGAGCATTGGTGTTATCCCACAAGTGTGAGGTCGTTTACCCGGTGTGCAAGACGCCAATATACACACAGGGCAGAGGTCTTTTATTTCATGTCTGCGCAGAGATGGGCGCTAGGTGGTAGCTCCACAAAGCTAGCACAAAGTTCGGTCATGCAGGTACAGTATTTATACAGTCTAGTTATGCGTATGCATAAGTAATTACACAAAGCAGTTTTCTATTGGTCTACATTTCTTTTATTTCAACTTAAAGCTACAGTGCCACTTTAATATTCTGCACATGCTTGCAGGAAGTGGGGGGGGGTAGCTTTCTTTGGTCTTGACTCTTGACTCTTGAGACTCCCTAGGTACTTTATTTTTAAATTTTTAAATTTTTTTTTTAAGCCTGCCTGCTTTGTGACACTGCCTACCAAATGAGATCGCTGAAGTCGCTGGGGACCCCTATACTGTGTAACTGTGCAGAAAGATAACTCAATCATTTATTTTTACCTGCATTTATTGGGAGTGTGTGGGGCAGTTGCCACTCTGGAAAGCTAGCCTGGCTGATCATAAATTTTCCCCTTCCCACCTCCTGTATCTGTGTTGCAAGGTCTTGAGTGAACACTGGCCTCTCCTAAGTTCAGATGAGGGCTTCTTGCCTTTCTCAACAACTCTAGTATCTAAATAGTTTAAATATGATTAAAAGCCAGGAGTAAATGCTTTGGGTGGTGTATTGTGAGTATTGCCTGCTGTAGGCTACTTCTAGAAAAAGCAGGTGCACAACATCCACAGTCTTTGCAGTGTAGGTAAGGGGGTCTCTGAGAAATCCAGAAACTACACAGGTCTCTTTGTACCAAGATGCTCACACCGTGCAGTAGTGGTACATAGACCAGGCTGCTGAGTGACTCCAGCTTCAGGCTCACCCCCAATGAGTTGTTTTTGGGTTTGTTGGTTTTTGTTTGTTTTTTGTTCATGGGGGTTTTTTTTTAACCCAATGCATTTTCTGTTTTTCAGGATCTTAAAGAATTGCTAGAGAAGTTGGAAAAGAATGAAAAGAAGCTGAAGAAGCAGCTGAAGATTTACATGAAGAAGGTCCAAGATTTTGAAGGTGACTTGGCTGTTGGTAGATATTGGGGTGGTGGAACAGCACTCTGTTTTCACTCCTTTAGCCAGCCTTGGAGAGCTGCAGGTTTTTCTCTTTTTCTTTCTATTAAAGTAAGACTTTGCTCATTTTGGCACATTGAACTAGCACTGAGCTCATCGTTGGCGTGACAGCAGGGAACCGAAAGTCCATATGAAGCTCCTGGGTCGTGCTTAGGCTGCCTTTGAGCAAGTACAGTTGCACTGCTGTAGCTTTAGCTTGTTAACGTGGTTGAACGTGGTCCATGAAGTGATGGAGGACGAGTGCTTGTTGGAGGTGTTGGTCTGACACATGGTGTACCAGGGTTCGGAGGGTATTTAAGAAACCTTTTTGCTTTCATTGCTGTCAATGCTGTGACCCAAGCAGAGATAGAGACACCAGTGGCTAGCAGGCAACTGCTCTGTTCTTTCAATTTTGAGGGGGATTAAAACCATTTAGGATTAAAATATGAATGTATATTCTGCTTTATCAGAAAACACCTCAAATGTGACATCTGTGTTGTATAGAAGGAGCTTCCCATTCTCTGGAGATGCTGTGATTAATCAAATAACCTTATTCTTATGAGCTAATTTCTAAAAACTAGTCATTAAGTGAAATTAAGCTGAATAACTGGAGGGTTTCCATGGCTAGCACAGCTGGTCCTCTGTCAGTGTAATCTGCATGCAGCAGGCTGCTGTTTACTGCAGTACTTGCACGCTGGTCTCTTCTGTTTTATTAAACTTTTATGGAAGCACAACGCTCAATGGTGTGCCACTGCGGTGCTTCAGCTTTACAGCCAGCCAGAAGATGTGATGCTTAGGTATTTTTTCTTTGCCTGGCTATTTTTTTTCCTCCTGAGAAAATGATACACTAAAAAGCTTCCCATAGGGTTAGTACATTCTAGCTTGTGGTTCCTTGGAAAATAAAAAATTACTTCATCTTTTCCTCTTTAGGTCTTAACTTTTGCACTCTGTTTCATTCAGAGTCAGAACTACTGCTGACCCGTAATTCAAGACCTGATTCTTTGCATTTTTATAAGTCTGTTGAAGCTGACGACGTTGTTGGAATCTTAATATATGATGCTTGGACCTGGTGTCTGCTCTAGGGTCAATGGAGGACATAAATAGTTCTCGATCACCAGATACCACCTTTCATGCTCTTTTGTCTTCACAGCATCCCAAGCCATAGTACTGGTGGAGAGGAGGTGGCACGAGCGTAACACGCAAGTTGCTGTCCAGAGAAAGGAGAAAGATTTTCAGGGCATGCTGGAATATTATAAAGAAGATGAGCCACTCCTCATCCGAAACCTCATTACAGGTGAGGAACTTGCTCTGCTCTTGTGCGTGGCTCCTCTTTCTCTTGCCTGGGAGAGTTTGTAAACTTGAGATCTTAAGATAGACAAATAGATTTTTCTCAAATTAATCCCTCCAGGGGCCGCATGTTTATGGTGATGGCAGTTTTGGTAGGTAAAGCAGCGCAGCACTAAGCAGATAGACCAGCATGGATATAATTCTTTAGGGTGAGCAAAAAATGGAAAATGCAAAAAGGAGGCTGCAGTTTTTAGAGCAGGCAGTAACTTGCTGAGCTTGATACAATGTGGTAATAGGCGGGGAGGGGATAGCAAGGAATAGACCCTGGCGATTTTGTACAGCAATGGAATAAAGGTAGTCTGATTTATGAGATAATAACAGATAATAAACTTGTGAGCTCTCTTATGCTGGAAGGTCTGATCAGAATTAGGGGATGCTAGGGGAATTAGGGGATACTGTGGCATCCCCTTATTCGACGCTGTTAGAGAAGTCATACTTCCCTGGCTAAGTGTTAGTATTTACTGTCACTCTAACCCCATCCGAATCTAGTGAGGATCTAAAAAGAGCAGTGCTAGCCCATTGCTGTGGCCTTTGAAGTTCCCCTAATCAGACAGGCTCTTCCTTTAGAGGCTGCAAATTCCTGCAGCTACCATTAGGATTCAGTATCTTGAGGGAAAGAGTGATTTACTGAGTTGTGAATTCAGAGACAGGGGTGTTTATAACCTGTGGGAGGTATTCCTGAAAGCTTCAGGGAGCTTTTCTAAGGTTATTTGTGTGCTGCTTGAGTAGGCTTTTACATGGTAAAGAAGATCTAGTGCTACCTGTGCACATCTGTGCATCCCTAAAGTGTAATGTCATAGTGTCACAAACTTCAGTGCAGACTGCGCTACCCTCCCAAGCCCTGGTGCTGTGGCTTTTCTGCTTTGGCTGGCTCCAGCAGGTCCATCTGTCCTGTAGTTGGACCTCTGGTTCTGTGTCCATGCTGCAGAGAGGGATGCAAATTGCCAAAATCTCAGCTTCCCTAGGGCTGGGGGTAGAGGGGTTTGCTGGGTATGTCTCCAGCTCTGGCATTCCCTGTTTCACCTGTCAGTTGGTGAATTTTAAGAGGATTTAAAAAAACAAACAAACAAAACAAAAAAACACCAACAAAAAAAACAAACCGAAAAACTCCAAAACAAAACAAAAACCCACACCTTCTAGATCTCAAGCCCCAGGCAGTGTCTGCTACTGTTCCCTGCCTTCCTGCCTACATACTCTACATGTGCATCAGACATGCGGATTACATCAACGATGACCAGAAAGTGCACTCCTTGCTCACCTCCACCATCAACGGCATTAAGAAAGTGCTGAAGGTAGGTGTCCGCTTTCTCTTGTTTTGGGGTTGAGATGGTGTAAGATGGTTATAACCATGTCAAAGTGTGTGATATTCAGCACTCATAGTGATTTTCAAACCCAAACACTCTTATAGCTTCCCTTTTTAGAAGAACAAGGAGAATTATGATCTTAGCAATAAAATTGTTTGCATTTAGAGATTTAAAAAAAATGTTTGCAGGGAACAAATGGCTAATAGTGCCCATCTGCAGAGAGAGCTTCCTGATCTAGGTGGGGAAACTTCAAATTACTTTGTCTTGCTATGCCAGCTTCCCCCACCAAAGGAGGGGTCTCACATGTTTTACTTTTGCTCCTCCAGAAACACAACGATGATTTTCATATGACGTCGTTTTGGCTGGCGAATACGTGTCGCCTCCTGCATTGTTTAAAGCAGTACAGTGGAGATGCGGTAAGAAACTCGTCACTGATCTTGAGTATGTTGGCCTTCCTCCAGGAAGGGTCTTCAGGTGTCCTGGGTCTGGTGGCTTCCCTCTGGCTACGACATGGGGTCATCTCTGACTTTCCTCCTTTGTTTATTTGGATGTAACATGGGGCAGCTCCTAATGGAGCTTTATGGGGCATTGCACCAAGACAAGACATTTGGGAGCTGAAACCAGGAGCCTTACAACATAACACGCAACATTATCTGACTAATACCCAGAATACTTTGAATTTCATAGCCAACCATGCACTTTGATTTGTCTGAACAGGGGATTTCCTTCTGGTAGGCTGTTTTGAAGGCTGTTCCCCTGGTTTTAGTAGGTCCTGCAGCTTTTCATTAACCAAGATTTTTAGACAGGGGAAAACTGTTCCAAGTCTTGCAGTTTTATTCTGAATGTTTCTACTGATTTTTTTTCCTGTTCTGTTCAACTAGTTCAAAATAACCGCACTTTGAGAGAGCAAATATGCATAATCATAATGTAAGATTTTGGAAGGAAATCCTCTCATTTCTTGCCACCTCAGTAATATTTCATAAGTTGAAATAAGTTTTATTATTGCTGATCCCTTCCGACAAAATCAGATCATCACAGTCCTCTTAGTGTACATTTACATGCTGCCATCCTTATAGCCATATGTTCTGGGTATTAAAATTTTCAACAGAGCCAAATTATGTCATTTCTCATTTAGTCTTGATGTGTGTTAGATATATTGAGCAATCAAGCTTCAAGAATAAATTAAAAAATTTTCATGGAATCAAATTAACTATTCAGGTCATTCACAAGTAGTGACTGGTGTGTAAAACCTCAGTGTTGGACTTCCAAGATTTAAATTAAAAAGAAAAATAATTTAGATAATACTTACTAACAGTTGTGCTCCTGTTTGCCCTCTTCTGCCTGGATAACAACATTACATTTAAAGAAAATCCTCCCCAGAAAACCAGCAGGGTAAAAACAAAAATCCCAAACTTAAATGTTATATTTTTTGCCATGATTTACTGTGTTAAATGAACCAGCTATTTGTAAATTCAGTTGATAATTTGGTGCAAAAAACAGAGGGGGGAAAAAAACATTGAGCAGTTTCCAAAATACTGTTCCAAAATACAAGCAAAATCTTTAGTTTGAAATCCAACCTATTTTTAAGAAAACAGGTTTAAAAGAAAAACCCAAACTAAATGCAATCTTGCAGTGCAAAGAGCATGACACTTTTTCATTAGTCAGGAAAAATGAGAAATTCTGAAGTCAACTCAAATTGTACATGTTTTATTTTTGCATTTTGCTAGTCAGCAAACAACAAAAAAAGTTGCATAGTTCTCATTTTGACACCAAATTGATAAGGCCATATGAACAGGCAATTACAGCATCTGTGTTAATTACAAAATTAAGTTAGATCACATTTGCTTCTGCCAGCAAAACTGGCATTAATGTCTGAGCCCAGAACTCAGGGCTACAGCACCCATTTGCGGGTTCAGAGATCAGCTGCTTCTTCAGCAAGAGGCAGGGAATAAATTCCGTTACCTGGGGATATTTCTGAACTTCAGATCAGTTTAAAATGTTGTCAGAGCATATAGCATGTGGTTATCATAATATTTTTTTTCCCGTTTTCCAATATCTTAATCTCAAAATCTCCCTGAAAGTGTTAAAGGCCAGGCTGGACGGGGCTTTGAGCAACCTGGTGTAGTGGAAGGTGTCCCTGCCCATGGCAGGGAGGGCTGGAACTAGATGATCTTTAAGGTCCCTTCCCACCCAAACTATTCTATGATTCTGTGAAAATATTTTGTTTCCCATAAATAATTGTGACTCACAGGGATAAACAAATAGCTAAAAAAAAGTTTCTCAGGGACTGAAATGCCATTTTCTAGTTTATATATATATATTGCAATTAATACAAATGTTGCTCCTTGCTAAAGCTAAAATGAAAAACTTACCACCTAATGATGCTTTTCTTCAAAAAGCAGCCCTCTAGTAATAATTTATGAACAAATGGGCTGAGTAAATCAAAGGTGATTTATGAGTCTTGATCTCTTCTATAATAGAGTAAAAATGTACTTTGAGAACATCTCTGGATATATTGTACTCTAAGGGTTTTTTTTTTAATACAGTGATTTTACTGGACTATAAATAGGTGGAATAATGAAACCAGGTGTTTTAATCTCCTTCTGTTCAGGGTTTCATGATACAAAACACGCCTAAGCAGAATGAGCACTGTCTGAAGAACTTTGACCTGACTGAGTACCGCCAGGTGCTGAGCCACCTCTCCATCCAGATCTACCAGCAGTTCATTAAGATAGCAGAGGGCATACTCCAACCCATGATCGGTAAGTTCACAGCACGTTAGCTTCTAGGAGGGTATTTTTTTGCTGTAGTTATCTAATCTGAGTGTTTTTCAGACCTTTGTACAGTGCTAGCATGACTTCTCCCCAAAGGAAAAGCCTGCAGTGGGTAGAGAGGTATATGTTACAAAAAAAGTCTAGGTTTGGAGCAGGTCCTTGTGTTAGCAGTGACCTGGAGTTATGGAGGCAGACTTGGATGAGTTTTTATTTTCCCTGATGATGGAAACTAATAGGGATGAGATTTTTTTTCCTCCATGGTAGGAGATACCTCCTTCCTTTTCTGTTGGGGAGGTAGTGACAGAGGTGAGGTGGTGTTGGTGTGTCCATAGGAACAGTGTTCCCCTCCAGACGAGGTTTGTGGTCAAGCTTTTTATGGGTGGAAATGCGCATTATGAGGGAGGAGAGAATTGCAAAGAGGAAAAAGAGACTAATAAAGACCTTTTTTTGCAAGGGTGAGTCAGTATGGGAAGAGTTACCTCCTCAGCTAAATCAGTCCTTCTCCTTGCTAAGCTAATCGAGGGGCTGTTCTCAGTGCTTTGTATTTTCTAGCTGCTGGTGTTTTCCTTGAGCTCCCAGCCTGGACTCCTCTGTATCTGGGACTCTTTCCCTTTACCCTCCAAATGTCATTGCACAAATTCTGTCTGTATCTGATGGCATTGCCTCCTACCATCACTGCATGTACCTCCTGCTCTTTGCAGAAAGTTGTCCTGTTCCTCTATCAGATAGTCATGCTGTAAGAATTTTATCACTTTAATCTATCTTCATTTCTCCGAATTCTTTGAGCCAATTAATCACTTTAACTGCAGAATTTAAGGCTCTGTGGTGGGTATAGAGGAAGAATTGATTACAGTGCAAAGGAGAGGTGTTCACAGTTTCTGCAGCATGGTAGGTGATTTCTGGGTAGTAACACTGAGTGGAAAAAAAGTGTGATCTTACAGATACTCTATATGCATCAACTATTTCATATTATCACAATAAACTAGCAATTCGTGGATCTGTCCTCCTTTTCAGACCTCCCAGCATCCATCATGTTGCATCACTTTGACACTGCTGCATGTTTATGACTGCCCATTAAGGAGCATTTCTTACCTCCAGTGACTAATAGGTGGATGCAGACTTTTTTAGCTCATTTTTCCCCCCCTTTTCAGTGTCTGCGGTGCTGGAAAATGAGAGTATCCAGGGGCTTTCTGGTGTCAGACCAATGGGCTACAGGAATCGCTCCTCTAGCATGGCAGATGGTGACAGCTCCTACAGCTTAGATGCAATCATTCGCCAGCTGAATGTGTTCTACAGCATCATGTGTGACCAGGGTCTGGACCCAGAGATCATCCAGCAGGTCTTCAAGCAGCTCTTCTACATGATCAACGCTGTCGCCCTGAACAACCTGCTGAGGAAGGATGTCTGCTCGTGGAGCACGGGCATGCAGCTAAGGTGGGACACAGGCTTGGGGCGAGGATGTACCTGCTTAAGGAAGTTTTGTTACTTTTATAAGCTGGTGGAAAATAGGAAAATAAAACACAGTGGTGTAAGGGGAGAAACTGTTTGGATTCAGCAGGAGACTGATGCAGTGGCAGTTAAAGCTAAGCCCCACTGAGTAATGCCTGTACAATGCAGTTTGCTGTGCTGCTGGTGAATTAAATGTAAGTTACAATAATTATCTCTGGGGTGGGCTTTCCCCAGCCTTTCCTCACCCAGCCTGAGCAGGAAGGCTGCACAGCCCAAAGACTACACCAGGTGATATAGGATGGATTGAACATTGGGATGGAGAAGTCTCCATGGTTCCCTCCCACTGCCGTGTCTGCTGGTTTTGATGTAACAAGCGTTGTAGTGTTGAGGGCTCTGATTCTGCAGGTGGATCTTAAAGACAAGCCCCTGTTGCTGTGTGAAGTGCTTCTGGCCTCTCATGAGCTGCAGGCAAGTGGCAGCACGGACATCTGCTGAGTTGGGATCAGGGGCCCACGTGCCCCATCGCTGTCTTAGCGCAGTGTTGTAATAAGGATTGAAATTTGAAAGGACAGCTAGTGCAAACCTGCCAGAAAGGGGTCATGAATATTTATCAGCCCTGGCATAAATCTGTCAACTTACTTTTTGGTGTAAATGATTTAAACTTTCCTTTTGCTACCCTCTCCCCTTCCCATGGTGGATCCTTTGCTTGTTCCCCTTGAGCCTGGGAGTGGGCACTAGGCAAAGGCATTTTTTGTGTAGACATTTTCAAAGGTACTTGGGTACCTTCCAGGATTTTGTTAGCGTTTAAAAGCTTGTTAAAAGCTTAATTTTAATTGACTTTTGAAACTTGAACTTATCTGAATGTTATAGAAAAGCACGTTCCTTGTGCTGTTCAGCTGTTACATGGCTAATTTATTTCTAAGGTACATAGAGTATAAATTTTGCTTTGAGTTGTTGAGTATTAAGCTTTGGTCTGGTTGTCTCTTGCCACGTGTATCACAAATATGCATCACAAAAAGCCACATATACCAGCACCACAACATACCTTGAGTCTCATAGAGGATTTTTGAGATGCTACGTCTTATCTCTCGTCTCTCAGCTCACGTCTTATCTTGGTTGCTTACCCAGGTTTAACATAAGCCAACTGGAGGAATGGCTGCGTGGGAAGAATCTGCAGCAGAGTGGAGCAGCACAAACTTTGGAGCCCTTGATTCAGGTGGCACAGCTTCTGCAGCTGAAAAAGAAAACCTCAGAAGATGCTGAGGCCATCTGCTCCTTGTGCACATCGCTCACGACACAGCAGGTAGGGAGCAGGGCAGAGATTTACACCACAGGGTACTGATAATTAAGGGAGTGGGAAAGGGTGGTCTCCTGGTGCCAGCTCTTCACTGCCCAGGCTCAGCGTGCCATTCCCACGGTGGGGACAACTTGTCCTGTTCAGGACTGATGTTTGGTATTGACCCCTTTCAGAGGTGGTCATCGCAGCGGCTCCTCTCTTACAGTGCTGCTGATGGCGCTGGAGCTCCAGCAGAAATGTTCAAAGGTGAAACACAGCCCTGAGGAGAGGAGTTCATGGTAGAAGTCAGACACTTGGGATTTTAAACCTACCTGTTGTCTTTTCACAGAATCACAGAATCGTATAGGTTGGAAAAGACCTTTAAGACCATAGAGTCCAACCGTAAACCTGACACTGCCAAGCCCACCACTACACCATGGCCCTGAGCACCTCAGCCAAACGGCTTTTAAATACCTCCAGGGATGGGGACTCCACCACTTCCCTGGGCAGCCTCTTCCAGTGCTGGACAACCCTTTCAGTGAAGTAAAATTTCCTAATATCCAGTCTAAACCTCCCCTGGCGCAACTGGAGGCCATTTCCTCTCCTCCTAGACCCTCCCAGGGTCTAACCTGGCTAGGTCTGCAGGATGCCCAGCAAGGACTCCTATTTGGGGCAGGAGGTTGAGAACTGCCCACCTAGACTGGCTGGATCTGAGCTTAAACTTTGAGACTCCACTCCAGGAGGATATAAACTCATGTTCTTTGCTGCTGGATTGCCTGGCCTTAATTTCATAATTGTTGGGAGAAGAGAGAGGTGTGAGCTGACCTCCAGTGATTCTCAGGGATCCTTTCTCCTGTATCTCCATCTCCCCATCTATAGCATGTGTTCTCGAGGGGTGGTAGGGAAGAATCAGGAGCGAGGTAGCACGAGGAGAAGTGTTGTAGAGGTGACATCAGAAGTACCGAGAAGTGGTCACCTGTGTCACCATGTGCCAACTGAGCGGAGTCCCTGTATAAATCTGATGTTCAAGTCTATTCCCAATTTACAAATGTTGCCATAAGTGACTTTGACAGGTCCATAGATGCTTACCATACCTTACAGCAGGCAAAGGAACACCAGGATGATGCTAATGCTGCTTCTGCTTCTCAGTAGTGTCATAGGAGACTTGTTATGGCCATATCAAGACAAAATGTTAGTGGTGCTTTGCATTCTGGAAAAGTTTGGCTTCTCGTGACTGTCTGTAATCCTATTTTGTTTTCAACAGATTGTAAAGATACTTAATCTCTACACTCCTGTGAATGAGTTTGAAGAATGAGTGACAGTAGCTTTCATACGAGACATACAGGTAAATTAAAGGGCCGTAAAGTGGAGGAGATAGCACTAAGGACATCTGTATTAAATCATTACTAACTCAGGCAGTTTGTAATAGGCATGCTGCTGCATGTTGTCCTGAATTTAGTGCTCTGCATGTGAACATGCTTACTTGCAACATACAGCTGTAGGGATAACCAGGCTGTTAATCGCAAAGAGCAATAAGCACACCTAAGTTCCCAGCTCAGCTAATGCAACGCTCTTTAGTAGCAATGCGACTCAGAAGTAGGGTTGCAGGAGTAAGCAAAGCATCGGTGAAATGGAGTTACTTCTGAGACGAGGCAGAAATTGGCAACTAAATGAAAAATAAATAAATGAAAACCAAACTTCTTTTAAGTTTGGTTAACTTCTTTGCCTCGCAAGGAGGGGGCAGGAAATGGAAACAGAAATGTGTTCAACTACTCCTAGAAGATGTCTTTATCACTGAGCTGCTGAATCAAAAGTGGTCTGCTGGTATCATGCAGTACTGCTTTTGCTATGCAAGGGGGTCATGTTGTTTCCAAGTCCTGTGTCTTGCTTCGTGGTCATGTACAAAATGTAGCCAGGTTCTTCTGAAGTGGTGTTTCCTATAGTCTGTGTAGAAGTTCCTGTAAGTATTTGCTCAGAGGAAGGCTGCTGCAATAGAGAACAAAATAGTTCTTGCTGTTTTTTGCAGTATCTCTAAAATTGTGTACATTCTCAAACCTTTGATGATGATAAACATGACAAATGCGAAGAAGAGGCAACAGCTTATGCTAAATTTTTCTTCTTTCACACCTCATAGATGCACTTGCAAGAGCGAAATGACCCTCCACAGCTGCTGTTAGACTGCAAGCACATGTTCCCAGTTTTGTTTCCGTTCAACCCATCCTCCATAACCATGGACTCGATTCATCTCCCTGCTTCTCTCAACTTGGAATTTCTCAATAAAGTCTGAAGAAAGTATAATTAAGCCCACCTCTCCTACCCAGAGACCTCCAGTGAAGAAAGAAAAAATCATGAAAGGAATTTAAGGAGCTCTTTAAATATGGACCAAACAGGTTTATGGAAGAACCAATACACAGTAACAAATGGATGCTAAACTGTACAGTAAAAAAGAGACTGATCTGTATGTGATTTTTTTGGTAATTTGCAGTTCAGAATAAGGATACTTGAAATGTAGATTTATTTTTTACTGCTTGATTTTATGTTGACATAGTTCAAAGCCCATAATCATCTCCAAAAGCCACTAACAAAAAAGAATGGTGAGTGGGAGACAACTTAGTTTGATCTTCATAGGTGTCTGAAGAAATTACAGTTAAATCAAAAACAAAACCTGAGACACTTATGTGGCCTTGAAGGACATGTAATTTGTCTAATAGCTAGGTGGGTTTGTATGTATTAGTAACGGGACATGCAATTCTGCCTCTTGTTCTTGCTAGTAATTGTCACGATAGTGAGTTGAGAAAGTAAATTGCAGAAGGTGCAATACGTATGTATCACGCCGGTTAAGGTAAGAAGCTTGAATGCTGCTTGTTTCCACTGACGTGGAATTTGTCACAAATTCTACGTTCGAGAAATGCTGTTGCTCCTCCTAACTACATCCAGTGCATCTGCTTCATGGGAATTCAAATAAATTGGCAGTTTGGACTTTCTTCCATTACCAAATTTACATTAGTGACTTGCAAAGGTTTTGTCCTAGTGAAATAATCTCAAGACAAGGGACTGCCTTAGGCCTCCTGCTTCTAGTATAGACGAGCATCATCCTGATCCCTACTGTGGGCTTTCCCTGTGGTTTTAAAAGTCAAAAACTTTCATCCAGTGGCTATTGAGGTTCTTAGACCTCTTACATGGCCTGTATCAGAATCTCATACAGAGACAAGACATGCTAAGGCAGCCCAGTTTAATCATCGGGTCCCCAGTCCTACTTAGGTTCAGTGGGTTAGTCCTAGCCATAGCAGTCCATGGAAAAATTCTATTCAGTTCAATAGCCATCCGAAACTTTACCAATTGTGCAAATACAGGGCTTAGACAAATGAAGAATACTTAAAAAAAAAAAAAAAGTTTTAAAACAAAAGGGAATGGATAAGCAATGAAATGTTTTAATGCAAAAAAATTGTAAGATAGTGTGTTAGTAATGTAAGCCACTTCTTTAAGAGTGAACGTGAACTCTTTGTCTGCAACAACCTTAAACAAATAATTGCAATCAATTCCAATTCTGTTAGGATTCTTTTTACCTAACTTATAAATGAAAACAAACAAACCCTCTGACCTCACCAGGTAGATGTTGAAAGGGGCCAGCTAACTTAAAAAAGCAGTCATTGATTTTTCTCAGCCACTCTCCTTGCTGAGAAAGGGGAAAAAGTGGGTTCCGGAGGCTGAGTGGTGCTGTACAACGATCCTGATGGTGATTGGTCTGCAAACTGTTCAGAGTGGCAATGCTTCTGCCGTAGCTCAGCATGCCAAAATGCAGCGAGGATGTTTGGCAGCAGCAAAAGCCCTGCTCATCCTAGCACTGTGAGCATTTTGGCTTTTCCGCTTCTGTAATGGTCTTGTCTAAGTAGATCTTAACTTACCTGCTTTTGTGGTTGCGGTTCCTGAAGTCTCAGCAGTTCCACGATGATTAA
Organism: Ciconia boyciana; assembly: GCF_034638445.1. NCBI lineage: Eukaryota > Metazoa > Chordata > Aves > Ciconiiformes > Ciconiidae > Ciconia > Ciconia boyciana. The sequence continues at coordinate 14,340,728 of NC_132937.1, forward strand.
GAGCTTTCAAAAAAACCTCTCTGCATCTGACTACTTTTAGTTGGTGTAAATCATATCCAAACAGCAAATTTATGATCAGGTACTCTGTCTGCTCAGAGGATTAAAAATAGAATGTGAAGTCTCTTTAAGATACACTAAATCCCACCATGCTGCAGTCACCTTTTTAGATAAAAGTGTGTTTTGATTTAAACATCATGTATATAACCTATGTATATACAAACTGTAATAGTCCTGTATGTACTATATACGTATATTACTATCCAAAAGCACATTTTTAAAGAAAAAGTTGTGCTGTGAAGAATTATATTGGTCTATGCCGGTGGGTAAATACCTTGTTTCAAATGGACTATGGTTTTGCACAGCTGTTACCAGTGAAGGACAGACTTAAGGCCGTTCCCTAGGGAGAAGTTATCTTTTCCTCTAACCATCACCCAACTAATTATAGAAGAAAATGTATGGCTTGTATAGTACCAGCACTACCTCCAAACTACAGTCCTTGAGCATTTGCATCTACTGTGTATATTCAGTAGTGCCTTCATCTCCCCTTCATCTACAATAAGGATAACGCCACCATTTTGCTGTCTGTGCCCAGCAAGCCCATGCTCTTCTGTCACTTGCTCATCTACAATATTTTTATTTATTGTACCTACCTCTTTTCACATTTTGCAAATGAATGTTTTGGCAGTGCTCTGAGTTTAATTTTTTTTAATCGTGTCTTATCCCTTTTTTCCACGCTATAGTAGTTGTTGCAGTTTAAAAATTAAAAAATAATTCAAAGCAGAATTCAGTCTTTCTGTAAGGTGGTTTTAACATAGAGCTATTTCTCAGAATTCATCTTAGGCCAGCATTTTCCTCTCAGGCTCTTCAGGTCTCTACCTCTCTCTGATGTAAATTATTCAGAGTACAATTCCCAACAGATTGATTAAACCAATGCTTATTGTTCAGACTAAATGACAGGTTGCTGCAGAATCCTCTTCCACAATAATTTTGTTGCTGATCACGATTATAAAATGTGGTTAATGGTCTTCTAGGGGATAATGGTCTTTCACTGGTATTTTCAGTATCATAATTTGTATGTACAACAAAGACACTTTCTTAAAAACTCTTGGTATGTATAGATGGGAACTGGGATTTAATGTCTTGATCTGTGATAATGTAGCTTATCCATTAAAATACATCTGGAAGAGGACTCTGTATGAATATCTTTAATATATGTTATATTTTCTGTTAGTAATTTTTTAAATGTGATTTTGAATGTTAATTTTGTTAAATTGCTATGCTCAAGCATGCCTGCCTTTCCTCAGACTGGCACCTCTTTATTTAAAAAGCAAATTTAACACAAAGCATGGCTTTGAGAAAGCTGGCTGTTTTCCAGATCTGTCTTTATTTTTAAATATTGATTATTAAGTCAGGCATTTTCCCACTGTGTGCCTTTAGCTGTTACTAAGGTAACTGACTTCTCAACTGCTGTTTCTCTGAAACAAGCATTAAAATGTGGGAATATTTTTATTGTTCTGTCATAAAAAGTTGTCTGTGGATTTATAAGTCTGTTTATAAAATCTCACTCTGAGGAGGTCTGCAAAAACACTTTGAAGTTCCTAGGAAAAAAACAATACTGACCCATACTGATTTTTGCATGTATAATGTGTATCAGAAAAGCACTCTTAGGAATTAAAAAAAAAAAAAAAAAAAAAAAACCACAAAAAAACAAATCACACAAACCACCACCACTACAAAACCAACACTTCAAATGCAAGTTCAGGCATGTGCTGTCTGACCTATGAAAAGCATCCAGAACAACGTACATGCTGCATTTTCACCAAAAACTTGCTTTGATTTTTTTTTTCCTCCTTTTTTCTTTTATTAGCATTTTGTAGCTGAGGTTGCTTATCTTTTGGCTGGTAAAGCTGTTGTAGTAGTTGACTGTAGAAAAGGACATTATACTTCAAGACTGAATTTATGCAATCCTACATCATAAACATTTTTTTGCTCATCCAACTTATTCCACTGTCTCTAAAAGGACTTATTGTATGAGTGAAACAGTAACAAAATGTGGGCATGTTGCAGAGTTTAAGCATATATAGTGGCTACCTTTCCTGATACTGCAACTTAAATGCTGAAATCACAACCCTACCAAAAGGCTTTGCAAGATACGACCTTCCATTTGTGTGATTTGCAAAAGATACAAGTGACAAAGATGCACTTGAAACAACAGGTCGTTTTCCTCTATTGTCAGCAGTAAATGAACAAAAGTGTGCAAACTTACTCTTTCAGACCATATTTAACTGAAAAATCAGCACTTTGCCATTGCATATAAGTATAACCTAATTGAAATGAGTTGCATAAACTGCCATGAACCTTTTTCCTCCAACTTTGATTCACTTATATTACAGTCATAAATTGATTATTTTTTTTCCTGAAAGAAGTTCTAGCAATGTAGATGTTAAGTAAAACAATCCAGAGGACATATTCCCCAGTGAGTATACAATTTATTTCAAAATGTGAATGCCAGTGGATAAAAACTTTCAAATTAAGTTGATAATTTGGGGTTTTTTCTAATTTCAAAAAATGTGGTCCTACAGTGCAATGTCTATTTTGTTTGTTTGGGGTTTTGGGTGTGTGTGTTTGTGTGAAGTCTCATTACTTTAACAAGCAGAAGGTATAGCTGCTCTCAAAGAAGCTGAATGATAAACAGGAGTGAATACTGTAGATGAAATACTATTGCTTATAAAATATTTTTCCATTTTGAACAAATCTGTAAACTACACCTTTGTTTAAAGGAAAATGCTTGTAATAGTCACTGTAATATTCAGCTGTGGATAAAAAAATTTGTGAAATTAAACACTTTTGAAGAAATTGTGACTTTTGGTCAAAAATGGGAATGTAAAAAATACACTTTTCGATATTTACTTCTATATATTGGAAACACTTCTATTTAAAAATTACAAAGTACTTTACATACACAAATGAACAGTCTCAAAGCTTTTACTTAAGACTTTGAAAGGTTTAGAAGTTATAACTTAATTTCAGAGGTGCTTAAATATTGTGAGCTAATTAGAAACCAATTGTGTGTGGAATCTCCTGGCCTTGAAGGCCCTTGTAAATGAATGGAGGAGATGCAGTGCCAGCCCCTGTGCTTAAATGAGATAAGTACGTTGATGGCAGAGAGAAAATACAGTAAAACCCCCTGCTTTTTTTATAAAGTTGCCTGTCGCTGTACATTCACTCATCTCTAGATTCATGAAATCACTGGGGTTACGTAGGGAAAGTGGTTGAAAGATTTTTTCGAATCAAAAATGGGATTCTTCACAGGAAAACATTTTTTCTTCTAGAAAATTTATAAAACTTAAATGGCATCAATGAAGACATACAGCAATTTCTATTTGTACACAAAATATTTTTACTGATCCTCCCACCTTCTGCCTGACAGTCTGAATGGTTCCACAGAAGTTTTTATGCACATAAATCATAGCTCAACCTGCATTTTCAGCCACCAGAACTTTGAAAGGTGTTTTTTCGTGGATCCCCTACACACAGCCGGGAGGTTGCGACGGACAGGGGACATGGAGAAGACCAGGAGGCAAGTCCTACCCTTCTCCATGCAAGTCCAGAAAGGTTAAAGCTTGGAGAGAGGGACAGCGCCGGGCCAGCTATGGACTGCGAAGCAGCTCAGGGCTGCAAGCCTCCATTTAAAACCCCAGACGAGGCGCTCAGAGGTGTGACCTCGCTCCGGAAGGGACGGGAGCTGCCCTCAGGGCTCCCGGGGCTGCCCCTGTCCGCCGCCCGCGGGTCTCGGGTGCCTTCCCCAGCACCAGCTTCCTCACCGGTCCCGCGGCACTCGGCTCGCCCAGTGGCTGCTGATCCCGGACCGCGGCGGGGCGGAGCAGGCCCGGTCCGCCCGCCGCCGCTCGGGGCCTGCCGCCGCCGCTCGGGGCCTGCCGTCGCCCTCGGGGCCTGCCGCCGCCGCGGCCGCCGTTGCCGGGGCAACGCCGCGGGGTCCGCGCCGGCTGCTCGCCGTTTCCTCCGCCGCCGATACGCCAAAGCCCGCGCCGCTCTTTCCAGGCGAGAAAAGAAAAATCAAATCAAGTAGAAGTGAAATTAAAAAAATGAAATTTTGTTGTGGTTTAGCCCCAGTCAGCAGTTAAGTACCACACAGCCGCTCGCTCACCCTTCCCCCTCCTGGTGGGATGGGGGAGAGAATCGGAAGAGCAAAAGTAAGAAAAGTCGTGGGCTGAGATAAGAACAGTTTAATAATTGGAACAATAATAATAATAAAAAATTGTAATGAGAAGGAAAACAACAAGAGAGAGTGAGAGAGGAACAAAACCTAAGGGGAAAAAAAAAAAAACAGTGATACAACTGCTCACCACCCAACGCCCAGCCAGTCCCTGAGCAGCAATTGCTACCCCCTGGCCAACTCCCCCCAGTTTATATTTTGGTCAGTGTCCTGGTTTCAGCTGAGATAATTTTCTTTATAGTGGCTGGTATGGGGCTATGTTTTGGATTTGTGCTGAAAACAGTGTTGATAATACAGAGATGTTTTATAGTTGTTGCTGCACTAGTCAAGGACTTTTCAGCTTCCCCTGCTCTGCCAGGTGCAGAAGAAGCTGGGAGGAGACACAGCCAGGATAGTTGATCCAAACTGACCAAAGGGCTATTCCATACCACATGATGTCATGCTCAGTATATAAAGCTGGGGAAGAAGAAGGAAGGGGGGGACGTTCGGAGTGATGGCGTTTGTCTTCTCAAGTAACCACTACGCGTGATGGAGCCCTGCTTTCCTGGAGATGGCTGAACACCTGCCTGCCCATGGGAAGGGGTGAATGAATTCCTTGCTTTGCTTTGCTTGTGTGCGCAGCTTTTGCTTTCCCTATTAAACTGTCTTTATCTCAACCCACGAGTTTTCTTAATTTTGCTCTTCCGATTCTCTCCCCCATCCCACTGTGCCAGCTGCGGCTAAACCACAACAGGATGAAACATTCTCTAACCCTACAAGATTTCTCAAATGCGCTTGGTATGAAAATATTTCTTTGTCAGCTCCTATTTTGAAGGCCTAAAAAACAATCATTAACCTTAAAAAAAATTAAGGCGCAAGAACAGTGTATGAAAAATATTGTTGCAAGAGATGAGGGAAGATTCTGAAACAGGCACAGAAAACTAACATCAAACAAGTATGGGCAAAGCAGCTCTCTGTATTATCCAGTTCAGTAGAGCAATACAGCATTACTTCAACACTGACTAGGCAGGCTTTCAGCACTGAAACCTCAAACCATGACTTACTTACACATAATGACTTACACAGGTTGCTGCAGCAACCACTGGATGGCTGGAAACATATCCTGTGCCTCATGCCACCGCCCGGAACACTCTCCTGGGCCTTGAAAAGCAAGTCCTATGGCAACATGGAACCCCAGAAAGAATTGAGTCAGACAAGGGGACTCATTTCCGAAACAACCTCATAGACACCTGGGCCAAAGAGCATGGCATTGAGTGGGTATATCACATCCCCTATCATGCACCAGCCTCCGGGAAAATTGAACGATACAATGGGCTGTTAAAGACTACACTGCGAGCAATGGGTGGTGGGACATTCAAACATTGGGATACACATTTAGCAAAGGCCACCTGGTTAGTCAACACTAGGGGATCTGTCAATCGAGCTGGCCCTGCCCAATCAAAACTGTTACGCACTGTAGAAGGGGATAAAGTCTCTGTAGTGCACATAAAAAACATGCTGGGGAAGACAGTCTGGGTTACTCCTGCCTCGGGAAAGGCAAGCCCATTTGTGGGATTGCCTTTGCTCAAGGACCTGGGTGCACTTGGTGGGTAATGCAAAAGGATGGGGAAGTCCGCTGTGTACCTCAAGGGGATTTGATTTTGGGTGAGAATAGCCAATGAACTAAATGGTATGATCGTAATTGCTATATAATACTGTATGTCATCTCTTTTATGGTGGCTATATGCCATATCAATGGTATTTCAGTGAGAATCTCCCAGTTTAATGAAGAAGGAACTTTGATGAAACCAAGCAAAGTGCAGCAGTGATGGAACCAGAACTGGCTTCAGCATGCAACAATCCAACCCCACACACCCTCTCTCCTGCCCTGAAGGACTGTTATGACAGATGGAGCCCAAGGTCATGGACTAAATGACCTCAACGGACATTTTAGAGGGATGGCCCATGGACCAAGGGAATGATAGCTGTGTGTATATATCAAAAGACAGGAAAAGTGGTGGTGACTAATTGGAATGTATTAGAGTAGGACCTGGGCATGATGGTATAGAATGGTATAGGTGGTAGATGGTACAGAATAAGGGGTGGTGGTGCGGTTGCATTACTTGGGGTTTTTTTCTGGGTTTTGTTCCTCTCTCACTCTTCTTGTTTTCCTTTTCATTACAATTTTTTTTCCCCCCAATTATTAAACTGTTGTTATCTCAACCCACAAGTTTTCATACTTTTCCTCTTCCTATTCTCTCCCCCATCCCACCGCGGGGGGGGGGGGCTGGTTTTGGCTTTTGCAGTTTGCTGCGCTCTGTAGTGTTTAGTGGTGTTTTGCCTGGGAGATTTATTATTAAAACACTGGCCTTGAGCTTAATCTGCTATTTGGTCTCAGTACTGATGCCATTACTTTACTTCGGGTACCATCTCATAGAGACAATTAGTAATTATATTTCTTCCTCCGAGAGGTTTTTGGTGGAGGAAATACAGCATGGCACCTTCACCACTTTCTTCTGTGATGTTTTCTCCCTCATTACAATAACTCTTCAATATCTTGAACATCCTTGTGTAATCAAAATACTCCTATTGGTATTTCTTCAGAATATTGTTTCAGCTTTTTCCAAGGTTAACCTATTTAGGAATTTCACCCAGGCCCCACAGCAGTGTGGGTGGCAAGGCATGTGGGAGAATATGAGCAGGTATCTAGAAATCTTCTCACCTCCTATGGCTTGGATCTTCACTCCCAGATCCTGATGAAGTGATAGAATGTTTGGGGGGAAGAGATGCCCTGGCTATTCCGAAGAGGCACAGCTTATCACACTGCGCTGGGGCCTGGCCTGCACCTCCTGAACACTGCTCAATATTCTGCAGCACCCTCAAGGAGAAGAGAGGATCTCTGGATCTGAAAACATACCAACAGACACTGTGGCTAAACTAAAGGCCCAGCCTTCAACTATATCAGTCACCTCTATAACTAAAAAGAAACAATGGAAGCAGAAGTCAACTCATTTAGTAAGGGATGAAGAAGCTTCTCCTAAGAGGGAGCAGTAGAAACAATCAGAAGAGGCAGCCTGTTCTGCAGCAGAGCAGTCACAAGAACAGGAAGGGGAAGGGACTGAAATCATAAACGAAACAGAAACCACCCAATCCCTATCTGTGAGCTGAGAGATATGCAAAGCTGTCAACCAGGCAAGCAAATTCTCAGCTGGTTACTCCGATGCTGGGATATTGGGGCCAGTAGTCAGGAATTAGAGGGTAAGGAAGCCCAGCAGCTGGGATCCCTTGCTAGGGATAAGGCCAGTGGCAAAGGGATTGGAAAAAGGGCAGGAATCCTCAGTCTTTGGAGGTGACTCCTGTCGAGTGTGAAGGACAGGTATCCCTTCAAGGAAGATCTTGCCAATTCCCAAAGCGAGTGGACCACCACTGAAGGAGGTAGCCAGTATCTGAGGGAATTAGCCGTGGTGGAGGTGATCTATAGCAACCTGGATGACAACCAGGTATCCAAAGACCCAGATGAAATCCAGTGCACACGGTCCATGTGGCAATAGTTTGTACGAAGTGCACCGACATCATATGCCAGCACCCTGGCAATAATGAGCTGGACAGACACGGAAGCACCAACTGTGGATGGATTGGCCAGACAACTTCAAGAATTCAAAGAGAATCTCGCTTCCTCCCTACAGGCCTGCATCTCGGCTGTGGAGAAACTGTCCCAATAATTGTCCCAGCAATTAAAGAAGGATAGGTCTTCCTCACCCATTCCAACCAATGTCTTGGCTATTAAGAGTCAGCCTTTTTGTGTTGAGGGGAGAGGGTTACCGGTGGCGCACACCACATGCCACCCTGTGGTTCTATCTGCGTGACCAGGGGGAGGACATGAGGAAGTGGGATGGTGAACCTACCTGGAGACTAGAAGCTCGAGTACAGGAACTGCAAGAAAAAACAACAGCCAGAAGGCACCCATCCAGGAAGTTTACTGCTCCAGTGTCTGTTGGTGCTTAGTTGCTGGCCGGGGTTAAACCACAACATCAGGTCATATGAAAACCTTTCACTGGAGCACAGGGGACTTCTCAATCAAATCAGATGATGCTTCAGGGATACAGGCAATAGCTATGAGGTACTGAAGCTCATCAACTACTAGTTCAATCCAAAATTAGATAGCAATTTTCTATGGAATGTCTCTCATTTGAGAGGGTGTGACAGATGCACACACTCTGAGTGAACAGTACTTTGGTTCAGGCATTACTGAGAAGTAGGTCTGACTGAAATCAGCCCTGCTGTGCAAACCTTGAGAATTGTGCTAGGCCATATCTTCTCAGGAACCAAGGAATCTAGACCATGTCTTATCAGGAGCTAACAGTACTAGCCCTAGCTGGGACTAGACAAAACTAAAACTGCTACAGCTGTGCATACACCAAAAGGGTGTTTGACTAGGAGTCAATCACTTCACGCTATAAATATCTGTAGCCCACTCCGAGCCCATTGAGCTCTCCTGTATGGCAGCAGGCTGCACAGCAGTGATCTTCCCCTTGAGAAGGGACGCCTCTCAAGGTTACTCCTCAAGGTTGAGACACCCCTTACCCAGCATCTGATATCTATAATGAAGTGAGTGACATTTTACATTAGGCCTAAGAGTATACTGTATGCTAGCAACATTTATATATGCAGCTATAGCTTAATTATTACAAGTGCAGTAAGTAGTAGAGTGTTTGACCGCTGTCTAAAATCATCTAATCACCATCTAAATGATAATTTAAATGATGATTTAAACGATAAATCATTGTCAAGTTATTGTTAAATCACTGTTTAATTACCATTCAATTGTCGCTTAGTCACCATTTGATTACCATTTGATTTTCATTCAATCATCGATTAATTACCATTTGATCATCATTTAATCATTAATAAAACCCTTTTAGTTAACCCCACAAGGACTTCTCTTAATAATTCATCTGCGACAGAGGGTAACAGAAAAATGCATTACCTTGAGCACAAATCAAACAGCAAGAATAAAAAGCCTAATGAAAATACTTAGAATGAATTCAGCTACTAAGGAACCTAAATCTTAACACTGGACAATAAACAGCAAGGCCATTCTACATCAGTTCTATTACAAAGAAGTTCACAGTAAGTTAATGCGTGGAAGACTGGTTGAAATTAACCCTGAAATACCTGAAGCTTTCGAAATATTAATTATAACATTAAAATTAAGTCAAGATTCCCTGAAATACATAAAATCTTCAAGAGTACATTACAGTACAAGAGTATAGTACATTAATTTGACCTAAAACAGAGTACTTTGTCCCAGCTTTGCTATGAACAGAACTATTTTACCATGCAGATCTCAGAAGCCTAGCCAGACACACAAAACTTTACATTTCAGCTGTATTCTAAAAAGAGGGAGAAAAGGTATAATTTCCTGCAATCCTTGTTACCATAGCAGAGTAATGAAATGCTTTTTCCTCTTAAGTTGGTAGGTGCAATTAGGCATTTACCAGACTTGATGGATCCTACTATGCATAAGAACAGAAAGAAGCCCTACTTGCAATACACAATCAGGGAGTTCCCTCCTGTCTTACCACCTTCTTGTATGCTTAGAAGAAGGTCTTCTCAAAGATGAATATCCTTACAGTGTTTTTAAAGAGGTCAGAATGGACTGGACTCGCAACCTTGGGATAAATTTCCACCCCAATGAGGATATAAAGCCGTCATATACCTTTCTCTATAAACTTAGGCTAATAGTCCTATCAAGAACCCAATTCCCAATTCAACCAGCATGTTCTATCAACTTGTGAAACCAAGATGGTCTCGTTAGAAATCACTACAAACTCTTCCAAATCTTCCTTTTTTTTTTTCATTTGGAAAAAAATTGACATATCAAGAAAGCAGTATTAATTGCAAGCAACTAGCATATGTTCTAGGACTGCTGGTTTTGCATAACATAACTTTCCACATAACATCTCGTGAAAATGCAAGAGAAGTGGGGAGTAAAGACCATCCCATAGATTTTCTTGATAGATCAACGTTAGAAAGGAAATGAATAAGCAGTTCACAGAAGGAAAAAAAAAAAAAGGTATGAGAGAGTGCGCGTATTGGGTTTACGTGGCAAGGTTTTGGTAGTGGGGGGGGTGCTGCAGGAGTGGCTGAGCTAATCAGCAACAGTAGTAGTGCCTCTGTGATAACATATCTAAGAAGGGGAAAAAACTGCTGTGCAACAGCAGCTGGAAGAGAGATGAGTGAGAGAAACAACTCTGCAGACACCAAGGTCAGTGAAAAAAGACAAGGAGAGAGATGACGAGACAAAAAAGAAAGAGAGGCATCATACCTTCAACCTCTCAGAGCGTTAAGTCTAAGATGCAATTGGAAAGTATTTGCATAGTGAACATATACTGAAATCATTAGTATTTATAAATACCCCAAGAATTTCACAATTGCTTCTACCTATTATTAAAACATACCTTATTTCATCAGTTTCTGGCACTTTGGTGTAAGGTAGAATTGCTCGAACTCTCCTTCTATCCTCCACAGGCTACAATTTAAGAGAAGAGTGCAAAGATATTAATTTTCCCTTTCATTCTAGTGTAGACTTCCTCTCCCCAACATTATGCTATTCTGAGGCAAAAGACTGGTAACAGTCATTTGTACCCCTTACTAGTTTTAAGTTTTCAAAGGGTCAAAAATAGTAAGAGCTGGAAATGCTTAATTCCTAAAGTTATCTACAAAAGCTCTCATTTTGTTTCTAGCCTTGTAACATTATCAGTCACGTTATCTCCAAAAATCAAATTACCCAATAACGTAATTCCCATGAAAGAGTACTTTAAAACTTTCTTCAACTTAGTGGAAATTTATGAAAGTCTAACATTCAGAAACATTCTTTATTTGGGGGGGGGACAATGACGACACAGTCTGCAGGTGTTTGGGGGGGCTGTTTTGTTTGGGTTGGGTGGTTTTGGGGTGTTTTTGTTTTGTTTTGGTTGTTTGGTTTTTTTCTTAATTACTGATATTGTCTTAAGGAGAGTCACTTGAAAGAAGCCCAGCTTTCAGGAACTTTGGTTATTTCCAGGATGCGTATTTTGAAATCTTTGCTACAAAATCGTAATATTATTTTGAAATACTTTATTAAGTCAGTGTAAAACCCTAGAGGCTACATTACAATGGTGCTCTTTCCTAGCCAAGAACCACACATTTTCTTGTTTATCTCAGTTTACATACAATGTTATTACTACATTTGGAGATAACTGCAATACCCGATATCTAGCTTTCTCATTACAGATTTTCATTAAAAAACATTTTTTATCATTAATTTCTATCAGTAAGAACATGTTTATATATTCCTTATACTTCACCATATGCTGAGACAGCTCTAGAACTAGGGGAAGCTGTCTAAAATGCTTTTTTCATAGAAAACAATAAATATCAAATGCAAGATTAATATCATTAAAATATTTAAGTAAATGACACTTAAAAATTTTACTACTTGCCTCTGGAGGTGCTACTGGAAAGAATAGTTTTTCCCCCTTCAGCAAACAAGACACATGACTGTAATAACCAATTAGGTCTGAGAGTGAAGCAAAGCGACGTCCACCAATGTAATAGTCTCCACACATGGCAATAATCCTGTTAACAAAGAAAAGGAAGCTTGACAGAAGAAAATCTTTTGCTACAAATCGTTGGGGTGGTTTTTGTTGGTTTTGTGATTTTTTTTTAAATTTTTTTTTAAGAGGAAGTTAGGATAACGTTGAGTTTTTAAAGTAGGCTGTCTACGTTCAACAAAATGCAATATTACAAACTCTCTCTCTCATATATATACACACACACACACACCCTTCCTTAACTAATGAATATCTCATCATCAATTACTGATAAACATCACAACACAAAAATATTTGAAGACTGTAAAGGAGATGTAGATTTACAAAAAAGTAAGCAGATTTGCTAAAACTAAATTAAATTAAACACAAGAATGTAATTACCAGCATCCTGGACAAGTGACGTACTACATTAGTAGAGGTAACAGCATTAATACTTCTATCATGCAGGACACACAGCTTATATAAATTTGGCAGAGTATCAATATATTTTGGTAACAAATAACTGCACTTAATTATACAGTGTAGAACACTGAAATACCTTCAAAAATTAGTCACTTTTCTACAGTTAGTCTAGTATCCGTGCTAAAAAATAAGAAATAACTTTGTAGTAATAACGTACTCAATTAAAAAGCCTGCTAATAAGTAGGAAAAATGCTTAAAAAACCCATTTCAATAGTTTAACACAAAAGAAAATTCTTATAAAATTGTTCATCTTACTCGCTAACATATGTAGTTGGGGTGTGGGGGTGCGTGTGTTTGTTTTGGGGCTGTTTGGGGTTTTTTGTTTGTTTTGGGGTTTTTTTGCCAGGTGGTGGGGTGCATATATTAGTACTCAGATTTGTGAACACACTTGTCATACCAAAAAAAGGGAAATACCATGTCTATTCATATTGCTATGCAATACAAGTTCTAAAACCAGTCAGAAATAATTGATTTAGGTAAGAGAATTAACAGTATTAAAAACATTTGTATTACACAAGAGTCATTTGTACAAGGGAAAAAAGTACACAAGTTGAAACAATATTTTTGACCAGACAATCCAAAGAAACAATCAGTTATGTAAACTGATGGCATCAAGAGGACCTGAATTTTTCCAGCAACGCAGAAGTTGGACAGCAGTCCTGAGCAATAACACTTCTTTGAAAATGCGAAGAGCTATCTGGAAAAGCAATTGGAGAAGGGAGAAAAGACTGACAGAGGGACTGAACTATTCCTTTAGTTATAAGTGGGGGGGAAGTGAACGAGACATTTGATCTACTTAAAGACTATAATTTTTGGTAAAAATTGTGAAGTCAACAGTTTTATGAAACCTGCAGAATGCTAGTTTCTGATAAATTATGTAGTAAATGGGAAAAACATCATACTTTCCACCAGAACTCTTGTTGCAAAGTGTTAAAACAATCATTTTTAGGATCATAGAATTGTTTAGGTTGGAAAAGACCCTTAAGGTCATCGAGTCCAACCGTTAACCTAACACTGCCAAGTCCACCACTAAACCATGTCCCTAAGCACCACATCTACATGTCCTTTAAATACCTCCAGGGATGGTGACTCAACCACTTCCCTGGGCAGCCTGTTCCAATGCTTGACAACCCTTTCGGTGAAGAAAATTTTCCTAATATCCAATCTAAACCTCCCCTGGCGCAACTCGAGGCCATTTCCTCTTGTCCTATCACTTGTTACTTGGGAGAAGAGACCGACACCCACCTCGCTATAACCTCCTTTCAGGTAGTTGTAGAGAGCGATAAGGTCTCCCCTCAGCCTCCTTTTCTCCAGGCTAAACAACCCCAGGTCCCTCAGCCACTCCTCATAAGACTTCTGCTCTAGACCCTTCACCAGCTTCTCTGCCCTTCTCTGGACACACTCCAGCACCTCAGTGTCTCTCTTGTAGTGAGGGGCCCAAAAGTGAACACAGTATTCGAGGTGCGGCCTCACCAGTGCCAAGTACAGGGGCACAATCACTTCCCTAGTCCTGCTGGCCACACTATTTCTGATACAAGCCAGGATGCTGTTGGCCACCTTGGCCACCTGGGCACACTACCGGCTCATGTTCAGCTGGCTGTCAACCAACACTCCCAGGTCCTTCTCTGCCTGGCAGCTTTCCAGCCACTCTTCCCCAAGCCTGTAGCGTTGCATGGGGTTGCTGTGACCCAAGTGCAGGACCCGGCACTTAGCCTTGTTGAATCTCACACAATTGACCTCGGCCCATTGATCCAGCCTGTCCAGGTCCCTCTGTAGAACCTTCCTACCCTCAAGCAGGTCAACGCTCCCGCACAACTTGGTGTCATCTGCAAACTTACTGAGGGTGCACTCAATCCCTTCGTCCAGATCACTGATAAAGATATTAAACAGGACTGGCCCCAACACAGAGCCCTGGGGGACACCGCTTGTGACCGGCCGCCAACTGGAGTAAACTCCATTCACCACCACTCTTTGGGCCCGGCCATCCAGCCAGTTCTTTACCCAGCAAAGAGTACACCCGTCCAAGCCATGAGCAGCCAGTTTCTCCAGGAGAATGCTGTGGGAAACGGTATCAAAGGCTTTACTACAGTCCGTGTAGACAACATTCACAGCCTTTCCCTCATCCACTAAGTGGGTCACCTTGTCATAGAAGGAGATCAGGTTGGTCAAGCAGGACCTGCCTTTCATAAACCCATGCTGACTGGGCCTGATCACCTGGTTGTCCTGTACATGCCGTGTGATGGCACTCAAGATGATCTGCTCCATAACCTTCCCCGGCACTGAGGTCAGACTGACAGGCCTGTAGTTCCCCGGGTCCTCCTTCCGGCCCTTCTTGTAGGTGGGCATCACATTCGCTAACCTCCAGTCAACTGGGACCTCCCCGGTTAGCCAGGACTGCTGATAAAGGATTGAAAGTGGCTTGGTGAGCGCTTGGGCCAAAGGAGGAAGTCTTATGATATACCTTCACAAACTGAAGTCTAAGAATATATAACATCATTGATCAGTGAAGATAAAAATATACAAGAAATTGAGAGAAACTATTAGTCAACTAATCAAATTTCACTTAAAGAAAAAAGTTAACGTCTAACATCATATTACCTCTCTCTCCAGTTTCCAGAAGACAAGTTATCTTAAAGATATTTCAAAACAAATTACAGTACCAAAGGTTAAACATGTCTGACACTACTTAGTTTTCTATTTAGCATTTGACTTCTTTACAAAGCTCATGAACAATTCAAAAACAAAAGGAAAAAACAAATTTAACTGCTGAGAAACTCAGATGCGTATATTATTTATTTGTAGTTGGTTTCTTACACTTTTATTCTCTTTTTCATTAACAGGTCAGTATTCTAATACATCCCTGCTTTAAAAATCTCTCTTCTCAGGTCAGTTGTTTCAACTATATTATTTCTCCCAAACAGGAGTGTAAAACATATACTAAGATCAATCTTCTGAGATGAAATTTGAAGTTTTTAAGCATAAAACACTGCAAGGGGAGTCAGCAAATAACATAACTTTAAGGATCTAGACTAGATCTCTTGGCATATTTTCTACCAGATTCCTTATAAGAATCCATGGTAAATTATTCAGAGATTAGGCTTCTAAATGAAATTTAGTGTTTCACATTTTATTATTAAATCAAGCTCAAATGAAACCTTTCTTTGGAACACACAGGACTAGTAAATACAAAGACTTCTGTAATCACAGAAAATTCTGAAGGACAAGATTAAAAGATAAAGTTTTTCCTTCCCAATATTTTATATCACTCCGCAACTCGCCAAAAAACACACTACTTCAGCCAAAAAGAATTTAGTTTTGATAGACTCATACACTATCTGTCACTCATATGCTGCATGAACATATGCCCATATCCAACTTGGCGGGGGGAGGGATTTGAAGAACTTTCACCTAAAATATTGGTATTTTAGTCAAACAGAAATATGTAAGGAAAGTTTAATCTGAAAAATATCACTTTTAGGAAACAAAATATCAGCGAGATTGTTGAGCAATGGAAATTTCACCCATTTTTGGAAGGCTGCCATTGGCAAAGAACAAGCTTTGGTGAAAGTGACGCTTCCAGTCTGTGGGACCCAGTGGATGCATCCCTATATTTGGCTGAAATAACTTCAAGACTGCCAATTCTGGAGGCTGAAAAATGTTTGAGTGTCGCATCTGCCCTTCTAATAACAAAAACATATACACTCTGCAGTCAACAAATGAAACCAAATGCATGTCTGTTCTGTGAAGAACAGTATCAGCAAACAAATTAGTTTCCTTTGAATAGCTATCTCTTCACATTTTTAATGGATCCAAGAAGGAAGGATTCTGTAAGATTTGAAAAATTATAAGGATCCCTTTCTTAGAAAGTCTTTAATGGTTTCCCATTTTTTATCTGAGATGCCAGAAACAATTTTATGGTGGACATGAACCAACATTCAACACCTGATATTGGCTACAATAAGCAGAAGTTATTAAAAATAAGACTCTTAAAAACAGCACTTAAAAGCAAGTATTAACATAATTTAATTTTCTACTACTGCTACATAGTAACCAGATCCCAAACAAGAATTAGTATAGCTGAGAAGCATGAATTGTTAGCTCAAACAGCATGAGGCAAACATGAGCATGCTATTTCTGTTTGCTTTGCAAGTAAATTTGCTTTCTGTTTATTTCTTGTTATGTAGAAAGCTGACAAAGGTTTTTTCTACTGCTGAAGATGCACTTGATATCCTGTTTTGTGAAGATAAACTTCACACTGCACCACACTACTTGCTGACTAACATTCAAGCGCTTCCCAGAACATATCTCATTTACACTAAATGAGAATAAATTAATGTATATAACTTGCTAATGGTAAAATAATCCTGGTTACAATTTCAGATAAAGGGCTATTTGTATTTAGAACAACTAATTCTAACACATACTGAAAGCTGATTCCAGCAAATCCTCATATTATTAAATACATAACCTCTTTATTTCTCCTTGTTATTTCTTTCTTATAAAGGAAACACCCAGATTTGCTACAACTTTGACATTCAAGTATGTCCTGTGAGCTGCAATAACTAAGGAATAGACTCAAAACAATCTCCTCAGATTACTAATAAGAAGCCTGCATGTTACTGTAAATTTAGTCCCAACAGCTTTAGACAAGCTTCTCTATTCTGATGATGTTGGTTTCCTCACATTTTCATTCTTTAGCCTGTAAAGGAATTTTTAAGTAGCATGGTTTAAAACAATTAAACCTTAGTAAAGAGCTATATCATAGATAGATAAAAAGTAAAAAAAAAAAAAAAATCAAATTATAGTACAGTATAGAAAACAATTGTATTAAGTTCTAAAACCACAAATAAACAGGTTACAGTGTTTTAAAAGAAAACATTTAATTCTCACCTAAAATGATTGACATTTGTTTTACTAAGGAATGAAAGCACAAATGAACCCGGTCTCCGATCACTCTCTCGAATAAGGTAACTTCCAGGTTTTCCCGCTTGCCAAAGACGTTCTTCTGCAATTGCTCTATCGAGTTTTCCATGATACCACCTAAAAAACAATGTAACAATGGGTGTCCTTAGAATTTAAGGCTTCTGTTTATTTTCACAGAACAGACCTGTGAAACTAATGAAAGTTCTCAGTTAAAACTGATACAATTCCAAACCTTTGTTTCAAATAAAGTTGTCAGATATTTAGGTGTGCAACCTCTCTCAAATTACTTATTTACAAATTTTGTGTATTGGAAAACTTCACAGGTTCAGATAACTCATTTCCCAAATAACTCAAACTGGAGGAAAGCACTCTGAACCATCCAAAGGGGACAAAGGCTCTCTATAACCAGCTTTTTCTTTCCTCCCCAATTTGCTCATTTTCAGTAAGCGAGCAGAACCAGAGGTAACCGATCTGACTCAGACTGTTGTATTTTAAGCCTACTCAGGCTTCAATTCAGGCTATAACCTGTTTCTCAAACGACAAACACAGATCACAGTATCAAAGCCTGCACAAACAACACAAACAAAACAACAGCAGTCACCAGACCATATTTCAGCCAAAAAAGTCTTCCCCAAACCCAACACGCAGCCTATTAAAAGCAAATACAGATGCACAGCAACTCACAGACTGCAAAATATGACAAAAGAACACTTCAGTTTAAAGGCAAAGGTTAGACTCATCATTCAAACATTCCTTACCCTTACATCAATTTTATTTTCTTTACAAAACTCTAGTCAGACCTCTTTCTACCCCAAACAATCAAGGGGGGGGGGGGGGGGGAGCAGCAGTGGAGGGAGCAATTGAAGCAAAGCCAAGTGTTGTTCTCAAAACCTCTTAAAAAGGAAAACTTTTATCCAGCTACTGTTTTGTACTATTTAAATTATCGACTATTTCAAATGAAAGGGTTAAATCCCTGACTAAGACCTTACTGTGATACATAGACTTGCATTTTTTTAGTTTCACTCTCATCCTTGTTCTCTTTTGTTCTCTTCCCCTGCAAAGACAGTTTTGGTTACCTGCTGAGCAGAGTTGATGGTGGGACATTTCCTGTGACTTCTTACCTGATAGGACTAAGCAGGCCTTGAGCAAGCTCGTTAGGCTTCCTAATTAAATCACTGATAACAGGATCTCGGGACGATTGTGCCAAAGATAAGCACCAAAGAACTAGCTTAAATCCACCCCCTTGTAACATTCCGAGGCCGAAGGACTGATGAGCTAACTCAATGACTATATATGGACAAAGGAAGCCCAAAGTTCAACTAGCGGACAACGTGAGGAAGACTATGGAAGACCACCGGGAGGGTGAAAAGACCCTAACCCTAATTTTACTGCGCATGCTTGGACTATGTAAATGAATTCCGGGAACTCATCACCATAAAACTGCCCTTTTCAGGAAATCGGATGAATATCTATGATTTTTCTGTACATGAACTGATGTGTTGTGCTAACCTGGCGGAGCACTTGTGGCAGAGCGATCCCCAGTGCTGCCCAGCGCTGCAATAAAGAATACCTGCTTAACAGTCATCCCGACTATTGAGTCCTGATTTCGGCTTTTCACGGCAACAGTTTGGCACCCCAGATGGGACCCGCTCTGCTCGGCTGCAGGACCCGCTGAGAACAGGACTCCCTAGGGTACCCCCGGGATTTCCCGGAGGGACTCCTCGCCTCAATCGGATCACTGCGGGAGCAGACAAGGACCATCTAAAGGAAAAAAAGTATTCTTTAAATCTTTTCTGTTTTGGAATTTGGGATCGGTCATTTGGAAGGTTCTCGTAAGTCGTAGATGTCCTACGCTGAGCGCTGTATACCAGGCTACTAGTGCCTGAGGGTATACATTTGGTATTTAGTACGTTGGTACAGGCACGGGTTAAGCCTTGTACTTCTGCAATAATGTGCTTTTTGGTATTGGTACACTTATGAAACCCGCATGAGTTTGTACTGTTGGCGGTACGGATTTACTGGCACCGAACTCGGATATTGGTTTATTGGTATTGAATTTGGATATATTCGTTAGGCACTGCGAAATCGGCAATTAAGTGTGAATGAGCTGAGTTAACTCTGGTGTGATTGGTGAGTGACTGAGACGCGGTGTGACTGCAAAGTGAGTGTGGAAAACCTGGAGACCTGTGTGTCTCATCCTGAAAATGAATGTGAACCGCTTTTCCTCGTAAATTGTTTTATTTGTGACCAAAATTTATGGGTTGTATTTGGATGAGATATTCAATGTGAGAATTGTGGAACATGGTCAGAGTGGGAGGATAAAGTGTGACAGGTTGAGGTTATTAAAATAACCTGTGGGAGAATAACGGAAGTACAGAATCAATAAGGTAGAATGGGGGGACAGCAAAGTGGTGGTATTGTAAAGAAAAGCCCCCTAGGATGTATCTTAGCACATTGGAAAGAGATAGGGGGACAACCAGGTGGGAGTGTGAATAAGAAAACACTAATCAAATATTGTAATCAGTGGTGTCCCCTGTACAAATTAGAAGATGGTGAAAAGTGGCCCTTTAATGGATCTTTAAATTACAATACTATATTGTAGTTAGTGTTGTTCTTACGGAGAGAAGGAAAATGGGATGAGGTTATGTATGCGGATATGTTTGGGTTTTTTTTTACTTTGCGGAATCGCCCGGAGTGGCAGAAGGATTGTGGTGTTAACCTCCCGCCGCACGGAGGCAGCCTTGGAACAGAGAGGAATGGTGAATAGAGAAGGATTTAGAGGACGAGGAAGGGGAAGGCCCTCTGGAAGTAGAGGAGGACTGGGGAGACAAGAGAAAGAAGTAGAATTCTTAGTAGACACAGGTGCTTCTTTCTCTGTTTTAAATCAAGAATTGATACCTGTGAGTAAAGACTTTGTGACTATAGTGGGAGCTACTGGCCAACAGGAAAAGGTGTTCTTTTTAAACCCCCTCAACTTTAAAGATTTACACCCTGTGGTGGCCAATCCTTATACTTTACTTACTAAATTACGAAACAATCAAGTATGGTTTACAGTATTAGATCTGAAAGATGCATTCTTCTGCTTGCCTCTGGCCAAGGAGAGCCAAAACCTATTGGCATTTGAATGGGAAAGTCCTACTACTGGTAGGAAAACCCAACTTACCTGGACAGTGTTACCCCAAGGTTTTAAGAACAGTCCAACCATCTTTGGGAACCAATTATCACGAGAACTTGAGACATGGGATCCTCCCTCCAGAGACGGAACTCTTCTACAGTATGTGGATGACTTTATTAATAGCAACTGAAACAAAGTCTGATTGTATTCAATGGACTATTAATTTGTTGAACTTTTGGGGACTGAATGGGTATCGAATCTCTCAACAGAAAGCTCAGATGGTGCGACAGCAAGTAACCTACCTTGGATACGAGCTATCTGGAGGACAATGAGAATTAGGAACGGAATGAAAAGAAGCCATCTGCAGAACCCCCCTCCCTCAAACGGTAAAGGAACTCGGGACCTTCTTGGGAATGACAGGTTGGTGTCGATTATGGATTTACAATTATGGAATAATAGTAAAACCTTTGTATGAACTTTTGTTGCAGTGAAGCGAACTCCTTTTGGGACCTATGGAGGTTTGCTGAAGGACTTCACAGCCACCAATCTGACAGAACACGCTGCTCGAGCTGCTCTGGCTGCTGGCAAGGTCTCTCCTGAGATCATTGACAGTGTCATTGTCGGCAGTGTCATGCAGGTTGGTAGTATGGAAAATTTGCTGGTCAGTGATTATTTCATTCGTCTCCTTTGGTGTGGTCCTATAGATAGTTACCTCTGCTTTTCAGCCAAGAATAAACCAAAGGGGTGGAAATGGAATGGGTAAGTAGCCTTTATAGTGTAGTGTTTCCTGTTCATGTTTAAGGGACATACCCTGCATGATTTGTGATATTATTGGGAGCAAGGCTTAGCTTTCTTTTTTTAGTACCAGGGGTAGTTTAAACTAGGACAAGCTGATCTTCTAAAAAATGTGGATTCATTAAACAGTTAGTTGCTAATCCCTGATAAGTTTTTCCTATTTGAATGACTTGAGCTGTGGAACTCAATGATCAGTGAGTTTTCACTGAAATGTATAAATCCCTTTCTTTCTGGAGACTAACTGATTTGAGCCCATTTCCCTTGAGTTTTCTAAATAGAATTTTTTTTAGTGAATATGAGTTTACTTTGAGCTGAAGGGATACATGCCTTGATTGGCAGAGACATTTGGACAATCATATCTTTTCCAAAGAGCTTGTGATGTAGATGCTATTGTATGCAGGGCACCAGCATTGCAAAACTGCAGTTATCCACATATCTAGATTAGGGTCTTTGTTTTGGGCAAGACAGCAAAGATCATTTCTGGGGGTTTTTTTGTATTCTGACTTCACCCTTATTAAGGGTAGGCAGTCTTATTTTGCACTGAGTGTTTCAAGGGTGCAGAAGAAACAAATACCTGAGAACTTTAATGATAAGTGAACAAACGTGCAGTATTCCTTCTTAAGGATTTTCAGCCAAAAGAGTAGTTTTTGATTATTCTGTCTTCTGCAGCTACCATTTCAGCTTCTCTTATTCAACTTTTTAGGTTTCGTAAGAACTGTTTGTGGCCTAGAAAAAAAAAATTGCTGCATCCAAATCTCTTGTAATGCTTTCACATAAAAATAGCATTCTCCTAATAAAAAAAAGTCTTTTCATGTTGAAATTACATTTCTTTTCCTTTGCATCATACTTCCCCATCTCAATAGATGTTATTTTTTTTAGTTCTGGATTCCTTTTAAGTATTATATGATTAAGTTTAAATAACTATGAATGTATGACCATTTTAAACTCCCCTCCTTCAGCAGAAGTGGCTTGGTTAATTTTTTTTTTCTGAACTCACATTGGCAAGTAGCATTGTGCACAGAACTTTTGTCTTTATACTACATATTAGCTTAGGGCATGATCCCCAAGAGCATAAGAGTGTTCTCTCTGTTTGGAAAAGATCCATTACAAACCTATAGTAGTGCTGTTATAATTTTTTATTCTGTACCTGTGCTCGCCATCATCTGCTGACTCGGTAGTTGAAATGCAGAAGCCTAATCATTTAGTTTCATCTCATGTTGGAGCCTGGTTTATTAAAGGAGTGGGTTCAGAAGCAAGCTGCTCTGTGTGCAGTACTTTGCTTTTCAAATAGAAGTCTGATATAACCATCTTTGAAAAGCTTTGGAGGAATGAGGTTTCATTGTTAGAACAGGCCAATGTCCAATTAGAACATCACAGTTATGAAATTTCACCAAGTGGATACGAAGCAGCAATGTCATCTCCACATTTTTGACTCTGTCTGTTTTTTGGGAGCCTTCCCCTGTTAGTCTGAGCAATTTTAATTTACGTTGACGTAATTGCTGCTTGCCAGTCAGGATCTGGTCTTATGTCAGTCTGTTGTGTGTATGCTGTTTTGAAAATAAGGGATAAGGCAAAACCTAAGACTGTTAAGTTGCTGATTTCAGTCTTAACATCTGTAGTACCATTTTTGGCCTGATGTCTTAGCTTTTATGACACAGTTTCTTTAAAATGCATGTTAAGACATTGGCCCTTTTTGATCATATAGGATGGCGTCTTTTTGAAGTGAATGCTTCTTACAACTAGTAGGATTTCTGTTGAACATACACTATCTTCTATCAGTGATGCAATTACACCATTCTGACTTTTCTTCAAGACTTTTACTTCCCAAAGAAATTTGAGTGTAACAAAACCTCCTATTTGTTCTGTCTGCAGAGCTCCGCAGATGCGATTTATATTGCAAGACATGTTGGTTTATGTGTGGGAGTTCCAGCCCTCACTGTCAACAGACTTTGTGGCTCTGGTTTCCAGTCCATTGCCAGTGGATGTCAGGTACAAAGTTCTTTTTTTCTGTATTAGTTGTAACCTTTATCAGACTGTTAACATGAGAGAAGAGACGGGTGTAGAAACGCGTACTTCGTGTTTGGGATGAGTCTTAACATGGATTTTTAGCTACCACTGGTAGAGACTTCCTGTTGTCCTGCATTGTTTTGTGCTGGAGTTCAGCCTCCACAGTGCCATATTGTGGTTGGTTTTAAAAATCATCATTATAGCTATTTTGAGTTTAATATAAGGAATGCAACAAGTGTTAGCCAGTGAAATAGAGCTCAGCTGTGCAATAGTTGCATTCTGTGATCCTGTTTGTATGAATTGGAATTACTGGGCACCAGAACCACAACAGAAAGCTTTCACCTTTTGATCATTGTTTATATTCTCACCTAGCTAGCTATGTAAGCAGCAACCTGTGCTTTTTAAGTATGTTTTTGTTCAAAGATCCAAACCCTCTCATGGGTTAGATAATTTATAGCGTCACTTCTTTTAAAATAGAAGAAAATCAACTTCTCTTTGAGCAGTTGGCCAAAACCACTGAGTAAGATGGTACAGTGATTTTTATTTCACTTGTTTATACAGACCAGTGGTCTACGACTAGCAGTGACTAGCCTTTACAAAATTAAAGGGTATTTTATGAATATTTGAGCAACAACATAGTTGGTTTTGGGTGGTTTTTTTTAAAGTTCCCATTGGCTAGAGAATTATTTTAGGTCTGATCCTCTGAGGAAAACATGTGGAAGACAATGTAGAGTTAAGGTTACATGTTTACAATAATATCCATCTGACTGTTTTTTCTAGTGCTTTCTGCAAAGGCTATACACACATTGGTCTACAATGAAAAAATGGGTCAGAGAATTTGCTCACTTATATCGAAAGTATGGTTGTGAGGTCTTTTCCAAAGATGGCATTTCACTAATGCAGCTAATGTTTCTGTATTTCTCTGGCACACAACAAAGCTGCAGATTCTATTCTGAGCTGCTTAAATGTGCACAAAGTTTTTGGTAACAATAGGAAGCATCTCAGCACATATTACTACAAATCAGTCATAATAATTATTAACTAGTCATCTCAAATGCATATCAAGATAATTTCATCTGCTTTCATTCCAGTACACAAATAACCTTAACTGTCCAAGTGAATCATTTTAAGGAAGCAGAATTTTTGAGTGGCCTGATGGTGCATTTAGGAATTAGGGCTTTTAGGTTCTGTGCACTTTGCTAATGATGAATTAGTGCGTTTTGGGGGTTTCTTTTGGCAGTTTACCTGGCTAATGTTTTCTAAAATGATGTCCCATTTTTTTTAGAACTGTAAGGTCTAGTTTCAGGCTTTGAGGTTAAATTTGTGTTCCTTTTGAGAAGACTGGGAGCTCAAAAAAAAAGTTCAACCATCTGTGAACCTAACCACACAAGCATGCAGATGCATAATGGCTTTGTTCATCAGTCCTGTCATATGTGTGCACCCATATTCTCCCCCACTGATATAATTATTCCTTGCTGAAAGGAAGAAGGAACACGTAATGAAAGATACGGACCCCAATATTAATAGATGGGTAAACCCTTCATAAATATACGCATGGCTAAGCATGAATTCATTCTGTGTGTGTGGCTTTGTAGGTGACAAGGTCTTTTTCTAAAACAGTTGTTATTGTCTTACAAAAATGGCGAACTAAATCCTAGATCTGTTTTGTTTTTCTGTCAACAGGAAATTTGCCTTAATGACTCGGAAGTTGTTCTGTGTGGCGGAGCTGAAAATATGAGTCAGGCTCCTTATGCAGTTTGAAACATTCAATTTGGAACCAGATTAGGAGAAGAACTCAAGGTCTAGTACTTTTTTTTTTTACTTTTTCCTGTGAATAAAGTCATGTTTACAGAGCAACGTAAAGTATTGGGCCTGTAGACACTATATCCTTGCAAATTAAATTATTGGAGATTAGCTCTGGATTTAGTTGTTCAAAGCATTTATCCAGTATTCAGACATTACCAAGACAGTAGGTTCAGGCAATTTTGTTAAGCATGCCATTTTTCTAACTTTTCCAAAACTATCTTTGAACTCCTGTTCCATGTTAAACATGTCAATAAACTCTTAGACACAAAACTTAGTTAACTTGGTACATCCCATCAAAGTACTGTATATAATATAAAAAATTTTCTGATGTCAGAGGCTGTGAAATAGAGGCATACACAGTTTAGGTAAAGCTAGTGAGGCTAGCAATGGGTAGATTGGTAAAGAACATGTATACCTCCAAGCTGCAAGCATCTCTCATTTTTAAAAATGGTAATTTGAAGTTAAATCCGTTGACAGAGAAATTATTTTTACATTATCTTCTGAAGATATATCCTTAGTGAATACTGTGGGAAATTTGCAGCAGGATTTTCCTGGTTTTGGCTGGGATAGAGTTAATTTTCTTCCTAGTAGCTGGTGTAGGGCTGTGTTTTGGATTTTAGTATGAGAATAATATTGATAACACGCTGATGTTTTGGCTGTTGCTAAGCGGTGTTTACACTGGGCAAGGACTTTTCAGCTTCCCCTGCTCTGCCAGGTGCACAAGAAGCTGGCAGGGGGCACAGCCAGGATAGTTGATCCAAACTGGCCAAAGGGCTATTCCATACCATATGACATCATGCTCGGTATAGAAACTGGGGGGAGTTGGCCGGGGGGCAGCGGTCCCTGCTCGGGGACTGGCTGGGTGTCAGTCAGCGGGTGGCGAGTGGTTGTATCACTGGTTTGTTTGTTTGTTTTTTCCCACCAGGAGGGGGGAGGGTGAGTGAGCGGCTGTGTGGTGCTTAATTGCCGACTGCGGCTAAACCACAAGAAGGATCCAGTTCTGCTCTGATAATTACTGTTTATTCAGTGGGTCATAACCGACATCAAAATGCTAAATTAGGATATTTCAGTGTTTCAGCCCTTTGTTTTTTCTACGCTGTTTTTCTATTATGACAATGGTGAATATGAAGTATGCTTGACTCTGTTCTGTGAATCTTGTGTGCCACTGTGACTAAGCCTCAGTACCTACAGAGAACACCTTCACAAGGTTGCTGATAACACTGAGTGTCCATAGGTGCCACTGGGTTCTTATCATGAAGATAATTGAATTATACAGTTGCAGGTGAGTAAGTGATTTATCTTGCAGAACTTTACTGGTGACAGAGAGATAACAAAACCCATCTGAACTGACTGGGCTTACCTTTATCAGGTTAAGTGAAGTTAGACTTGGGTATTTTCTCACCTGAGATGTTTTACCCACAGAAACCTTTGACTCAAGCAAGGTGATTTTACCTGACAGTAGAGAAAGAGCCAAAGAATCAGTAGGCTGCTGTGTCTTTTCACAGTTCCTCACCTTTCCTTCTTGCTAACCAGAAAGACAGGTGTGTTTTCTCATAGGTCTCTAATAAATAATTCATGCAGCAGTGAAATACGCTGAAATGCTAAGAATCATAGGCTTTTCCCAAACCTCTCAGGGCTACATATGGGTGGAAAGAACCACACTAGAGCAGAACGTAGATTAACTAAAATAACACACAAGAACTTGCATACTGTTTTGCAGTTTGTTTGTTCTAATTTAAATGAAGTATCTGTAGGTAACCTGAGTTAATTTTACAAAGAGACGTTAGTTTCCAAGAGGCTGCTGAATAATTAGAAACTGTCAATAATAAATGTTAATATTGCTGTGCTTTATAATTTTCTTTTCATAATGTTCCATGCAGTTGGAAGACACATTTGTTGCGTTAAGAGTTACTGTTGTGTAGGAGCCTGAGGAGTGGCTGGGGGGGGGAACCCTCCCGTTGAGTCACAAGGTTCAGACAGGACCCCCTTGCTTTCTAAACTCCTTCTCAGAGAAGAGTCTAGGTGCGGCTAAGTCCAGTCCTAGTCTCAGACTTGGTCAACGGTTATTTTCTAAGGATTGTATATGCAGCCATTCATCAGAGTAAAGGCGACAGTGTTAATTTAAACGCGCTGCACCCCCCAGTCTAGTTGTGTTGCATGAACTATCATGGCCACATTAATAAAGAGTGCAGTTTATTAGAGCAACAGATACACAGATTCTTTGGATTACCGGTGATAAATTTACTGTCTGCAAAGCATGTGCAAATACCAAGAGTATGAGTGACACTGCCGGCTATAAATGCGTTAAAGATGATAAAGCAACTCTAGAGAGAGATTTCTAAGTTTCCCGGGGAGGCACTTGGAATAACCAAGTGTTCGACTCTTACCCAAAGGCGTCCCAATGAGGGGGAAGAGAGGCTCAGCCCGTCGACTGATCCCAGAGGTCAGAGTGGTACACAATGGTGTCTTCCCTAACATTCGCTTTCTCCTAAGCCATTTTATACTATTTTTCACCTTTTGGGTGGAGCTTGAGTGACTCTAGTCATACATACCTTTGTTTAGGATTGGTGTAAAGTTTTCTTGCTTTGCTTTTAAAGGTATAGGCTAGGAAAAATTCAGAGCGCAAGCTCAGTGAGGGGTGGTCGCACCTTGGAGGCGGGTAGCTTTTGGGATGGAGGTGTGTTTTGGTATTATAATGATG
The DNA here is from genome assembly GCF_034638445.1 of Ciconia boyciana. Taxonomy (NCBI): domain Eukaryota; kingdom Metazoa; phylum Chordata; class Aves; order Ciconiiformes; family Ciconiidae; genus Ciconia; species Ciconia boyciana. Next base: position 14,368,348 of record NC_132937.1, read on the forward strand.
TTATAATGAGCAAAGTTCATCAAAGGACAGCATTTTGTCAGAAACATGGCAGGCTGTTGGCCCAGGATAGCAAATGTGCAACTTACTGGTCACACACAATACCTTTGAGTTCCCATTTAATTGCAGAGCCTGGCCGCGGCGTCTCCACACCGCTCCACCCTCCAAACAGTACCTTCTTAGAGTCAGCACACCAAGTTCCCCTGACATTACCGACGTCTAATGTTGCAGGCCTAGGGAACTTCCATGGAATGGCCTTGCATGTCAGCTGCATTCCACCTGGGAATCTTCTTCAATGCTGTACCTTACCTAAAAGTGTGAATATAAGTTTAATTTCTAAGTCATCTCCAGCTATTATACCACAACATTGTGGGAAGGTCTAACAGATACGCATGTTAAAATACCTATGGCAGTTACAGCTGAAAATCTGGCTGCAAAATACAACATAACGTGAGAGGACTGTGACCGATACACATTCAAAACGCAACAGAGATGCAAAGCTGGTTAGTAAATTTAGGAATGGAAGTGTTTATATGATCCTAGTTTCAAATCTAGTCAGTTTTTAGCATTGATTCAAAGTATTTTTAAGTTTTGTGTAGCTAGTGCATCTTGGTGTAATTTGTCCTTTGATTTGCAGATACTGACTTTGTATACAGATACTGTATACAGATACTGTATTCTTTGTATGCAGATACTGACTTTGCAGATACTGACTTTGACTTGTTTGACTTTGAATACACTGGGCCAGGTGCTGTGCCTATCAGCAGGTTAAGTAACAGCCCCTTTCCGCGGGCTTCCTGCGTCTTCCTAGGGGACGTTCAATAGCCGTTCAGGCAGCAAATGCCGTTGGCCTGTCACATGTCACCTCCTGCCTGAACAGGATTCATGTTCATGAATGTAGCTTGTTGGTGCCCCTTTGGTGGGATGCCTTGCCCTTGTCTTCCCTGCAGCAGGGCAGCATTGTCCCAGGCATGCCTGACTCCCCTCCTTTCTTTCCTCTCCACTGCAGAACAGTCCTCTCCCACAGCGACCCACATCCTTCTTGCGTGCCAGCCTGTGCTATAATTGATCTAAATCCTTTTTCTTCCTTTTGCAAATCATATGCTATTCTACAGCCCTTGAACAGTTAGAGCAGATGGAATCTGAAGAGGGGATATTTGTTCAGGACCTACATTTAAACTGTTCTCTGGGTGGTTTACGTGGCCAAACCCAAAATTCAGAGGCATTGGGTTACTGTGAAATTGATTGATAGTGTAAACAGGATGGTAGGCCAAAAGCCAGTAGAATATGTAGTGGTCGTCCTGGGACTTCAACGTACATTGCAACCCAAAGGTGAACATAGCAAAGGTGAAGCAAAGATCTAAGCATACTTTTAGATTCTAATGATGGTGCTTTTTAACAGCTGCTACTCTCGAAGGAAGATTTTGTATTTTTTTTCAATGCGTGTAGCAGTGCTTTTTGTAGCTTTTCTCAATCGTGTGTTACCTTCCCTGCTGATCTTGTTAGCTAACTCCTGCCACTCCTGGAACCTTTGCTAGAAACTGTGCCCCTGAAGAGGCTTTTGCTTCTTTCTTGTTTGCTAGGATTTTGCCTTGGATTTTTTTATTTCTGCTTGTTATGACCAGTTCATCTTATTCCACACTAAAGAGAGTCCTGTGGCTAATCAGGAAAGAAAAAGACCTTGTAGAATTTATTGAGAAAGTTCAGAGGTAGCTAAACAACATCAGATCCGGCAATTGCAGTGTCTTAGTTTTAAATCCCTTAGAGTTGCATTTGTGGAATGATTTGGAGTGGCTGGGAGTCTTGGTTCAGTTTTGGGAGACAGGATTTGTATTGGTTGTAAATCTGTGTGTTCACATCAATATTGTGGACACAAAAGGTAGCATTTAGTTGCCTGAACATTGGCGTCGAACGTCATCTTAGGTGATGTGGCCAGATGCTCTTATGGGCATCTTAGATACCTACAATGTCTTGAATTGTCTCAGGTTGTTTAGGCAGCTGAATCCCATTCTAAGATCATGACTTGACTGTGAGATCCTGTGGAGAAGCAGCTTGGACAGGATTTTAATTGATATACAATAGCTTATGCTTGTTATCAACAGTGAAAATGTGGCTCAGGATTTTTTCCCACATTCCCCTCTGAGTGAGATTTACAGCTTCTTGGCCCTCTGATATGTGACAGAGCCGTAGAATAAAGTAACAATACAGGGGGATGTGTACCAAAAATATATCTAGTGGTTTAAAAAAAAAAAAAGAAGAGTACAGTTATTTAAAGCTGAAATAACACTTTAATATTTGAGACTTTCTTTGGAGAAGTTTGAGAATATATTTGTAGAGTTTTTGCCCAGTTTCTAAAAAAACAAAGAAACAATAAAACACCAACCAGCCTATTTAAGCAAAATAAAGCATAAACAGTACTGTCCCTGAATTCTTGGTTAAAATAGAGCAAAAGTTGTGTGTACATGAAAATAGGATTATTGGTCATGCTGCGCAATCATCTTGATATTTTTATCAGAGTCCTTTTATTTTCCTTTTTGTGGTTGCAGCTCATGATGCTGGTTATTTTAATGCTGAGATGGCACCAATTGAAGTGAAAATGAAAAAGGGGAAAGAAAGCATGCAAAAGGACGAGCACCCAAAACCCCAGACCACTATGGAACAACTGGCGAAACTCCCGTCTATCTTTAAAAAGGATGGAACGGTGACTGCTGGGAATGCTTCAGTGAGTACGTCAAAGCCTTGGGTTGTGAAAGTGCCACCTCTAAGGTTCTCCAAATTTATTGTCACTGTATTTATGTCTCACTGAGTCACCTTTGGCTGTCAGCGGTGTCTCCTGATGAAAATGATGTGTAATTCTGCAATTGAGTGCCCCTGGTTGACTGTTCCAGCCCCAAGATGGCAGGGGATCCTTCAGTCTCCTCCTGTCCTAAAATTTGGTTCTGTGGATTGTCACTGTTCTTTTCACAGAATCGTATAGGTTGGAAAAGACCTTTAAGATCATCGAGGCCAACCGTAAACCTAACACTACCAAGACCACCACTACACCATGTCCCTAAGCACCTCATCCAAATGTCTTTTAAATACCTCCAGGGATGGTGACTCAACCACTTCCCTGGGCAGCCTGTTCCAATGCTTGATAACCCTTTTGGTGAAGAAATTTTTCCTAATATCCAATCTAAACCTCCCCTGGCGCAACTTAAGGCCATTTCCTCTTGTCCTATGGCTTGTTACTTGGGAGAAGATGCCAACACCCACCTCACTACAACCTCCTTTCAGGTAGTTGTAGAGAGCAATAAGGTCTCCCCTCAGCCTCCTTTTCTTCAGACTAAACAACCCCAGGTCCCTCAGCCGCTCCTCATAAGACTTCTGCTCTAGACCCTTCACCAGCTTCGTTGCCCTTCTCTGGACATGCTCCAGCACCTCAATGTCTCTCTTGTAGTGAGGGGCCCAAAACCAAACACAGTATTCGAGGTGTGGCCTCACCAGTGCCAAGTACAGGGGCACGATCACTTCCCTACTCCTGCTGGCCACACTATTTTTGATACAAGCCAGGATGCCATTGGCTTTCTTGGCCACCTGGGCACACTGCTGGCTCATATTCAGCCAGCTGTTGACCAACACCCCCAGGTCCTTCTTTTCCGCCGGGCAGCTTTCCAGCCACTCTTCCCCAAGCCTGTAGCGTTGCATGGGGTTGCTGTGGCCCAAGTGCAGGACCTTGCACTTAGCCTTGTTGAACCTCATACAATTGGCCCCAGCCCATTGATCCAGCCTGCCCAGGTCCCTCTGTAGAACCTTCCTCCCCTCAAGCAGATCAACACTCCCGCACAACTTGATGTAAACTTTTAGTGAGGCATTGACACTTCCTCATCAGCCTTGAGTTATGCAGTTGATACCTGCAGTGGCTATGTAGAATTAGCCATTCTGCTTCCTTTTGGGGGCAGTGATTACTGAACATTTGCTTTACAAGTCATGCATTATATTAGTGGGCATGCTGCTGCTGCTCATCTTTTTACCACAATTAGTATCCTCTGTAGTTCAAACCACATTTTGCTCTTACCTAGCGTAGACTGGGTGCTTAGCAGCATGTCATTACAGACTGATCCTCTTACAGTCATTATCTTAATCAATTGATTAATGTTCTTTGGGCCAGAAGGACCAATGTGATCATATAATCTGAATTCCTGCCTAAAATAGATCATAGCTGCAGTAAGTATGGGTGTCTGTAAAGTATACTTTATAATTAATAGTACATATATTATCCAATATTAATGGTGTTCTTGCAAGTGTACAGTATGATGTTTCCAGTGTAAGGGAGACTTTAAGTGGCAAAAATGTATTTTACTTTTCTAAAACATTGAAATTAATTAAACATCTGTATTTAACTTTCTTTCTCAGTCCACAGAATAGTGAAAAATTGTGGTTTGTTGTTTGGAATAAACACTAATACAATTGTCTGTTAAATGTTAATAATAGTGTCTTGAACTCAAGCTTTTTTTGAGGGGTGTATTTAGTTTAAAGTGTGGGGATTTTTGTTTGTTTGTACTTTCTCCACTAAGAATGCTTTTCTCTCTTATGCAAGGGGGTGTGTGATGGAGCAGGTGCAGTCATCATTGCCAGTGAATCAGCACTTAAAAAGCACAGCCTTACTCCTCTGGCAAGAGTAGTAGCCTATCACTCAGCTGGCTGTGACCCTTCCATAATGGGCATTGGTAAGTTGCAATAAAGCACATTGTTTTACAGCATCAAGCAGCATTAAAATATTCTTGTGTTGGGCATTCTAAAGGAAAGAAAGGGAGGCTGCAGTGTGCTGAGTCTGGTAGCTCTGAAGACGCTTGTGTGGCTTACTGCAGAGAGACGGTCCTTTCCACTGCATCAGTCCATCTCTCTTATGCAGAGGGACTGACTTACTCCTCAGTTTGACTGAAAGGGGATGTGCAGTGCCTGACCTATAGCATTAGCACTGAACTATAGTCCCCCAGGTACCTTTTTTTTTTTTCCCATTTTTACTCTCTCAGTTAGTAAGTCAAGAAAATAGGCACTCTCGATTTTTTTTAAAAACCCGTTTTCTCCTGAAATTCACTTTAGTTTCCTGTAAGCTTTAAATCCCATTATTAAATGTGTAACTATGAGTTGTCTTCCTCACCTCTTGCTGAAGGAGTATTGGCTATGTGTACCCCTTTCAGCAGTTACTCAGTTGCTCAAGCTAAGATTGGATTCCAGGATACACATCTGTTCAGGTATTATTTTGGCAAACTGACTACTTCTCTTTTTTTGTTAGTCCCATATTTTATGCTTCCTAATCAAGTAGCTGTTAACGCAAACAAACCCTCAAAGCCAATCCAGACACCCCAGGATTTTTCCCTTCTGTTTAGTTTGTAGACAGCATTGTATCCCAGCATCGCTTTTCCTTTCTGCCATTCTGTTCAGAGAGGTCATTGTTGACTGGTTCCATGTGTCAGTAGGAATGCAAATGAAGCATTGTCAGATTTCTTTTCTTGATCAGACTATCTGACTAACACAACCTTCAAAGCAAATGTAGAGGGAGGATTTCTTTCGCTAGACTTCATGCTGTCATTGTGCTTTGTAAGCTAGCCCATTCTTTCTAGGTCAGGCAACTCTTTTGGCTTGTTTAAAAACTCCATAAATCGTATGGAGAAACAGTTAGTATCCTAACTCCTTAACACCACAGCTTGTCCCCAGCAACTGAAAAAGACCAGATGAGATTCATCGACATGACAGCAACAGATCTGAGAAGAGGAGCTCAGACTGAGCAACTGCCCTTTCACATACTGATAGTGATAGGGAGTCCTGCCTCACAATGTCTAGTGAGACAATTCATTATTTAAAAAAAAAAAAAAGAGAGAGAGAAGTGGAAAAGAAGTCTACTTAGCTGTCATTAATGGTCTTTGTATTGTCCACGAGACCCTCCCATTACGCATAACAGGCATACTAAAATCCGTCCGTAATGAGATGCATTTAGAGTCTAGTATTAAGCCGCCTGAGGCTTTCTGATAATCTACTGAGCTTTAAACTGTGCCCTTCTTTTAATTTTTCTGTCTCTTCAGTCATTTACTTATTTTTATGTTTTTTATTCTTTGAGCTATGAGTTTTCAACACCACTTTTTGGTAGTGAGATAGCATTTAGGGTTGTTAATGTTTTAGGATTTATTTTTTTCTTGTCTAATGATGAGCTACCATCTAACATCTCAATATCTTTGTCCTACAAGCATGTATCTAATTAGCCTTTTCAAATTCTCTTTGAGTGTCTCTTTCCTTAGGTAGCTGTGCTTTGAGATTAATCTCCCCTAGTGGATTATACTAGGTTGTAGATGTCAGCTTTCTTCCAGAGAACAGGTTTATTGCCAAACTCTGTAATATTCTCAAAATCTTACTGTCTTCGGTTGTCTGGGACCTGGGTCCAAGGGAACATTTTATTGTTAGGTTTTTTGACTAGAAGATTTTCAGATAAATTATATTAAACCAACAATACCCATAACTAAACACATGACCAGCAAACTCTAGAACAGCCTCCATTTTTCTTTTTTGTATACATGGAGGCTGCAAGTTGTGAGGAAGGAATAAGCTGAACCAAGAATACCGGAAAGGAGAATGCCTCAAAACTGTCATGAAGTTATTTTATTTGGCTGGGGACTGTCAGTTCTCTTGACTTTAAATCAATGCGTATGTTTACCAGCATAGCAGTGCAGCAGTAGTGACGCTCCTAACTTTCCCTGGCAGTGTGTTGAGGAGGCTGCCAAATAGTTTTGAGACTTAGGAGTTCTCTTACCACCTAATAAAGCAGGTGAGTGGCATATCCAGAATTCATTGGCTGCACAGAGGCTCATGGGAGGGGATCTGATGAGGCTTTATGAAGCTATCCTATGTATAACATGTTTATGAGCCTTTATTTATTTATTTTTTATTTAACTAACTGTGCATACAATTTCCAAATAGGCCCTGTACCTGCAATTACTGAGGTTCTGAAGAAAGCAGGATTGACCCTGAAGGACATGGATTTGGTAGAGGTAAGGAGTTTTAACATGAACAGTGAGGTTACTCCTGATCTTTTTAGCAGAAACATTCCACTCATACGTGTAGCCCATCATCACAAGGTAGGTGTTTCTGCATATCTGGAGCCCACCTATCTTAGCTTGCCTGCCTGACCTCTATCCATCTAGTTTCTACCACACAGTTGCACAGTCATTACAAAAATCTCAGGCACGTGGAAATTGAAAATGGTGTGATAGCATTCCATGGAAAAAAATATCCTAATGTGACATGAGGTCTTACTCTGTTGGCTGGACTGTTAATGTTTTAAGTTAGTCACACTTCTCCATTTGTGAACAAGGCCATTTTTTGTCAGAGCCATAGGCTCTTCATGAACACATTGCATCAGAATATACCACATCTTTTTTTTTCATAACATATGCTACATACTTGCTTTGTGTCACATGTGCCAGAAGGATTTGAATTTACATTGGGTTGGCCTGACAATTTGTATGTTGTCTGAGTACGCTTTTATAAACACAGTGTTTAATATTTTTCTTAATCAAAATGACCTGGAGAAGAAGCACACCTCATTTAATCTTGTGTGCACAGATGCTGCTGAAAGCTTGTGTGGAAAGTCAGACATGAACAGTTGTATTGTTTCTCTGATGTTTTAGGTGAATGAGGCATTTGCACCTCAGTATCTAGCTGTCGAAAAAGTTTTGGGCCTTGACCCTGAAAAAAACAATGTCAACAGAGGTGCCATCGCTATAGGTCATCCTTTGGGTGCTTCAGGATCACGGATCACAGTTCATCTGATTCATGAATTAAGGTATGTATGTAGCCGATAGCTGCTGGTAGGGAATGCAATGCTGATGTATTTACGCCTGCACAAGATTTTTAATATGGATACTGTGTGACTAAAATCTTTCAGTCTGTTGACTTAAAACTCTCCACACTAAAGTGTACTGCATTCTGTACAAATTTGTTACCTTTGTGCTGTAGTCCACGTCTTGCAGCTTGACCCTTATTCCATTCCATTGTCATTACAGGATTTTTTGCTTCCTCTAGATCTGATCCAAGCCCACAGTAGTCAGTGGGAAGGTTTCCGTTATTGAAATGGCCTTTGAGCAAAGTCTGTTCTTTTCTTAACAGGGTCCATTTAAAAGGCTTTGTCATCACCTTCTTTCTCCTTTAGTCCATTTTCAGAAATTTTGACTCTTTTGGCTTGCTTGATATGCTTAGCACCATTTTAATCTGAATTTTCCTTTTTTTTTTTTTTTTTTTTTTCCCCTCAGGGCAGAGATCACTGTATCTTTTTGCTTGTACTTGCAACACTATGTTAGTGTTCAACCATAAAGCCTCAGTTAATTTGCACCTTGCAGACAACTGTTTCTTGGAGTGTGGCTGTAGAAAACTTAGCTTTTAGAAACTACCTTGGCAATAAAATTATATTTTACTTATGCCATTTTTATTATGTGTTGAAACCACAAGTATCCCGTAACATCATTCCTTGCCATTTTGTATTCCTAAGAACAATATAATGTACCATCTTTTAGATGGTAAAAGACTCAGACCTGTAACTCCTTGTTTTTCTACAGAAATATTTCAACATCAGTTGAGGCTTCATGATATTTTTCTAGAAAAAGAACAACATGCACATTCTAAAACACCATCTTTAGTAGTATCTAGTTGGTAGCTAGTTTTCTTTCATAAAATCAGGACAACAGCTACTACGGTTTCATAAATGTAAATAATTTTCACTGTTACTTTTTCTGTACAGGCGTCGTGGCGGGAAATATGCAGTTGGGTCAGCTTGCATTGGTGGTGGACAAGTTATTGCTCTTATCATTGAGAACACAGCCTGAGAGATTATGGAGACTGCAGTGTTGCCCGAATTACTAATTCCCTGAGAAACTTCTGCCTTTTGTGACAATAAAGCATCATGCCTTCGTTTTGTGCCATTCCTGCAAGGTAAAGGAATAGCTGAGAAGTCTGAATTCTGAACAAAAAGATTAATTAATGTCTTTCTAACTAAAGGAAATGTAACATCAATATAATTTCACACTGGTGAAGTATTTTCTAAAAGCCTCTTTTCAATCTAAGTTAATGTATTTCTGTAGGCAAAATTATTTTAATTTCCTGAGGAAATTGCCTGTCAAACTTTCACCAAACCTGCCTTAAAATAGCAGTCAGTGCAGCTTTTTAAGCAAGTATTGCTTAAACTATTCTTATTTCAGCTACTGCTGCACATGTGCCTCTCTTACCATCAGGAAATGTGAAAATTTAATTGGAGACCTTCTGAAGTATATGCTGATTGCAGATTGATGGCTATAACGTGTACCCTGCTGTTTTGCAAGGGAAAAGAAAGTGAGCGAAAGCTGAGATTTCCATTGTGCCTCCCAAAAGAACAATAAATATAACAGAAAAAAGGGCTTGGTGTTTGTTTGTTTGTTTGTTTATTTTAAAAGTAAATCACAGTGAGAATTGTTACTTTTGGTAAGTCAGTGTTTATTTTTGGAGAGACTGTTTTTCCTGGCCAAGAAATAACTGGTGTTTACTAGGTAGTTTCTAGAGAACTCTAGCAAATCTGCCAGTCTTCCAAGAAGGGGAGTAGTTGCATCTAACTGTGTTGCTGCATGGTAACTGCATACGTACAGCAACTAATTTCTTAACTTCCTCTGATAGTATCATCTGTATCTCTTGGGTCACTTAATGTGGGGCTGTTCTTAGCTAATTTGAGAAGTGCACATCTGAGCAAGTTGTCTTGCCTCTCACAGGCAGTGGAGTTGAAGTTACGAATCATTTGACATAATGTAGATTACGTTTGGATGAAACAAGATCTCCATTGACTGTACTCACTGAAGTCCTCTAGGCTCGCTGTACTGTCAAGAGCAACTTGCAGCTTGCTCTGATGTAGATGTCTACATTAGATACTCAGTTAGTTGGATGGATCCATGTCAGAGACAGCACACACTTCTCCATAGCCTGTACTGTGCTACATAGACTAAAATAGCAGCAAAGACTTCAGCCTTTACTCTTCCTCATCCTCTGTCCACTGTCAAAATATTGCTTATCTACAACTTCTTGCCACTCCACTGGCATGAGCTGTGACGATTGTGAAAGATGGGAGGTTATTCAAAACCTGACTGCCTAGCCTAGCAAGAAATTCAGGTCAAGGCAAGTATTGTTACAACTGGTGGATAACAGTTGAAGTATGCTGATCACCGTTCCTGGGGTTTTTATGGATGCAGTGTCTTTAATGACCGTAGAACTATTTAGCGCTGTTTATATGGATTCAGAAAAAAGCAGCTGCCATAAGGCAGCAAACCAGATGTTATTCTAACACAGTATCTGTTTTCCTCTTTTTACTGTATCTTAGTAAGTTAGGGTTACTGGAGTTTCTCTGTTCAAGATACAGTTGCCACGTGGCTTTTATAAAGCAGGATGTTTTCTATTCTTAGTTCCTTCCATAATAACCAATAACTAATCCTCTCTTTCTCATGACTGTGGATAATCACTGGACTCTTATTTTCAGAGAACTGGCCGCAGTTCTTCCAAGATCTTGTCCCTGTGTAGTAACAATTCCTTCAGAGCTCATCACTTTGTAGGTACAGTAAAGAATAATCCCCTACATGCACTTTATTTTGCACATAATTTTTCATTTCCCCCTTTTATCACTCAGTTTTTGGATATCCATGTGTAATTCTAGCTGTGAGAGTTGAATTTGGTCATCCTGAATAATTGTGTCTTCTCTGCAAAATGTATCATGATGTCCACCTCATTTTCCAGATAACTTATGAACATGTTATCAGTACAGATGATTGTACATCCTGCTAGTAACCTTTCTTTGCTGTGTGAGCCAATTGCTTATTCCCATATCACTCCACTTTTATCCTGTTCATTTCCTGTAAGAGCCTCTGATGAGGGGCTTTGTCACACTGAAGTGAAACAATGAAATCCTTTCCCATGAAGTTACTGGGACTTAATGTATTGCACTTCTAATATATGCAACTTCTTCCACAACTTCCAGGTGTTAAAGTTCAATGTCTGCTTTCAGGGGCACTAAGGGAAAATGCTCTTGTTTTGGGAGTAAATTTAATTTCTTTCTTTTTGCCTGTCTGTGGTCTCAGGTTGCAGCGCCTGGTGGTATAAACACTCCCTCTAAAGGATGACAAGTTCAGTTTGGTTAGGGAGAATGCAATCCCTTCTTTAGGTTTAAAACCAACCTAGGTATTCTAGTTAGGGTAAGTTATGTGTGGATTGTCCAAACATGTGCTTCTGCTCTCTGTTGCCCATTTGAAATGTGGCTGCTTTGTTAGACTGCTGCCAAAAGGGGTCCTTTGTGTCAATTAAACTGTTGAACAGTTGAGACCATTGGCAATCGCTCTGTGTAGACTACCAGTCAAGTGAGTTGTTAGTGATTTTGTCTCCAGGGGGAAGCCCTTCTTCTGAAAGGTGCGTGCATGCTCTGGGTTTTGGGGGAATATGCTGCATTCCTCTTCTGTAGTTCCTGATTTCACTTTTAAGTCTAGAGGGTGGTATTCCCCAAAGTACAAAACCAGGTCCTGTGCTAGGTTGTGCGCAAACACAGTTTGCTGTGCTTCAGAATATTGGCTTTTTCTTACCAAGTTATTATTAAAGATGAGCACAAGCATTGACATTTGATTCCTGAGCCAATGTTCCACAATATATAGGGGTGCCTAGCCTTGAGGATTTGGTGTGAGCGTGTCTTTACTAGCAAGTCCAATCATTTATTACAGAATAACAGCAGTAATATCTGATCCTTGTACATCATTCCAAAGTATGTTCTCCAGTTTCCCAGATATAACAATGGTAGAACTGTGTTTCTGCCTTTGGGAAATGTAGACATCTTACTGAGAGCAATCTGGATTAGAGGAATCTAATACAGTCCTGGAAGGAGCAGAAGATACAGAAGAAATGTGTTAGATTTTAGAGGGATAATTACATACATTGATCGTACCAAGGGCATACTTATTTTTATCTTTTTAGGCTCAGGTGTATTCTTTATTTCTGTGTGAGTAGTCTCTATTATACAGTATAATGAAAATGTTGATTTTGTCTTTCTTGAAATGTGTGAGAAAAGAAAGCACTTGTGGAAAGTATTCATTGCCCATGTAAAGCTGTGCAGTATTTCCTCATAAATGTAGCTGTATCTTTCTACCACTGGGTGGTGCGTTTTAAACACCCTGCAGATCTCACTGTATTACAAAGGTATTTGTCCTCCATATAGTAGCACAGCTTTTCTTGTAAGTGCAGGCTAGGTTAACCTTGAAACTGAATCACCCAAAATTTCAGGTCCCATTTCTCCTTTTGTGGGTTTTAAACAGGCAGCTGCCATGATCTGATGCCAACACATCTTTGCTACTGTCCACCCCAGAGTCTTCGGTGCCTCTTGATTTCAAGTGAATTAGAAAGCATCTGATGTTTTACAGAGTGGGTTCCAACTGCAATTTGAGAGGACTTGTTCAACAAGATGATGACTGAAGTACTATATCTGAGAGAAGATGAAGAAGAGAATAGATTATGATTCCTTTGTCCAGAAAAAAGCTATTAAACCTTAATCCTAAGCAAGTATATGTGAGAGAGAGAGAGAAGGTACAGAGACCTGATGGAGATAGACTTACCTGTTGCACTCCTTTCTGCATTATATATAAGCAGTTCTGTTATGCTTCTAGTGGAGCTCCAATAATTAAGATGGCATGTTGTGTAGCATTCTAGAAAAAAAAAAATTAAATCTTGAAGCTGCTAAAGTGCACAATTTCAGGCAAGTCTCACCTCATTGTGAGAGTGTTTGTAATAAGCTCTTCCTCAATCTGTAAATCCAGACATTTTCCATCTGGAGTGATGCTGTTAAGCTAGGCAGGACTCTGTCTCGCCTCACCACCTAGCAGAGTCCATATCTGACTGGGTCAGCTGGATGCTGGACAGGGATGCTGAGGGGGATCAGAGGGGAAATTAACCCTTCTGAGAGTTCACAAGCTAAGGGTTTAGTAACAGGGGTGCAGTTTCCCTCTTCTGAAAACAGCTACAAGGAACTAGTGCTAGTGATGTCTTTGCTGACCTAGGTACATTTACAAGAAAAACTGAATTGAAATGAACAGGTAGATTGCAGCATGATTGTTGGCTTTAGTTTTATAATGGATAAGTATTTCTCATGGAAAGTGAGTTAAGATAAAAAGGTAACATTTTTAAACTTATTTAAGGCTGCTGTTTGATAACAAATCCAGCTGTAGGGCTAGTAATGCCAGGTCAAAATGCCATAGGAATTGCAGGGCAGATCAGGTGTAAACTCAGGCTGCTAATCCACAGCTATTTGAAATTGTCAGCATGATAAATTCATCCTGGCAGGTATTAAGCCAGGGCAGCTATTGTTTTACCTGGTGGTCATGCTCTTACTCTGATTCAGCAGGAGCAGGGCTGTATGTTCACACCCTACCTGGGCTGAATCTGATTTCTGAGAGATCAGGAATTGCCCAAATGTGTCATTAATGATTATGAAACCACAGCTTTAATATCTTTGAAAATCAGTGAGACAGTGAGCTGTTGCACGGAAGCTTAAGATAGCAAGCTTAGGACAGTTAATGTGCCAGTCCATGGAGATATTGTGGTACCTGACCTAGACACCAACAGCAGGCAGACCGAATTCCTGCCCGTGGTGGTGGAGGGGGGCAGAGCCTGGCCGTGCTGCGCTGCCATCAGGCTGGACGGTTCATTGCTGTCCCAAACACAGGTGTCACAGCAGGTCCTCTGCATTAGCCCCAGGCCACTTAGATACTTCTGATTATTTTTTTTTTATTTTATTTTTTATTCTATGAGCCAAAACCTATGAACTATGAGGGAGGAAGAAGAAGGAAGAGGGGAAAGGTTTTTGGCTTTTATTTTTGTGTTGCTGCCTGATAACCTATGTGAAACATTTGTCCTTTATGTTACTCACAAATCAGTCAGTGGAGCTTGGAAACACCATCTGACTACATCTCAAAGGAAAACTCACTCGAGTTTTACTTTGGGAGTTCTTAACATTGGCAGCAAGCTGGAGCTCAGAATTTTTATGATGTTAATTTTTATGGTGTTATGGAACTTCAAGTTCCTCGCAGTACTGTATCCAAACATGTTTCTTCAATGTTGAGTGAATGTCTTCTATTTCACATATTTTCTCTAGCAGTGTATTTATTGTAGCTGTTGCCAGGGAGAAAAAAAAATATCTTAATCCCTCTTTATAAACATTTAGCTCTAGTATAAGATACACATGATAAAATCATTGGGCTTTTTGTTTTGCTAGTAAGAATATTTTACACTACAATGTTTTTCCCCTCTGCTGTGGTTATTTATAAATAGAGATTTTTTGGGTCTTGAAAAGGGATTTGCAAAATCTTGAAAGACTGTGGAGCAGAAGACAACGTAATTTACAGAAGATAGAACTTAAGAGATGGCAGAGCGTTGAGAAGTTGTGTTTACTGGACCCCTGATCATTAAATTGACCATTAAACAAATCATATTTTCAATAGTTTTTTTCTCAAACTCACAAGGCTAAAGTTTCTCACCTACACAAAGCTACAGTTATGCTCTTTTTAGGAAAGAGTATACTCACCAGATGACAGAAACTTCTAAATCCTATTTTAAGAGTAATAATAAAACTGTGAGATTCAGCAAATCTACAGTTGGTAGAATGGTAAAAATTTGACTAATTTGGAGAAAAGCATGTAAGGTTGTGGTGAACAAAAAGAAGAACTCAGCATTTATGACTAGTAGTCCAACAGGGGCAAGTGTCGGTCTTCAAATACTGAAGATTCAGGGGAAGGTAGTAAGGAGGTAGAATATGGAGTAGATTGAGTATGGAGTAGATTGAAGTTGAGGGAAAGGGCAAGTATGGATATGAACCGAGAACTCACTATGGCAGGTGCTGAACACAGAACAAAACTACCCTATACCAACACCAGTATTTATTCATTACTCTGTTTTCTAAAAAAAAAGGTGAGATTCAGGTGCTGTACGCAAGGATCAGGGATGTCCTGTCTCTGGCCTCTGTACCTATAGCATTACATCCTAGAGATCAGGAAACCCAGGTCCTGGTGCTCTGTGCAGAAGTCTGTGCATTAGGCTCTCTGCTTCAGGGGAAAGCTGTGATCAGCTATGTACCTGAGCATAAGCCTAGTTTCAGTGTGTGATTAGTCCTGTTGAATCTAGTAGAATAGAATAGAATGGAATGGAATGGAATGGAATATCTCAGTTGGAAGGGACCTGCAACGATCATCTAGTTCAACTACCTGACCACTTCAGGGCTGACCAAGTTCAAGCACGTTGTTAAGGGCATTGTCCAAATGCCTCAAACGCTGGCAGCCATGGGGCATCGACCACCTCTCCAGGAAGCCTGTTCCAGGGTCTGACCACCCTCTCGGTAAAGGAATGGTTCCTAATGTCCAGCCTAAACCTCCCCTGGCGCAGCTTTGAACCATTCCCACATGTCCTGTGCCTGGATCCCAGGAGAAGAGATCAGCACCTCCCTCTCCCCTTCCCCTCCTCAGGAAGCTGTAGAGAGCAATGAGGTCGCCCCTCAGCCTTCTTTTCTCCAAACTAGACAAACCCAGTGTCCTAAGCTGCTCCTCATAGGACATGCCTTCCAGCCCTTTCACCAGCTTTGTTGCCCTCCTCTGGACACATTCAAGGACCTTAACATCCTTCTTAAATTGTGGGGCCCAGAACTGCACACAATACTCAAGGTGAGGCTGCACCATTGCTAAATACAGCAGGATAATTGTCTCTCTTGACCAGCTGGTTATGCTGTGTTTGATGCACCCCAGGATGCGGTTTGCCCTCTTGGCTGCCAGGGCAGACTGCTGACTCATGTTGAGCCTGCTGTTGACCAGCACCCCCAGATCCCTTTCTGCAGGGTTGCTCTCCAGCCACTCCTCTCCCAATTTATACTTGTGCCTGGTGTTACTGCGTCCCAGGTGCAGAATCCGGCATTTGGACTTGTTAAATTACATCCCGTTAATCATAGCCCAATGTTCCAATCTATCTAGATCCCTCTGCAAGGCAACTTGTCCCTCGAGAGAGCCAACAGCACCTCCCAGTTTGGTATCATCAGCAAACTTGCTAATGGTGCATTCAACTCCTGCATCCAGATCATTGATAAATATATTGAACAGAACTGGCCCTAGAATTGAACCCTGTACAATTGCTTGCCTACTTAGAGTTAGACATGACTTTAGAAGATCAGTGAACGCAGGTTGATGTGACTGCAGAATGAACGGTGGCCCTTGTCCTTCACTGCAGTATGTCTTTCAGCCTGCCCTAGGTGCCTTCTCCCTTACCAGCTGTCCTGGTTTCAGCTGAGATGATAGAGTTAATTTTCTTTATAGTGGCTGGTATGGGGCTATGTTTTGTATTTGTGCTGAAAACAGTGTTGATAAGACAGGGATGTTTTAGTTGTTGCTAAGTAATGTTTGCACTAGTCAAGGACTTTTTGGCTTCCCCTGCTCTGCCAGGCACACGGGAAGTTGGGAGGGGGCACAGCCAAGACAGTTGATCCAAACTGACCAAAGGGCTATTCCATACCATATGATGTCATGCTCAGTATATAAAGCTGGGGGGAAGAAGAAGGAAGGGGGGGACGTTCGGAGTGATGGTGTTTGTCTTCCCAAGTAACTGTTATGTGTGATGGAGCCCTGCTTTCCTGGAGATGGCTGAACACCTGCCTGCCCATGGGA
Organism: Ciconia boyciana; assembly: GCF_034638445.1. Classification (NCBI taxonomy): domain Eukaryota; kingdom Metazoa; phylum Chordata; class Aves; order Ciconiiformes; family Ciconiidae; genus Ciconia; species Ciconia boyciana. The sequence continues at coordinate 14,385,063 of NC_132937.1, forward strand.
AGGAGTGAATGAATTCCTTGTTTTGCTTTGCTTGTGTGTGCAGCTTTTGCTTTACCTATTAAATTGTCTTTATCTCAACCCACGAGTTTTCTCACTTTTACTCTTCCGATTCTCTCCCCCATCCCTCTGTGGGGGGAGTGAGCGAGCGGCTGTGTGGTGCTTAGTTGCTGGCTGGGGTTAAACCACGACACCAGCACACAGAGCGTGAGTTCCTCTAGGAACTTCTTCCTAAGGTTGCAGTAACATGGTGACCATGCACTAAAGCTATGAGGAGTCAGGTTCTCAAAAAACTTCATATTGCTCAATACTTTGTGTTGCATGAGCTGATGCTCTCTTAAAATGGCTTCCAGATATCTCAGTGGTGGACCTACGACTCTTGTACTTCAAAGCAGGTCTGCTCCTTGCTCAAGTCCGTTTATGTTTCCCATCCTGGAGGGCTGGTCTCTGTCTTTAGCCAACAGTGGCTGCCTTTTCTTGCTCTGCCCAGTACTGGGATGGGAGGCAGGGTGATTGAGTGCCATGGAAAAATGCAATCGCAGGCCTAAAAATAGGTGCCCTGAGAATCACTTTAGAGCCAATCAAACCCAAAGAATTTGCGGTATGTCGCTACCACCTGTGTAATTCCAGTCTAAATCACTGGCTTCTGAGATGGGAAGGATTTCATTGTGTCTCTCCTGGGAAGGAAGGGGGAGTGTCAGTGACTCCCATCAGTGCACTTGTGATGGAGGAGAAGTAGCCTGGGGCTCTTACCATACAGGGATGTTCTCTTTTTCCTTTCCTTCTTTACTTCCCTGTTCTCCCCTTGTTCATGGTACCTGTTGCTTAGGCTTTTGTGCAATTAGGTGGTACAACTTCTGGAGATAGCTAGGTAGCTAGAGCAAAGCTAGATGTGCCACTGCTGGAATGGGCCTCTCCATGAGATTTCTACAAGTGTGGTGAACTTACTTTCATACCACAGCCTACTTCTCAAGGATTGCCAGCAGAAGCAAGATTTTTGTGTGTCAGGAGATTCTCTGATTCCATTTGATGTTGCAGGTGGGCTCCTATCATTCTTTCCTGTGTCCCATCCATGGATCTGAAGAACATACTGCATAAGAAAAATAAGTACAAGGGACATTTGGAAGCAAGATGCAAAACTGCAGAGCACAGCACAGGTACCCAAAGGCTGGATTCCTAAGCTCCCACCCTTCTCGCTCCCCTTCCTTCCCACCACTTTCCTCAATGTTTTTCCTTGTGCAAAGCTTGAGCTCAAATCAGTAGGTTGCAGTCTTTGGGTCAAGCCCTGGATAGAATTCAGGAGCAGAGCTATTAGGTCAACTCTTGGCTAAAAGTTGAACAGTAGAAAATTATTTTTCTGTGAAATAAAGTACATTCAACTTCTGAAATTACTCACTGTGCGAGATAGCTCATTAAGCTATTCTATACCACTGATAGTGCCAGGATAGATGCCTGGTACAATAGTGTAGCCTATTGCATAAAATGGATGTCAGAATCCAGCATATTTTAAATAATTAGTCAAAACCTGACTTTCAAATTCATGGCCCTGCTCTCATTTTCCATTCCAACCCTTATGCTTATCCTGGTACCAGGCTTGCTAGATGGCTGTTTCCCAATGTGGACCTGAGCAATTGAGGTCTGCTGTTGACATTGGCCATAACAGGTTGCAGGTGGGGAGCTCCATGGTGTGATTCAACATCTGACATTCAAATCAGTCACATGCAGCATCACCAGCTGAAGCAGCTCCTGATCTGCTTGTGATAAAGCGTTCCAGGCCACCAAAGGAGGTCCTTAATGGCCAGGATCCTCAGCTTGAAAAATGGGGACGTGGCTATTGCAATGCAGATTTAGGAGTGCACGTAGGTCCTTGCTGTTTTGTGCAACTGCTTGATTCATCCTGACCTGGCATTTGAGCCTTACTATGCTTCTTTGCATAGCACAACCACTGTGTGAGCATATAGTCTGAATCCCAGATGAGGTAAGATAAGGTTATGTTGGTGTGTGCTACATTCACAAAGTCTGATTAAGAAATGAGTGTTCACAGCAGTTGCTGAACAAATGCATTTGTACAGTCAGTTGTTTGTCCCAGGGGAAGTTCTATTTCTTACATAAATTTATGATTTTTGAGGCCAGTACAGGGGTCAGTTTGTCATGTTTTGAAGGGACAATCAGCTGTTTAAAGCATGTATTTGATATAAATAAAATCCTTTAGTTCAACAACCACCATAAATATGCTGAAGTTTATCAATGTATTTGCTAAACTGGTAGAAAACTTGCAACTGGAGCTCCCCCTACCCCTTTCTAGCCATGAGAATTTGTGGTTGCAAAAACAAATGGAGGACTTCTCCCAGGGAAAACAACGTTCTAGTGATGGTGACTATATTTCTAAAAATGTATTATGTGATTTACAGAGCTGCTTGTTGCACGTGTGTATACGGTGCTGATAGTCTGATGGCCATGCAGCCCATGAGCTGAGGCATCATTGGTTTTTGCAGGCTTCTCGGTAGTGTTCTCCAAGTTTTCCTTGTGCTGAGAAGGAGTAAACGAGATCCTTCTCCTCCCATTTCAGGTCTCAACACCTGGATGATAGAAGCACAATTATGCACATATAGGAATGTAGTTGCTAAATATGGTGGGACTCATCCGATCTCAACCCTAAGGGTACATGGCAGGAGTGCAGTTTAGCGCTAGAATAAGGAAAACTAGGTATGATTTTAAAGGACAGTTGGTCAACAACTGAGCAACCTGTCTTCTTCCTTGCCCTCCAGGGAGATGTCAGAGATGGTGATTGTACTGCTTGCAGTGTGCCTTAGGATGCAAACCCTTCCAGCCCACTGTCTCCCTATGGGCTAGGGATAAACCTGCTCATCTTCCTGTGGGACAGCCAAAAACCCACAAGTGCTAAAGCTTGCACCCTTCCTGAGGAATGGGGAAAGAAAGGCTTACTTCTCTCTTGTGAGACAGAATTATGCCACTGTCAGTACTCAGAGCTGGATTTGTGGTAGTTCCCTCTCACCTGTGCATGAATACTAAAGACAATCAGAGCAAATTATGCAGGACTCAGGGTCAGTCTGTGGTATAAGGCATGGCTATTCTTCTGGGTTTGACCTCTTTATTCCATTTTGTAGAAGTGCTTAAAACTCGTGAGTATGCACCCTTCAAAATAGCAGAGGTGCCTGTCAGGATGGTGTTACTCTGCTGTAATGCACTTGAGGTTTCAACAGCATGACCTGGACAAGCTGTTCCTCAGAGAAGTGGATTCTCTTGTTGTTTATTTTGGACCATATTTGGGCTTGGTCTTTGGTCTTACTCAGTGGCAAGCTCTCTGGCAGGTGGTGCGCACTGGTTATACCTGCTCTGTCACTACCTACAGCTCCTTTACTTGTCAGCTGGTGTGAGGTCTTCTGCAAGCTGAACAGCTGTGGGATGTTCATTGGACTGAATGCCCTGGGGCTGTTGCCTTCAGCCAAGCAGAGCATCAAGGGAAGGTCAGGATGTGCTATAGTATTTTCACAACCAGCAGATGTTCTTTGGGATGATCTAAAAGAGGCGAGACCTCAGTTTTATCCCTCAAGATGCTCTGAATTGCCACTATAACTGCTCTTACAGGGCTGTTCATGTGGACCACTGAGACTAGACTGTTCATAGCCGTCATTTGTCCCCATTAGCATTCTCAAAGCTGCCTCTGAAAAGGCCCAGCTGGTATTTGCAGAGGATATGAGTATCTCAGGTGTACTTCGTGCTCAGGAATGTGCCATATCCTCCATGACTGGACTGTGATAATGTGCAGCACCCATGAAACCTGTGTGTCCCTGCAGTCACATCATATGGCTGATCACAGGCAGACATGATGGCTGGAGATCCCACTTAGGAGGGCTCCAGCATCTCCTCCTACAAAGAAATGGGATTGGTGGTGGCCTGAGCTGTTCCCAAGGTCTTGCTGATGCCTGCCACTGGGCTGGCGGAGAGCAGCGAGGCTCTGCTTTGGGACAGCCAAGTGCCATACAGAAAACCAGTCTTGGATGAGGCCATCCACCACCTGAAGGCAAGGGATGGGAATACCTGGCAAATACAGTTTATGAACTGTGGGTTTGCAGTGTTCAGCAGCGCTTGTGATCTGGAGTTAATGTTTTGTTTGGTTTGGGGTTTTGTTTGTTTGGTTTTTTTTTCACTCATTTCAATGGGACCGGGGTCAGGGCTCCTGCATAGCTTTTTGGATGCCTGTTGGGACTTCAGGGTTCATAGAGGCTTATTGTCATCCGAGAGATGTATTTACGTTAGTGCTCAACTTAGTTTGCACAAGTTATGCAACCAATTCTGCAAATTTCCTTTCCACTCATTAGGGGTCTCAAGAAGTGGAAGTGAGGGTGACAAGTGGGTCTGGAGCGACAGCGCTGTTAGGAGCTGGGAGAGTGCATGGCAATGTTGCAAGCAACAGTCGTGAGGGGTCTGGTGCAAAATAAGGTGATAAAGGATTTTTAGTCATTGAAAAATTGTGTTGTACAAATCTGTTTTAAATTTTGTTGAGGAGGATTTTAGTACTTGAATCGGGAACAGGTAATACTTTTAACAACCCTTATAATGGCACTTATTTTAGTATTCATGTTATTTATGCTGCAATTCCCCTGTGTTAGTCCTTGCTTGTAGTTAATGCAAAATCTCGGGGTGGGGAGGAGGAGGAGGAAACATGTGGATGTGGCAAAGATAGAGAAATGTAAAGCTTAAAGGATTTTATAGATCTTCTCAGTACCACAAAGTTTCTCTGCTAAATCGTACTTAAAGCTTTAGGGATCAAAGAAAAACATGCTACAGCCAGCTCCTTCCAGCTGGCTCGCTCTGCTTGGGCAGTGACACATCCACCCAGAGTGGGATTTTTTGTGGGTTACACCTCTCAGAAGACTCGACTGTGGTATTGGTGTCTGGCTCAGATTTTCTCCATCCAGGGAAGACATGTCTGAGTTGTGGATTCAGCTCAGGCTCCTTGCAACATGCAGCCAGCTCTCAGCAAGCCTGTCACTTTTGGTATGATTTCAGTTTAACTGGGTTTCTTCTGAAACACTGGCTTACAGAAAGGATTTCCCTTTATGGTGCTGGTTATATTGCACCAAGCTCAACCTGGGTTGAGCAAAATTCAATACTGGTCTTGTAAAACAGCTTCCACTTGCCTCCAATTACAACAGAAGATAAACCACGCGGCAACAGGAAACACAAAACTCTCATAACTGGGTGAAGAAAAGCAAAAACAAGTACAAGCCACCAAGAAATGTGAAAAAAGAGAGGAATTTGCAGCTGAACACCATCCCCAGAAGGTGCAGGAGGACTGGGCAGTGGTGCCATGCATCTGGTGCAACTGACATCAGGCTCGCTGGAGCTGCACTTATGCAGTCCGGCAGCGTGCTCTGTCATTTGGGATGTGTGCATGCCTCGCCTCCCTCTGGCATCATCTGCAGCCTCTGACCCAGATTGGCTGCTGTGGAGTCAGCCCATATCTTACTAGAGGGAAACTTGAGACCCACCAAGCCCAAATGTCAAATGCTGCTTAGTCAGATGAATAGCAGCAGTCACCAGCAGCCAGCTCAGGCTCTTTCCACATTTCATCAGGGGCAGCATTTTGTGTCTAAGCTTTGTTTCTCAATGTAATGTGTTTTAAAAAAAAAAAAAAAAAATTGTGTGAGCTGGCAGTGTGCGTGGAAAACCGTCTGCCGTGTAAAAAAAAAAAAAAGTGGATGAGCTTCTTCCCCCTCCCTGCTCCTGCTCTGCTCCCTGCGCACCTTCCCCTGACAGCTAGATGCTAAATATGCAACCAATAAAGGGCAAAGTGCTTGCTTTCAAGCATTATATTGGGTTTTGCAGTGCAAGGCTCCAGCAATAAAAATGGGGGCTCCTTTCCAGGACTTCTCCTTCCCAGGTGTTAACCCTGCAGCCCCCCTTAGATCTCTAAATGTCTCCCGGTGGTGCTCACTCATCCAGGAAGGCTTTTTTGACAGCTGGGGGCTTGTATTACTGCTTGCATGATCCCTGGAGTACCCTGCACACACCTACGGTACCACACCGTAATTTTGGGGCGATGTTAGTGGGACACCCTTGCCTCCGGCACCCACCTAAAAGTGTGGGGGTCGTGCAGGGTGCTGCTGTCAGGAGGAGAAGCTGGTTTGGTCAGAGTCTGTTCTCTTCTGGGTTTGTGCATGCACACATGCACGCACACATTTGCTTGCATGCATGGTTATTACAGTGCAGAAGCCCCAAAAGGCAAAACACACTCAGGCTGGAGGATCCTGTGAAGTCACAGACAAATTTAAACTTGTTTTTTTGTTTTTTCTCCCCATTGGACTTTTTTCTGGATTTGACTATAACTTCTGGATTTGACTATAACTCCTGCATTTGAACTTCAGAGATGCTTGTTCAAATGCTTTCAGAGCATGCCTTTGCAGAGCAGTGCTGCTCTGGTAGGGGTCAGCAGTATCTAACAGTAAAAATATCCCAAGCAATTAACCTCAGCAGAGAGGCTGAGAGTGCAAACACCTTGCTGCTTCCATGCTTGCCTTTCCTTTTGAACCAAAGCAAATGGACACTGGTGTGCTTTCCTGGAGGATGCTGGGGGTGCTGCCAGCCAGCATGGCAGGTTGCTCCAGTTGGCTGCTGCGGCACCTCTGAGTCACCCTGACCTCCCCAAACCTCTGGACAACAGCAGCAGAGGACTAAAACACCCTTCCAGAATTACAGCCGTGATTTTTCCAGGGACTCCAGTGCGCTTTGGATTTGGGCCATGCATTCAGGAGTTGTGCTGAGGGTGAGATACCTCTGATTTAATTTCAGCCCCCTATTTAAGTTTGGCACTTGAGTGCTTTCTACAACCTCTGGGGAGAGAGCAAGGAAGAACTGCACATAGCAGCTATTTTAATCTGTGTTAAAAAAGAAGCCAAGATGACTCTCAGCCATTTAATTTTTAGATGGCTTATGTTAGGGGAAATTAATCCCTTCCTTTACATCTGCCACTTGCAGAATATAGATGCTAATGTCTGCTAAATACCTTCAGCTTCTCCTCTCTCCTTTGCAGGGGTGGGAACGTGGGGCGAGCTGTGCGCTTTGGAAATGTGAAATTCTAGAGTTAAAAATGAGCTTTCTGGAGGTTTTTCTGGTATCATGTCTGTCTTCTGCAGAGTTGTATGTTCCAGGATTTATTTATTTTCTTTTTCTACATATTATTCCAATGGGGTTAGTTTACTGCATGCTCTTGTTTTGTTTCTAAAACCTTGTAAGCGTGGAATATCAGCTCTTAATTCTGCAATCATGTGGCATCTCCCATTTAATAATGTCTGTCTTGCTTAAAGAAAAATGAGCATGGATGTTTGCAAACTCCAGTAAGTGTTTCCAGGGATAACGTCTCCCTGTAACTAGTGTTGCTCTTCTGTGGCCTCCCATTAGAAAGCAATTGGGAAAGGACAGAGGTTTGAGCAGAGCTGATACCCGCTCTAATGAGAGCAGTGACAGACACCGAAGTCGGTGCATTTGAGTAGGAGCAGTGGCAATATGTGATCTGTGTATTTTGGTATTTGAGCATTGGCATGGTTTGATCATTACAACTTACCTTCCCTACTATTCCTTAACATTTGGCCAAATCTCCTATCCAACTATCTCCTTGGAGAATCCCGAAACACTTTCACAGGGCAGAAAAACATCAGTGAGCAATGCATTTTCTACAAATTGAGGGCTAATCAGCGCATTCCCCTGGAAAATATCATACTAAAAGACAGAGATATTTTGTGCATCAACCCTGTCACTGGGAAGCTGAAATTTTGGGGCTACATCATGAAATCCCAGTAAGTTTATCAGCTTAAGCTAGCAGTGAGCATGGTATCTGTATTTAGCCTCCAGATCTAAGAGCAGCTGGGATATTTTTCTGCTCTGCAGTGTTCTTCTTGCCTTCAGTGACTGTTTATTAAAAAAAAAAAAAAGGCAGTGATTGGTGAAATCTAAGGGAGCTTTTACACAGAAAATAGTGTTGCAACTGGCAATGTAAATAACACGCTGTGTTTCTGGAAATTCAAGTACAAACTGCTTGCACAGAGCTGCCAAATGATGCATGAAGTCTCTCTTTGTTTCAAGAAATCAAGAGGAAATAAAAATATCTGGTTTATTGGAAGAAAAAATAATTAAGATGTGATAGAAAGAGGTTGCAAAAAATATCCAGCTCTATCATCTCTAAAAATGAAGCATTTTATATGTGTTAAGTATATACATGAAGTTGCATTCACAACTTTTTTTAGTATAAAAATACCTTCTTCATCTCTTCATGGAAGTGACAGATCTGTTGGCACAAACCTTATCAGCAGGTTCAGAAATGTGGACCAAGCTTTCCAAAAGGGATTACCCTTTCCCCAAAAAGCTTTTAAGTTCTTAAATAACATGATTTTTTTTTTTAAAGCACTCAGTAGCTCTAATAAATACTACATTTAATACTGCGAGGTGATTTTTGAAATAATTTTTATACAAGTACTTACAAATATGTGTGGCCTCTGATAACTGGTAGATGTGACTTCTTCAGTGTACTGGGATTCATTTACTCATGGCAAGGTTTTTCAAATAGTTTCTGAAATCTGATTATTTCTGTTGATAGTGAAATAAGTGGTCTTCAAGAAATTCTGAAATAATTTCAATAATATTTTAATTTATTTTGAAAATACTGTTCTTGAAGTCACTTCTTGGAGAATGGGGAGAATGATTTTTTTTTTTTTAAATTAAAATAATACAGACACAACCTATTTGATGCTGTGATCCCAGGAAACATCCAGGGACAACTACCCTGATGGCATATGACTGTCTTGTGTCTTTTGAATGAGGATTTTGCATACAGCAAATGTAGCTTCTACCGAGACAGGAAACACTGGGGAGTGTTCAGCATGAATAAATGGAAAAACGCTGTAGTGGTTTAGACCCAGCCGGCAATTAAGTACCACACAGCCGCTTGCTCACCCTCCCCCCACGGTGGGATGGGGGAGAGAATCAGAAGAGCAAAAGTAAGAAAACTTGTGGGTTGAGATAAGAACAGTTTAATAATTGGAACAACAACAACAAAATAATAAATTGAAATGAGAAGGAAAACAACAAGAGAGCGAGAGAGGAACAAAACCCAAGGGAAAAAAAACAAGTGATGCAACCACTCACCACCCGCCGACTGACGCCCAGCCAGTCCCCGAGCAGTGATCGCTACCCCCCGGCCAACTCCCTCCAGTTTCTATACTGAGCATGACACCATATGGTATGGAATAGCCCTTTGGCCAGTTTGGATCAACTATCCTGGCTGTGCCCCCTGCCAGCTTCTTGTGCACCTGGCAGAGCATGGGAAGCTGAAAAGTCCTTCCCCAGTGTAAACATTACTTACCAACAACTAAAACATCAGTGTGTTATCAATATTAATATCAATATGCCCAGGTTCTACCCTTTCTAATACATTCCAATTAGTCACCACCACTTTCCCTGTCTTTTGATATATACACACAGCTATCATTCCCTTGGTCCATGGGCCATCCCTCTAAAATGTCCGTTGAGGTCATTTAGTCCATGACCTTGGGCTCCATCTGTCATAACAGTCCTTCAGGGCAGGAGAGAGGGTGTGTGGGGTTGGATTGTTGCATGCTGAAGCCAGTTCTGGTTCCATCACTGCTGCACTTTGCTTGGTTTCATCGAAGTTCCTTCTTCATTAATCTGGGTGATTCTTACTGAAATACCATTGATATGGCATATAGCCACCATAAAAGAGATGACATACAGTATTATATAGCAATTACCATCATACCATTTAGTTCATTGGCTATTCTCACCCAAAATCAAATCCCCTTGAGGTACACAGCGGACTTCCCCATCCTTCTGCATTACTCACCAAGTGCACCCAGGTCCTTGAGCAAAAGCAATCCCACGAATGGGCTTGCCTTTGCTCGAGGCAGAAGTAACCCAGACTGTCTTCCCCAGCATGTTTTTTATGTGCACTACAGAGACTTTATCCCCTTCTACAGTGCGTAAAAGTTTTGATTGGGCAGGGCCAGCTCGATTGACAGATCCCCTAGTGTTGACTAACCAGGTGGCCTTTGCTAAATGTGTATCCCAATGTTTGAATGTCCCACCACCCCTTGCTCACAGTGTAGTCTTTAACAGCCCATTGTATCGTTCAATTTTCCCGGAGGCTGGTGCATGATAGGGGATGTGATATACCCACTCAATGCCATGCTCTTTGGCCCAGGTGTCTATGAGGTTGTTTTGGAAATGAGTCCCGTTGTCTGACTCCATTCTTTCTGGGGTTCCATGTTGCTATAGGACTTGCTTTTCAAGGCCCAGGAGAGTGTTCAAGGCAGTGGCATGGGGCACAGGATATGTTTCCAGCCATCTGGTGGTTGCTTCCACCATTGTAAGCACATAGCGCTTGCCTTGGCAGGTTTGTGGGAGTGTGATATAATCGATCTGCCAGGCCTCCCCATATTTATATTTCAGCCATCGCCCTCCGTACCAGAGAGGCTTTAACTGCTTGGCTTGTTTAATTGCAGCGCATGTCTCACATTCATGGATAACCTGTGCAATAGCGTCCATGGTCAAGTCCACCCCTCGATCACGAGCCCATCTCTATGTTGCATCTCTTCCTTGATGGCCTGAGGGGTCATGGGCCCACAGAGCTATAAAGAATTCACCCTTATGTTGCCAGTCCAGATCCACCTGAGCCACTTCAGTCTTAGCAGCCTGATCCACCTGCTGGTTGTTTTGATGTTCCTCAGTGGCCTGACTCTTGGGTACGTGAGCATCTACGTGACATACTTTGACAAGCAGGTTCTCTACCTGGGCAGCAATGTTTTGCCACAATGCTGCAGCCCAGATGGGTTTGTCTCTGCGCTGACAAGTGCTCTGCTTCCATTGCTGTAACCACCCCCACAGGGCATTTGCCACCATCCATGAGTCAGTATAGAGACAGAGCACTGGCCACTTTTCTCATTCAGCAATGTCTAAAGCCAGCTGGATGGCCTTTACTTCTGCAAATTGGCTCAATTCACCTTATCTTTCAGCAGTTTCTACAACTTGTCATATAGGACTCCATACAGCAGCTTTCCATCTCCGATGCTTTCCTACAATACGACAGGACCCATCAGTGAACAGGGCATATTGCTTCTCATTTTCTGGTAGTTGATTGTACAGTGGGGCCTCCTCAGCACGCGTCACCTCCTCCTCTGGTGATATTCCAAAATCTTTGCCTTCTGGCCAGTCCATAATTACTTCCAAGATTCCTGGGCGATTGGGGTTTCCTATTCGAGCCCATTGTGTGATCAGCGCAACCCACTTACTCCACGTAGCATCAGTTGCATGATGCGTAGAGGGGACCCTCCCTTTGAACATCCAGCCCTGCACCGGCAGCCGGGGTGCCAGGAGGAGCTGTGCTTCAGTACCAATCACTTCTGAAGCAGCTCGAACCCCTTCATATGCTGCCAATATCTCTTTTTCAGTTGGAGTATAGCGAGCCTCGGATCCTCTGTATCCCCGACTCCAAAACCCTAGGGGTCGACGTCGAGTCTCCCCTGGTGCTTTCTGCCAGAGGCTCCAGGTAGGGCCATTCTCCCCGGCTGCAGTGTAGAGCACATCCTTTACATCTGGCCCTGCCCGGACTGGCCCAAGGGCTACTGCATGAACTATCTCCCATTTAATTTGTTCAAAGGCTTGTCGTTGCTCAGGGCCCCATTGGAAATCGTTCTTCTTCCGGGTCACTTGGTAGAGAGGGCTTACAGTCAGACTGTAATTTGGAATATGCATTCTCCAAAAATCCACAATGCCTAAGAAAGCTTGTGTTTCCTTTGTGCTAGTTGGTGGAGACATGGCTGTTATTTTGTTAATCACATCCATTGGGATCTGATGACGTCCATCGTGCCATTTTATTCCTAAAAACTGGATCTCCTGTGCAGGTCCCTTGACCTTACTTTGTTTTATGGCAAAACCGGCTTTCAGGAGGATTTGGACTATTTTCTTCCCTTTCTCAAAAACTTCTTCTGCTGTATTGCCCCACACGATAATGGCATCAATGTATTGCAGATGTTCTGGAGCTTCACCCTGTTCCAGTGCCATCTGGATCAGTCCATGGCAAATGGTAGGGCTGTGTTTCCACCCCTGGGGCAGTCGATTCCAGGTGTACTGAACACCCCTCCAAGTGAAAGCAAACTGTGGCCTGCACTCTGCTGCCAAAGGGACTGAGAAAAATGCATTAGCAATATCGCTTGTAGCATACCACTTGGCTGCTTTTGACTCCAGTTCGTATTGAAGTTCCAGCATGTCCGGCATGGCAGCACTCAGAGGCGGCATGACTTCATTCAGGCCACGATAGTCTACTGTCAGTCTCCACCCTCCATTAGACTTTTGCACTGGCCATATAGGACTGTTAAAAGGTGAACGAGTCTTACTGATCACTCCTGGGCTCTTCAGTCGACAAATCAGCTTATGGATGGGAATGAGGGAGTCTCGGTTGGTACGATATTGCCTCTGGTGCACTGTTGTGGTAGCAATTGGCACCTGTTGTTCTTTGACCCTCAGCAACCCCACAACAGAAGGGTCCTCTGAGAGACCAGGCAAGGTGGACAGCTGTTTAATTTCCTCCATCTCCAAGGCAGCTATACCAAAAGCCCACCGGTACCCTTTTGGGTCCTTGGAATACCCTCTCCTGAGGTAGTCTATGCCAAGGATGCACGGAGCCTCTGGGCCAGTCACAATGGGGTGCTTTTGCCACTCATTCCCAGTTAGGCTCACTTTGGCCTCCAATACAGTTAGCTGTTGGGATCCCCCTGTCACTGCAGAAATACAGATGGGTTCTGTCCCTGTATAGCTTGATGGCATTAGGGGACACTGTGTACCAGTGTCTACTAGAGCTTTATACTCCTGTGGGTCTGATGTGCCAGGCCATCGAATCCACACAGTCCAGCGTCCTGGTTTCGGCTGGGATAGAGTTAATTTTCTTCCTAGTAGCTGGTATAGTGCTGTGCTTTGGATTTTAGTATGAGAATAATATTGATAACACACTGATGTTTTGGCTGTCGCTAAGCGGTGTTTACACTGGTCAAGGACTTTTTTTTTCCTCAGCTCCCCATGCTCTGCCAGGTGCACAAGAAGCTGGCAGGGGGCACAGCCAGGATAGTTGATCCAAACTGACCAAAGGGCTATTCCATACCATATGATGTCATGCCCAGTATATAAACTGGGGGGAGCTGGCCAGGGGGCAGCAATCGCTGCTGGCTGGGCGTTGGTTGGCAGGTGGTGAGCGGTTGTATGTTTTTTTGGTTTTTTTTCTGTCCCCTTTTTTTTCCCTCCCCTGGGTTTTGTTCCTCTCTCTCTCTCGTTGTTTTCCTTCTCATTACAATTCATTATTATTATTACTATTATTTTGTTACAATTATTAAACTGTTCTTATCTCAACCCACGAGTTTTCTTACTTTTGCTCTTCCAATTCTCTCCCCCATCCCACTGGCGGGGAGTGAGCGAGCGGCTGCGTGGTGCTTAGCTGCCGGCTGGGGCTAAACCACGACATCCAGTAAACCCGGTTGTCCCTTTCCTCCACCTGGCTGGAGGCAGGGCCCCTCTAGTCCTGGTCATAGTATTCATTACCCATTTCTTGTACATACGAGTCAGGAGCTCCTTCATTAAAATCAGGAGTAAGATCAGCCCTTTTACTCTGTCTGGGAAAGTGTCCACTGGAAACCAGAGCATCAATTTTCCTGGAAGAACCCCCTTTGGTGATTGTTTTTCCTTGCAACTCATGTACCCGCACCTCTAGGGTCGAGGTAGGTTTTCCATCCCACTTCCTCATGTCCTCTCTGTGGTCACGCAAGTAAAACCATAGGGTGCCCCGTGGTGTGTACCCTCTATATCCTCTCTCTTGAGCAGAGGAACGCTGACTCCTCATAGCTGAGATAACTGTCTGTACAGGTGGGGAGTAGGACATATCCTCTTTGAGTTGCTAGACCTCCCGGGACAGTTTCTCCACAGCCAAGACAAGGGAGGAAGAGATACTTTCTTCGTATTCCTGGAGCTGGCTAGCCGCTTCATCCACTGTTGGACCCTCTCCGTCTTTCCAGTTCAGTATTGCCAATGAGTTGGCACACGATGATGGTGCGCTCCGTACCAACTTCCGCCACATGGGTTGTGTGCACTGGACCTTGTCTGGATCTTTGGATAACTGCTCGTCGTCCAGGTCACCATAAATCACCTCCAGCACGGCTAATTCCCTCGGGTACTGGATCCCTTTCTCCATGGTGGTCCATTTCCCGGGGCGATATACAACATCTTCCTTGAAGGGATAGCTTTCCTTCATAGCTGACAGGAGTCGCCTCCAGAGGCTGAGGACTTGTGCCCCTTTCCCAATCGCTTTGTCAATGCCCCCTTCCCTAGAAAGGGATCCCAGCTGTTTGGCTTCCTTACCCTCCAATTCCAGGCTACTGGCCCTGTTATCCCAGCATCGGAGCAGCCAGGTGACAATGTGCTCGCCTGGACGATGGCTGAAATCTTTTCGCATATCTCGCAGCTCACTCAGGGATAGGGATCAGGTGGTTTCCATCTCATCCCCAAGTTCTTCCTCTTCCTCTCCTTGTGATGGCCCTGCTCTTTCATCTTCCCTTTCTAAACGAGCTGACTTTTGCTTCCAAGATTTCTTCTTGTGAATAGGGGTGACCGATACTGACACAGGTTGGTTCCCTGGTTCAGCCGCATTATCTGTCGCAGCGGGGCTAGGGTGACCACAGTGCCTGTCGCAGGGAGGGCTGGAGTAGCCATTGTGCTTGTCGCAGTGGGGGCCGGAGTAGCCATGGTGTCTGTCGTTTTGTCACCAGATCCTTGAGGGTTCTGACAGTGTTGAACAGGGCTCGGTAGGCATGGGCCAGGCCCCAGCACATTGCAGTGATTTGTGTGTCTCTGGAATTGCCAGGGTGACAGCATACTTTTTCCAAATAGTCTACTAATTTTTCAGGATTCTGCACTTGTTCAGGGGTGAAGTTCCAAAACACTGGAGGTGCCCACCGTCCTAGGCATTCGCCCATGCTATCTCACACACCCTGCCACTCATAACTATCCGGCCTTGGGGCAGATCTCTGGATGATATTCTTAAATTGCTTACTAACCTTGGACAAGATCGAAACAATATTCCCAAGCAATACCAATAGATGTATCTTAACTACCCAAGGATGTTCAAGATACTGAAAAGTTATTGTAACGAAGGAGGAAACATTGTAGAAGAAGGTAGCAAAGGTGCCATTCTGCATTTCCTCCATAAAAAACCTCTCAGAGGAAGAAGTATAATTGCGAATTGTCTCCATGAGGTGGTATCCAACGTACAGTAATGGCTTCGGTACAAAACTCAGATACCAAAGTAAACCCAAGGTCACTGTTTTAATAACAAATCTCCCAGGCAAAACATCACTAATCACTGCAGAGCACAGCAAACTGCAAAAACCAACACTGGTCTTGAACATGTACAGCAAAAATATGAGCATGGTGCAGATCAGGTAAACCAATATCGAGAACAGATGAATCAATATCACGTCCCACAACTACTAACAGATCTAAATTCCTTAATACGCTCTGGTTAATCTGTTATTATCTGAAACCCTTCGTGCCCCACGTTGGGCGCCAAAAAGGACTGTCGTTGTTTAGCCCCAGTCAGCAACTAAGCACCACACAGCAAAATATATCTGTTGTAATAATAATAATAATAATAATAATAAATTGTAATGAAAAGGAAAACAACAAAAGAGAGAGAGAGGAACAAAACTCGGGCGGGGGGGGGGGGCGGGGGAAGCGATGCAACAGCTCACCACCCACCGACTGATGTCCAGCCAGTCCCAGAGCAGCGATTGCTGCCCCCTGGCCAACTCCCCCAGTTTCTGTACTGAGCATGACGTCATATGGTATGGAATAGCCCTTTGGCCAGTTTGGATCAACTATCCTGGCTGTGCCCCCTGCCAGCTTCTTGTGCACCTGGCAGAGCATGGGAAGCTGAAAAGTCCTTGCCCAGTGTAAACACCGCTTAGCAACAACCAAAACATCAGTGTGTTATCAATATTATTCTCATACTAAAATCCAAAACACAGCCCTATACCAGCTACTAGGAAGAAAATTAACTCTATCCCAGCTGAAACCAGGACACACATGAAGGAAAAATAAGTCGTTCCTTTTTCCATAGGTCCTCCAACAGGAAATCTGCACATTTCTTGGCATCACTGCCATCCAATGCTTGTTCCTGTGGCTTGGCTTCTTCTGATGTCTCCGCTACCAGGAGGTGTGGAGCATAACGCTGATGGGAAAGGGATAAACTTGTGTGGCTTTGAATGGTGCTAGTGAGGGAAGAGTGATAAAGTCTGAGGTAGTACTAAGAAATTAAATTTTTAAATTGAGGGGAGGACAGAGGAAAATTGAGCTCTGATTACTGACACACAAGGATGGTTGAGTTTTACCTAAGAGCAAGAAGCCAAGTAACCAGGCCTGTGGCATTCTCAAGTATGAGCACTTGGAGATGAGAGAGGCAGTGATGAATAAAGAGGAGGGAAGGAAAATGTCTTAGATAGTTAGAAGCAAATTGGAGTAGCAGTGTCTGCATTTCAGTATGGAGTCCCCTTGCTAGGAGCATCACAAATGTTAGTCTGCAAAGCAAAAATCTCCAGCAGTCCAGCAAATGAGGGGGAGAGGAGCTGGGAGATGCTGAATGCAGAAATGGGGTGGGTAACCTTTCATTTATGTATTGCAAAGGTGCAGTACTCGAGAAAAAAGCTTGAGTCAGCAACTTTATCATAGATACTTCCATAACACTGGTATGAAGAAGAGTCTTGCAATGGAGTCTAGAATAAGTACAAGAAAGCTGAGCTGATCCCAGATGCCTTGTGCTTAGGTTTGTGTCACCAGAGCCATATTTTTGTGTGAAGGAAAGGATTAGAGAGTTACAGCCAGAGGGAAATGATATAAAGACCCATAGCAGTGTTGTGCTTGTTGCCCTGCTCCGGTCTCACCAGGTTGTGAGTGTGCTCTAGCAGTGATGACTCAGGGACTGTCAGCTGAGATAAAAGCTGGGCCTAAACAAGATTTCCCAACTAAAACAAATTCAAATCACAGATAAATAGGTAATTGAGTGCCAATCCCTGAAACTCAGTCTGTAAACTGAGAGTCATTCTGGGCTCTTTCCTGTTTGCTCATTAACAAGAATAATCCCACAGATGGGTCTTCATCGCTGCCTCTGGTGAGGTATGAACGCCAGAGGCAAATGAGCCCATGAATAATACAGGAATGAAACTTAGCACCAATTCCTCCCCATCAGTACAGTTACACATTGCAGTCGTATCATTGAAGTAAGAAGTTGCTGCTTGTACCGAGAAACCTTTTTTTTCTAATCATATCCAAATTTTAGCACATGGGCTTGCTCTAACATTGGGGCAGAGCTGAACCTCATTAGTTTCAGAAAGTGCTTTGAGACAGCCAAAACCAGGGCTGCAATAACGGTGTGCTTACAGCTTTCTTCATTTTGGATCAGGATCTAAACTGTTTAATTCCTGCTGTCTCTAACCCACTGCATAAAATGTGCATCACGTTCTTGGAAGCGGGCTCTATTCATGCAGGAAAGTAGGGAATAAGTATGTAAATATATATCCAATTTAGAAAATGCTATGTAAAAGTACCTGAAGTGGGAGAACCTCGTGGCTGAGACCAGACGCCATCTACAATGGGCTGTAATCTCATGTAGCTGCATTTATGGGCCTATCCAGCTGCTTGCTAGCAGTAGTTATGGGCTAACTCCTTTTGGATCTACTAACCACTCTTAAGATGTGTTTGGTCTTGCCAAAGTCTTTTTAGGGCTTGATTGTATCACAGGATGGCAGGGTATGCGAAGTAAGCTTCAGCATGGGCTATGACTTGCACCCATCATACCTTACACCAGTTGAACCTGCTTGTGCACCCCTCCTGCCCGGGGCCAGTCAGGGACTGACGGAGGCATATTCCCACATAAGGCAACACGGGTTGCTGGAGCATTGCTATTGCGATGGAGGAGCTCCAGGCTACGTCAGGAATCCTCCTCTTCAGCGGCTGAAAATACCGACGTTATTTTCTTGATGACAGCTGATTTCCTAGTTTAAATTTAGGGATTGAGATCACCGTGGGCAATGGGTGGATTTTTTTTTTTTAATGCAGCTGCAGGGAAAAAGGCTGTGCTCTGCACTTTCCCTAGAGAACTTTACTTTGCAGAGATGTTTTTAAATAATGTAGGTTTTATTCTGCACTCCACCAAAACTATTAGTCTTTCTGGTGTTAATAAGTGTTGATAAGATGAGGAACCCCAAGAGAGAGATCAGTCAGCGCTCTCTGACTATGAGATTTCTGTGATTCACTTGCCATCAACTGATACCTTCCCATTCGTGAGCATTGCAACTTACGGATCTGAGGGAGAACCTCTGCCCAGAGAGGTTGTACAGCCTCCATCCTTGGAGACTTTTGTGACTCAGCTGGCAAAGCCCTGAGCAACCTGGTGTGACTTCATAGCTGACCTTGCTTTGAGTAGGGGTTAGGGCTGGAAACCTCCTGAGGCCCATTCCAACCTGAATCATCCTATGACCCTAATGTTGAGGTTGCTAGACAAGCTTGGTAATTAGCTCTGGGTCTTTCCCTGGTGAACAGTTGCTCATTTCAAATTTGTATGATTTGGAAACTAGCTTTCTATTTCTTGTATGTTGCCCAAAAGAGGAAAAACCCACGTTCCTGTGAGCGTTGCAACTAGGAAGCCTGATTTCCTTTGGTTTTGTGTCTTGAGGTTGATTGACTTTGGCGTTTAAGAAAGTATGAACTCTGATTGAAAGCTTTCTGGTGGACAAGACTCTCTGGTGTGTGTTTCTCCAATATTTAATAGGATATGGACCCATAGATTGATTCTTACTCTGAGTGAATACTTACAGGGTCTTTCTCTCTCTCTCTCTGTTCTCCCCGACACAAACTTTCAGAAACCTTGTAGAGAAACTAATTCTTTGAGATCACTCCTTCTTTGTCCAATTTGCTTAAAAACTTGCCAACATGAGGCATGGTGGAGGGAGAGGGATCCTAAACTGCTCATCTACATTCACACAGAAAGAGGAGCTGCAGATGAACCCTGTATCTTTTGGGCCCTTTTATGTCCTCAGTTTAGGATATAATAGACATTGGCCTCTTTGAAAATGTGACCCTTATTCAGGTTTGTATGTGAGAGCTGATATCTGCGAATATCTGGTGTTGTATTTCTTTTGGTCAAGAAAACAAGTCATAATATGGCCTGTGACTGTACAAAAGTGGTATGGACCTTCTTGATCAAGGACAAGATCAAAAAGAAAGTGAAGTGCTTTGTACGAGGCTCTGGGTGCCCTTTAGCCTCTGATCCTCCTCCCCCTATGTCTCCTCCTCTTCCTTTTTTCTTTCCTTTGCTTTCTTTGTTGCCTTTTAGCCCTAGTATTTGCTACTAAAAGCAAAAAATAACGATGTGCAGTGCTACAGGGGCTGTGTAGAACAAAATCCCACCCTGCTTTTCCTTTTGGTGGCTTCACTCAACTGCTTTCTGCCATGGGATAGTGTTGCAATAGACTCTTAGTCACTAAAACACCGTGGCATGAAGGCCTGTGGTCTGTCTTGGAGCTCCCTTCCTGCATGTACGAAAGATTTCCATGTCCCTCAGTCAAACCTTGTTTTTTGTTTGGTTGGGTTTTTTTTTTTTTTTTATTGACTAGGTTGACTAAAACATGGGACAAGTCCTGGGTTTCAAGTGACAGGGTTCTGTGAATGGGGGTCTGAATGCCCTGCTCCTGGGTCCATGAAGCCCCAGCATGAACCTGATAGTAGCAGTCAGTGTCTGGAAAAAGTGTTTTACCATTGACAGGAAAGACGGTGAATGAGGCTTCTCTGACCCTTTTCTCCCATCTCAGACACCAGGAGGTATCTAAACATCAGCTCAGTGCCCCAAAGCATGATGAGATAATGAAGTCCCATGAGTAGTGCTACCTTCTTGTGAAGGTTTTCAGTCCATTGACAACTAGTGTCACCACACTGTGTAAAGGTAAAGGACAAAGGAACATCAGGAAAACAAGGACAAGGAGCAACAGGAGTCGTTAGGGTCTGGAGGTACTGCCAGCCTGCACTGTGGGGTGTTGTGCTGTGTTCAGGATCCCTAAGCCAGCTGAGTGACAGTAATCTGGTAGCAAGAAGAGATGGCATGAAAACCCTGTGCCTCCTGGAAAGGATAAAGGGCATTCTTGCCCTGCAAAATATCACGTTTGATTTGTCTTATTTTAGGCAGTCAGGTTTCTCTGCTGAGACGGAGGAATGCAGCTTGTTCCACACAGAAACGTGGGCTGGTTACGCTCTGGCTTCTGCCACTCAAGGAAGGGCCATACCTGCTGATGGGTGTGAGAGTTTGAACAGTAACCTGCCCCATTTACATATATTAAAATAAGTATTTTAACAAAGAACACTGTGTTCTGGCTAATTCTCTGTTCAGTGCCCTGGTCAGCTCTGAAATGCCATCAAGGATAAGATTGGCCTTGCCAGGGAGAGGTCACAACTACAAAGAGGCAGAGGCAAGGGAGAAGGAGCAAGCACAACAGGATTTTTCTGAGTGCTGTAGATCAATGGGTTGGTCCCTCCACGCTTCCCACACTTTTTGTTTCATTCCCAAAGGAAATATGGTGCAGGAGGGTGGTGTGAGGCGAACGACATGGCCTGAAACAGCAGTGGTGTGAGCAGGACTCCCTGCGGTTGTGCTCCACCTGCTGCAAACCAGCAGAGAAAGCTCTCAGCGGAGAAGAAAAAGCCACATTTATTTTATATGTTATAATTACATTGCAATGATACCTGGGTCTCACATGTGGCATTAGTTTCACTGAGAGACTTCAAAGCACTGCTAGTGCTGCTGGGCTCCTGTAGCAGGTAGGGAAACTGAGGCACGCAGCTTTGGTCCTCACTCGAGGTGAAGAAATGACTCTGTGCTAGAGATGGAGACAGATTTTGCCGCTCTCATGCTGGTCAGCCCTAGAGAGCAGCCCAGGTACTGAGAGAGCCAAAGCAGTTGTCCTGCTCCGGCGTGTGACCCACCAAAAAGCCAAGGTGCCTAAGTGGGATTTAGATGGAGTTCAGACCTGAACTTTAAGATGTTAAATCCCCCACAGCCTGCTGCCTAGTGCTGTCTTCTGCGTCCTTGCCGTCCATCCCACCTTGCTTCAGGCAGGGCCCCTGCTCAAGTGCATGGGGATTCCTGGAGCCCCTTCGGGGTATTTAAAATAGAGGCCATGACAAAGCTCTGTCTCCAGACTGGGTTTGCAGGAAGCTTTTTGTGCCTGGCAGCAAGCCCAGGCTAAGATCTGAGTGCCTCCGAGCTAAACCCAGTGTAACTCTTGCTTTTTCCTGGGCTGAACTTGCACTCGAGCTGGATTTTTCCCTTGGTTTTATGGGCTTGCTCAAATTTTATTGTGAACATAATGACTGGAAAACAGCAGTCACCAAGGTCTCTTGGAGCAGGTGGTGGCTCTTCAAAGAGGCCAGGAATCAGCCACACCTGCGGAGCAAATAAACATATGGGTTACAGAACAAGGGTGCAGGTGATGGGGGAGATAAAAGGGCCCATCCAGCATCTCCTACGTGGGGTGGGTTTGGCTCTTCCAACCTGAATCCCATCAAAGTTTGCTAAGGTTTTTCCTAGGAAAACGGATGACTGGTCTGAGTCAACAGGGAGACCTGAGGCCAGATGGCACAGGTCCTAAGCCTCTGAGCTGGAAGATCTATACCTGCTGCTGTCCTGACAAAGAAACCATCTGTATGTCTCGCTGCTAGCTTGATTGCTGCTTCTAAATTTGATCCTGGTGCATGGAAAAACTTGTCATCTAATAAAGCAGCCGGCTGGAGAAGCTAGTTGGCAGGCTGCAGTGGGTAGCGGTGTCCAGTGTGCATCATGTTTTGGCATGTCCATCTCTGTTTCTAGCCGCCTTGGAAGATTTCCCAAGATATTAACTCTTTATGAAAAAAGAAAAAACAAAAACAAAAAACAACAAACCAATGCCTCTGTTGCAGCACATCATTCCATCACCATCTCCCTGCGGTTAACTGGAGTGGAGGGGCTGGCGCAGGCAAACAGCTGTACCTCATGGTAACGCAGCACACTCACTCTGGATTTCACCCAGCCTGTGCTTTCCTGCTCAGCGATGATTATCCCTCTTGGTCTTCTATGAACACCCTTAAATAGAGATGATCTGACAGCAAAAGTACTGGAGCAGGCTTCTAGGAAAGTCTGCCGTGCACGCTGCCTTGGGGAGCCCCATAGGCTTACAGGGCAGGCATCCTCGAGCGCTGGAAAGCCTGACATCAACTGAGGTATCTATGTGCCTCAGGCTTTCTAAAAAGTATAAAGTGATATATTTTTCTACTTTATAGCTGATGCAGCTCATTGAACAGTTTATCTCGCAGGTGAATTACAGCAAAGCAAAGCCATGACATGGATTCAGTGAATCCAGATGTTAGCACTGGCAATCACTGATTAGGTTTGGGGTTTTTTGAGGCTTGTATGGCAGCTGGAGGCTGGGAACTTATTTTATTGCTAGGTTGGCTTTGCACCTCTTTTCCTCTTGTATTACCTCCTGAGAAAGCAGTTAGACAGCAAGTTTCAGGAGCTGCCCTGCTGCATCTCCTGCTCAGCACGGGATGACGGCAATTGGGGGACGTTGGCTGGGGTTCAAGGCTCTGAAATGTGTGATGGATGTGGTACAGCGATGTCTCCCAGCATTGCCCAACTGCTAACCACACACAGATCACTGCAATCACAACAATTTGTAGGCATGTTTGACTTCTCTTTGTCATCCAACCTTACAGTTTAACAGGAGAACGGGACTGACCTTAGTGTCATGATGACCAAATAAGTATGTTTGTTTCTATTTAAGGCTGTGGGTTTTTTAAGTCTTTTAACAGACGAGATCTGCTAATCTGTGGTAATTAAGGATTTTCTCTAGTTCATGAGTATGTTGGAAAAATATCCATGTGCATATGATTTAGCTCCACTGACATCTCAAATAATTTAATGTGTTTTTTAATGCTGTTTGTTGAATGAAGCAGGTGTTTGCAAAGGATGTCAACATTGGA
Organism: Ciconia boyciana; assembly: GCF_034638445.1. Taxonomy (NCBI): domain Eukaryota; kingdom Metazoa; phylum Chordata; class Aves; order Ciconiiformes; family Ciconiidae; genus Ciconia; species Ciconia boyciana. The sequence continues at coordinate 14,408,196 of NC_132937.1, forward strand.
TTGGAGTTTGCCAACATTGACGTGGTCACAGCTCACTGGGAAGCCAAATATGTTGTGCAAAGACGGAATGGAAAAAATGGCGATGTGAGTGATCTTTCCTATGTGATAGGAAGTCTATAGTATTGCGAGTGGGCTATCGTGTCCAAAGTGGATAGCTAGAGAAGAGACATCCTTTCATTCTCCATACATCCATCCATCCTTGGGACTTTCCACTCCTCTTTGACCCCTGGTACCAGCTTCCTTGCAGAGAAGGGAGGAAAAATACTCAGTAAAGATGTTTGCTCTGGGAAAAAATGTATTGGTAACTAGAGTAATCAGCATGATACACCAGGATGCTGAAGGCTTTTGAGAAGTGTGTAAAACAAAAGTTATGTTTTTAAAGTAAGATTTTAGTGTGCTTCAGAGTTCAACAGTGCTTTTTATTCAGCCTTCCAGTATGCTTGGAATAAATTGGGGGGGGAATAAGTGCCTATCAAAAAAAGGAGGGTTACCTAATATAATCTAACATAGTCTTATTTAGGGAACACCCTGGGGATGTGTAATTGGACGGTAAAATAACCATGTATATAATGTTATGGTAGGCTGTCAGCAAGTGGCTACGTTCCACACAGACATCCAAGAGGTTTTCTTTAATGTGCAAGCCAATGCTCAGTTTGGGGAGGACAAGCCGTGGTGATGTTAGCTTTTTATTATGTCCTGTTCTGCAGAGAAGCGCTGTGCCTTGGAGAAGCAATTTATGAATGCCTTTACTTCTCACATGTCTGCTTTGCTCTGAGTTTTCTAATAAGGCAGTTTAACTGTTGTAAATGTGTTACTGAAATGACCTGGTCCAGATTTTGGGGCTGATTTCTGCTCCACTGGAATGGTAACCTGGGAGGTTACCTGAAGAGCAGCCCTGGTCCTGGTGGGAGATATTCCATATAGTGCTATGAATGCAGATGTATAAATAAACATGCACAAAGGAGACACCCCTCTAGGCTCATGTACATGGTGAACTTGAAAAACAGATGTGTGTTAAGAAGGTCAAATCTATATGACTCTATATGCCCCCCTGTGAATTGTTTCCTCTTTAACAGCTAAGCCCATCACCTGTGTTCAGGGTTTGAATTTGACACCTCTGCCAAGTTTGACATTTCCTGGCTCTTTTTAACCAGGAAACTTCTCCTTTCTGTTTTTTTCTGGGCTATGAGAGATATGTGATGGTATTCATGAGCCTTTAATCCGCTCCGTGGCTTATGTGTGCAAAACACTGCCCGTGAGCCTGACCTGGGATCCTCTGTCCATCTGCAGCTCTGGGAGAGGCAGAAGAGCAGGAACTTGAGAGATCTTTGCACAATGCAGCAAGTCAGTAAGTTTTAATATTGCAGGAACCCTGGCTCACCTTAAATTGCCAGTGCTGAACTGTACAGCATCTGTATGTATCAGCTTTCTTCTTTGAGTCACTTGCAAAGCCCATATTTGACTCTAGAAATGTTTCTAAAATTCATTCATCTCTAGCTGTACTGCATTTATCTCCAGGTCAGACACCAGCTCCTAAGTGGGATCTGATACTGATTCAAAACAGATTGAGGCTTTTCATCAAAATCCTTTTCTTTAAGTGCACTGTGGCAAATCTGTATTTTTAATACATTTGAGGAGAAAAATAACTTATTTTTAGTCTTGCAGAGAGTCTTACTCTAAAACACGTTGGCTGCAAAAGTAGGAAGTGTGTCTGTACCAAAGGGGAATTTCTGTGAGGGTTTCCTGCTGAAGAGGTCAATATTTATTGTCAGGCTGCTCGAGGATGAATGAATGAGTATAAAATCGTGTGATACCAGTATCTGGGGTTACTTCAAGTCAGTGAACTTCAGTTGCAGCATGGGTAACACCTCAGGCCCTCTCTTCCAATAGGAAAAGGAGTTTTACAGGACGAAATCAGGGGAGTTTGTTGACCAATGAATGTTTGCTCTGGGAGTGAGTCACATTCATAGTTTCAAGTTTGTGGTCTGGCAGATCCTGAGAGATGATTAAACCCACATAAAAGACCATTATTAATACAGTTTCTACAGTTCTGCACCCGTGTCAGTTTGTGCAGATGGGGCAGGGGAAGAAGTATAGAGGGGGGAAAAAAATTACTTAACCATGCTGGAAGCATGAGTCGCTGCTATCCTGGGTGAAGTACAATCCTGTAAATGCTCTGAGGGCTCCGCATACCTGCTGGCATGCTTATCACAAAATTCCTGTCTGGGACAAAGATGGAACCTTTGGGAGTCGCAGAGCAATTGGCCCAGAGGATTTTTAGCTGTGGCATTTATCTGAGGTTGCTTTGAAGCAGGTTTCCACCTCCTGCTCTGGGCTGCTCCCCAGTGTCCTGCCCGCTGCCCCCAGAGTGCTGCCTGCCCAGGATGGTCACACCAGGACCCCATCATTATTCGGCACCGGGGTAAAACAGAGGGACTGGTCAGCCCCAAACAGCTTAGCCAGGGTTTTCCTGGAGCGGTACCCACCTCTGTGTGGCCTCCCAATGAGATGCTTGTTGTTTCTCCTGCTGGGACCAATTCACAGATCTATATAATCCTTGTCTTGGGTTGGAATAATTTGTCTTGATTTTTAACGTTAAGATGATTTCTTAATGTTTCTATCCCTGGAAGCCTTCTGTTAGAGAAAATGTTTCTCATTATCAGCTACGAGGTTGCCAGGTCTGGGAAATATTTCTGGTTTATATTACTCTCCATGTTCCTCATGATGTGCATGAGACAGACATCCCAGAACCAAAGATGATGAGATCCCCATTTTATCCATAGGAAAAAGATGTCACAGGGCACAGGGGGCTGCAGCCCCATCTGTGGTACCCCCATCAAAATGCCACAGTCCCGGCTCTGCCATCAGACCTTCATCCCCCTTGGACAGCAAGCATGGGGATGCCTGAGGATGCCTGTCCCTGCAGCCCGTGCTCTGCCACCCTCCTGACCTACGTACATCATTGCAGGAGGGAAATGGGTGCAATTCTGACACACCTTTGCTACTGCAGCAGCAGCTGCCAGGGAAAGTGCAAGAGTAATGATGGGGAAGATGGGAAGAGGGGCAAATTATGCAGCAGCAACCTCCTGACATCAGATCAGAAGTGGCTTAATGAGAAAGAAAAGGAGAGAGCGACCTATATGGTGTTTGGCTGAAGCAGGTGACTGCTGGAGGTAGGAGCTGTCTCCCTTGTCTTGGGAAAACTGCTTGAGACAATTTCCCAACAGAATTTGATCAAAACTTTGTCAGGGAGTGAAAGCATTCAGCAAGGCTCATCCCGGTCCCTCTGTGTGTTTAGGGGGCGGCAACACAGATCTGATCAACAGCTGCTGGTTGGATCTTCAGATAGATGCTTCTCTATCTAATGCAGATACCCAAAAGACAGGAGATGCCCATGGTCCTAATGCACTCCTGTTAAAGATCTGTGAGTAGGACAGTGATTTTTCTCTTCCGTAGCCTTTGACCTTCTAACAACTCTTGCCTTTGCCTGAAATATGTGTTTTTTCCCCTAATCTCCCATGACTCTACCACCCATCCCACCATAGGCTGAGTAGCACAGGGGGATGCCTGTTGTGGTTTAGCCCCAGTCAGCAACTAAGCACCACACAGCCGCTCGCTCATCCTCCCCCCTCCTGGTGGGATGAGAGAGAAAATCAGAAGAGCAAAAGTAAGGAAACTCGTGGGTTGAGATAAGAACAGTTTAATAATTGAAAAAAAAATTATTATAATAATAATTGTAATGAAAAGGAAAACAACAAGAGAGAGGGAGAGGAACAAAACCCAGGAAAAAACAAACAAACAAAAAAAACCCCCAAGTGATACAACCACTCACCACCCACCGACCAACGCCTAGCCAGTCCCCGAGCAGCGATCACTGCCCCCCGGCCAACTTCCCCCAGTTTATATACTGGGCATGATGTCATATGGTATGGAATAGCCCTTTGGCCAGTTTGGATCAACTATCCTGGCTGTGCCCCCTGCCAGCTTCTTGTGCACCTGGCAGAGCAGGGGAAGCTGAAAAGTCCTTGCCCAGTGTAAACACCACTTAGCAACAACTGAAACATCAGTGTGTTATCAATATTATTCTCATCCTAAATCCAAAACACAGCACTATATTAGCTAGGAAGCTAGCTATTAGCTATATTAGCTAGCACTATATTACTAGGAAGAAAATTAACTCTATCCCAGCTGAAACCAGGACAATGCCACAGGACACCGGGCCCCCACGTGCATGGGGGAAGTGTGAGCAAAACTATTTTCATCTTCTTCATCTTCTCACCGTGCTTGGGGGCTCTGCAAGGAGATGCAATAGCTTTCATGTTGCATCATCCTCTGGGGCAGGAGGGAAAAGGACTTCTTTATCATCTGGCCCCACGGGCTGTTCTGCCAGGCCAGTTTGACCTGTGACCGGATCAGATCCCAGCTGAGATCATGCTATTCCTACCTGATTATGCCCTGCGATTTTTCTGCGTAGGTAAATAATGCCACAGCGGCTTCAGGAAGGGCAGTCCCAGACTGAACTAAATATTTCTACAAGCAAATACTGTTTAAGTATTTTTGGAATGAGACTTAAAAAAAAAAAAAAATTTGCTGTTCCTCAGGACCCCATCCGCCTCTCTTCTGCTGCTGTGCCAGGCTGGATATTATCCTGAGCTTTACCAACACTGAACTAAGTCATTCCCCATGAAATATATGTCAGGAAGGCTGCTCACATCCCTCTGGCTTCTTGCTGAAGAAACAAAGTGCAGCTGATCTCAGCCATACTGACTGGTTCATTCACACTTTTAGGGCTTTTCATATAGAAAGGAGCTAGAAAATAATTTTCTCAGATCTGCCTTAATGGGAGAGCTGGTAGTGATGACTGCTCATGGCTCTGCTCCAAAGAACAGTAAAATCTTGCTCATCCCACGTCCAAGGGGAGCTCTGAGGTGGTACCCTTCATGGTACATTATCTCCTCCCTGGGTTGGGGAGGTCTCCTGGCCAAATAGCTCCTTGGATAGGGCCAAATTGGTCGATGTAGCTCAGCATCAAAGTGAATGATGCAGCCAGCTCTGCTGCATACTGCACAGGTGGAGAAAGCCCTCTTTAATTACAGTTTGTGAATAATAAGGTTTGGGCTGAGTGTGTTCTGCTCTGAAGGTTTCACTGCGGCCGGGGCAGCTTTGGCCCACGTGCTGCGGAAGGTGCTGAGGAGAGCCAAAATGGGAGTCAACTCATGACAGCTTCCCTGGATGGCTGGGGGAGCTGGGAGCACTTATCTGGACGTGGTTCAGCCAGCAGATTTAGCTAATCTCCCTGTTGTTACCTCTTCCTGTTATTTATCACTCTCTAGCTATCGCATGTGTTTCACATTAGCTGGTAAAGGCTAGGAGCAGGGACTCAAGGTACCCGGCATCTAGTTGCAGGGTTAGTAGGAAGGAACCCCATTGGAAATGACAACCAGGCACGTCACTGTCAGGATCTCTCTGATGAAAGCCTCATCCTATGGTCCACGGGCAAATAACTCCCCGTGGCCAAAAATCACCATGCACATGTGCTGCCTGTCTTCAAGGGAAGAAACAGGTTGCCCAGAGAGGTGGTAGATGCCCCATCCCTGGAAACATTCAAGGTCACGTTGGACGGGGCTCTGAGCAACCTGATCTAGTTGAAGATGTCCCTGCTCATTGCCGGGGGGTTGGACTAGATGACCTTTAAAGGTCCCTTCCAAACCATTCTATGATTCATTCTATGATTCTATAAATGAGGGTGGCTGTTGAGGGACCCCACCATGTCCCATGGGGTGGGAAGGGTCCCAGTGAAACCATGAACCAAACTTGCCACTTGAGAGCCAGGAACTGCCCGTCCCTGAGCCAGTCTGAGCCATGTTTTACCTGACGGGTTGTTGCTGTTTGTGTAAGATGGGTGTTACGGGAATGCACCAGCCTGTAAAAGCACCAGGTGCTGTTAAAGCATCCTGTCCTGCAAGCTGGGAAGGGTTGGTGGGGTCCCCACTCCCTCTCCAGATCTTTGACTGGAGAAGGGAAAGCCTATCATTACATAAGTATTTAAAAGAAAACCCAACTACGAAGGCTTTCCCTAAGTAAATTCTGCAAAGCTATCTTTTTTTTTTTTTTTCTGGCAAATTTACGTTTCTGACAGACACAGAAATGTCTTGCTACAGAGAAATTTGCGGGGTTTCATCTTCTGAGAAAGTTTCAGAGCACTTACTTGAGAGGGGGATTTCTGCAGAATTAATTCAGCAGATATGCTCATGCTACGCAGTGACAGAAGCAGCTTTCAACACAGGCTGAGATGCTTCTCATTTCCTTGAAATGTTAGCTGGGGAATTTGGTTTGCTGCCATCAGCTGCTGCTGTTCAAAGAAAACCCCCAGTGCAATCTCATATCAGTAAAACAAAAAAAACCCTGCTGAGCCCTAGTCCCATGCCTGGATCGCTTGCTGTAAGCCTGGGAGGTATGGCTTTGGGGAGAACCTAATGTATCAGTCCTGCATGTAAGCATTCATAAAACACACTTTTAAAAACCATTAATGAATATCAGTCAATTTTGCTAATTGAAGCTTATTAATACCTGGCTTTAGTTTGGCCATTCTGAAGAAATCCACATCCTTGATCATGATTTTTCATCTTTTTTTTCTTTCCCCTGAAACCAATCACTATAGAGGGACTGCATTCCTAGGTAGATGCTTTTTGCTTTTCACCTGTAGCTGAATGTTCTTGAGGTAAATGCTATAATCTGACAATAACAAAACAGTCCCTTCTATAACAATCTACCTTGAAATTATTCCATTGTCTGATTTTAGCATCTCTGTAGCCTAATCCTCAAATAACACAGTATCAGGAGCTAATATTTTTGCTGAAATAGACACTTTGCAATTTTTATTTTTATTTTTTAAATTGGATTTGCAGAATCATTCCTGGGTGCTGGTGCTATTAGTTTCTCATTTTTGTAGTTATCAGGATTTAGACTTTAAAAAAAATAAAATAATAAAAAAAAATCCCTGAAAAAAAGTTCTGTTGATCCCAATTTGTTGGCCAGTTATTTCCTGGGGAAGTAGCTGTTGCATGGTAGAGTTCAAAAGAGAAACTGAAAATTTTGCTCACCAATAGTTCCTTCTGGTTTTATATGACTATATTATGGGAAAATATGGTAGAAGTGGTGCTTAGAGATCTTGAACTTGACCAGGAGCCCATTTCCAGAAATGAAGGTGTCTCCTGAAACAAACAGTCCCTCCTCACCTCTGTGTTACAGAGGCATTTGAATTCAGGGTCAGCTTTAGCCCTGTCTCTCTCACTTTACATTAATTAAAAGTTAATCACTTCCCTATCTCTTCTTCCCAACACAGAAAATTGCTTGAAATCACAGTGGCTTGTTTGATATAATATATTCAGTGAGGTTTGTTTACCTCTTCATCTTTGAGCTTTTTTGAACGTTGTTTTTCCGGCATCCACAAGAAACAGTTTTTGGTTTTATGTTGGTGACAACTAAATTTCTCCTGTAAGCACAGAAGCCCAGGAGCTAAGATTTTAAAGAAACCACTAAACACCATGAACCTCAGGGGGTGGTAAGAGTGAAGAAGGGTGAGGCAGCTCTGATTTAATTTATTATCCCATCATGAAAGGTACCAGTCTGCTTTGGACATGCAAGGCTCAGCTTGTGTGTAATTCCACCACTTGACTTTGCTTTTAGTTTATAAAGATGATGTACAACGGAAACAGAGATGTCTTTTCTGCTGTTTGATGCCTACTAAATAATTGTGAAGGTTCTTTGCGCGTGCTTTCAACTCTGTGACAGGATACGATGGTGCTGATGATTTTTAGTACATGAAGCTATAAGGTGTGGTTTCCATATGGAACTAAAAACTTGTGCTAACATCCTCCCCAGGAGGGGAAAAATTCAGCCCCATGCAGAGAGCAGCTATTCAGTAGTCTTGTACCACCTCTGTTGAACAAATATGGAAGCATTTTGGTTTTCAGTACATTTTATTCCTTTCTAAAGTGCCCCAGACTATTATTTAGCTATAATTTGACTTCCAGATAATATTGAAAAGGTTAACATGTAAAATCACTTTTTACCCAGGAATTACTCAAGGAATAATTTTATTCTCTTACAACTCACTGATTCATGCAGCCTCAACCCAACTGTTGGAAAAAGAGATAGCAAGGGATGAAGATACCTGACAGGAGGTGGCTTATTGCTTACGAAGCTCTGCAGAACATGGAGCAATTTGGAAATGGACTATTGACATCTCAGTATGCTCAGCCCCATTTTGTGCTCTTGAGCCCAATTGGTAAACAGAAATTATGAGGGGTCGGTTGCTGCCCTGAGCTGTAGTTTTTGAAGAGTAAGGGGTGTCTCTGGGCAGGAAATAAGGAATAGGCCCATCAGGCAACTTCCTAAGAGCATGCTGCTTCACAAAGTTGCATTTGAAAATGCAATGTTTTTTGACTGTAGGATAAATTACGGGTTTATGCGCAAAGTTGTCCATTGTGGCTTGGTGGGGCTGAAAGGCCTTTTGTGTGGTAGATGGCTCACATTGAGACAGATGGCAGTGGGGGAGCTAAAACAGAAATAGCATTTAAAAGCTGAAGAACACTTCTGAACAGCATCAGCTGGTGCCACACAAACATTGGCTGTTATTTGACTTAGACGCAACCATTTCAGTGAGGTGCTTGGGCCAAGGAGCACATCAAGGCATAGGTGAGCAATGATGATATTCCTGCTGAATATCCTCCAGATATTAGGTGGAAAGCACTGCACATTTCTTAGGCATCATGAGTTCATGCACACATTCAACTATCCTGCTACAGGTCAGAGACCTTTCTTGAGGTTTTGGTCACTGGAGACACCTTTTTCCCTCCCACACCTGACCATCAGCAGCTCATGACTACTGTGTCTGACCTGAAGCAAACGTCAATGCCCATCGAAGCTGTGCTTTGGGGAGGTAGCACTGGGGGATCATGTCCCTGTATCCCAGTTTGAAGAGTCGCCAGCCCCAGGGGAGGAGAATACCTTGTTGTGTCTCAGCTCACGCTCATCCAGCTGTACCACTAGACAAGACAGACAGAAGAAAGAGTACATGAGGCTAAAAACATAGATTTGGAGTAAAGGAACAAAGATAAAAGAAGATAAAACAAGAAAATACCTTCTTGATGTTATGCTTAATTACAGAGATGGTGCTTAGCTGGCTCAGCGCTGACTGGCACATGTTGCTCTTTCTCCTGGAAAGAAGCTGGAATCACCCTCTCTTTCCTCCAGTAACTAAGACAGATCCCACATATTTGTTTCCTCTCCTCTGGAAGAGGAAAAGGTCCAGAGGAAAATCTGTGACCCTTCCAGTTAACAAGCCCAAGCTCAAGTACCCCTAGTTGTTTGTGTCTGTTCAAGAAAGGTCCACGCCGTGTTCTCTGTCACTAGGCGGTGGGACAGTGCATGGACTTGGGAGAGGTGAAGTCCTGCCCTCCTGAAGCCTTCTGTGAACGTTTGCATCTTACTGTCGTGGTTTAGCCCCAGCCGGCAGCTAAGCACCACGCAGCCGCTCGCTCACTCCCCCCCAGTGGGATGGGGGAGAGAGTCGGAAGAGCAAAAGTAAGAAAACTCATGGGTTGAGATAAGAACAGTTTAATAATTGGAACAAACTAATAGTAATAATAATAATTAATTGTAATGAGAAGGAAAACAACAAGAGAGAGAGAGGAACAAAACCCAAGGGAGGGAAAAAGAAGAGAAAAAAAAATAATAATAATAAAAAAATTATACAACCGCTCACCACCCGCCAATTGATGCCCAGCCAGTCCCCGAGCAGCGATCGCTACCCCCCGGGCCAACTCCCCCAGTTTATATACTGGGCATGACATCATATGGTATGGAATAGCCCTTTGGCCAGTTTGGGTCAACTATCCTGGCTGTGCCCCCTCCCAGCTTCTTGTGCACCTGGCAGAGCATGGGAAGCTGAAAAAAGTCCTTGCCCAGTGTAAACACCGCTTAGCAACAGCCAAAACATCAGCGTGTTATCAATATTATTCTCATACTAAAATCCAAAGCACAGCACTATACCAGCTACTAGGAAGAAAATTAACTCTATCCCAGCCGAAACCAGGACACTTACTTAGCACTTCACTGGCCTCTGGCCGCTTTCTCCCTATTCAGCTGTCTAAAGATGTATCAGTAAAACTCTTTATATCTTGAGAATATGCTGACTTCTCTAGCTGAGTTTATAACTTTTTCTGACTAGAAGCACTATATGACGAAGTCCATGGGTACTTTGCTGGGGGTCTGTGCAAGGTAGCCAAGGAAAGGAAATGTGCTGCCAATAGGTCTTCCTGTACACAAGGCCAAACCTTCCATGGGAAAAAGTCAGAGGCCCAGGAAATAATAAGAATTGAAAATGCTGGCCGTAGGGTTCAGACCAATTATGTTAAAAATTGAGACATGTGAAAACCTCAGCCCACATCTGTGGTTCATAAGTGAAGGTTTACAGTTGAACAAATTACTGCTGAAGTCTATTGACTCGTTGAATTCACTGGACTTCTGGTAGGTCTTTTAAAGGCTGCGTTTTGCTTTTCAGCACTTCTCCACATTATGTGAGACAAGTAACAACATCAGCGTTCTGTGGAAATCCAGTCTTGTCCTCTCTTGACATCTTCATGGCTTGCAAAATACATGGTGCAGCCAGCCAGATAGCTAAGGCATGCACTATGAGTGTAAACTACTTTTATTAAAGAGTAATGAGGTTTAAGATGGAAAACAAGTACTGGTTATGAGGATAAATACCAGCACCAAAATAGAAGTGCCTAGGATAGTCTCCTGATAATTACTGTGTGTATCTGCTTGTGTTCACTTTGCCTCCAAAAGCAAGTGAGCACTTGGCGGCTGCGTGCTAAATGCCACGTATTCCCAGGAGATGGCCTCTCAACTGTCAGGTAGAAATGCTGTGAAAAAATATGAGCTTGTTTATAAGGCCTCATTTGAAGTTTTGCCAGCAGAGTAAATGAAGACCGGATGTCCTCAGAAGTCTTGACCCAGCCATCTCCAAGGGCTGTGCCTTTGGGATGGCTGAACCGAAGGCCCCAGTGCTAAAAGAGGCAGTGATGGGGCTGATTTGGGGAGGACAGTGACACTAGAACTGATTTTTTCCAGATGAGAGGGAGCATTTCACCCTTCCAACTTTTTGGTCATTAATCTGAAGAGGAACTTTTTTGTGCCACCTGAATTTCTAGGGAATTCCTAAAAGCATTTCAGTTTGCTGGAATCTGCTCAGCACCCAGAGCCATTCTCATGTCATGCTAGCTTCATTCTTTCCTCCTGCCATCCATTATCCCGTACGTGCCTAGCTGCCTTCATGCTTTGCCCCCTGTCGTGGTTTAGCCCCAGCTGGCAACTAAGCACCACACAGCCGCTCTCTCACTCCCCCCCGGTGGGATGGGGGAGAGAATCGGAAGAGCAAAAGTAAGAAAACCCGTGGGTTGAGACAAGAACAGTTTAATAATTGGAACAAAATAATAATAATAATAATAATAATGAATTATAATGAGAAGGAATACAATGAGAGAGAAAGAGGAACAAAACCCAAGGGAGGGAAAGAAAAGGGAAAGGGAAAAAAAAAAATAATAAAATAAAATAATACAACCGCTCACCACCCGCCGACCGATGCCCAGCCAGTCCCCGAGCGGCGATCGCCACCCCCCGGCCAACTCCTCCAGTTTATATACTGGGCATGACATCATATGGTATGGAATAGCCCTTTGGTCAGTTTGGATCAACTATCCTGGATGTGCCCCCTCCCATTTCTTGGGCGCCTGGCAGAGCATGAGAAGCTGGGGAAAAAAAAAAAAGAAAGGTCCTTGACCAATGTAAATACCGCTTAGCGACAGCCAAAACATCAGCGTGTTATCAATATCATTCTCATACTAAAATCCAAAGCACTGCACTATACCAGCTACTAGGAAGAAAATTAACTCTATCCCAGCCGAAACCAGGACACCCCCCAACATCATTTACATAAGAGTAAAATTAGTAGCTTGAGTAATTACAAATAAGTCACATTAGACAAAGAGGCCATTAGGCTGAATGTAGGAAGCCAAAATGTAGGAAGCTGAAATGTCTGGCGTCGCAAACCTTCATCGCACCGAATGGCAGGGAAAGGATCCTTTTTCTCTCTTTTGGAGTTTCCCAGAAATGCCAAGGAGTTTAGGAACCCAAATCCCATTGATGCTCAGCGGGAGGCTGGTGCGGACACGGGGGATGCTCGGCGTGCAAATGTTCAAGGTGCCCAAGCTGTGGTCTTCAGTCTGGCTTAGCTTTGTAGACCTCTCCTCTGTAGGTTGGCCATGTGCAGTGCCCAGCTACCCATCTGCATCCCCCCAGCTTATTCTGCTGCCGACGAGATGCTGCGGTGCTGAACATCACCAAGCTGTTTCTGAGAGCAAGGGGCTGGACTCGGGCCCTGCTTATCCCTGGTCAAGGGCTGGGCAAGCAAAGCTGCACCTGATTTAAAAGAAAAAAGACCAGAGTTTGGGTTAGTGTTTTCCAGATTAAAGGGCTTACCAGCCACATCTAATGAAGAGAACGGGTGCTGCTGAGCTGATTCCAGGACAACAGCTGTTGCTAGTAAAAATAATGATAGTTTTTACTAGGAAACAACTATTCACTGACAGCAGAAAAGGAGTTTTACTTGAGTAGAAACTGCAGGGCCTGTTTCCTCATAGCCATATATAAAAACATCTTAAAAGGACAACCTGTAAAGAGCTAGTGTTGTTGTCTTCAAGGCCTGATGAAAATAAAGGAATCTTTTTCAAATTTTGCATATATTTGCACGCTTACTTGCATAAAAAGCAGCTTGCTTGTGTTTAAAAATATTAAAATACATGTAAAAAACAGGCTTATGGACAGTTTTCCAAAGGGTACCATCACAATCCCCCCAGGAGCAACCATACCTGCGCTGTGGCAAACTTCTGTGCTGAAAACCCCCAAGTAACGGAGCTAATATCTTTTTTTAGGTTTTGAGTTAAGCACTGGAGATTCACTTTTGAAATGCAAAACCCAGAGATCACATCAGGACATGAACACTGGTCCGTACAGAGTCATTGTCAGGGCTCCCAGCAGAGCCAGATGGATACGAGCATGCATCTGACCATCAGATTTTAATTGCAGCCAAAGATAGCCTCATTCTTGGGTTGGGTTTTTTTTGTGTTCCATGCCATGAAAAGAATGAAGTGCTTCTCCCATCATTTATGTATGGAAAAGGTCTGGTTCTGAAATTGTGCACTTCCCACTTGGAAACAGATGACTGTTTTACAGCTCATTGGTTTTCAGTATTACTCCCCCAAAATGTGTCATGAGATGACATATTTCAAGAACATTATTTTTTTCCTGTACTGCAAGACCTATTTGCATTTCATTTTTTCGATTCTGGCCTCTGATCCTTTCCTGGTCCCTCAAAGTTGTTTTTTTTCTTTTTTTTCTGTTACTGTTTTCTATCATTTTGATATATTCGCTCTGCCAGGATTTCTATTTTATTCTAGCTGTCGTATTTCTTCGGGATTTCAGTCACCCTGGCTGGCTACAACATGTAGAGCTTTGTTTGGCAAAGGTGTTGAATAGCTTAATAGCTTTTTGGCAAGCACAGCTTAATGTACACAGAGACCTTGAGGAGGAGTAATTTCCTTCTGTCTTTCTCTTTCTTTCTTTTTTTTTTTTTTTTTTTTTAATTCAGCCTCTTCTTCCTTTAGATGTGGTATCCCAGTGCTGCTGCTTGATGTGAATTTGCTTAAAGATTCATTTTACCATCTCTAATTTGTTGATTGTTCCAACCTTTCACGGGCTTGCTTCCTAACAAAAGAGGTTTTGAAACTTTTTTCTGAGGTTTTTGTATTGTTGCTAAGAAAGTGAAGTGGGTCACAGTCTTTCATCCCCATTGCTTCATTTTTAACGGCTGATTTGAGATGATGTCACAAGGCAGGGAGTTCCCCAGGTATGCTTCACGTTGTATGAAATCACCGCTGAACCCTTTGACTCACTCTTATTTTGCTCTTCAGTATTCCCACTTGATCACTGTGAATTTTGCTCGCCTCGGTACCAGCTTCATAAAGACACCAAAAAAATCTTCTCTTATAATATTTTGGCTTCTTAACAAGTAGTTGTTTGTCTGCTATAAATCCTTTGGTATATTTTACATTGTTTTCCCTGCAAAGATAATTTTAAGAAAAGTTGCAGTATTGCAGATACTGAAAGGTCATGGGAACCTCTTGCTAAGATTAGTCCAACTTCTTCCCAACAATAGCCGTAGGTAGCATTAGCATTTTAAAAGGAGTACTGTGTGAGCATTAAAAGACTTTTTTTTTCCCAAGTACACATTGAAAAGCACTTTTATCCCATGTCTAGGGCTGGGCGCTAACTGGAGCTCTATCACTATGGGCTGATGTTTTCTATTCAGGGACTCACAGAGAATGCATTGTTCGACGGAGAGCCGAGCTGCAGAGGTTGGAACAATTTCATAAGCATAAAATTATTGCAAGGTGTCTATGAGCAGCCTTCAGATGGAAGGGAAACCCTACGACATAGGCTGTTAAGCAAATGAGCTTTACACTGTACAACTCTAAGAATGGAAAAAAAATAATAAAAAAAACAAAACAAAACTGAAGTTGGCGCTTCCCTTCATTTTGCTCAGTTTATCATTACCAGGAGCCAGACAGAAAACATCATGTTGTACATAGAACAAATAGATTGTCCTGAATTTCTTCAAGGATTTACTAACAAGCAAACACCTTCCAGCACGGAGCATCCCTCTCCGATGTGGTGGCCGTTAGCAGCTGGCCACAGTGGTGATGCTGTGAGGACATATGTTTTTCTAAACCCTGAGAGATAAGACTCTGATTTGAGCCCCCTACCCAAATGAATTTAATTTCTCAAATGGCTGCTTCTCTTTTTCTTTTTGCAGCATGTGGAGTCTTTACAGAGGGAGGGTTGTAGGCTGGGAGCCCTCATCTCCATGGGCTGCACCCCTTGTTTTGAGGAGTGGCTGGAGGCCAACTTTTTAGAAACGCTATGGGTTGTCCTTGGCACAGAGACTCCCTGCTGATCAACCTGAGCCCTGCTGAGCACCCCTGGCAGATTATTCCAGTTAAGTGCATTTCTACTGATTTTAAGGGCTAAACGTGTTATTCGGTGGCTTTTCTGCTCCCCCTAAGGCTGCTCGCTCGCTTGCTTGGCCCTTAGCAAGAGGAGGAGAAATCAACTTGGAAGGACATCGACTTCTGCAGGGGAAGGATTAAAACATCAGGCAATTACTGAAAACTCTCCTGTGCAGTGACGACAAATATCCTGATGCAACTGGAGAAAGACAAAGCCGTCCCCCAAGTAAGATCAGGGTTGGCTAGAACAGCAGGAAGAACAAGATGTGATTTTGAGGTTTTTCTCTCTCTGAAAAGGAGAGACCATGCTTCAGAGAATCCTTCTTGTATTGCTTACTAAGTGGCATGTCCCACTGAAAAGCTGATTCACGGTGCCAAAGGCTTCTTCAGCAGAGGAAAATTATCCAGTTCCTCCTTGTATTCCCCCCCATTATTCACAATAACTTGTATTTGGCTAAAGCATGCTATTGAAAAAGGCGCTGTCTGGAGCTGAAGATGTCAAGAAATGCAGATCTATCATGTCCCATGACAGTTGTCCCATGCGGTTAATCAAACACTCTGCAAAAAGGCACTTTATTTTTAATTTGCAGTTGTCTGGCTTCAGCTGCTGGGGGTCCATTAGTACCCATTTATTTTTTTTTCCCAATCCAGGCTCTCATATGCAGTGATCAAGACACCCTTCAACCCTCCTTTTGCTAAACCAGAGAGGAGGGTGCCCTTGGACCCCAAGATGGACGGAGTCTGCTGTGAGACCTTCCAGTGGGCGAGGATCCCAGCCTGCAAATGCCCATAGCTCAGTGCAACATGCAGAATTCTTACCAGCTCAGGTGTCAATTTGATAACCCCTTTCCTTAGGGAGTTGGTTAGCTTAGAGCAAACCTGTTAGCTTAGAGGGCATGCACAGCTGTCCTGCTTCAACTCTGAGCAGTCCTGACTGCAGGCAGCTCAGGAGAGACCTTCGTCCCGCTGTCCCCAAATGACAGGTCTAGGGTGACAGCTGTAGGGGCAGTTTGGGTCTCTGCATGCATGCACAGACCGTTTTGGCAGAGTCCCCCGTGCTCCAGCGCCCACAGCTCACCCTGCCATGCTCAGGAGCCAGGTATGTCCCATCCCCTCTGCTGTGGGGACACCGCAGCCCCAGCCAGAGCTGCAACCCCCCCACCAAGGTGGATGAATATGCAGCTGCATTTTCTTTTTGTCCTTTCTTTTGGTGCAGACACCTGAAAATATTTCTACTACCTTCAAATATATTTGTCTAATCCTTTTTTTTTCCATCACTACCAGCTTTTTCAATATCATTGCAGATGCATCTGCAATGCATCATCAATGCAGTATCACTGCATCTGCATCTTTTCAAGCTGAAACCTTCCAGGACACATTTTCCCACCATGTAGATAACAACTACAACTGCAACTTTACATACAGCTCAGTGAAAATGGGATTTGTCTGGCTATGTTTGGCTGGCTGAGGGATCCCCATCATCCTGTGTGCAGCTGCCCTGCCCTCAATAATAGCTGCCATCCTGCCAACGCTAATATTACCCGCAGATTTTATCAGCAGTGCCGTGTAGGCGTATTTCAGGATCATTGATTAAAAAGGTCAATTAGCATTGCAATATTTCCCACCTAAAAGAACCCCAAAATCAGAGTTGATTCCAAATTCTTGAGATTCTAAAGCTGTGAGAGTCTTTCTTTAAAAGGAGTGGAGAGATGATGCTACATGAAGGAAATTGCCTCTTGAGTTGGAAATTTTTATCATTTCTGCCCACCCTGATATCTACAGGTATATTCTCTCCCATCACAGTACCTGTGGGGTAGATGTAGTTGGGGATGAGGATGTTTTGGCTGTGGTGTTTCTTTTGTGTAGGAATTTTTTTTTCTGGGAAAAACGTGCCAGCCTCTGTAAGTGCTCCTCAGTGGGAGTTCAACAGCCTTGTTGGTTTTGAGAACGTGTCAAAGGGCAAGAACAGACAAACTCATGCCGTAATACAAAAACTCTGGGAAATTAAAGGGCGGGTAGATCTGAAGTTCTGCCCCGGGTCCATTCCTAAATTGAAACAGTCCATCCAACAGCACTGCCACTGCTTCTCTTTGGAAACTCTTCTGCTCTGTCACCCCAAAGAATGCATGCAAAGCTTGGGTCCTCTCACATGGGTTGTGCTGTCAGTAGTAATATTTTCCACCCTGGGAGTCCAGTGTTGACGGTGGGATGTCTTTTGGCTGAGGCTGATATGAAGTAACAAACCAGAGCAAATGTTTTATTTATATTTAACATACAACCTCAGTGAAACTGTTGTGGAGTATGTGACTGCTTCAAACGTACAGCCTGAATTTCACTCTTAATTAATTTCATGCAAAGAAATTAGGAAAGCATTTGCAATATGATGTGTGCGGCAAAAACAAGGCCCACAACAGAGTGGATATAGAATAGTATTCTGCAATGCTCTTTTTTTTTTTTCCCCCTCCTTCACTTTAGACAGTGGACAGTACACAGTTTTGTCTGTCTCATCAGGAACCACTGATGAAATGCCACTGGAAATGATCTGGAGCATTTCTCATAAGTATTTCTTAAATGGGTACAAACAGGTTAAATAAATTCACTTGTAGTTACCAATTAAACGACTTATACAGTGGAAGCAATGAGCAATCTGATTTTGTCTTAAGCTTTTATGCAGTTCTTTTTTGAGACTGGTGAGAGGACAAGATCATTCCTATGGGAAACATAGTGGATGGGATGGGATGGGATGAACCGGAACTCACTTTATATGAAGGGTAGGATACAGAAATTATTTGATTTCTTTTTCTAAGGAGAGATTTTGCTGATGTTCTGCTTGGTTTCCTTTGCTCGTCTAGAGTGGATGAGGGAACTATGGTAAAATTAAGATATTTTTCTGGGCATGGTGGCAAATTGACAGTTCTTGATCAAGAAGCTGATATTATAAATCAATGGTCATATTTAATCTGTTAAAGTTATCATAGGATCCTAGGACAATCTCACCTGAGCATCTTCTCACTGCCTTAGAGAAATGTATAGAGAGGAGGGTAGGAAAAGGCCAGCTCCAAGACACAAGTGTGGCCCAGCTTGTGGAAACAGTAGCCCCCCAGGGTAGCTCCTGGTCTTCGCTGGCAGCTCAGGTGGTTCGGGAGCTACAAATCCCAACAAACCCTGCAACAGTGCTGCAAATTCTGCTTTGGTTGCGGGGCACCTGAATCGTTGCTATTCCCAGTATGGCTGTGGCCCTTTGGTTTAACAATGCAACCTTTTGTTTCAGCCTGGCTTTTGAAGTCTAAAGGCAGCATTCCCCAGATACTAAAGCTACATTTGCTTTTAATGAGGCTTAAAGGAGCAAACAGGGTCCTTGCAGCTCCCACGTGGCTGTGCAATGTCATTCCTGAATGCCCCGTGCTGAACCCAAGGCTTCATTTCAGTCCCGAGGAGTCTAGCAAACGCCAAGCAGCCATCAATGTTTAAGGCTTTGGCATAGCCAAGGGATGAGAAATACGCTGGTCCTCACCAAACAAAAAAGTTAACTAGCAGAGAGTTTGGCTTTTAACTTCTCCCAAATACATCCTGTTATTTCATTGCCATGCAGATCTTTCAATCTAAATATTACATGGTTGAATACTTTGAGGACTCCTAGGATGCAGAGGCTGGGTCCACATTTGCAAGGTCAGAGCACTTCTTCAATGCACCTTCTAGTTGGGTTTGAGCTGGATTGCATCAGGTTTGTGCACCCAGAGCCTGATCCCTTTTGGGAACCAAACCAAAGGAGTTGGGGAGTTTGGGGTCAGAGACTGACCCCAAAAGCACGGTCCCAAGTCAAAACGAAGCTCTGATGTGGACCAAGGGCCAAGCTCTGTTTTATGGATGCAGATCAAACGTGGGTGCTCTGGTTGCCGCCAGGTACTCGTCCTCCCCCTCGCCCAGGATCCCCATCTCTGCTGCACGGGTGGTTAAGCTCCTGCGGAGCAGCTGCTCAACAGCTGCAGGTTACACTTCACATATGAAAGAAACCCTAAATCTGTGTGAAATTTCCAGTGGTTTAACAGCTGTTGCTTGAGCCAGGCTGTCTGTGTCATGTATACGGGGACACTGGAGGGGAAAGAGGCAGGACAGACAGCTGGGAGCAGTAATTTCTCCAGTCACTTAGTTTTAATCTGCTTTTGCTCATGTCAGAGCCTTTTGCGTGAAAATTTGAGAATGGAGAAGCCTTTGGATTTATTTTCCTCCCTTTTCTCACCCCCTACCTCACAGTTGCAGTAAGTCTACTGTGAGCCAAACTCTGTCATTAAGGGATTTATTTCTAGGGAGACTTTTTGGTGGGATTCATTGCAACTTTTTTTAAATGTCTGAGCAAGTCAAATGCTCATTCTTGTGAATGGAAAAGAGTAGCATCCAGGAATGGTCAGTTCAGCTGAATTAGCTATTGGTTTTAGAGAAAGACAATTTGCTTTCTGAAGACAGGAGTCTTCTCTGACTCTAAAGTTACCTTTTTAGGCTGCAGAACTGGTGATAAATCCCAGTGTGTGCTGGATCTTCTGGGAAAGGGAAGGTGTTCTAGAGAGATGAGAAACTTTTGAAGGAGAAGTGCCACTAAAAATCAGGAAATTAGCTGTGTACTTTGAAAAAACCACGCAGACCACTTTGCCGAATGATCTGGAAGGTGTTTAAAATATGCACATATTAATAGGCTGTGGTGCGACCAACTGCCTAACCCTGTTTGCCTGTGGAGAGGGAGGGTTTTATGCCCAGGACATAGCAGGGAAAAGTCTGGGTCACCAGAAGGGCTTCGTTTACCTCAGTCAACAAGAAAGTCCAGGATAAAATCTGTGGTATTGCTGGGATTTATTCTAGAAATGCCTGGTACAAACACTTGTTATTTCACGACGCTTTGCATTTTCTCTGCATTTATAAATTCTTAATCAAAACCAGTTCTTAATTCTATTTTTCACTGAAATTACATTTATGCCAGGAATCCCTTATTTGCCTTTAAATGTGAATTCAGGTTAACCAAAAAAATGACGTGATTTTTAGCTGTGGGAAGTACTGCTGTCAGCAGAGGTGATGCTGCAAAGTTAAAGCCCACATAGCACACGCTGAGGAGGTCGAGTCTTCCCAACACTGCTCGGCTGTATTTTGGCTGGTATTTCCCTGCTTCGCTGCTTGCCAGATGTGTCTCCTGTAACGTAAGATCAGTCTCTGTTCAGATAATACCGACATCAAGGAATCGCGTCTTGATGGAAGAGGGTCTCCTACAATGAGACAGGAGACAGGTCATTTCTCTCTTGGTTTCTCTGGTTGAAATTGTAACTTGAGATGTGGTTTGAGTGCAAGATCAAAATGGCTTGGGTCTTAGCGTCCCAAAAAGCCTCAGCCGTGCAGGGTGCTGTTTCTGTACCCCAAACCTCCCTGCAGGTCTAATGTCTCCCCAGGGATGGGGCATCAGGAA
Source organism: Ciconia boyciana (assembly GCF_034638445.1). Taxonomy (NCBI): domain Eukaryota; kingdom Metazoa; phylum Chordata; class Aves; order Ciconiiformes; family Ciconiidae; genus Ciconia; species Ciconia boyciana. The sequence continues at coordinate 14,428,776 of NC_132937.1, forward strand.
GGAGGGAGATGGAGAGCCAGAGGGGAGACCTCGAGATGAATATGTTATGCTGAGAGGGAGGCCCTGCATCTCCTGTGGCTTCCCCAGCAGCTTGAACACAGCTATAGTAACCCCAAATGCTCCATGAGCAGCACAAACTGGGGTTTTCTGTTTGTGGTTTTGGGCTGCAACCTTGTGGGGCTCATGCCCAAGGATGGCTGGAGGGAGCCAGGACAGCCTGAGGCCCCCAACCTGGTGGGAGCTGGGCTGGTCCCCAGACGCTGTTGGAACGAGACCATGGACACACTCCCCATGGAATGGAGAGCAGAAAAGAGGGATGGGTCTGCCAGGTTGGGGCGGAGGCGGGAAGGTGCATGGTATTCCCCTCCCCAGCCCCTGCAAGGGGCTCGGCATGCTAAAAACCTCTCCTTGGCATGCTAAAAACCTCTCCTTGGCACAACAGTGTAGGAAAGACGTGCCCCGTGTTGTCCCCTGCTCCCATGGCACGGCCACTCTCGCTGTCCCACTGGGGAGCTCCAGCCCCTGAAGCACCGAGGGGACAGGATATCCCATCAGATGGGTCCTGTTGAGGGACACGGGGTGTGATGCCACCAGGGACGGCAGGGGACAAGGCGAGGTGACAGCACAGCGTGTTTACCCCTGCCATTCCCCGTCACTGGGTTATCCCTGCCCTGGTGCAGAGGCTGGACACCGCCAGAAAATTCAAAGCAGAAAATGCCAGGGCTGGATGGACGATGGTTTGGTTTTGTTGTCTTGTTTTAAACAGCCCCTGTGAACAACTGTTGTGCCTGAGGGGCGGGAAGGGGGGGTTGCCATGGCAAAATGGGATTTGCTGGGAATGAATAGCTTTCTTTTTCTCCCCTGAAATGAATGGGTTGCTAAGACCTCCCTGCATATGAAGATTGTAGGTGCTACATTCGGTGGAAGAGACGGCGAACAATATCCCCCCCAGCTTTACGTTATCCACAGGCCTCTTAATACAACTCAATCTTATTACACAAAAAAATGTGATCTCAAGTGTAGATTGAGAGAGACAAAATGTTCCCAGTGGGATCTATCCGTGTCTCTTCCCCAGTCCCCTCCAACAACAGGGATTAGCGGCAATGTTTGCACTGACTGTAACTAGGACATAAAGACCATGGTTCATTTCTTCCCATTCAGCTAATTCTTTACATTGCAGACACTACAGGATCCATTTATGGCTTGTTGTTTTTTTTTTTCTTTTGTGAAAGTAGGTTGGGGTGGGAGGGGGTGAGGGGGAGAAATCTGCTGAGGAAACTGTTGGCATCTCCAAAGAAAAGTATCTTTTCAAACCTTAGCCTGCAGCCCACAGCCCTCCTCTGCCGGGGATGAAAGAAGCTGCGGTCCACATCTGATGCAACGGCATTCGCAGGCAATGTCCCTTTTAGATGAAGCCTGTGATACATTTGCCAAGAATGGCAACTTTTAAGAAATTAAGTGATTTAAGCTGGCAGATTTGACTTCCCTTATCAAGCTCTGGGGCTTTTTTCCAGCAAATGGGAGTGCTCGCTCTCAGCCAGCTCTCATTCCTGACATGTACCCACCTCTAAAGCAAACTACAGCGCTGACTTCAGGTATATTTTTTTCTGGGAGAGCTTTGGAGGCAGGATGTGACCATGTGGGAAGGGTTTGGCCAGTACCCCGGGGTCAATATTTTTGCCAGCCATGTGATCCCTAATACGCACCAATTGACAACGTTCATGTTCTTCTCCCATTCGGAAGAAAACTCCTCCAGCAGCTGAAAACACAGTTGTGGGACACAGGATTTGTGGAAGGGGGCTGGAAGATGCCCTTGGTTTTGTGCAGCACAGTCGTGCCACGGCCTCAGCCTGTCTGGGGAGGGTCAGCGAGGCAGTGGCATCTGGAGCATCTTCGTGCAGGTCCTGAACTCACTCCATCCCTATTCTGAGGCGTGGGGATGGGAGAAGGGATGGTTAATATTGCTGAAACGCCTTCTGGCTGACCCAGGAACATGTTTTATCTGCTCCAAAGCCATGCATCAATCTTGCCTGAAGTCCTGCTGACTCACAGCGGGTTCAGGGGAGGTTACAGGGTGAAAATGAAGGATTATGAGATGAAGGAGGAACTCATAAATCATTCCAAGGTGGAGAGCAGGCAGGGTTGTGTGTCACAGGCAGTACTAGGACACGGTGACCCATTTCTGCCTCGTGGTCTCTCATTCCTCACTGCTGAAGGCAGTATAGAGGCTCTTAGAAATAAGAGCCACAGAGCAGTCTTCGGAGCTTCAAAATGTTAACTGTGGTGGTTTATTTCCTTATTTAATTGCAAACTTCCAACCTCAGAGAGGAAAAGTGTGCAGCGCGGACACATCTCTTGTCTGAAATTTGGTCATCACAGTTACGGGCCATAATCCATGCGAGGATTAACCCAGATTTGCGCACAGACAAGAGAGAGGAAAAATTACCTAAAATTGCACTGTGCATCTCGGGTGACCCTAGCTAATGTGCCCCAAATATGTATGACGATATATCTACTATCTCTCATCTCCATTCTTGGCACTGGGAGAGAGAGCAGATGAATCTGAGCTGTCCTTTGGGGGAGCACAGGCTTGCCAAGGACTTCAACACATGCTTTGGAGAACAATATTGCATGTGCTTGAAGTGGAGGATGATACCTGAGTACCTTTTTGCGGCACCAAGAAATATCCTGGGAATGGGCAAGTGCTGATACGCATTACGTATTCCTGGGCTCCTTCCAGCAAAGGGAAGGCATGAATGGTACCTTGGAGAAAGTCACCTTTCTGCCATCTCAGCTCTTCTCGCAAAGGATGTGTTTTGGTCCAGACCTCCCAGGCTGTCAGTGTTGAGACCCACAGACAGCATGTGTTCCCTGTTGGTTTGTGGAGAAAAAAATAATAGGACTTTCACAGGATCCTACCTGAAAACTGCTCTTCACCTTCAAGTGTGCCAAGCTGAATCAGGAGAGGGCACCAATGGAAAGCAGAAAATAGCTGAGGATAAGATTAAAGAAGTTTAGGGGAGTCTGAGAAGGCAGGATTTCCGGTGGTGGGCCTGATCCAGCATCCTGGTGAGGATTTCTGTCCTGGGAAGTTACTAAGAAGGACACAGTGGGTGGGATTCAGGTCCAGATTGTCAGTGTCCAGATGAGATGTGTACTGGCGTCTCCATGTGCGGTCGGTGTCTGAGTTCCCATCAGCTGGCAGAGATCTAATCCATGTGGTCAAGCGGCCAGAGGATGACCCATGGCTGCTTTAGGGTGAGCAAAGTGCTCTCCAGCCTTCATCACCTGCGTGGGTCAGATCTCAGATGACTCTGGTGGGAGCTCAGATGTGTAGCACACATACAGACACCTCAATTCAGGCGTGTCTCATCTTGGGCTGAATCTTGTTGCTACTCACGCTGACATGTTTTGTTCTGCTGACCATTATTCACCAGAACCACACAGGACACTTGATCTGCTCATCTCAGGAACAGTTACCTGCTCACCAAAGCCGCATGACATTAACATAGTGGCTGTCCTGACGAGTTTTCCTACCAGGGAGAGATGTGGTTTTGGTAGGTCAAAGGATGCTATTTTTCAAAATAAAGGTATATTGGAGATTTTGAAGAACACGTGCTCATACTGACATATTCATCTGATGTTAATTAATAAGGACAGGGGAAATGTGTTGTCAGATTCAGAGCTGTGTGTTAGCTCACCCCTCACAGTCCTGTGCTGGATGAATGATTTATATCTTTAAACCTAAAGAATTTGGAAACAGCATTGTATTTTCTTCCCATGGGATTACCAAGTCCACTTGTTCTAGCTTTTTTAAAGTCTGAAACAAAGATGGTTTTAGTTCATTACTGTCAAATGTGAATGATGCTCTGATTTTGCAAAAATGCAACATACTTCTAAAATTAGTGTCATCCTGTTTCATCTTCTTCCTGGTCACTCTGTGCAAGCAAAGAGATCAAACGTTTGTGCTTCTCCAGAACAGAAATTGTTCATGTTTGAATGAATTTAAAGTGAGGTCAGTGTGTATCCACACTCACACAGTAAGTGCGGACTGATTTGTGTTTAAAAATCAGGTGGGAAGAGCATACTTTGATATTAGGAAATGTTCTGAACTTCCAAGTGCTCTTCAAAGATGCACTGGAGATCAAAAACCTCTTAGATTTTCTGTTGCAAAAGCAGTGAATATCATACCATGTTGCATAAGGAAAAAAGTTAGGACACAAGGTAACCTTTTTACTCATTGCAGTCATCATGAGACTTTATGTGGGGCAGAGCTGAAGCACAGCTTTATATATTACCTGTTCTGGTTTTGGTCAGAGGGATGGACTAAAAAAATCCATCCTACCCTATTTTCAATTTTTTATGGAAAACTCTTTATTTTTTTGATGAAAATCACCTTATAACCATAAGAAGCCAGCTAACAGTTAGTTCCAGGTGGATTACTTCAGTTATAAATTAACTTGGAGGAGTCAGTTTTCACTTTCACCTAGAAGCTAAACTTTCTCATCATCCAATTTATGCAACGACAAAGCTGCTGCGGGTGCCAGCAAGAACTTGGCCATAGGAGGATATACACAGGTAATTAATTGCTCCAACACCAATTGCTGGAACTCTCTTAACTAACACAAATCTGGACAGTCTCTGCAGCTCATACATCACTGCTGGTTGAGAGCTACACAGCCATGAAATTCAGTCTTATCTCGGTATAAAGTAGCTCCCCTCTCCCTTCAGTGCAGTCTGTCTGCAGGTGTCCTTTGTCACTGAGAACATCTTCAGAATTAGCACCAGAAGATGCAACTCACCTGTAAGGATAAATACTGGTGGGTTGTTCATGAACACCTCTGCAATTAACTACCAAAAGTCTGCCAAGTGAGGAGTGTCTCTCTCTGTTAGCAGGGGATGCATAGCTTTGTTTCAGAAATCCAAATGCAATAAAAAAACCTCAGAAAAAAGCCTTGATGAAGATGTGGCAAGCCCACCCCATCATGCACCCCTGCAGACAGGAATGTCACTGAGCTCACCAAGCTCAGAGCGATGTGTTCAGATGCAGTTTCATACCAAGTTCAGGTACACAGGTGAAAAATGGGAGGCGAAGATAACCCTGTAGCAAAACCACTGCCCAAATTAAACAAATTTGCATTGATTTCTGCACAGATGGTTTCTCAGGAGGCCTCGACCAGGAGGACACGTGCTCTCACTGCTGGCAGAGAGTGCAATCACCCCTGCTGCTAATTACCCCATCAGCTGGGAGGGGTAATTGGTTAGGTTGGCCTCCCCCTGCTAACTTTGCATAGAGCTGGGCAGTGAGGCTAGAGCAGCCCTGGGATTGCAGGAGAAGGATGGGTGGCGGAGCGGTAGCATCTTCACACCAAGCAATGGCTTAGAGGATGGTCCATCGGCTTTATTTCCAGTTTATTTCACTTCAGAAAGAGGTAAGTGTTTTATTCCTGTTGGTTTTCTTCATGAGCGCTTGCTGTGGCTGATGGGGCCCCTCTTTTGGAGGGGCAGGGAGGAGGACATGCTGGTGTGGGTGGATGTGCAAGTGGTTGTGCAAGTGGTTGTGTGGATATTTGCTTATTTAGCTGCAGTGGGGTGTTCTCCTGTTTCCTTTGTATAAGCATGCTGTTGAATATTAGCTTTGCGTAGCTAAGGATGCAGTGTCTCTAGCTCTCGTAAACAGGGTCTCTTGCATTTCATCTGTTTCTGACAGACTGTGGCTGCAAACTAGAGAATAAAGATATTGTTGTCTTTTTTTTCACTTTTTAGGAACTTCGGAGTGTTTTACATTGACAAATGGACCACGGGATTTTGTCTTTTTGGGGGTGTTATTCCACTCAGTTACTAGACTCGTTTGAGAAATGTTTCCTGGCTAAAGGTCTAATATAACTGTTGGAAGGGTAATGGAGTGGGAAATTATAATGTTTGGAAAACAAGTTATCATGAATTATTAATATTCTGGCTTTCTTATTGTTTACCCATTCTATTAGAACAGAACTTTTATTTCATGTATCTACATGTTGTTATTCTCAGAATATGGTATGATTGTTTTTCTTATATGGAAATATGGAAGAACTACTTGGAAAAATAAGGGACAGTTCTTAATTTTAAATAAACTTTTAGGAAAAAAAAAAATTTGTTAATATAGCACGAACACTTCTAATCTTCAAGCATATGGTTAATTTGTCAAAGTTTCCCTTTATCATTTAAAATCATATTTATTGTCAGTTTAAATATATTCAGAGTATATGATGAATATACATCTTCAATTTTGAAATCAGTTCTTGAAATTATGAACATGTGCCATTAAAACTAACATCCATTTGAAGCTCAGTTTTAATAGAATTATAACTTGATGGATTTATCTATCTAAATATATTTACAAAAGCAGAATTATCTTCTCATTAGGGTAGGGAATGAAGACAACAAATTCCAGAAGTTTTACAGAGCTGAAGAGCTGGGATTTTTGAAGATAAAAAGATGAGGTCATTTCCTCACTCAGGGTCCCAGAAGCACTGCATGTTACCAAATCTCTCAGTGTGTAGCACTCTGCGTACAAATAATCTGTCCCTGGGTATTTGGGGAGTTAAGGCACACCCTTGCATGAAATCCTTTGCATGTTTTTCCTGTTTTGTAGCATTGTGTTATTAGATACAAATTCTATTTACAATAAAATAATCTTTGATCTGTTCTCTATTGTGAAGGTGAGTGGTGTCTCACTTGGCTGCTGGAGGAGGAAAGCTAGTCATCCCACCTCTCTCCATGGCTGCTGGAGAGTGACAGCTTCAGGAAGCAATTGGCCCAAGTGTGATGGGTTTTTTTGTGGTTTCTTTGGGTTTTTTATGCTGGGACAAACCTTCTTCTCAAAGTCATTTGCCCATGTATCTTCTTACGTCGTGCTTTTTATGTTGGGATGATCCCTCTTCTGGAAATGCTCCTCTGCTTCTACCAGCTGTAGATGAGATGCTTCCTATGGCGATGGCTGGAGAGAGATGAAACACCCCTTTCCATCAGTGTCCTCTCCTGACCGCAGTGTTGGCACCAGAAGCTCCACGCATGGAGCTGATGTGATTTCTTTGATTTGGATGTCCCTGTCCTGTGTTTTCCTGGAGGAAGGCAGGGCGAGAGGAGGTGGTGATGAGGGAGAGGGCAGCATGCCTGGGGAGAAGGGGAGTGCAGTCATGAAACCAAGCAGCAAGCAGAGGACCAGGAGGGGCTCTCAAGGGATGACCTCTTCGTCCTGCCTTCTTGGCACTTGGACTGGTGCTTTCTTGTTATTATATTTTAACCTAGTTGTGCCTTTTATGCACAAACCTGAGCTGAGGCTGGGCAGTGTTGTTTGGGTAAACAGTTGCTGGCTGGGGAGCTGGACGTGGGTCAGGTGCCCTCCAGCACATTTCCCTGATTACGCAAGGATTTCCACGGGGAGGGAGAGGGCTGTGGGACCTGAGTGAGATGGGGGGAAAGAAAGCAGGACTGTCACCTCCCGAAGCCCTGTGACTTTCTCTATTAGGTTGTATCTGAAGAGGTGTGTTCTGCCTCAACTCCTGCCTCCATTTTTGGGCAGAAGTAGGAATTCACTACTTCTGGCTCCTTCTCTTGGTGTTTGGAAAGTCCCCCTTTAGGGACTTTCTGGGCTGGGGAAGGGAGGCTAGCTTGTTTGTTCGTTTTAAATCCCCAGTGTGAAATCAAACTTTCTTGCACAAGAATGTTTTCCCATACTATCTTCCTTCATGGGCACGTGCCTGGTAGACCAAGGGGAGGAAGGACAGACAGACAGACATGGAGTACCAGGGGTGGGTTGGGAGCAGGGCACGAGGACAATGCAGTCTCTTCACTGGTGGATAGGCATTGACTTCTTAAGGGTACCAGGGAGACTTCAGAGCTCCTAGGCCTCCTCCTGGGGTGATTAATCCAAATTCCCTTGGGATGAAGGTCCCTGAGAAGTTCCTCCTCTCCTGTCTATTAGCAAGACTGCTTGGAGTGAAGTTTGGCTGCAGGACAGGGTTGCCAACAACATAATGCCAAACAAGAAGAATTCTTTGCTGTGAGCGAAATTACTAACTGGGTGCTGATAAGGTGATGCTCTGAAAAGCAAGGTGATCTCTTGGGGCACGGTGAGAGCCAGAAAACAGCCAGGAATGAGAGGGTGTCAGGACAGCCTGTCTCAGAAAATGCAGCTCAGTGGGTTTTGGGGTGTGGTTTGTGTTTTGGTGTTTGGTGTTTTGTTTTTTTTTTTTTTTTTACAGCTTAACTTACTATGGGTGAAACCACTTGTAGTTTCCCATTTTCATTATTTGGCTTTTTTATTGTTTGGCAAGGATGTTTTTTAGAAGCAGAGTCAAGTCTCTGGGCCCACTTTAGCAGGTTTGGCACTACCATGCATGTAGTACGGGTACCCGGGGGCTCCATTGAAGGGGTTTGCATCCCAGTAAAAGGAGAGCAGCTCTGTATGGCAAAGGAGAGGCAAAGAAAACCAATGTAAGGCTTGTCTTGTCACAAAGTCAAGTAAAATCCGTCTGCATGTCTACTTTCGTTGTTCCCTAGGCTCCCTAGCTGGAGACAGTTGCTGATTTATAATGCTGCATAAAGCCCTGAGAACTGGAGTAGACAAAACAGGAAGCAAAAGAGCTTTACAAATACACCATGTATTAAGAAATTGCTAAGTGCTGGCGAGTCTTGCAGAATGATGGTGCTTTCCTCATGAGTGTGGGGGGAAAAATAAAAAATAATTAAAAAAATGCACTGGGATACCTCTCTGACTGCTTTTCCCAAAGGTGACTCTGCAGGGAGAAATCAATCCCGTATTTTTCCCCCAATCCCAAGTTATACCCAGTATTGCTACAACCATGTAAAATATGATGGATATTTGCATCTCCTCTCACTTGTGTCTCGGACTGCTGAAATTTCCTAGAATTAGTGGTTATCTGCCAGTGTGAGTACACGAGGGAGAGGGTGTTGCTCTTAATGGACCTGTACAAACTTTGAAGGAGCCGAGAGCTGAAGCACAATGTTGTGGTGCATTCTTGACTCCAGGGCTGGTTTTGCAGCAGCGTTATCTGTGTCCAGGATTCAAGAGAAATGTGATCATGGGAAAGCGTAGGCAAAAAGTGTTGCTGCACTTGGAGAAGAACCTCTGCTTCTGCAGACAGTGCTGCAGAGCTGAAAATATGGGTGGTTAATGAAGTTGTACAAATAGAGTAATATCTGTCCCTGCCCCATTGGGTTCAGTGGGAGCTTCTCTGCTGTTTCAGGCTGATGGTGGATCCTTAGAGCCTGTAAAGGCCAGGAAGGACAGGGGTGTGTTGGTCTCCTGCTCGCTTCCCCCCCCATCATCTGTCAAACTCTTCCCAAAACACCTTCTTGCATTGCAGTGACAACACAATGTGCTGTAAGTGACCTTCTTCCCTAAACATTTAGAGATATACTTAGCTTTTTAGTTCCTTTCATTAACAAGGAAAACTCCTCCTTTTTATAAGCTTTGTGACTGAATCCTGGAGGTCAGTACCGATGAGTGGATTTTTGTCATGTTTCCTGGGAAGTTTGTTAGTTTATAGCACAAGATTTCTTTTAGGAAAGACAAAAATGTTCACAATGTATAAACCTTTGGGAAGCACTCATTGCTGTAAGTGCTGATAGAGACGTGTTACACCAGTTTACATTCTGCAGATGGCTGATTTATGGTGGTGGCAAGTTGGTGGGTTTTTTTCCCTTCTAGATGCAAGGTAATTTCCTGAGCAAGTCTGAGGTTGAGTATCTGTCACGAATACCATGCAAGAAATAATTTTGTTTAAAGATATCTCCAAAATGAGAGAATTGAATGCCCTACCTGTATGCAATCAGTACAAAGTAATGTTTGCAGTGGGCAGAAACTCTCCCCAGGCTGTGGGTGAGATGAAGATGCTGGGGAGACAGTGGGGCTCCCCCCCAGTTCCTGCTGAGCAAAGGACCAGTGTCACAGAAACACTTCACCAAAAAATGATGGACTTGATAATTAGGGGCCTTAAGCAATTATTTTGCTCCTAACAAAAAGCTGTTCCCGTGGAAGCAGAGGTGTGCAAGCAGCACTGCGTGAGAAAAAATGCTGATGTTTGGTCTGTAAAGGTTTTATGAACAACCAGTGCAGTTCCCTGTAACAGTATGCAGCTGAATGCGCTTGAGAATACTTTTATTTATCTATCTATTGCTCAGCAACAGTAAACACTGTCTCTTCTTCACTAAAACAGCTCATTCATGTTTATATCTGTAATAACCTATTCATTTCTGGCACAAATGTTTCTTGTAAATTTCATCTGCTTGAACTGCCACAACAGGATTAAAATGATTTGGGGATACATCTGAAGGTTGAGCTGTCCTTCCTTCAAAACATCAAACCTCCCCGGGTGAAGCAATGAGGGGTGTCCATGGGTCACATGGTGGGAGCTGCAGGTGTCCCATTTGTTGGGGTTACCCTTGTCATTTTGCAAGTAGCCTCCAAGTTTTGATGCCACCCCAAAAAAAACAATTAGAAAAAAAAAAAACCACAATAGAAACAGCTCATCTTTTCCTATAGAGGATCACTAAACAGAGCTTTTCAGTGCTATCTTGTTCTGTGGTTTATTTCTGTGCTTCTGCTTCCCCTCTTTCTATGTGCATCATCAGATGGATTAGCTGGACTTAAATGTCCACCTGTGGCAGATGCACTCGACCTCTTAACCAAACTAGAAGTAGTTTGGTACAGGCTCCAAAGGAGGTAAAGGCCTGAGCCGTGGCTGGGACAAGAATTCCTCTGGTTCCAATCTGTTCTCTGAGAACCCACAAAGAAGCCGAGTGGCACAGTGAGCATTGATGCATATGAGCTTGGAACACCGATCATGCAATTGACACATGAATAGCAGGTGGCTTTTCCAAGACTCATTTATCAAGGAACAAAGAAAGTTGTGGGTACAAGGAGCCTCATGCATATCTTTCCTATTGCATGTAATTTGACTACGAGCCAACCGCTTTATCTATAAATATGACAGCCAAAGTGAGCCTTCTCTGAGCTCTCCCTGCTAGGCAGTGTGGCTGCATGGTGGTGATCTCCCCTTGAGCTGGGACACCTCTCAAGGTTGCTCCTCGAGGCAGAGACACCTGTTACCAATGGCAGATCTTTGGTAAGTGACCGATATCGTGCATAACCTTGTAGTATGGTAACTTTGATTTTATCTTTGATTGCATGCTGAATTGATAAATTTTGCATATATGATCCCTCAGACATAAACCATTGTCCAAGTCTGAGACTAAGATTGGACCAAGCCGCACCTAAGCTCCATCAGGAGTTTAGAAAGCAAGGGGGTCTATTCTGAACTTCGTGACTCAACAGGCAGGTCCTCTGTACCCTTTTGTATTCTTGGTCTCTCTGTGAATCATTCTAACTCGAGTGTAACCCAATTTTCCTGTGTATGTTTCTTTGATGCAGCAATTACTAGAGTGAACCTTGCCATCGAACTTTAAGTCACACTTTTATAAATCATATTAAAACCACTTTTGCTAATACCTTTGACAGTGATTTTTTTTTTTTTTAAGGGATCTAAATCACTCATTTGTGACACCACCTGGCTGAGATGCTTAATAATTAGTTGGTGGCACTTTTCAGCTGCACGCAGGCCACTGCACGTGGCTGCATGTCTCTAAGCAGAAGCTCTATAGGTAGTTTCAGCTTTTCTAAGAAACTGAAATATAAAAGGCTCTTTGTCACTGTCAGCAAATAACAGGAACACCTGAGAGGTAGGAAGGAGAAAGAAAATGCAGTTTTGTTTCACAGAAAGACAAATTCAGGGAAACGGAAGAACAACAACAACAAAAAACTTGTCTGCAAATTAAAAACTCCAAATAACTTCTCAGAACAGGCTCCTTTAAGATTCTCCCTCTCCATCCAAAATGTGGTTTTAAACAGGAAAAACCTACACATCTCCACTAGTGGCAGGGAGAATATTCCTGGCCAGTTCTGCCCACCAGCTTTCCTGTAATATGCATTATTTTGGCTTCTCATAGTTACAAGCTGTAGCATGTAGATTACAGGGACAACTGTCTGCAAACAGTTGATACTGGGACTAAAGCTGGTAAAAATTGGAAGCGTGCCTAGTCTGCAGCTTCAGAGCTGTAGTACTGCAGATATGCCCTGCTGCAAAACACAGGAAGAATCCTCATTTCATGGCCACCTGTACTTAAAAAACAAACAAAAAAACCCAAACCACCACCACCAACAAAAACCAAACCCCTTCCCTGTGTGCAGCTGATGATGCTTCACTTGCCATTTAACTCGTGGTTGCATGATGCTCAAAGACATGCCAGGGATGTGACCAGTACAGGACCTGCACTGAAAACTGTTTCAGGAACATCCTGAAAATGAAATGCTCTGAAAAGACTAAATTCTTCCATCATTGTTGATGTTGAGTGGGGAAACAAAGGAGGCTATGAAAAACGCAAACATTAATGTAGATAAAAGTGATTCCTTGGAGAAGAGACATCTGGAAATAGAGTAGCTTTGTGGTGGACTCCCCTCACGTGGTCATGGAGAACCTCTCTGCAGGCAGCAGAGCCAGAGGGGCTTTTCGGGAGTGTCCATCCCTCCCTAAGAAAAAGGATAAACATGAGAGAAACCATCTTCTAAAGTGCCCATTATCTCCACTGACTGTAAGAAACCTCTTGCCAAGACTTGAATGTCAAACTTTTAGCAGTCTAAGATTAAGTGAGGTGACTCCAACTTGGCGACCTGTGCAATATTTATTTTAGCTCTTTTGTGGTGGACCACAGCGATGCCTCCATCCTGGTGTGTCAGCCCCTGTCCTGCCAAGGAGGCTCGGACCCCTGTCACAGCAGCGTCACCCAGCCCCGTGGCATGATGGCTTTTGTGACATCCCAGGAGTTTCTTTCCCAAGGGACCCATGTGCTGGATTTCAGGAAGGCTGTCGAGATTCCTGGTTTTAGTTTAAAATGATGTCTGCTTCTTACCATGGCAGGGGAATTCTGCATGAAGCAACTGTGCCCCGGGTGTTTAAATGTCACAAGAGAAGCATTTCTGTTTTCTAATTTTGTGATGTTTTAGAGGGCCTGTGACTCAACCTTTTTGAATGCTTGCGATTAGCAACTCCCTTCTCTGTTCAGTTAGGGGTGGTTTTTTCCTTCATTTTTTCAATTTTGAATATTGGCACTGCATATGCAACGGCACAGAAACAACATCTAGACAGTCAAGGACATTCAAAGCCGCTTCTTAAATTCTGTCCTTTGCAGGAGCCTTGTGTGCCTGGGCTGGCTGCTCCAGCTGTCCCGTCTCTCTCTGTGCTCCTCTAGGTCTACGGAGACGTCTTCATTCTTCTTGCTTTGATTGCACCTGAGAAAGCCGGGCGAATGCAGATCCTTCTCCTTTAACAGCCTCTACCCGGGGAGCGTTTGCCACAGTTGCTGCCTGGATACTTTGGTGGCTCAGATTTCAAGCCTTTTGTCTGCTCCGAATCATATTGTTCTCTTATTCATGCACTCTTGCTCATCAGACACATCCTCCTCAGGTTTTGGCAGCGCATCTTGTGGGCACTATGACTTGCTTGATGTTTTCTGCATTGTTTTAACTCCTGCAGCACAGAGGCTGGAAGCATTTGGCCAGTTGGAGCAGGGTGGCGTGGGCTCCGCATGCTTTATGGATGATCCTGCAAGTGATGTATGGTGTCAGACCTATAGGTTAAGAGTAATCAGATTCCATGAATTACTATGTCATGTTGAGAAGACAGGAAGGGGAGAGGTCAGTTTAATTTTACTCTGTGAATATGAGTTATTTTGTAATCTTCCTGCCACAACTAGGAACTGAATCTGGATAAAGCCTATTAATTCAGATTTTGTGAGCATGGAAAGAACAGGTCCGTGACTGCCTTCCAGCCATTTATCCTGAGCAAATAATTTCATTTATCCTGAGTAGTGTCCAGCTCCTCTTCTCTCTGAAGTGGTTTCTGTGGTGTTTTACACCTTATTGCAAGAGAATCTGAGCAGCATCTCCTGCTTCACACTGAGATGTGCTCAAAGGTCTCCTCTGCAAGCAGGAACCTTGACTTGCTTAGTTGCATGGCCAATCTTTGTATCATCTTTTTCTCTTCTAAAAAACATAATTACATTAATAACTAACTGGTCAGTCTGTAGCTATGCCAGCTGAATGCTGGTCCCCTGTGGCCATGGCAAAAGATGGTCGTGCCAGCTGTGTGCTTGGGATGGCAGCAGAGGACACTTCTTTCTGACTCAGCCCTGGTCAGGAAGTTGCTGGGACACTTTCATGGTGGAACAATTTTTGTCGAAGCGTGACAGTAACCTGTAATCTATCTTATGTGGCCAACTGAGTAATTCAGTTAAATAGTCCAGAAGTTTCTCCTGCTGTTTTGGCTGGAATATGGGACTTTCCTGTCCCGGCTCCCTGTTAAATGGGTGCTTTGTATCATCTGGAAATAGCTGTGTTTCAGCACAGGGATCAAGTGGATTTCACGGAGAGACTGAGAATTGCTTTCAGGCTTGGCTCATGTGACATGAAAAGCCGGCTCTGCATGTAATAAGCACTGATATTATTAAAGCACATTTCAGGGTGG